>NC_083415.1:66034932-66681116 GCF_020745735.1 Hemiscyllium ocellatum | reverse complement strand
TCCGACCATTAGCCCAGTACTCCATCTTCTTGTTACTCTTACCAAAGTGAATCACTTCACACTTACCTACATTGAACTCCATTTGCCACCTTTCTGCCCAGCTCTGTAGCTTATCTATATCCCGTTGTAACCTGCCACATCCTTCCTCACTGTCAACAACTCCACTGACTTTCGTATCATCCGCAAACTTGTTCACCCAACCTTCTAGCCCCTCCTCCAGGTCATTTATAAAAATGACAAACAGCAATGGTCCTAAAACAGATCCTTGCGGAACACCGCTAGTAACTGCACTCCAAGATGAACCTTTACCATCAACTACTACCTTCTGTCTTCTTCCAGCCGGCCAATTCCTAATCCAAACCTCCAACTCACCCTCAATGCCATACCTCTGTATTTTTTGCAGTAGCCTACCATGGGGAACCTTGTCAAACACCTTACTAAAATCCATATACACCACATCTACTGCTTTACCCTCGTCCACCTCCTTAGTCACCTTCTCAAAGAATTCAGTAAGGTTTGTGAGGCACGACCTGCCCTTCACAGTTGATAATATTACAGGCACTGCTTCAACATTTAGTTTCCCTCAATTTTGGCCCTTCGATAGTGCGGCACTACCTCAGCACTGACCCTCCGACAGTGCAGCACTCCCTCAGCACTGACCCTTCGATAGTGCGGCACTACCTCAGCACTGACCCTCCGACAGTGCAGCACTCCCTCAGCACTGACCCTCTGACAGTGCCCACTCCCTCAGCACTGACCCTCTGACAGTGCAGCACTCCCTCAGCACTGACCATCCGATAGTGCGGCACTACCTCAGCACTGACCCTCCGACAGTGCAGCACTCCCTCAGCACTGACCCTCTGACAGTGCCCACTCCCTCAGCACTGACCCTCTGACAGTGCCCACTCCCTCAGTACTGACCCACTGACAGTGCCCACTCCCTCAGCACTGACCCTCCGACAATGCCCATTCCCTCAGCACTGACCCTCTGACAGTGCCCACTCCCTCAGCACTGACCCTCTGACAGTGCCCATTCCCTCAGCACTGACCCTCTGACAGTGCCCACTCCCTCAGCACTGACCCTCTGACAGTGCCCACTCCCTCAGCACTGACCCTCTGACAGTGCCCACTCCCTCAGTACTGACCCACTGACAGTGCCCACTCCCTCAGCACTGACCCTCTGACAATGCCCACTCCCTCAGCACCAACCCTCTGACAGTGCCCATTCCCTCAGCACTGCCCCTCTGACAGTGCCCACTCCCTCAGCACCAACCCTCTGACAGTGCCCATTCCCTCAGCACTGCCCCTCTGACAGTGCCCACTCCCTCAGCACTGACCCTCTGACAATGCCCACTCCCTCAGCACCAACCCTCTGACAGTGCCCATTCCCTCAGCACTGACCCTCTGATAGTGCCCACTCCCTCAGCACTGATCCTCCAACAGTGCCCACTCCCTCAGCACTGACTCTCTGACAGTGCCCACTCCCTCAGCACTGACCCTCTGACAGTGCCCACTCCCTCAGCACCAACCCTCTGACAGTGTCCACTCCCTCAGCACTGACCCTCTGACAGTGCCCACTCCCTCAGCACCAACCCTCTGACAGTGCCCATTCCCTCAGCACTGACCCTCTGATAGTGCCCACTCCCTCAGCACTGATCCTCCAACAGTGCCCACTCCCTCAGCACTGACTCTCTGACAGTGCCCACTCCCTCAGCACTGACCCTCTGACAGTGCCCACTCCCTCAGCACCAACCCTCTGACAGTGTCCACTCCCTCAGCACTGACCCTCTGACAGTGCCCACTCCCTCAGCACTGACCCTCTGACAGTGCCCACTCCCTCAGCACTGACCCTCTGACAGTGTCCACTCCCTCAGCACTGATCTTTGGGTTTCCTCTCAATGTTAGATTTAAGTACCACCTCAGAGTAACTGAATCCTGGAGTGATTCCTGATTCCAGATAAATCAGTAAATCATAATGTGAGCGAGGCCAGTGACATCTTCCAACAGTCTCATTCCACACACAAATGGACACAGTTACTTTTCGAATCCCAGTAACTCTTAAGAAAGTGTTTTATTGTCATGAAATATTAGCTCCCCCTTTGTCTCACACAAGAGGGAAGCCCTGCAGTACCAGAAATGATCGACTTGGCTGATCATTTGGACCATTCTTCTTTCAGCCAAAACATATTCCGCTTTGCTAATCTGCCTCAACAGGAATTGTTAAATGGGATTTAAATGAGAGTTAATTCACAGAGAACAAACCAATACATTTGTAAACAGAGGGAAATGGTGCTGGAGACACTTGTTAAATGGCTGCAAGTAATAAAGCTCGAATCTCAATGTTAATTATTGAAAGAGAGAGGAACTCAGCATGTTAATCTTCAGAAAATAAACACAAACAGAGACAGAAAATTAAAAAAACATTCAAATTGACTTCAATGACTAACAAGCAGCTGCTCCGCACTGAGAAAGCACAGATAATTTAATTTCAATTATATTTTAATTAAATTTCTTTTTACGTGTTTGGCACATAATTAGCTGGTGTACGGTGAACATTATCAATAAAATCTTGTTAAAAAAAGGCATCGTCTAACGATAGTCTGCAATGCTTCTGTTAATATCACTGTCCCAGTGCAATCTCACTCAAACAGTGGTAGCTTAGGGTCCAATCTAATCTACAAATGAGACATACAGCAGGACTAGGAGATACAGACCAGGACTAAACTGTATGGAATAGGACTGAGAGCTATAAGCCAGGGCTGAAAGACATACAGCAATTTTAAGGAATATAGACTAGGGCCAGGGAGATGTCGGCCACAATGAGAAATGTAGATGAGGACTGGAGAGAATGACCATGGCAATGATATGGACCAGAAGTTAGAAATGGAGACCAGGATCGAATAGAATGGCCTAAGGCTGAGAGATACAGTCCAAAACTAGAGGTGTGATTGAGAGATATAAATGGGATTGAGCGATAGTGACCCAGACTGAGGGATATAAGTCCAGAAAACATAGGAGCAGAATCAGGCCATTCAGCCCATCGAGTCTGCTCCAGCATTCAATGAGATCATGGCTGATCTGATAATCCTTAACTTGACTTTCCTGCCTTTCCCCATTGTTCTTGGCTCCTGTTACTGATGAAAAAGTTGTTTGTCTTAGCCTTCAATAAACATAATGACTCAGCCCCGACAGTCTTTTTCTGTACAGAATCCCACTGATACACTCCCCTTTGAGAGCGGCGATTCCTCCTCATCTCTGTCTTAAATTGGTGACTCCTCATTCTGAGATGTTGGTATGTCTGTCAATTCACTGGACTAGGTGATATAGACCAGGACTGAGTGAAGTCGATGAAAGATTTAAACTGAGTTAACCGCGTTCTGTGTTAATAAGGCAACTCTGTTTGAAAGCTCCCCCTAAACACAATCTCTGGTGTTAATTCCTGATGAAGATAACTTGGAACTTGTGGTGTGGCTGCAGAGTTTACCCTCAGCTAATTAACCTAGGGTAACGCAAGGGTATTTGTGTGAGGCCATCAGTACTCCCCATAGAGCCTGACACACTGGGGCCAGTCCAGGGACTGAGAGACCGGGTGCATGGATTCTCAGGTATGAGACCTTGTGTGAAGGTCTCCAGGCAGGGGTGAACAGTGAAAGGTAATTTACCGTTAACATGCCCTTGGAAGCCTCAGGAACAATTTCCCTTCCAATCGGCTGCATTTTAGGAGAGTGAGTTATTTCAGGCACAGGCCACTAAAATACTGCGTGGCTTTTTTATTGGAGAGCTTGTTTTGAATTGACCTGTTTGTACATGTTTATGATCTGCCTCTAGGGCAGGTGGGACATGAATCTGTGCTCCTGATTCAGACATAAGGACACTACCACTGCAGCACAAGACCCTAGCCTTGCTTGCATGTGTTACTGGCTGTTTGATGGAGTAATCATCTGCTTCCTGGATTTCCAGGGCCCTGTACCTCACCTGGCCTCACCTTGCTGTTTAAACTTTCAGCTTGTCTCCAGTTGCCACAAAGCTTGCAGGACTGTGTTCCAGAGTTTTAAATTTCCACACCCCAGCTTCACCCTGTGGGTGTGGACGTGATCTGACATTGCCCCACAATGGCCCGGTTTGGATTTTAATGCCCCCTTGTACTGGACCAGCCCCCACCTCCTCAACAGCAGAAACCCTTCATCTGAAACATCGCAATTAGACCATGCTCAAACTTTTCACCTCAGGTCTCATCGCTGCAGGGCTGCCTGATAATAGATCAGTAAGGTAATATCTTGCTGTAAGCTGTGACTAAATCTGGGTGTGTTTCAGTTTCAAACCCAACTGGCCAGACTTTGAAGGGTAAAATATTTTGGGGAAATCACCCCCATTATCATTGCGATGAAGGGACGTGTGTATGTGTGTGAGAGAGAGTGTGTGTGTGCGTGCAAGGGTGATTTATGTGTGTGAGAGAGTGTGTGTGTAAGGGTGATTTGTGTGTGAGAGAGTGTGTGTATATAAGGGTGATCAGGATGATTGTGTGTGTGAGAGAATATGTGTGTAAGGGTGATTTGTATGTGTGAGAGATGTGTGTGTGTGTGTGTGTGTGTGTGTGTGTGTGTGTGTGTGTGTGTGTGTGTGTGTGTGTGTGTGTGTGTGTGAGTGAGTGTGGGTGTGTGTGTGTGTGTGTGTGTGGGTGTGGGTGTGTGTGTGGGTGTGTGTGCGTGTGTGTGTGTGTGTGTGTGTGAGTGTGTGTGTGTGGGTGTGTGTGTGTGTGTGTGTGAGAGAGATGTGGACATTAAATCAGGACAAGGGTCAAATTTGTCTTTGGCGTTCCTATTGGTCTGTTCGCTATCACACAGGAATGAAAAAAAAGGCAGTGAAAAGCCGAATTAATTTATGAGGATCCTGATATTCAGTTAAATACTGAATAACCAAAAGCTTTTTGCATTCAGTTTGGCAAATATTCACCATTCTGTTTCAAAGACTTTTTCTCTAATATCGTTGCCTATGTTTCTATCTCAATGCTCTCCTTTTAAATGCTCTAGTTCTGTTGTACTCAGCAAACAAAGGAATTAACTGGATTTGTGTTAACTAGCCCTTTGTGATGGGATTGTCTTGCACCTGTTTAATTTGTAATAATCTAGTTTATGCTCCCTGCTCTAATGTAGGTTTGGTTGTGATTAGGCAGTCAGTAAAATCCAGCAGAATGCTCTAAGGGGGCGATCTGAATCAAGTCGATCAGATTAGCTACGACACTTAGTGCTCTGTCTGATTTCACTATCGGTGGATGAATATCAGATGAGGATGAACCACTGTTCCATCTAATCCCCAGGGTCCCACCCAGGAACCTCAGCTAAAGTTGCCCAATGAATGTGGTTTGTGTTGATTTATAGACTTGTAATTTCTAGTCCAGTTATCCTGCACTTACCCACTCATTCACTGTTTGCTCCACGATTTTAAAGTAAGCATATTGTTAGAATATTTAAATAAATTATGTACTTTGTTGTGCTAGAGCAATGCCATTCACAGGGGCACCTGTTTGCCTCTTGATCTGCCACCATGGTGTGGGCATTATGGGCCCACTGGATGTTGCCTCCAGCAGGGTATCTGAATGTTTTGTGCCAGTACTCATGTACTGTTGGCACCTGTAACATAGGAACTGAATGTGGCCCACGTGTTACTGTCTGTGAGTTTGGAGTCACATGTAGACCAGACCAGGTAAGGGTGGCAGATTTCCTTCCCTAAAGAACCAGATCAGCTTTTAGGACAATTAAGTATCGTTGTCATGGTCACTACTGCAATTTCCCCTCCCATGTGGTTGACGATACCCTTCAGCGCATCTCCTCCACTTCCCACACTTCCGCCCTCGAGCCCCATCCCTCCAATCACAACAAGGACAGAACTCCCCTGGTCCTCACCTTCCACCCCACCAACCTCCAGATACATTGCGTCATCCTTCGCCACTTCTGTCACCTCCAAACGAACCCCGCCACTAGGGATATATTTCCCTCCCTATTTGTGTTTTGGAGAAACCATTCCCTCTGCGACTCCTTTGTCAGATCCGGGCCCCCACCAACCCACCCTCCACTCCTGGCACCTTCCCTTCCCAAAGCAAGAAGTGCAAAACCTGCGCCCACACCTCCCTCCTTATCTCCGTCCAAAGTCCCAAAGGACCCTTCCACATCCGACAGAGATTTACTTGTATTTACATCATCTACTGTATGCATTCCTCCCGATGCGGTCTCCTCTCCATCAGGGAGACAGGACACCAACTTGCGGATTGTTTCAGAGAACATATCTGGGACATCCGCACCAACCCAACCCCACTGCCCCGTGGCTGAACCCTTCAAGGCCCCCTCCCACTCCATCAAGGACATACAGGTCCTGGGCCTCCTCCATCGCCAAACCCTTACCACCTGACACCTGGAGGAAGAACAGCTCATATTCTGCCTTGGGACCCTGCAACCACACAGGATCAATGTGGATTTCACCAGTTTCCTCATTTCCCTTCGTCCCACATTATCCCAGTCTTAAGCCTCCAACTCAGCACTGCCCTCTTGACTTGTCCATCACCTTTCCCATCTATGTGCTCCACCGTCCTCTCTGACCTATCACCTTACCCCCCCATCTTCATCAACCTATCACATTCCCAGCTACCTTCTCCCCAGCCCCACCCCCTCCCATTTATCTCTCGGGTTAACCCCCTTCAGGTCACAGCCACATTCCTGATGAAGGGTTTGTGCTTGAAACGTTGATTGTCCCTCTCCTCGGAAGCAGCCTGACCTGCTGTGCTTTTCCAGTACCACGCTCTCGACTCTGATCTCCAGCATCTGCAGTCCTCACTTTCTCCTCACTATCGTTAAAACTAGGTTTCGATTCCAGCTGCTGTGCTGGTGTACGAGTTCAAATCTAGGCTTCTAGATTACAGAATCTACCCCCAGAAGTGGAGTGGAGGATAGACCCTGACTGCAACAATGGGCCTGAGGTGGAGATGATCGAAAGCATCATGTTGCTGGGAGAGACAATCACCAACAATCTATTCTGATCCAGCCATTTTGATACAATGGTTAAGAGAGCACAGTAATGCCTCTACTTCCTCAGGAGGATGAGGAAATTCAGCATGTCCACAATTACTCTTATCAATTGTTAGAGACGCACCATAGAAAGCTGCCTGTCTGGATGTATCACAGCTTGGTATGGGAACTGTTCTGCCTGAGACTGCACAGCCCAGTCTATCACACAAACCAACCTTCCATCCATTGACTCCGTCTACACTTCCCACTGCCTCAGGAAGGCAGCCAACATCATCACAGACCCCTCCCACCCCCCGTTATACTCTCGTCCAACCTCTTCCCCAGGGCAGAAAATACAACATTTGCAAACACATACCAAAAGATTCAAGAACAGCTTTTCCCCCGTTGTTATTAGACTTGTGAATGGACTTAAATGCTAATTCTGATCTATCTCTCTGCATCTTCTCTGCAGCTGCAGCACTGTCTTCTGCACTCTGTTCTGCTACCCTAATGCACTTTATGGTAAGGATAGCCAATCCTTTATCCAAAATTTCGAAATCCGAAGTTTTGTCCTAAAGTATTTTTTCTCATTAACAAGGTTGTTTGGTGTGCAAACAGTTAACACAACTCCACACTCACTCGGCCCACATCACTCACATGTGACATAGCAGTGTGGCCCAGCACTAGCAGGTGTCAATTCTGACTCAGTGCTCATAGTAATCACAGGTGGGTCTGCTCTTTGGTAATTTTTCTTTTATTTTACTCTGAAAATGTCATTTAATCCTTTATCTGAAAATTTCTGAAATCTGAAAGATAGCTGGTCCCGCTGGCTTTGGATAAAGGATTGTTCACCTGTACAATCTGCCTGGATAGCATGTAAAACAACACATTTCACTGTATCTCAGTACGTGTGATAACAATCAATCACAGATCCTGGTCCAGGAATATTATCTTCAAAGGGCAGTTGGACCAGTTAATGAAAAGGTGAAATTTGAAGGGCTATGGAAAAAAAACATAGGGAATGCAACCAATTGGATAACCCCTTCGAAAAGTTGGTGAGACATGATGGGCGAATGTTGTCTATATGGCTTTCCAGAAGGCATTTGATAAAGTCCCACATGAGAGATTGTTACCAAAGATAGAAGCCCACAGGACTGAGGACAAAATATTGACCTGGTTGGGAAATTAGTTGACTGGCAGGTGACAGAAAGTAGGGATAACGGGTAAGTACTCCAGTTGGCAGGATGTGGCCAGTGGAGTCCCATTAATTATATTAATGACTTAATAACAACATTATTTATTAACGATTTGGATAATGGTACAGAAAGTCATATATACAAATTTACTGATGATAAAAAGTTAGGCATGAGAGGTAATGTAGACTACAGCATAAAATTACAAAGGGATATTGATAGACGAAGTGAATGGGCAGGACTGTGGTAGGTGGAGTTCAATGTATGTAGGAGGCTATCCATTTTGGAGTAAAAACGAGATAGATCAGGGTAGTTTCTGGATGGTGTGAAGTTAAATACAGTGGATGTCCAAAGAGTCTTTGGGATTCAGGTGCAGAGATCTTTCAAATGTCACAAACAGGTGTAGAAAATAATCATGAAAGCAAGTGGAATGCTGTCCTTTATATCTAGAGCATTGGAAAAAAAGGATGCAGATGTTATGCTGCAGTTATACAAAACCCTGGTCAGTCCCCACTTGGAGTATTGTGAGCAATCTGGGCCTACACCTTAGGAAGGGGATATACTGGCCTTGGAGGTACCACAACATAGTACAAGATGACACCTGGCCCTCAGGGGTTAAGTTAGGAGGTGGGATTACATAAATTACATCTGTTTTCTTTAGAAATTAGAAGGTTAAGGGTTGATCTGATCGAAGTCTTCAAGACCTTGCCAGGAGAACACAGGGTAGACAAAGATAAACCATTTCCACTGATTGGGGATTCTAGAACTAGGGGAATAGTCTGAGAATGAGGGCCAGACGGTTCAGGAGCGATGTGAGGAAGCACTCCGACACACACAGGGTGTGAGGGGTTTGGAACTCTCTTCCACAAATGGCAGATTTGCTGAATCAGTTGTAAAGTTGAGATAATTTTTGTTAAGCAAAGGTATGAAGGGATCTGGACCATGGGCAGGTAAGTGGAGTTAGGCCACAGAGCAGCCATGATCTCACTGAATGGTGGAACAGGCTGAATGGCTGAATGACCTACTCCTGTTCCTATGAATGGTTCTTTGTTTCACAGGATGTCGGTTTTATTGGTCAAAGTGAGTATTGACTTTTCCAGAGTCAATTAGGAGTCGACCACATTGCTGTGGGTCTGCAGTCAGATGTGCCAAGGATGGCAGATTTCCTTCTTAAAGGACCTTAGTGAAGCTGGTGGGTTTTTCCTGACAATTGACAATCACTTTATGGTCACCATTAGACTCTTAATTCCAAGGTTTTATGGCATTCCAATACCACCAGCTGCCATGGTGGGACTTGAACCTAGTTCCACTGATCATGATTAGATTATATTCCCTACAGTGTGGTAACAGGCCCTTCGGCCCAACCAGTCCACACTGACCCTCTGAAGGGTAACCCACCCAGACTCACTTTCCTCTGACTAATACACCTATCCTCTGATTAATACACCTAACACAATGGGCAATTTAGCATGTGGGAGGAAACTGCAGCACGCAGAGGAACCCACACAGACACAGACAGTTGCCCAAGACTGGAATCGAACCTGGCACCCTGGTGCTGTGAGGCAGCTGTGCTAACCACTGAGCCACCGTGCCGCCCCTGATCATTACCTGGGTTTCTAGATTAACAGTCTCCAGTAATAATGTCATTGGACCATTGCTTCCTTACTTTACATTGGCCAGATGACCTCCAGTGCTGTTGAATAGCATGAGTCTTACTTCAGCACCAGGAGTGAGTGTGGCCCCACCTGGTGGTGGCAGTGATTAGCTCATGTCTGACCTTGTCTAAAAGATTGAAGAGAGTGGGTGTGAGAGATACAGCAAACTCAAGATGTGACTGATTCTTATCAATCACCTGTTTTAATAATAACAGCTTTTAAAGGAAATTAATCAGATGCCTTCTTCAGAAAAAAGTCAAATGTTTGTCCATCAACTTCCACGGACAAAAAAATAATACAAGTTAATTTAAACCCAACACCAATTTGGTTACTGGTGATATCGTTGAGGTGAGAGCCGTCACTAACCTCTTCTCCCTTTTTCTAATTGAAGGGAAGGTTTAGACGTCTGAGTTTAGCAAAGTCATCACCTCTTTAAATAATTACTAATAGGGTCTATTGCAATCCATTTAATTTGTCAGTAAAGTGAAATAAACCCACAACAACGACATGTGTAATTTTTAACATATTTGATATTTATGGTAAGTGTTGGAAGAGGACAGATTAGTTGGACACCAGTCAATGAGCTTATTGAGTATTTCCCATCATTCAGATGATTAAAAAGCTGAAGGTTAGCGAAGAAACAGTCAGGTTCCAACTGCGGCATAAATCCAAAAGGGGTCCACGTATTCCTGAGGATGGCACAGATCAGGAGCCTCTCAGAGCTGTGCTGTACCCGTTAGGCTGGACAATGGGCTGAATGGCCACAATGCCCAGAGTCAGTTGTAAAGCTGGATGTGAGGTACGGAGAGAATCAGGTTGAACCACAGCAACAGTTGCTATCAGATAGAGAGGCAGTAGAAAGCTGAGATCGAAATCGCGATAGGTAATTTATTTCATTTCACTCACTTTTTCTCAAATGCTGCCAAGCTTTGAAATTTCCTGTGGGGTTATTAAACCTGCTCAGGGCATTGAAATGAATCTGAGTTCTCTCAGATGCTGCTCTTTCTCAACAAACGGCATCTGATTGCTGTGCTGTTTACTAGGAAAGGGCAAATGGATTAACTGAGCAAAAACAGGAAAGTTATTGTACATGAAGATTAATATCATTCAGGAGATATTTTCCTCTGATCTATATATGGACTCAGTTGTTTTGTCATTGGATAGTGGCACATTGCACTGACTATTTTACTTCAAATTTGGGATTTTTTAAAAAGATTTGTTCATGGGATATGGGAGTCGTTGGGTGGGGCCAGTAGTTGTTTCCAAGAACTGAGTGGCTTTGCCAACCACATTGCTTTGGGTGTGGAGTCACATACAAACTGGGTAAGGATTGCAGGCTTCCTTCTCTAAAGGGCATCTGTGACCCAGAGGGTTTGTATGACAATCAGTGGCAATAATGTGGTTTCTAGGAGGTGAGCTCTTCAATCCAGCTTTCCATTGAATTAAAGTTTCGCCATGAGCCAAGATGGGCTTTGGACTCATGCTCCCAGAATATTAGCCTTGGCTGCTTAGTTACTAGGAGAAAGTGAGGTCTGCAGATGCTGGAGATCAGAGCTGAAAATGTGTTGCTGGAAAAGCACAGCAGGTCAGGCAGCATCCAAGGAACAGGAAATTCGACGTTTCGGGCATAAGCCCTTCCTGATGAAGGGCTTATGCCCGAAACATCAAATTTCCTGTTCCTTGGATGCTGTCTGACCTGCTTAGTTACTAGCCCAGCGATATAGCCACAATGCCACCATTGCCCCTCCCCCAGGGGCTGTTACGCAGGCTGCATTTGGAGCTCACTCCAAACTGGAAACTATGAATATGACACCGAGATCGATATGAGATTATAGCAGAGTTTATTCACATATTGTGCTTTAAAAAAAATCATTATAGCTTTAATTTTCTCTCCTTTACAGTTTTCTTGCTGTTTAAAAGCAAATTGCATTTACATTTTAATAGCAGAGTGGTTGTCCATCAGAATTATTCTGATCCATTCCAGAGTTTTGGAAACACATTCTGTTATTAAAAAATGCAAATTCACTCCAATCATTTACATCTTTGCATGCTCATATTATTAATGGATTTAATTGGACAGTAAATGGATTTAAAATTATAAATTGTCAGGTTTTTTATTACTTTCTTTCATGGGTACACAGCAATGACTATTCAGAGAGCCTCACTCATTCTTTTAATCTCGAGATTACTGTCACTGATGTACAAAATCAAGGACTGATTAAACAAATTGAATGATGCTTCTGTTATACAGCATGTTCTGGGATTTCAAGTGCCACATGCAACTGCATAGTTAGAAGTTTCCAAATCGGAACACAGTCACTCTCTGAGGAATTCCGAAATGATGGACTTTGAGTGGAACATCAGGTTCTGTTCAAAGTAGCAGTGAAGCATTTGACCCTTAAAGGTGATTTAGACTTCCTGTTGGGAAACTGACCGGGAATAAAGATATTGACCTCTCAGTTATGCTGTCCACTCTGAGATGGGCTTGTAACTGTGTCCATTGTGACACTGTGCTGGTGCTACATGCTCTTAGTCTCAGAACTGCTTTGTTCAACTTCTAGATATTTTCTTATCAATCTGTTCAGAGATGCTACATACTCTGGAGCAGGCGGGACGTCTACCCAGGCCTCCTGGTCCAGTGGTAGGGACACTACCAGGCCTCCATGACTTGGAGGAGAGAAGTGAATGCACTGAAGCCAAATGTGCAGAAAGAGGTGGAAAGGCAAGTTGCTAGAGGGATACAAAATGTTTATAGCAAGGCAACAACAGATTAAGTACCTCTTTAGGAGAGTCAAAGACCAGAGGACATCGTCTCAGAATAGAAGAGCACCAATTTAAGACTGAAATGAGAAGGAATTTCTTCTCTCAGAGGGTTGCGAGTCTTTGGAATTCCTTGCTACAGAGAGCTGTGGGGGCAGAGTCCTTGTGCAGATTTAAGGTTAAGAGAGATTCTTGATCAGTCAAGGAATCGAGGGTTATGGGGAAAGGTCAAGAAAGTAGTTGTGAGGAATGTTGTCAAATCAGCCCTGACCGTATTGGATGGGGGAGCACACTTGAGAAGCCGAATGTCCTACTGCTACTCCTGTTGCTCTGCACCACCGTAGCCCAGCTAAATTGTTCAAAGGCTTCACATCAGAGGCAGAGTCACAATGTTGCACCGTTATTTTTAACCAACCTGTTCAGATATGTTACAGCACATTCATGGAGCAAATGGGATTTGAACTTTTTGGCCAGAGGAAGGAGCACTACCACTGCAACATGAGAATCTTCTTTGGCAAATTTCCAATCCCTGGCCATTTTTTCCCATCGATGTTCTCCAAAGGCCTAATCTTATTGCTGGTGTATGTGGAGCTCATTGAGTCATAGAGGTCTACAGTTCAGAGAAAGGCCCTTCGCCTATTAACTGTGTGCTGATGTATTTAAAAAGGAGAAAGGAAGGAAGGATTTGCATTTATATAATACCTTGCATTTAAAGCCAGCTCCCAGAGGTGACTGGATAACTCAGCTGGGCCAAGATTAAAGTGGTGCTGGAAAAGCACAGCAGGTCAGGCAGCATCTGAGAAGCAAAAGCCCTTTGCCTGACAAGTTAATTTGCCTGCTCTTCAGATGTCCCCTGACCAGCTGTGCTTTTCCAGCACCTCTCTATTCTTGATGCTAATCTCCAGCATTTGCAGTACCCACTTTCACCCTGGATAACTCAGCTGCTAATCCAAGTGTCCAGTTCCTGGACTGAACATTGGGATTTTCAGACGTTTGTCTGATAATGGATTCAGATCAATTCCAATGTGAGAAACATTTCTAGTGAAGCAGGTGTTCTTCCTTTTTTACATCACGGAGAAACGATTGTTCCGAAATGGGATTGAGGACTGCAAACCAAAAGCTGTCACTGTCCTGCTGCAGATTATTTGTTGCGCAGTATAAAGGGACCAAGTTTTACTGCTGTTTAGACCTTGTCAAGCAGTTCCTGTTCTATTCTCAAAATTTGAGGAACCTAAGGAAAGGCAACCTGTGGTTTTCAATTTGTGACCAGATTATTGTTATATTTGAAGTTCAGGCCTCTCACTCTGAGAGACTCCCTCCCGGCGGCAGCACTATGACCATTCGAGATAAAGTACCAGGAAAACCCCACAATGTGAAGGAAAGAGCTGTCACAGGACTGAGTAAAAATAGGATGTATGGTACCAGAGCAGGAAATCTTCACTGTTTTTTTTACTGGAATTTATTCTGCTTGCCTGAGATAAGAAAGTTAACTCTTTCACTCCTGAATGAATGGCCATTCAAGCTCAGCTTCCAGGAATGAGCCTTAAATATTCACCTGGGGTGGAGAGTTTGGGTCTTGTTTCAGTTGATTCAGCTTCACCAAGTGAAGATACTCTCAGCCACGAGCTAAACACAGGCAGCCCCTTCCACGTGCATTTACGATCTTTGTCTTATGGAAAGGAAGCTTCAGCCAAGGGGAATAGTTTAACTGTTCGTGTTGTTGGTGGGGGAAGGGGGAGGGAGTGGAAGCTGCAGCAGAAAGTGACCCAAACTGGGTCAGACTGATCTGTTCCTATTCCCTGCTCCTTGCCACTCAGTTAATGTTGCTAAAATGAGCAGCCAACAGAGGGAAGTGTAAATGTACCTATGCAGTCACAGCACTGCTCTTCCCCTCTCACCTGCCAACTCATTTTGTTGGCACCATTTCTGATGGCAGATTTTAAAATTCATTCATGGGACGTGGTTTTGCTGGCTGGGTCAATATTCATTGCCATCCCTAGTTGCCCCTTCAGTAGGTAAGGGGTGAGCTGCTTCTTGAACCGCTGCAGTCCATGTGCTGTAGGTTGACCCACAATACCTTTAAGGAGAGAATTATAGGATTTTGACCCAGTGACAGTGAAGGAACGGCAATATATTTCCAGTTCAGGATGGTGAGTGGCTTGGAGGGGAACTTGCAGGGGATGGGGTTCCCATGTACCTGCTATCCTTGTCCTTCTAGGTGGAAGTGGTCATGGATTTGGAAGATGCTGTCAGATTAGGCTTCATGGCTATCTCCAGTTTGTTCAGTAAAGACACGTGCTTACTAAAGATCAAGGTCTGCTCTCTGAACTCCAATTGTTTATTTAAAATTGTCGAGGAGAAAGTGAGGGCTGCAGATGCTGGAGAAGGGCTTATGCCCAAAACATCGAATCTCCTGTTCCTTGGATGCTGCCTGACCTGCTGCGCTTTTCCAGCAACACCTTTTCAGTATTTAAAATTGTCCACATTAACTTCATGATTCAGTAAGAAAAGCCACGACAGCGTTAATCTATCTGCAGCAAACCTGGATGGATCTTCCGCGGCATGCAACGTGGAGTGCTATCAAAACCAGAAGCAAAAATAACAGTTCAGCAACTTTCTGTGCACAGAAGGTTCCAATTTAATGTTCCTAACTCTTTATTTAGTGTAGTTGAAGATGAGAATGTTGTCTATGACCAGTCACATGGAAGGAAACGTGTTCTGATCATTTCATTTATTTGAGAAACATTAACCAGTGGCTTGCTAACTTGGGAAAGTACTAGTTGAATGGATGGTGTCAACAAAAGGAAACTCAAACAGCAGAAAGAATGAATTTGTTCTCATAGCAGTAATTTAGAATGTCCAGAACTGCTTTAGCGCTACTAGTATCATTATCAGGCTCTGGGGTAGCGGGGAAAACTCCTCCTGTTGAAATAGTTACACAGGATCTGATTCCCAAAGCCTGTCCACCATCTACAAGGTACAAGTCAGGAGTATGGTGGAATACTCCTCACTTACCTGGATGGAAGCAACTCCAACAACATTCAAGACGTTTGACACCATCCAGGGCAAAGCAGCCCCTGCTTGCCCGGCATTCTCGACACCTCTAGCACAAAGTGGCAGCAGTGTTTACCATTTACAAGATGGTTCATCAATGTTCCCTCAACAAAACCTGCCAGGCCTGTGACCTTTCCAGCTGAGCAGACGCATGGGACTCCCACCAACTTGCACCAACATTCCTGACTTGGAATGTGCCTTTGCTGTCCCTGTCCCTGGCACTGTAATGGGTCCCTATACCACACACACCAAAATAATCCAAGAGCACAGCTGAGCACCACCTTCTCCAGGGCAGTTGAGGGGAAATCAATGCTGGCCCACTCAATGAAGCCCACATCTGTTGAAAGAATTTAAATAAAACTGGCCAGCTGAGCAGACAGACAGGGCTTTAGTTTATTGTCCATTTGAACGCTGGGTCCCTATGATAGCAGTGACTCTGTCAAGACCACCTGAAAGTTGAGCTGGAACAGTGAACTCAACCCTCACAGAATAAAACTTCAGCCACAACCACGTGCCTCTGAGGTGAGAGTGGTTAGTCACTAACCCAGGGCTGGGATTTGTAGTTTAATGGGATACTTACTTGTTAAACAACAACAGTTAATAAGGTGCATTGTGGAAGTTTTAATTCAATACTGAACTCTTGAGTTTATTTGTTTAGGTCCTGTTTAAAAATTGTAAAACATGTGCAGCATCTGTAAAAATTGTACATCACCTCAGTGAGTGATGTTCTTTCTTATTGCTGGATCACTGATACACAAACCTCTACTGAGGCATGTCAAACTGGGTCACTACTTTTCCCTTTCATTTGTTGAATCCCCATCTCTGACCAGGGAGAGGGGAGTAGGTGGGTAGTGGATGGTAAGCGGTAACCCCCTTTCTTATCAATCTCACTGTGAGAAGGGGAACTAGGATTGATCCCAGATAACATCCCCTTAATTTGATCTTCCAATAGATACTCCGTGCTCTCACCTCATGGGAACACAATTAAGTTTGGGAACAGCACCTCTGGAAGGTGAATCTATGACATACCTTGCCATTGAACTTAATGATATTGGAGAAATTCAGCAGGTCAGGCAGCATCTGTGGCGAGAGAAACAGAGTTAACGTTTCACAATTGTTTAATTCTTCAGAGCTTCATATCAGTCTTGGAACATTAACTCTGTCTCTCTCTCTCTCTCTCTCTCTCTCTCTATATATATATATAGATACAGATGTTGCCAGACCTGCTGAGTTTCTCCAGCATTCTCTGTCTTTATTTCAGATTTCCAGCATCCACAATATTTGGCTTTTATTTGCACTCATCAATACACCCATCACTCAAAGTGGTCACCGTTTGCCTTTTAGTTTTCATATTTTGTGACACAAATAGGTTTCACAATTGACTATGGGAAATGAAATTCAGAATTAAGATTGACCCTTGTAGTCCCAGATAAATAAAAGCAGAATGGTGTTGCTTTTTGACAAAGAGAAATACTTTTCAGTGAACAGCGAGTGTTTAAATAAACCTATATTTATACAATTGGAATAAATGGCAAAGCTTTCTGAAGGTTCAGAAGAAATCTATTTCATTATGTAGACCAGATAGAGGGCAGCAGTTGTGTCACAAGGCTTCTTGCTGCTTTGCAAGAGGATGTTGTTATTTTTAGAAGTTTTATATATAGTCAGTGGTAGCTTTATACCGTTTAGGTATCTGCAGCAAGTGACAATTCAACAATCACTCATTGTTCAATTTTCATTGCTGTTTATGAGAGATGAGAGAAAGGTTAGTGCAGTTAACCCAAGTATTTACTGAGACATTTACCTGGTGTTCTTGTAGGTAAGTGATGAACATGTTGCGTAATTGATGTTTGCTTAAGTTGCCTTAATGAGAAAACTAGCGTGATTTATATTTCACTGATCATTGTTGATGATTCAGTGTGACATTTCCTCATATGCTAAGTTTCCAACAATATTTGTTTTTACTCAATTACATCATTTTAGTGTCACTGGCATTTATTGCCCGTCCCTAGTTGCCCCCTTGAGAAGGTGGGGGTGAGCTGCCTTCTTGAACCACTGCAGTCCACCTGCTGTAGGATGACCCACAATGCCCTCAGGGAGGAAATTCCAGGATATTGACCCAACAACAGTGAAGGAATGGCTGATGTTTTTCCAGAGGGGGTGAGTGGCTTGGAGGGGAATTTGTAGGTTGTGGTGTTCCCATGTATCTGCTGCCTTTGTCCTTCTAAATGGAAGTGATCATGAGTTTGGAAGGTGTTTTCTGTGGATCATTAGTGCAGTGCATCTTGTGGAGAGTATACACTGCTGCTACTGAGCATTGGTGGTGGATGGAGTGGCTGTTTGTGGATGTGGTGCCAGTCATGCGGCTGCTTTGTCCTGGATGGTATCGAGCTTCTTGAGTGTTGTTGGAGCTGCCCCCACCCAGAGAAAGTGGGGAGTATTCTATCACACTCCTGTCTTCTGCCTTGTAGACACAAGGGGAGTCAGAAGATGAGTTACTGGTTGCAGTATTCCCAGCCTCTGACTTGCTGTTGTAGACACTGTGTTTATGTGGTTGGTCCAATTCAGATCTGATTAATAGTGACCTCTAGGATATTGATAGCGTTTTGAGCTTCTTGTTGCTATAAGTTGCAGTTTTATCCAGACTGGTTAGAGAGGTTGCTAAAATCACCCTTTGGTCCTGGAATAAACAGGGACCACTCACTAACGTGTTTACCTGTCGACCATGAGCCATTCTATATTGGAAAATAAACACTGGTTGAAGACATCTCAATACCCTGTCAACGATAAGCTCAACAGCAATCTCTGTCAGTGTTCTTCTGAGAAGAATGATCATATCAGTAAGGTCTTAAAGGACTTCCAGTCTCCATACACTTATAACATAGGATGAGCCTTTGCTTTTAGAACTATGTCACAAAATGACTCTGGGGAGGAGAGGGGAGGGGTGAAATTTGGTGAGGAGAAAATGAGAGATAATTTGATCATCTCAAAAGGATATTTGTTGACTGACTGGACATAAAACAAGATGTAGAGATTGCTCCACCCATCTATATATCACAACAGGTCTGATTGGCTTAGGCCTTAATTAATAATCCTCTCAAAACTCTTCTCAATGTTATTGCTGACAAATAACATCGATTCACCTTATTTTCAATGGTAGTGCAGTGGAACACCTCTCTGCACATGTCCCAGTTACATTTGCCTCTTGGTGTTAATGGCAAGTATACGTTTGTTCCAGAAATGCCAAGTTTAATGTGGATAGTGAGCTCAGTGACTTCACCATAGCTACAGTCCCCCCAGTAAAGAGAGATGACTAGTGGTGGTTTAATTGGAGGATCAGCAATCTTCAGGCAAGGGGAGTGGTGAAGAAGGAGAGATTTGACGAAGCAGAAATTGAACCCATGCCGTTAGTGTCACACTACAACACATACCCAGCTATCCAACTGACTGAGCTGACTGACCGCAGTCCTTGTCTGTGGGTGATATGGCTTGGTGTATATAAACAAATCATTGAGAGAGGAGAAGGATGGGTTGATGAGGTAGTTACAGGATGTTTGACTTTATTTGCAAACATATAAAGTACAAAAGCATGAAAGTTAGGATGCACATTTATAAATCACTGATCTGGTCCAGTCCAGAGAATTGTGTCCATCTTCAGAGGAGTCAGAGAATGGAGGAAGAATGTCAAAGCCTTGGAGAATGTGCGGCAGAGATTGACTACAATGATCATGGGGATGAGAGACTTCAGCACCCAGAAAAGCTGAGATTGGTGAAAGGGAGATTCAATGTGAGGAGTTCAAAATTATTGAAGAGTTCAGGGAGAGTAAATAGGGAGAAAATATTTGGAATAATTGGTAAGATCTTCCATAGAGCCAACAGAGACACAATGGGCTGAGTGGCTGTCTGTAGGTTACGATTGTATGGTCTGGAAAAGGCAGCACCAATGCTGAGATTCCCAAACCTTGGGGTCATTTCACAGATCCTTTCTGAACTTTAATCAGGTTCTGAGTGGTTTGTAATTGTGAGTAATTTGGTTGTGTTGTTAGATCACCCTACAATGTGGAACTAGGCCAACTGGCTGCAAGTCCACACTGATGCTCTGAAGGAGCATCTCACCCAGAACCACCCTATAACCCTGCACTCCCCATGACTACTCACATTTGGACTGTGTGAGAAACTGGAGCACCCGCAGGAACCCCATGAAAACACGGGGAGAATGTGCAAACTCCATATAGTCACCTGAGGTGGAATCACACCGGGTCCCTGGCGCTGTGAGGCAGCAGTGCCCACCATGCCCACCGTGCCACCCTCTGTGTAAGCAGTTTTGTGCTAGTGTCAGTGGGAAACTGTGCCTTCAGGATACTCATAGGCAGTTCCTTGCAGCCAAGATGTTACTGAAGATCGTATGAGGAAAGGCTGAGGCACTTGGGGCTGTTTTCATTGGAGAAAAGAAGGTTTAGGGGTGACTTGATAGAGGTGTACAAGATGATTAGGGGTTTAGATAGGGTTGACCATGAGAACCTTTTTCCACGTATGGAGTCATCTATTACGAGGGGGCATAGCTTTACATTAAGGGGTGGTAGGTATAGGACTGATGTTATGGGTAGATTCTTTACTCAGCAAGTCGTGAGTTCATGGAATGCCCTGCCAGTAACAGGGGTGGACTCTCCCTCTTTATGGGTATTTAAACAGGCATTGGATAGGCATATGGAGGAAAGTGGGCTAGTGTAGGTTAGGTGGGCTTGGATCGGTGCAACATTGAGGGCCGAAGGGCCTGTACTGCGCTGTATTTTTCTTTGTTCTATGTTCTATGATTCTCAGAGACTGTGTCCAGAAGAATATCTGATGTGGTGCCTCTCGAAAGTAACTAATGGTCCATCCTATGAGAGTAAATCTGCTTGAACTGCTGTGGTCCCTGAGGGATAGGTGCATGCACTCTGACGTTAGGAAGAGAATCGATTCTCACCCAGCCAGGATGATTGTAACTTTAACAGTTAAAAAGTCTGAAAGGTTGGTTAAATGTCCATTTCAGGAACACACTTTAAAAATTATCTGTGTCTCTTCAGTTGTGGCTCACCTTAAATAATCCACATGAGTCATTGCAAAATAACATGAAAGGTCAGTTAATCTCAGCAGAATTGCACACTTCCTGGAAAATCAAATGGAATATTAATTGTCAAACTGGAACATTCATATGTCACTCAGATATAATTAGTTCTGACTGTAAATGAGAAGCTATCTCACTTAGTACACACCGTGTAAATACAAAATGTATGTTGTAACTGAACAATGCTAACGTGTCCCTTGGTTCAAATTGTGCCTATTCAGAAGGATTAGGACCTGGATACAAGGCAGAGTAAATGAACCTACTCACAGACCCCTCTGTCCAGTCTCACCGACCCCTCTGTCCAATCTCACTGACCCCTCTGTCCAGTCTCACCGACCCCTCTGTCCAGTCTTACCGACCCCTCTGTCCAATCTCACAGACCCCTCTGTCCAGTCTCACCGACCCCTCTGTCCAGTCTTACCGACCCCTCTGTCCAATCTCACTGACCCCTCTGTCCAGTCTCACCGACCCCTCTGTCCAGTCTCACAGGCCCCTCTGTCCAGTCTCACAGACCCCTCTGTCCAGTCTCACAGGCCCCTCTGTCCAGTCTCACCGACTCCTCTGTCCAGTCTCACCGACCCCTCTGTCCAGTCTCACAGACCCCTCTGTCCAGTCTCACAGGCCCCTCTGTCCAGTCTCACAGGCCCCTCTGTCCAGTCTCACAAGCCCCTCTGTCCAGTCTCACAGGCCCCTCTGTCCAGTCTCACAGGCCCCTCTGTCCAGTCTCACAGACCCCTCTGTCTAGTCTCACCGACCCCTTTGTCCAGTCTCACCGATCCCTCTGTCCAGTCTCACAGACCCCTCTGTTCAGTCTCTCAGGCCCCTCTGTCCAGTCTCACAGACTCCTCTGTCCAGTCTCACCGACCACTCCATTCAGTCTCACAGGCCCCTCTGTCCAGTCTCACTGACCCCTCTGTCCAGTATCACCGACCCCTCTGTCCAGTCTCACCGACCCCTCTGTCCAGTATCACCGACCCCTCTGTCCAGTCTCACTGACCCCTCTGTCCAGTATCACCGACCCCTCTGTCCAGTCTCACCGACCCCTCTGTCCAGTATCACAGACCCCTCTGTCCAGTCTCACCGACCCCTCTGTCCAGTATCACAGACCCCACTGTCCAGTCTCACAGACCCCTCTGTCCAGTCTCATGAGTACATCCTGCAGACATTGTTCAGCTCAAACAGAAATATTTTATTCCCAGGGCTAAGCTTTCAATCTTTTACTTTAAGTGCAACGAGGGGTACATTGGCTTCCAAGAGATCAATTGTGTTAGGGGATTCTGTACTCAGAAGTACAGACAGATGTTTCTGTGGCCAGCAGAGAAAAAGCAGAATGGTGTGTTGTTTCCCTGGTGCCAGGATCAAGGATGTCTCAGAGAGGGTGCAGAATGTTCTCATGGGGGAGAGGGGATAGCAGGAGGGCATTGTCCACATTGGAACCAACGATATAGGAAGGGAAAAGGTTGAGATTCTGAAGAGAGATTACAGAGAGTTAGGCAGAAATTTATAAAAGGAGGTCCTAAATGGTAGTAATATCTGGATTACTCCCAGTGCTATGAGCTAGTGAGGGCAGCAACAGGAGGATAGTGCAGATGAATGCATGGCTGAGGAGCTGGTATATGGGAGAAGGATTCACATTTTTGGATCATTGGAATCTCTTTTGGGATAGAAGTGACCTGTACAAGCAGGATGGATTGCACCTAAATTGGAAGGGGACTAATACACTGGCAGGGAAATTTGCTAGAACTGTTCGGGAAGATTTAAACGAGTGAGGTGGGACCCAGGGTGATAGTGAGGAAGGGGGGTTGGGACCCAGGGAGATAATGAGGAAAGAGATCGATCTGAGACGGGTACACCTGAGAACAGAAGTGAGTCAAACAGTCAGGGCAGGCAGGGACAGGGTAGGACTAATAAATTAAACTGCATTTATTTCAATGCAAGGGGCCTAACAGGGAAGGCAGATGAACTCAGGGCATGGCTAGGAACATGGGGCTGGGATATCATAGCAATTACAGAAACATGGCTCAGGGATGGGCAGGACTGGCAGCTTAATGTTCCAGGATACAAATGCTACAGGAAGGTAAGAAAGGGAGGCAAGAGAGGAGGGGGAGTGGCATTTTTGATAAGGGATAGCATTACAGCTGTGCTGAGGGAATATTCCCAGAAATACATCCAGGGAATTATTTGGGTGGAACTGAGAAATAAGAAAGGGCTGATCACCTTATTGGGATTGTATTATAGACCCCCTAATAGTCAGAGGGAAATTGAGAAACAAATTTGGAAGGACATCTCAGCTATCTGTAAAAATAATAGGGTGGTTATGGTAGGGGATTTTAACTTTCCAAACATCGACTGGGACTGCCATAGTGTTAAAGGTTTAGATGGAGAGGAATTTGTTAAGTGTGTACAAGACAATTTTCTGATTCAGTATGTGGGTGTACCTACTAGAGAAGGAGCTAAAATGTCCTACTCTTGGGAAATAAGGCAGGGCAGGTGACTGAGGTGTCAGTGGGGGAGCACTTTGGGGCCAGCGACCATAATTCTATTAGTTTAAAATAGCGATGGAAGAGGATAGACCAGATCTAAAAGCTAAAGTTCTAAATTGGAGAAAGGCCAATTTTGACGGTATTAGGCAAGAACTTTCGAAAGCTGATTGAAGGCAGATGTTTGCAGATGAAGGGACAGCTGGAAAATGGGAAGCCTTCAGAAATGAGATAACAAGAATCCAGAGAAAGTATATTCCTGTTAGGGTGAGAGGGAAGGCTGGTAGGTATAGGGAATGCTGGATGACTAAAGAAATTAAGGGTTTGGTTAAGAAAAAGAAGGAAGCATACATCAGGTATAGACAGGATAGATCGAGTGAATCCTTAGAAGAGTATAAAGGCAGTAGGAGTATACTTAAGAGGGAAATCAGGAGGGCAAAACGGGGACATGAGATAGCTTTGGCAAATAGAATTAAGGAGAATCCACAAAGGGTTTTTACAAATATATTAAGGGCAAGAGGGTAACTAGGGACAGAATAGGGCTCCTCAAAGATCAGCAAGGTGGCCTTTGTGTGGAAGACTGGAGGTTGGCAAACGTGGTGCCACTGTTTAAGAAGGGTGGTAAAGACAAGCCAGGGAACTATAGACCGGTGAGCCTGACCTCGGTGGTGGGCAAGTTGTTGGAAGGAATCCTGAGGGACAGGATGTACATGTACTTGGAAAGGCAAGGACTGATTAGGGATAGTCAACATGGCTTTGTGTGTGGGAACTCATGGTCTCACAAATTTGATACAGTTTTTTGAAGAAGTAACAAAGAAGATTGATGAGGGCAGAGCAGTAGATGTGATCTATATGGACTTCAGTAAGGCGTTCGACAAGGTTCCCCATGGGAGACTGGTGAGCAAGGTTAGATTTCATGGAATGCAGGGAGAACTAGCCATTTGGATACAGAACTGGCTCAAAGGTGGAAGACAGAGGGTGGTGGTGGAGGGTTGTTTTTCAGACTGGAGGCCTGTGACCAGTGGACTGCCACAAGGATCGGTGCTGGGCCCTCTACTTTTTGTCATTTATATAAATGATTTGGATACGAGCATAAGAGGTACAGTTAGTAAGTTTGCAGATGACATCAAAATTGGAGGTGTAGTGGACAGCAAAGAGGGTTACCTCAGATTACAACAGGATCTGGACCAGATGGGCCAATGGGCTGAGAAGTGGCAGATGGAGTTTAATTCAGATAAATGCGAGGTGCTGCATTTTGGAAAAGCAAATCTTAGCAGGACTTATACACTTAATGGTAAGGTCCTGGGGAATGTTACTGAACAAAGAGACCTTAGATTGCAGGTTCATAATTCCTTGAAAGTGGAGTTGCAGGGAGATAGGATAGTGAAGAAGGCATTTGGTATGCTTTCCTTTATTGGTCAGAGTATTGAGTACAGGAGTTGGGAGGTCATGTTGCGGCTGTACAGGACATTGGTGAAGTCACTGTTAGAACTTTGGAAAAAAAAGTCAAAACAAAAGCAGTTTTAAAAGGGAGAGGTACAGACAAAGGCAGCACATGGTGAGGTCAGTGCGGGGGAGAGAGAGAGAGAGAGAGAAACCCACACTGCTAACTGACAAAGCAGTGAACCTGCACAGTTTGAATTCATGTATCACTGGACATTGGAGTGCATCTAGGAAAATTAACAAACAGTAAAATTCACAACTAATCTTGGAGGAACCTGTTTGGGAGAGGTTACAGCACAGAAACAGATAAGTGGCTGTACAGGACTTTAGTCAGGCCACTGTTGGAATATTGCATGCAATTCTGGTCTCCTTCCTAGTGGAAAGATGTTGTGAAACTTGAAAGGGTTCGGAAAAGATTTACAAGGATGTTGCCAGGGTTGGAGGATCTGAGCTAGAGGGTGAGGCTGAACAGGTTGGGGCTGTTTTCCCTGGAGCGTCAGAGGCTGAAGGGTGACCTTAGAGAGGTTTACAAAATTATGAGGGACATGGATAGGATAAATAGGCAAAGTCTTTTCCCTGGGGTCGGGGAGTCTAAAACTAGAGGGCCTAGGTTTAGGCTGAGAGGGGAAAGATATAAAAGAGACCTAAGGGGCAACTTTTTCACACAGAGGGTGGTACGTGTGTGGAATGAGCTGCCAGAGGATGTGATGGAGGCTGATACAATTAAAACATTTAAGAGGCATTTGGATGGGTATATGAATAGGAATGGTTTGGAGGGATATGGGTCGGGTGCTGGCAGGTGGGACTAGATTGGGTTGGGATATCTGGTCAGCATGGTTGGGTTGGACTGAAAGGTCTGTTTCCATGCTGTACATCTCTATGACCCCATGACTCTAAACATTTGCTGATAGTATGAATCCTTTCATAAGATGGGTTTGAGGAGGTATAGGCCATCTGAAGTGCGTAGGAAAAGCTGTATAATTCAATCATTACTTTGTTGCTCAACTTATATTTGGGGCTTTAATGTGCCATGTCATGGTACCTCCCAATTGATTGAGTGCCCTCAATGTAGTTCATTCAATTTCCATTTAGTTCTCAGCGTCATGTGATAGGACTGAGCATCATGTGGTACCTTGCACTTCATTTTGGGTGGCACGGAGGCTCAGTGGTTAACAGTGCTTCCTCAGAGCGCCAGGGACCTGGGTTTGATTCCAGCCTCAGGCGACTGCCTGTGTGGCATTTGTGCATTTTTCGTGTGTCTGTCTTTTGTCTGCACACTTTGGTTGCCTCCCACAGTCCAAATATGTACAGATTAGGTCCATTGGCCATGGGAAATTGCCCATAGTGTGCACAGATGGGCAGGCTAGGTGGAGTAGCCATGGGGAATGCAAGGTTGTGGTATCTGGGTGAGATGATTTTCGGAGAGTTGGTGTGAACATGTTGGGCTGAAGGTCTGGGGATTCTATGTACTTTTGTAGAGATTCTATAATTTGTGCTTTAGATATTGGTATTTTTAAGTAAACATTCTCCCATTAAATACCTTCCCTTGGGAGTGGGGGGGGGGGGAATGTGCACCACAGAATTTAACTTTACACTTAATGTTAGGTTGGCTTTGTTAATTTTTTTCCAAAATTGAGGTTCAAGAAAATTTACAGAACTTTTCATTTGGGAAATCTCTCAGAACCACTCTCAAAGTCAAATTCGGCGTCAGAGCCAACCAAGGGCTGGGGCCTGGCAACTTGAGAAATACAACAGCAATTGAGATGGAAAGTATAGGTGGGCAGAGCTGTGGCAGATGCAGTTCGATGCAGGTGAAGGTAAAGTGTTGAAAGGAAAAATATTGACAACATGTGCACTTTATGAATGATGTGAAGTACTGAAGTCAAGGAACGGAGAGAGTCGGAATTCTCAAAATATCAGAACAGAAAAACAAATTACATGAATGGAATATTGAAAATAGATTGATTCGGCTCAATGACCTTTTCTGCAAATTCTATGTAATCATATGTACAATATAGCATGTCAGAGTTAAACAAATGCAAACTGGATAGTGTTTTAGTGATCCATTGAAAAGGAAAGGTTGACTTGTGTTTGCATAGCACCTTTCACAATCTCAGGATGTACTTTAGCACTTTGTAGCCAATAAATATTCCCAAAGTGGAATATGGGAAACATATTGAGTATGCTGTGTTTTGTTCAGTCACCAGAGCACCCAGGCATTAGAGGCAAACACCATCAGTTAATGTCATAAGTCCAAGTAATGAGAGCAGGTGAGAGGCAACAATGGTATATTCTGATAAATGATCTTTAAAATATCTATGAAAGACAATTGTGAGGCAAACTCGGTAACCGTAGAGAGCAAATTTAGAACTGATACCAGGAGATGCCTCTTCACACCAAGAGCAACCAATACTCAGAATAGTCTCTCAGATAGAGGCAAAACTCATGCAATATTCAGCAAACAATTAAAAGCAACACTTGGGGTGAGGGCCTGAGGGTTGCTCTGGATGGTGAAGCTCAGATGAACCAGCCAGGTCTTATCTCCATCACTTCATCAACCAAAACAAATTTTCCCGACTGCTCCTCAGCGAAGTCAATGGTCTACTTCGGTTTTCTGAACAAAGTGTTTTCAAGAAATGAATGATTCATTTTTGAAAAGGACATGTTGTCATTAATAATTAAACCTTTCTACAGAACTTAGACTCAGTTTTAAAACTGTAATGGTGCAGCACGCCCCACAATTATTTGTAACCACACATTATTATACACCTCCTATTTATGTGGAACTTGAACCCAGACTTTCTAGCCCAGAGGTATGGCCACTATCACTGCACCACAAGATTGCTAGGCTAACTTATCCATCTTACTTTCGTGAATAGAATTGTCAAGTTAATTAAAGTGGATTTTCTGCTTGTTTGACACTTGATCACTTTTCTCCCTCTTTCATCCTCTTGTCCCAACTGGACTCTCTCGTACCCCAGAAAGTTCAGGCAGGTGAAAGGACAATGTTCTAACACAGCATGACAGAAGCCAGCTTGGGAAGTGGGACAGCTAATCATATTGACGAAAGCAAGAATGAAGAAACTGGGTCAACTGCCTTGTGGGGCCGTTAAAAGCTGCTCCAATCAGTTATAAAAGATTCATGCACTTTAAAAACAAAAGAACATTGGTTAATGCTTTCTCCCAGTCACTTTCCATTGCTGGTTACATTTACAGAATCTGACACTGTGCAGCAGTTAATGTGCAGTGTGATAAATGTGTTGCTGTAATACTCTAATGCTTTGTTCCTGAAGTTCTAATATCCAACAACGCTGTAGCAAGGTTAACCTGCTGAGTAGATCCAGAGATTATTTTTCGAAAACAATGTTTCTCCAAGTGCTTTTTGTTGTTCCTCTGTTCGTTCCTGGGTTGTGGGCTATCACTGGTATAAGGACAGCATCTCTTATCCATCCCGAATTGCCTTGGGACTGAATGACCTGCTATGCCATTTCAGGGCAAGGTTAAGAGTCAATGCCATTGGCATGGTTCTGGAGTCACATGTAGGCCAGGCTCGATAAGGATGGCAGATTTCCATGCTGAAAGGACTTTAGGAACAGGAGTAGGCCATTCATCCCCTTGAGCCTGTCCCACCATTCAATGAGATCATGGTTGATCTGTAGCCTAACTCCACATACCTGCCTTTGACCCATACTCCTTAATACCTTTGCTTAACAAATGTTTATCTATCTCAGATTTAAAATTAACAACTGAACCATTATCCACTGCTGTTTGTGGAAGAGAGGTCCAATCCTCTCCCACCTTGTGTGTGTGTAGAAGTGCTTCCTAATGCCTGTCCTGAATGGCCTGGCCCTCATTCTCAGACTGCTCCCCTAGTTCTAGAATCCCCAACCAGTGGAAATAATATATCTTTATTGACCCTTCCTTTTCCTGCTAATGTCTTGAAGACTATGGTCAGATTAATCGGTAATCTTCTAAATTCTAGAGAAAACAGGCCTAATTTATCTAATCTCTGTTCAAAACTTAACCCCTGAAGTCCACGTATCATTCCTGTAAACCTGCACTGTACTCTGTCTGAGGGCAAATTTCCCTTCCTAAGGTGTGGTGCCCAGACCTGCTCACTGTACTCCCAGTGGGACCTAACCAGGGTTTAGTATAACTGCAGCATAACTTCAGTATCTTTGTACTCCAGTGCTCTAGATATTAAAAAAAAGCATTCCATTAGCTTATTGATTATTTTCTACACCTGTTTGTGACGTTTTAAAGATCTCTGCACCCAAATCTCAAAGTCTCTGGAAATCCATTGTATTTACCTTCATACCATCTAGTTGGCAGGTTTCCTTCCCTGAAATGAGCAGAGGTGAGTTTTTACAACAATCAGCAACAGGTATGTGGTCACTATTGGGCAGCTTTTTTAAAAATTGTCAATTTTTAAAAATTGAACTCAAATCTACCTGCGGTGGGAACTTGAATCCATGCCTTCACAGCACCATCCTGAGCACCTGAATTTCTAGCCCAGTGACATTGTTACAACATCACCAGTCCCCCTCTGTGATGTTGTTAGAAGCTGGGGCTAGCAGACATCGTGTGTTCGCTCTACAAGGCTACCAGCCATGGAACAGGCCCTTCAGCCCACCGGGTCTGTGATGTCATTCTAACCTAATCCCACTGGCCTGCTGATGGTCTATTTGTCTCTATTTCCTGCCTGTTTAAGTCTCTGTCTAAATGCCCCTGAAACATTGCTATTGTATCTGCTCCTACCATCTCCCCAGCAGCATATCCCAGGCACCACGTTGCCTGGCACCTTTCCCCTCTCACCTTAATTTTATGCCCCTGGGAAAAGGACCCCAATTATCTACTCTGTCCATGTCTCTCATAATTTTATAATCTTCTATCAAGTCGCCCTCAGCCTTCATCACTTTCACGAAAGCAATCCAAGTTTGTCCATAGTTTATAGCTAATGCCCTCTAATGCAGGCTTTTTCCTGGTAAACCTGTTCTGCCCCCTCTCCAAAACCTCCACATCCTTCCTGTAGCATGGTGACCAGAACACTGCATTCCAGATATGGCCTGACTGAAGTTTCATACAGGAGAAAGTGAGAGCTGCAAATGCTGGAGATTAGAGTAGAGAGTGTGGTGCTGGAAAAGCACAGCAGGTCAGGCAGCATCCGAGGAGCAGGAGAATCAAAATGGGAAGGGTTGGGGCTGGGGAAAAGGTAGCTGGGAATGTGATAGATAGATGAAGGTGGGGGTGAAAGTGATAGGGTTGGAGGGTTAGGGTTACTGTTAAGGACCCTTCAACCCCACGGCATCAATGTGAATTTCACCAGTTTCCTCATTTCCTCTCCCCCACCTTATCCCAGTTCCAACCTTCCAACTCAGTACCGCCCTCATGACCTGTCCTACCTGTCCATCTTCCTTCCCACCTATCCGCTCCACCCTCCTCTCTGACCTATCACCTTTTCCCCCCACCTCCATCCACCTATTGCACTCTCAGCTACCTTTCCCCCAGCCCCACCCCCCTCCCATTTATCTGTCCACCCCCCGAGGCTCCCAGCTTCATTTCTGAGGCTTTTACCCGAATTCCACTGCTCCTTGGACGCTGCCTGACCTGCTGTGCTTTTCCAGCAGCACACTCTCGGCTGAAGTTTCCTACAGCTACAACACGACTTGTCAATTTTTATCCTCTATCCCATGACTATTGAAGGTAAGTATGCTGTATGCCTTCTTTGCCTCCTCATTCCCTTGTGTTGCAACTGTCAGGGAGCTCAGGTCTCACACCGCAAGATCCCCCTGTATCTCAATTTCCTAAGGATCCTGCCTTTTACTGTATACTTTCCTCTTGCATTTGACCTCCCAAGATTCATCACCTCACACTGCTCTGGATTAAACTCCTTCTGTCATTCTTCTATATGACTTTCCAAATGATCCATATCTTGCTATATCCCTTGACAATCTTTCCTACTGTCCATAACTCCACCAAAATTTAGTGTTGCCTGCAAACTGCCCTTTTAATATGTGCGCAACATTCTCAATCAATGAACATCCCCACACCTTTTTATCCTTAACCTTACTAAGATATTGCTAAATGGAAGGATTTTGCTGTGATTTTCATCTGCAACTCATCAGGACACTTTGCAAGAAGTATCAATGTAAAGGCAAATGGACCTTTTCAACTGTCTGAGAAGAGAGTGCCAACTGTTTGGCAAGATGGCTCTGTTTAATAGAAGAGGTGGAGATTGCAACAGTTCCATGCATGCTGATAGTTAACTGTCAAACATTGTTCACTGGCACATCTTGGGAGCTGAATGTATTATGATACAGGGTCCTGTCTGTTGCTGACAGAGAGGGATGTGGGTGTCACTGGCTGGGCCAGTATTTATTACCCATCCCTGGTTGCCCTTGAGAAGGTGGGGATGAGCTGCCTTCTTGAACCACTGCAGTCTACCTGCTGTAGGTTGACCCCACAATGCCCTTAGGGAGGGAATTCCAGGATTTTGACCCAGCAACAATGAAGGAACAGCGATACATTTCCAAGTCAGAATGGGCCGTAGTTTGGAGGGGAACTTGCAGGGGGTGATGTTCCCATGTATCTGCTGCCCTTGTCCTTCTAGATGGAAGTGATCTTGGGATTGGAAGGTGCTGTCTGAGAATCATTGGTAAATTCCTGTAGTACATCTTGTAAGTAGTAAACACTGCTGTTACTGAGTGTCAGTGGTGGAGGGAGAGGATGCTTGTGGATGTGGGGCCATCAAATGGCTGCTTTGTCTTGGATATGTTGAGCTTCTTGAGTGTTGTTGGAGGCACGTGGAGAATATTCCATCAGACTCTTGACTTGCGCCTTGTAGATAGTAAGCCACTCATGAATGAGAGGTGACCTTTTTGAAACATACATGGTTCTATGGGAACTTGTCAGAGTAGGTGTGGAGAGGTTGTTTTCCTTCAGGGGAGAATCTTGGATCAGAGCATATAACCTCAGAGTAAGCGGTTACAGATTTAAGACAGAAATGAGGAGAAATTCTTCTCTCAGAGGATGGTGAAATTCTTTACTACAGACGGTTATCAAGGCTGGCTCATAATGGGTATTCAAGGTTGAGAGAGACAGATTTGTAATCAGTAAGGGCATCAAGGATTATGGTGATAAAGCAGGAAAGTGGAATTGTGAATTTATCAGCTCACCACCACTTTCCCAAGGCCAACTAGGGGCAGGAAATAAATGCTGACCCAACCAGCGACGGCCTCTTCCCATGGTTGAACTTTTTAAAAATACTGATCTTATTGAATGGCAGAACAGACTCGATGGGCTGCATGGCCTCCTTCTGTTTCTATGTCATACGGTCTTCTGGTAAAAGTCTCCCAATAAGCCTCAAGGTTCTATCAAGCTGCTACAGAGTGTTCAAGGGAAAAGCACACAGTCAGGTTCTCAGGTTAATGATCTTGGCTGAGGAGATTCTGTCCAGCTGGGATTACCTACAACCTCAGTATGCATTTCCTGGGCCTATCGATATTGAGCAGAGCAGTTACAATTGAGCAGCTGGTTTTGTGTTTGTTGTTAGTTTGAAAGGAATTGGGTATTTCATCTCAACTTATGTGCAATATCCTGAGGTGAGAGTGAAATGTTCTGATATAACAGCATAGAGGGTGGAATCACCTGGTGAGAAACAGCTATAAAGAAGATACACACTTAAAATGATAACATGGAGATCTTTTGAACAGGATATTCAATCTCATCATTCCCCTGTGGAAAGGGACAGAAACAAAGCTTCTGACATTAAGCAGATCAAGAGCAACTGTGTTCAACTATGATTGTTTAATACAAAAACATATTCAGGGAAAAATTACACAATGACAAATGATGGGGAGACAGGGAAAGATCACCTCCGATTATTAGAGCAATTTCTCTGTGAGAACAGTGCAGGAACAGGCTAATGGAAGGTCATAAAAGATAATTAAACATGGCATGTGGAAAAAATTGCCACACACACCCTGAGGCAGCTGTGGCATGAAAGATATGGATGATGAGGGAGTGTAATCAGAAGGCTGCAAGACGAGAAACTAAACAAGAGGTAACGATGAGGTGAGCAATGAATCAGAAAGATAAAATAGAGAATAAATATAATTTCGCTTTTAAGATGGTAACAACCTAGATGTTTAATACGAGTGACTGATGAGTGTAAGATGTAAATACTGATTGATGTGTTCTCTACATTACCAGTAAGGTGAACTAAAGAGATGGTGTGGAAGCTTAAATCATTGAAGTAACAGGCTTGCTTTTATATTCACTTCTTTCATGACCTTTGGAGATCCCAAAGTGCTTCATAGGTTTTGAAGTGAATTACGTTTTAAGTGTAGTCACTGGTGGAGTGTAGAGCTAACTAGTAAGGAGAGCAAGACAGGAAGTTCCCTGCTGTTCTCCACGAGGTGCCATGAGGTCTTTGATAAAGCATAATCTTCGTTTAATGTTTCATCTAAAGGACAGTGGCTCTGACCACACATCGCATCCTCAGTACTGTGCTCAAATGTCAGGAGTCTTTTGGTGTTCTTGTCTGGAGTGGGATGCAATCTCACAAGGTGTTGACTCTGTAGTAAGAGTGATACCCACAGAGCCACTATAGCAAGCACAACAGTAAAACTGAAACCCCTTGTCCTTTCTGCCCTTTCGAGTGCTCAGTGACAGTTTTATCTTATGGATTTTATCTTCTGTGAAAAAGCAACAGATATCTAAATGTCAAGGACAACAAGTTATAATGTATGTTTGAGGAGTGAAGTCCTTTACAATTCCATCAAATAGTTGGTGGCGGTTTCGCTGTCTAATGGAAAGAACCTTGTCATTCAGAGTAACAGGCAATCCTCATGCCAATGAGGAAAATGAACTGGATATTGGAGTCAGGCAGCTTTTGCAGGACCCCATTTGTGCAAGGGAATTTGTAAACATTTTACCCTTTGTTGTCTCTTCTGATTGGGTGAAGATGTGTGGAGTTTGCATTCTACTGGCAGTCCCAGAGCATGGACTTGAGAGCAGGAGGGATTTTTAACATGGATGAGTAATGGGGGCAAGGAGTTGGGTGGATCAGATTTGGCTGGGGAGATCAATAGGCAGAAAATTCAAGCACATAGCAAGCAGTATCCAAATGAGCAATGTTCCCTTGAGGTGGACCAATGTGCCGGGGACAGCTAACCCACACCCAGGAGGTGTGCTACCAATTTAGCTTTGATCAGAAGTCACATGACACCAGGTTACAGTCCAACAGGTTTAGCTGAAATCATAAGCTTTCAGAGCAGCTTATGTATCCAAACCCTACATTGCTATTACAAGTATTAATTTACAATATAAATGTAATAATACAGACAAATATATTGTATCCACAGCTTCTTCTTTATCTACCCTGCATATGATCTCCTCAAAACATTCTAATATGTTTGTCAAACATGATTTCCCTTTCACGAAGCCAGGCTGACTCTGTTTGATCACACTATGTCTGTCAAAATGTTCTGCTACTCCATCCTTTATAATGGACTCGAGCATTTTTCCACAGCCAGAAATCACACCACATCAGGTTATAGTCCAACAGGTTTATTTGAAATTACAAGCTTTCAGAGCACTGCTGCTTTGTCAGGTGAAGGCAGGCGGAGTGTTTTCAAATAAACCTGTTGGACTATAATATGGTGACATGCAACTTCTGACTTTGTCCACCCCAGTCCAACACTGGCAGCTCCACATCAGTTTATATTTGTTAGTGCTCTGAAAGCCTGAAGTTTAACCTGCTTCAGAAAATGCTGAAATTGCAGGTGGAGGTTGAGAGCCTTTGGAAAATCTCTCGGACCCTCACACAGCGTTTGACTCAGCTCCCCCCAGCTCAGCCTGCAGTGTCAAGTGTTGAAGCTAGCTGATCCTACAGTCTGTTCCAAACCCCTCAGACTGGAGGCTCCCAGCCTGACTCCCAGCTGGGGAAACCATCAGTGACTGCAGAATCACAATTCCTCAAAGGAATGAATATTTCCTTGTGTTCCGTGTTCCACTGGAGCCCACATTCCCAGATTCCCAAAGCAATCCTGGTTTCAAAGCTCATACCATTTCAATGCAAGGAATGGCTACTTGATGTTGCAAATATTGGTGTTGCAATCTCCCAGTGTTAACAATGGAGAGATACTCTGGTACTAGCGTACCCTGAGCTCGCGTTACTTTTGATATTAAACTGGGGGTATGTCCTAAGCAGCCGAGCCACTGTAATAGGAAGTACCTTGGCCTTATCTGCATCATCAGGTACACCCCCCTCTGATAAGGAAATGAGCTGAAGCCACAGAAAGAGGAAGTTTGTATGTTGGTAGACCCTATCAGTGAAGAAGAGTTTGGTCAATAAAAGGTTGCACTGATAACTTCCCTTCAAAAAACGTGATTTCAAATACTTAAAAATAATGTGGAGCTGAGAAACATCTGGCTTTATAATAAGAAAATAACAAGACAAAATGATGACTTACCAGACATCATTCAGAGTATTACTCCAGTCATGGTAACCCTTTGCTAAAAAGCAAAATAAAAAATATTATAACCCCATGAATTTCCGTTGGAAAACTGCTAGGGTAGACAATGATAGTTAGGTAAAGAGACCGAAGAAGGAGACACCTTCACATGCCGACTGGTTTATTGGGGAGGGATTTTTAAGAAGGCTGAGGGTGATGGAAGTTGGTCATGGGATAGAAATAAGTGAGAAGGTAGTCACACCATCTCTTCAATCTCTAACTCCAACACGGCCTCAGATTGTGTGTCAGAGCTAAACAAGGATGATTGATGATGACAACACCTGAGGGTGAGCTAAGTGACAACTTTTGGCCATTTTTGATTCCCAAAGGAAATTGTAAAGAGAAGACAAGTAAATATGAAGAATACATCAGCTCCATGATTTGTTTTTCCACGTCAGTGAAATGAAGAAAAATCTGAAAAAAGTGAATGGATAGTTTTGTCATCTTGTGAAAGAATGAGTGTGAGGACAGAACAATGTACAGAACAATGTACAGAACAATGGACAGTCTTGGTTTTAATATTATTGAGAAGACAGAAAAACACCAAGAAAATGTCAGTTGGTATGGTTTTACCCTCAGGGGAGAATGGGAGGAGATTTCAGAGTGACAATGATCATAATTGTATTGATTAGAGCCGGGCAACTGAAAGGGTCTGATGACAAAGACTAAGGCCATAAATACAACTGGCTTTTCAAAACAAGAGTCACTGGAGGTGAAATTGTAAAAGGCAGGAGATTGAATATTTTATTTAACTTCCAAAAGCTTGTTTCAAATATCTGATATCAAATCAGAGAGATGCAATAGTCTTGGAATGAGTGTATTTATTTTGAGATGCATAGAGAGGCAACTTGTACAAAGTCATTTCTTTACACAACACAATGTCCAGTAAAACCGTTGATCCACTGATTGAATTTTTTTTTTGTTTGTCTCCTTGCTCTTATGAAATCCTCACAAATAACTTATTTTTGATGGGTTTTCAATGTGACCTTTTCCCATGCTATTTGTCTGCGGTTGCCTGGCTACGGAACACCTGCCTGAGTTTGCATTGGAAGAGGATGAGATTGAAAGACTGACTGTGTTAGCTGTGTAGTTTCTGGGTTTTTAATGATGGTGTGGACATGCCAGATAGGTATGAGCTGTATCCTACCACTATAACCCTTCCTGGTGAAGATAATGGAGTATCTAAATTCTAACAGACTGCATTCAACCAATGTCCCAGGGACTTGGTCTATTGTCATCACAGTAATGTGTGGTCAGACAACTTGTAGAATCATCTAAGATTAGATTACTTACAGTGTGGAAACAGGCCCTTCGGCCCAACAAGTCCACACCGACCCTCCGAAGCGAAACCCACCCATACCCCTACATTTGCCCCTTACCTAACACTACGGGCAATTTAGCATGGCCAATTCACCTGGCCTGCACATCTTTGGACTGTAGGAGGAAACCGGAGCACCCGGAGGAAACCCACGCAGACACGGGGAAAACGTGCAAACTCCACACAGTCAGTCGCCTGAGGCGGGAGTTAAACCCGGGTCTCTGGCGCTGTGAGGCAGCAGTGCTAACCACTATGCCACCGTGCCGCCCACATAATTACTGGAGTAACATCTCTTTTAAAATTCCCATTGCTTTTAGACCCTACTATCACATTCTAATGCATACCTAATAGCCCTCATTTGCTCTCTGCATTTAATCAATACTTTGTAATTGAGTGACACCCATGCCACACATCAGAAAAATCAAGGAGCAGAATACTTCTGAGCACAAAAAAAGAATCTGCTGAATTTAGACACAATGATATAGAAATGGTAAAAGAATTCAAAAGTGGTGAAGTTGTGCTAAATCTGTATCAAAGCTTGGTTAGACCACACTTAGATACTGGGTACAGGTCGACTCATTCTATTATAAAAAGGATGTGGGGCACTGGAGAGGGTGCAGTGAAGATTAACGACATTGATAACAGTAACGTGTGGGTACACCTATCAGGTCTGACAGACTGGCTCCCTCTTCTCTCAAAATAAAGGCTGAGGGCTGGCTTACAGAGGCCTTTAAAGTGGTGAAAAGATTTTATCAAGTGGATACAGAGGGAATGTTTCCCTGTGAGGGGAAGGATGAATCTAGAGGCCATCTAGATAAGATAGTCAGCAAGAAATCCAGCAGGAAATTCTATTTTCTGTTTTAGATTCTAATTCAAAAGAAGCTTTCAAAAAAATGAGGGTGGCATGGTGGCTCAGTGGTTAACACTGCTGCCTCATAGCACCAGGGTCCCAGGTTCAATTCTAGCCTCAGACAGACTGTCTGTGTGGAGTTTGCATGTTCTCCCCGTGTCTGTGTGGGTTTCCTCCGGGTGCTCCGGTTTCCTCCCACAGTCCAAAGATGTGCAGGTCAGGTGAATTGGCCATGCTAAATTGCCCATAGTGATAGGTGCATTAGTCAGAGGGAAATACATCTGTGTGGGTTACTCTTCGGAGGGTCGGTGTGGACTGGTTGGGCCGAAGGGCTGTTTCCACACTGTAAGGAATCTATTCTAATCTAACAAAAACTTCATTACCCAGACAGCAGAACCCAGAGGGGAGGGCTTTAATTTAAATCATGGAATATGGGTGCCACTGGCTGGGCCACCATTTATTGTCCATCCCTCGAGAAGGTGGTGTGAGTAGTCTCCTGGATACTAGTCCACGGGGTGTACAACAGCGTGCAATGCCGTTAGGGAGGGAATTCTAGAATTTTGACCCAGCAATAGTAAAGGAATGGCAATGTATTTCCAAGTCAGGATGGGGAGTGCCTTGGAGGGGAACTTGCAGGGGGTGGTGTTCCCATATACCTGCTACCCTTGCCCTCCTCGATGGAAGTGGTCATGGGTTTGGAAGGTGCTGTCTGAGGATCTTTGGTGAATTTCTGCAGTGCAGCTTGTCGATAGTACACACTGCTGCTACTCAGCGTCGGTGGGGAGGTGGGGGGAGGGGATGCTGAAGGGAATGGATGGGGTGTTGATCAAGTATGGGCTGTTTTGTCCTGGATGGTGTCGAGCTTCTTGAGTGTTGTTGGAGATGTCTCCAAGAGGGGAGTATTCCGAGACTTGTGCCTGGTCGACAGGCTTTGGGGAGGCAGGAGGTGACATAATTGCCACAGAATTCCCAGCCTCTGACCTGCTCTTGCAGCTACAGAAATAATATGGCAGGCAGTTCAGTTTCTAGTCAATGGTAACCCCAGGATGTTGCTAGTGGGGGATTCAGTGCTGATAACATAATTGTTGTGGTTCTGCTCGCCGAGCTGGAAGTTTTTGCTGCAAACGTTTCGTTCCCTGGCTAGGGAACATCATCAGTGCTGTTGGAGCCTCGTGTGAAGCGCTGCTTTGATGTTTCTTCCGGTATTTATATTGGTTTGATCTTGCCGCTTCCGGGTGTCCGGGTGTCCGGAAGCGGCAAGAACAAACCAATATAAATACCGGAAGAAACATCAAAGCAGCGCTTCACACGAGGCTCCAACAGCACTGATGATGTTCCCTAGCCAGGGAACGAAACGTTTGCAGCAAAAACTTCCAGCTCGGCGAGCAGAACCACAACAACGGATACCCGAGCTACAAATTTTCAATCAGATTTTGATAACATAATTGATTGTTAAGGGATGATGAATAGATTCTCTCTTATTGTGTCATGTGAATGTTTGTTGCTCAAATCTGAATATTGACCAAGTCTGGTCACATCTGGACATGGACTGTTCCAGTATCTGAAGGTTTGAAGTGAATTGTTTTGATCCATTTGTGGGGAATCAAGGTAAACACACAGTAGGCTGAAGAGAGCTGATGGGTTCAAGGTAGTTTTTCATGAGGACAGACAGGAGGGACTGGAGTGGAACATTAAAATGATTAGATTAGATTACTTACAGTGTGGAAACAGGCCCTTCGGCCCAACAAGTCCACACCGACCCACAACCCACCCATACCCCTACATTTGCCCCTTACCTAACACTACAGGCAATTTAGCATGGCCAATTCACCTGACCCACACATCTTTGTGACTGTGGGAGGAAACCGGAGCACCCGGAGGAAACCCACGCAGACACGGGGAGAACGTGCAAACTCCACACAGTCGCCTGAGTCGGGAATTGAACCGGGTCTCAGGCGCTGTGAGGCAGCAGTGCTAACCACTGTGCCACCGTGCTGCCCACGGAATAGCTGGGCCGAATGGCCTATTTTTGTCCTATGTATACAAGAAAGTGAGGACTGCAGGTGCTGGAGATCACAATCAAAAAGTATGGCGCTGGAAAAGCACAGCCGGTCAGGCAGCATCCAAGGAGCAGGAGAGTCGATGTTTCGGGCATAAGCCCTTCATCAGGAATCCCACTGAGGGGCTTATGCCCGAAACGTCGACTCTCCTGCTCCTTGGATGCTGCCTGACCGGCTGTGCTTTTCCAGCGCCATACTTTTTTGACTCTGTCCTGTGGATTCCATTGTAATCCTGTCGAACTGAGGAGATTGTCTCAAAATGGTATCGTCTGACTTAAGCAATCATAAAACACGCAAGGAAACAACTCATGCTTCATATCAGCTCTGACCCTCTACTCTCCCTCCCCGCATTCACAGCCTTATTTTGTCACCTTGCAGTATGTGTACTGTGAAACAATCATTCTCACTCCCCCTGTGGGTCATTCATTAACCTGTGTCGTCTGGGTTACCGGTCGTCCTGCTGGGGAAAACTGTTCCTCCTTTTTCAGCACCCCCTCCTAATGTCAACATCTATCTGGCTGTCAGAAAAATTGTCCAAACTTTATTCCATTTGTTCTTGGGATGTGGGCATCATTTATCCAGCCCAGCCTTTACTGCCCCATGCCTAATTGCCCAGAGGGCAGTTAAGAGTCAGCCACATTGCTGTGGGTCTGGCGTCATGAGTAGGTCAGATGAGGTAAGAATGGCAGTTTCCTTCCCTGAAGAACATTAATGAACCCAAGAGGTTTTGCACCAACTGATGGTGGTTTCCTGATTACATTAGGACAGTTTTCTAAGGAAGCTTTTCATTAAATTCACATTTCATCATCTGTTGTGGTGGGTTTTGAACCCATGATCCCAGGCTATTACCAGGGTCTCTGAATTGCTAGACCAGTCAAAGTATCACTTGGTCAACTTTTCCAGTCCATCCACAGGATGAAAATGAATCTGTGACCAGTGGAGTGCCACAAGGATCGGTTCTGGGTCCACTACTTTTCATCATTTATATAAATGATTTAGATACGAGCATAAGAGATACAGTTGGTAAGTTTACAGATGACACCAAAATTGGAGGTGTAGTGGACAGCAAAGAGGGTTACCTCAGATTACAACAGGATCTGGACCAGATGGGTCAATGGGCTGAGAAGTGGCAGATGGAGTTTAATTCAGATAAATGCGAGGTGCTGCACTTTGGGAAAGCAAATCTTAGCAGGGCTTATACACTTAATGGTAAGGTCCTCGGGAGAGTTGCTGAACAAAGAGACCTTGGAGTGCAGGTTCATAGCTCCTTGAAAGTGGAGTCGCAGGTAGATAGGATAGTGAAGAAGGCATTTAGTATGCTTTCCTTTATTGGTCAGAGAATTGAGTACAGAAGTTGGGAGGTCATGTTGTGGCTGTACAGGACATTGGTTAGGCCACTGTTGGAATATAGCGTGCAATTCTGCTCTCCTTCCTATTGGAAAGATGTTGTGAAACTTGAAAGGGTTCAGAAAAGATTTACAAGAATGTTGCCAGGGTTGGAGGATTTGAGCTACAGGGAGAGGCTGAACAGGCTGGGGCTGTTTTCCCTGGAGCATCGGAGGCTGAGGGGTGACCTTTTAGAGGTTTACAAAATTATGAGGGGCATGGATAGGATAAATAGACAAAGTCTTTTCCCTGAGGTCGGAGAGTCCAGAACTAGAGGACATAGGTTTAGGGTGAGAGGGGAAAGATATAAAAGAGACCTAAGGGGCAATTTTTTCACGCAGAGGGTGGTACGTGTATGGAAAAAGCTGCCAGAGGAAGTGGTGGAGATTGTACAATTGCAATATTTAAGAGGCATTTGGATGGGTATATGAATAGAAAGGGTTTGGAGGGATATGGGCCGGGTGCTGGCAAGTGGGACTGGATTGGGTTTGGATTTCTGGTTGGCATGGATGAGTTGGACCGAAAAATCTGTTTCCGTGCTGTACATCTCTATGTCTCTATGACTCTAAGAGGTTGAACAGGCTGGGGCTGTTTTCCTTGGAGCGTTGGAGGCTGAGAGGTGACCTTATCGAGGTTTATAAAATCACGAGGGGCATGGATAGGATAAATCGACAAAGTCTTTTCCCTGGGGAAAGGGAGTCCAAAAGTTGAGGGCATAGGTTTAAGGTGAGAGGGGAAAGTTATAAAAGAGACCTAAGGGGCAATTTTTTCACACAGAGGGTGGTACGCATATGGAATGAGCAGCCAGAGGATGAGGTGGAGGCTGGTACAATTGCAACATTTAAAAGGCATTTGGATGGGTATACACATAGGAGGGGTTTAGAGGGATATGGGCCGGGTGCTGGCAAGTGGGAATGGATTGGGTTTGGATTTCTGGTTGGCATGGATGAGTTGGACTGAAGAGTCTGTTTCCGTGCTGTACATCTCTATGACTATATGATTTATTAGGCTACAAGTCATTGAGCCACATGCAGCAAGTATATATTCTTATAAAATCACCTGACAGCAAACAGAGAATGACACCATATGCAAATAGGCAAATTAGGATTGGGCCACTCCGTCCCTCGAAACTGTGTGCTGGGCTGATTACTATTCATCGCCACCTACACCTGATCATCTTCCACCTCTCTCTTAAAAACATTCAAACATTCTGATTCCACCATCTTTTCAGGAGGAGAGTTCCAAAGATTCATGACCCTGAGAAAAAAGATTGTCTCAACTCTATTTGAAATGGGGAACGTCTGATTTTTAAACAGTGATCCCTTGTTCTCGATTCTCCCACAACAGGAAAGCTCATTTTCAAATCCTTCCTGTCCACAGATTTCCATTCCTTTGTTCCCAAAGTGTGGTCCTCGGAGTTGGAGGCAGGAACTTACTGTTGAAAACCCTCCCTGTACATGGGGGACACTGAGTTGTGGTGATGTGGACACTCCCCACAGAACACAGGCCAGTGGAAGGGTTATATTAACCCAGACCGTCCCTAACAAACAGCAACCAGTGGGTTGAGCTGTGAAATTCCCTGGTGAAATGTCCTGATGACTCCCAGATGCCTGGTTTCCAATGTAACCATTTGGACAAAGTGGGAGAAATTAGCTGTTTCTCACAGAGAGAACGGGATGGAATAACTGTGTTCAACATCCAACTGTACCGAACAGGAGTGACTCCCAGACAAGAAGTGACTGACAGGCCTAGCGCTTGTCATCAGTTTCTCTGGAGTCCTGTTTTAATATTTTGCTTCTGGCTTTGTTCCGAGAAGCATGTAATCTAATTGATCCTTTAGTTGTACAATGTCCCTGATTAATATTATCTTGTAGTCAACAAAGGTGAGTTAATTAATTATACACCAACATGACTCACTGCCTTGTAAGATGATTAAAAATGCATTTACAAAGGAATGTTAAACCTCTGCAATAACATTAGTTGCTCCATGTTCTCATCTTATTCCAGTTTTTCTTGACTTGTTTCCTCTGGCTTTCACTGAAGCACCTTTTCCAGATTCCAGCAATTGTTTCAACCCTCAGCACACGTTAACCGTGTGAGCCAACAAGAAATTCCAAAGACAGAATTGCTTCACTGTCATCACCCTGAGCTACCTTTGCTGTTTGTTGTGGGCATGATAATGGGTTCTGTGACAAAGAGCTGAGAGTTTAGCCAGGATGTATGGGTTCTCAGTGCACACTCAGAGCTGTAGTTGTGCTATGGGTCTGTCTCAGTGAGAGTGGTCATTGCTAAACAGCCTCAGGACAAGCTGAGCCCCTGCACAAGCCCGGTGTGGACAGACACAGTTAATGCTGCTCTTTACTGACTACTATCCCTTCTGCACACCCAACTCCAATACCCAGCAATTTGGAAGGCTACTGCTTTGCTTTGCGATTTGTATATTTATAAATTTTATAAATTATACATATATTTATATTTGCTAAACAATAAATGTCTGGGAGTAAGACTATAAGATACAGGTGCAGAATTATGCCTTTCAGCCCATCAAGTCTGCTCTCCATTCCGTCATGGCTGATATGTTTCAAACCCTATTATCCTGCCTTCTCCCTGTAACCCCTGATCCACTTATTAATGAAGACCCGATCTCTCTCTTACACACACTCAATGACTCGTCCTGCAGAGCCCTCAGTTTTGCTGTCTCTGACTCCCTTTGACAGCCACAGTTGCCTCATCCTCCCCTTAGTGTGTTATTTCTTCTTCGGGATGAGTTTCTGCTGTGCCTCCCAAATTACGCCCAGAAACTCCTGCCATTGCTGCTCCACCATCTTCCCCGCTCGGCTCCCCTTCCCAATCAACTCTGGCCAGCTCCTTCCTCATGGCTTTATTCAAGTGTAATCCCGTCCCATCTGATTCCAGCTTCTCCCTCTCAAACTGCAGGGGGATTTCTACCATGTTATGGTCACTGCCCCCTCGGGGTTCCTTCACTTTAAGCTCCTTTATCAACTCTGAGTCATTATATAATTACCAAATCCAGAATTACCTGTTCCCTGTTGGGCTCTGCCACTAATCTAACATACAAACTGGAGTTGAAGGGAGATTTGACAGAGCTTATGGGCTTATGATTAGTGCAGATAAGGTAAATGAAAACAAGATGTTCACATTAACTGGGGAACATGGATGATGAGATACAAAATTTTTAAAAAGGGTGGCACGGTGGCTCAGTGGTTAGCACTGCTGCCTCACAACGCCTGGGACCGGGTTCAATTCCCACCTTGTGCAACTGTCTATGTAGATTTTGCTATGTGTCTGTGTGGGTTTCCTCCGGGTGCTCCGGTTTCCTCCCACAGTCCAAAGATGTGCAGGTTAGGTGAATTGGCCATGCTAAATTGCCCTCGTGTTGGGTAGATTAGTCAGGAGTAAATGTAGGGGAATGGGTCTGGGTGGGTTGCTCTTCGGAGGGTTGGTGTGGACTTGTTGGGCCACAAATTCCTTTTCCTGGGATCTTCTAATCAACCTGATTTTCCCAGTTCAGCTGCATATTGATTCCTGTAATAATGCCTTTCTTATCTGCCTTTTCTATCTCTTGATTTATTTTCTTGCCCACATCTTGCCTACTGATCAAAGGCCTGGACATAACTCTCATCAGGGTCTTTAAGCCGATTTTTGCTGCAGTGTGCTGGCATCTGACATGTTGGGCTGAATACTCCTTTATCTCATGGTTCCATAATCCTCCAACATTTTTCAGGCTCTTGCCTCCAACTTGTAAATGTTTGCTTTGTTTCAAAAGTAGACGTCATACTGTCTCGGGAGTAAAGAAGAGCATTTTTTGAGGACTAGGATTGAAAATTATGGAATTAATCATATCCCACTGGTCAATCTATATTCCCAATGGATTGGATTGATCTCATTCTTCCAGCTGTTTAGATCATCTGTGATTGGACAATGGAAATGGATGAACACCTCCAATAAGACTACAGGGAATAGGAACAGGAGTGGGCTATTCGGCCCTTCAAGCCTGTTCTGTTATTCAATGGGATCATGGCTGATGTGACATTCCTCAAGTTTATTTTCTTGCGTTTTCCCATAAACCTTGTTTCCCTGACTGCGTATATAAGACTAATCTCTCTCTTGTATTAAAACTGAGTGTCTTATGTAGAGACTGAAACTGTTTACAATTCAGCCCTCTCTGTGCACTGAAAATTGAGAAGTTAAAATCCTGCACTGGTGGCTTCAATCCAAAACTTCTGACTCAGGAATGAGAGAGTTCCCAACTCAGTCTCTCCAAATCATGGATAGAATATATTTACCAGAGGTTACATTATTAGATTAGATTACGTACAGTGTGGAAACAGGCCCTTCGGCCCAACAAGTCCACACCGACCCGCCGAAGCGCAACCCACCCAGACCCATTCCCCAACATTTACATTTATTATAATATCATCAAGCTCAAACCTGCCGTTGACCATTAAAAATGTTGAAAATAACATCAAATAAGGATGAACTTGGGTTCTATTTTGGTGCTGACTGGGCTGAGACACTAAATAAAAATGGAAAGAATGCAGATGCTGAAAGTCAGAGACAAAATTAGAAATTGCTGGAAAAGCTCACCAGGTATGGTACATATGAAGAGAAATCAGAGTTACCTTTTGGGTTGAGTGACCCTTTCTCTGAACACATTTTGGGGCTGAGACACTATCTCAGTTTTTCTGATCTAAAAAGAGAAACAAATGGAAGACATGTGACATGAATGATGATGCGTTGTTTAGGAAGTGCCAACATTGGAATATCTCAGAGGAACATCATTCAATAAGCCCCTCCCAAGCTCCAAAACGGTCAGTAAATGCTGGGAATTGGTAGATTTGTGGTTTGCCAGGGCACCAAGGATGGAGGATAGAGATCAAATGGAGGTGAAGGCAAGATCAATCATAATCCTGTTACATAGAAAAGCAAGCTCATGTCTGATTGGTCAGTTCCCAGCTAATATACCAACGTAACTCTGACGCTGAGAGACTATGGAAGAAACTGAAGGAATTGTTATTTTTTAACATAACCTAACCTGAGGGAGTGGGTGTGAAAGGTCAAACATCGCCAACTGGCGACGTCTATCGAAGGGAACAGGTACAACCGACCAATTAAATCAGGAACAGACACAGCTTGAATGTGCAATTAAGAAGTGATTCATTTGTAGCCCTGTGTTTTGTGATCTCTGAAGTGGCAGAGACCAGCACATCAACCAGAGAATGCTTCTGTGGGTGAGTGCAAGCAAAGGGACTTTCCCTGTTCACCCCAGGCTGCCCCAGAGTTTATGTGATGTGGAGGTGCTGGTGTTGGACTGGAGTGGACTAGGTTAAAGCCTGACAGGTTTGTTTGAAATCATATCCTTTCAGAGTGCTGCTTGTTTGTCACCTGATGAAGGAGCTGTGCTCTGAAAGCTAATGCTTCCAAATAAATCTGATGGACTATAACCTGGTGTCAGTTGACTTCTGATGGAGCTTATAGTCTTTAAACAAGAGTGGGCGCAGGACAGGCTGTTGGTGCTGTCTGTGCCAATAGGACATGACCTCTGGTTTCATCAGATCCAACAGATTTGCATCTTTTGTTATTCTTTCCGGAAGTTACGTGTCACTAGCTGCACCAGTAACATTGGCCATCCCTAATTGCCCCTTGAGAAGGTGGTGCCCAAACCACAAAAACAGCAAAAGAGCAAGAAACACTCAGTAGGTCAGTCACCTCCTGTAGAGAAGGAAGTGAGTTTGTCACCTTTTCACAGTCATTCTCTACATTGAAATACTCAACTTTGACAAATAAAAAAGATTCAATCCTAAACTTTGACAGTCTGTTCCCTAGAGAGAGAGATGGAGGCTGACGTACTGATGGATTTTGTTTCAATGTTACAGCATTTTCAGCTTTTTTTCAGTATTTTTCTTCAACTGGCAGCGGTTGCAGAGCTCCCAGGGAATAGTATGGTACTGTCCCTGACTAAAACTCAATTAAACTGCTTCACTCTTCACTCAAAACAGTCGCAACAAAAACAGCTCAGCTGCAATCATGTTAATCACGTGACAGTGTAACTGTGCAGCTAATCTTTCAGCTTTTTGTAAAACGTGCAGATCATATTAAGATAACCAATTATATGTTAAAGGAAACCAAAACTTTTTCCATTTAGTTTATCAGATGTGTGTGGTTAACAACCCAATACACAGTAACTCCAAGTGCCATCACAGTCACCCTCTGTGCTTATCACAGCAGCTTTGTTTACCAAATTCAGTTAAAGTGGTTTGTCGACATCTTCTCCCTGACCAGTTAACTCTTTGGAGTAAACGCAATTGTTTACAGCTTGCAACAAAGCCCATCTGCTTCGCAGACACTGAGTGTTCGGTATTGAATGTCATTCACAATCTTCCCCACCAGCCTCACCCTTTCAGTCTTTGTGACTGAATTTCAATCAAAATTGAGAGCTTTGGTTTAATTTTTAAAACAAAGTTCTGCGTTGGATAAAAAAAACTTAAGCCAAAGTTAATGTCATTTGCTGTCGCTGTTCACTTTGGCTGGAAAATTGCATTTCATTGCATCCAGCTGAAGATAAATTTCAGGAATTTAGCAACTTTTGTTTCCGTCTAATGATTGAACTCTGATGGATTTTGATTGCGAGCCTCTGCTCCCAGCCATCGTTAAAAAACAACAATGTTCTGGTCAGGCAGTGATTGTGGAGAGAAACAGAATTAATGTTTCAAGTCTGGTATGATTCTTCCCCACAACTGGAGAACCCAGTGGTGGACTCAAAATGTTAACTCTGTTTCTCTCACCACTGATGCTGCAGACCTGCTGAGTCTCTCCTGCATTGGTTTCAGTTTTCCAGCATCTGCAGGATTTTGCTTTTATTCAGAGGTTCACCATTTGTCTATTTCGAATCATTTGCTGGTTTAAATATTTCTCCAATCTGCCCCTCTCCCAAATTGCCCACCCCTCAACCTGCCCATTGACCAACCTGCCCAACCCCCAACCTGCCCCTCCATCAAACTGCCCCACACCGACCTGCCCCTCCCCCAATCTGCCCATTGATCAACCTGCCCCTCCAACATTCCTGCCACTCTCCACCCTGCCCCTCCCCCACCCTGCCTCCAAGAAATGCCTGGCCTATTGCACTAACCCGATGCTATTGTATAAGCAATAGCATTAGTAACATCAGAGGCTGTTCCACCCTGTTCTGTCATTAAAAAGTATCATGGCTAATTTGCAAAGTATTTGAGTAAAAAGTGAGGTCTGCAGATGCTGGAGATCAGAGCTGAAAATGTGTTGCTGGTTAAAGCACAGCAGGTCAGGCAGCATCCAAGGAACAGGAAATTCGACGTTTCGGGCCAGAGCCCTTCATCAGGAAAGGCTAATGATTCCTGATGAAGGGCTCTGGCCCGAAACGGCGAATTTCCTGTTCCTTGGATGCTGCCTGACCTACTGTGCTTTAACCAGCAACACATTTTCAGCTAATTTGCAAAGTAACCTCATACCTCTCCCTCTGTCTCTTATTCCATAATAAACTCTTGGTACCTACAATCTATTGACCTCAGATTTCAAATTAGAAATTGATTCAGCATCAATTGTGTCAGTGGGAGGGGGCTCCTTTCCTGAATTACTGATTAGATTAGACTTACAGTGTGGAAACAGGCCCTTCGGCCCAACAAGTCCACACCGACCCGCCACCCACCCATACCCCTACATTTACCCCTTACCTAACACTACAGGCAATTTAGCTTGGCCAATTCACCTGACCCACACATCTTTGGATTGTGGGAGGAAACCGGAGCACCCGGAGGAAACCCACGCAGACACGGGGAGAACGTGCAAACTCCACACAGTCAGTCGCCTGAGTCGGGAATTGAACCCGGATCTACAGGCGCTGTGAGGCAGCAGTGCTAACCACTGTGCCACCATGCCGCCCATGATGTCCAGAATGTACCTCCAAACAAGATGAACTTTACCTCTGCTGGGCATTCTCTTAGTTCCTTGTTTGTGATCATTTGAAAGGTTAAGTTAATGTCATTATCCATGAGTATAAACTTCTGAAAATTTATTGTCATTTCAACCCATGCCACTGCTGTTTCAGAATAAGCTGCAATGAGTCATTTTACAGATGAGATTAAATTTCTTCTGCTTTACTCTCAGAAAGATAATGATTTACGCAGGAAAGCTACTGTGTGTGCATGTGTACGTGTGTGTGTGCGTGTGTCTGTGCACATGCATGTGTGTGTATATTTTGTCTGTCGCTGGGGCATTGGTCAGCATCAAACCTGATTTTGTTCAAGTGCACCTTGCAGGTGAACATTTTCAGGGGGTGTTCATGGGATAATGCTCAGGGACAAGATCCCGGGAGTGTCCTTTCTCTCCTTAGACACTGAGTGTTGAAATCTCGCTGTGGCTGAGATTATCTGACTCACACACAGTTCAGACCTGAGTTGAGGACGCTAATGTTCAGAAAAGCAATTAAAAATCCTTTTGGGCAACAATAGGGTTGGTTTTAGTTGTTAATCCCAGATATTCCAATGAATTACTGATAACTGCAGTCTCCTCTCACACATGGAGAAAGCTAGCAGGCACCAAAGTGAAAGTTGATGTTGTAATACCAGCCTGGGATTCTGCTAAATGCATTAAACCCTCCAGTGACAGTAGAAAGCTCTTCAGGTGTTTTTTAATTGACTATTTAGACATGTTGTGACACACCATTGTGCCAGGTGAGGATTAAGACTAGACCTCTGGCCCAGAGGCAGGGACACTGCCTCATGCACCACAACACCCAGGAAGACTTGTTACATTCAGGGTAATGTTGGTACGTTCTGAGTTCCAGTTAGCATTGCTATATGTCGCATGTACTGACTGGTCATTGGCCAGTAATAATCACCAGGAGAAATCAAGCAGGAAAAGTTGTGCCATGGAAAATGACAGTCATTAACATCAGAGAATTCAATAACTGTAGAAGTCTCAACATTGTTTTTAACCATAAATAGTTACTGAGGCAAAAAAACTTGAAGGAATTGGTTAGACGTTCTAACTGTAAAATATATGTGACAATAAATTATTGGATTCATTAGGATAGCTCATCTAGGTGTCATGATCTCAAAGACCTTCTGTGCTGCTCATTATTTAAGTGCATTGACCTAATATCTGGGACTGTCCCCTCAGAAAGCCCTCTGATTTCACACAGTGAGCAGTCACTTCAATAGCAGCCCAAGCAGGGACGGGCTTTCAGAAGGCTCCAAAGCTTTACTGAGACAGTGCAGTATTCAATCTCACTAGGGATTGTGCTGTCTCTCTCTGCTGTAATATCCCAGAGACTCCAGGGTGGGGGCAATCCATCAGGTTGCTTGGTGGTTCAGAGATTCAAACAATGTTCTGGTCATTTCTTACTAAGTGTGGCACCATCTCAATACAAATATATTTATAACCAAATTGAAACTTTTTTTTACAAAATGCTATTCAACCTGGAGGGTGACACTTTCATTGAACAGTACCTCAGATTAGAATGAGCCTGTGCTTTCCACACAGTTATTTGGAATGAATGCCTGATTTTGTTTTCAGTGTCTAAGGATGGACACCGCTGTGTGAGAGGGTAATCCAGCTGGTTATTGATCACGCTAACATCATAAGGCTGTTGCTTTCATGCTGTTTGCAATTGGTGTTTTGCATATTAGGGGAGGTGCCAATGAGGACAGGGCTGTGACAGTTATCAACAAGGTTTGTCGCTGTTCAATTTTATTAATTTATTCTCTGTATCTGTCTCATCCTGAGACGAGGAGAAATGTCTTCACCCAGGGAGTGGGGAGCGTGTGGAAGCCTCTGCCACAGAAAGCGGTTGAGCCGAAACATCGAATGTTTCACGAAGGCAGTTGATATAGTTACATAGAACATAGAACAGCACAATACAGGCCCTTCGGCCCTCGATGTTGCGCCGATCCAAGCCCACCTAACCTACACTAGCCCTCTTTCCTCCATATGACTATCCAATGCCCGTTTAAATGCCCATAAAGAGGGAGAGTCCACCACTGCTACTGGCAGGGCATTCCATGAACTCACGACTCGTTGAGTAAAGAATCTACCCCTAACATCTGTCCTATACCTACCACCCCTTAATTTAAAGCTACGCTCCCTCATAATATCTGACTTCTTAGGGCTAAAGGGATGAGGGTATGGGGTGGGGGGGAGCCGGATCAGAGGAATTAATCCTATTGAATGGGGGAGCAGGCTCAAAGGGTTGAATGGCCTCCTCCTGCTCCTATTTGCTGTATCTTTGTGTATCTTTTTAAATTCAATTGTTTCACATTGGAAATAGAAAAAAAGTTGCACACTGCCCACAGTCACACCGAGTGTAAACTGCTGCTCCGGACAGACCTCTGGATGAGGTGGCATGTTAAACAGTAGAGGTGAAAGGTCGCTTAGACAGAGTGTGAGCAGGTACTTTTCCAGTCTGAGTTGTATTTTGACCTATGCATCATAGAACTCCAACATACTGTTTACTTACTGCTCTTAGTTGTATTGATTATCTATTTGTTTATCTATTTGTTTAACCTGTTGGGGCATGGGAAGACACACCTTCAGACAAATGTTTGGACTTGATGTCCTCTGGCTCAGAGATAGGGACACTACTGCTGTGCCACAAAAACCCCTCCTCAGACACCTAGCTCCCACCCAATTATCTCTCAATTAACGTGAAACCATTGGCTTGTTTTGTTCAGTCGCAGAGTGCCGTACCAGATGCTGCGAGATGATCACAGGAATGAGCTGTAATCCACAAGAGGCAGAGCCAAGTCTGACAATTGGTAACCGACAACTCCACATCATTGATGTGGCAAAGTGAGGAGCTAGGGTGTCTGTGAATGGCTACAGTCTGAACAAGGACTGAACCCTGAATCTGGGCTTCAATCTGCATCACACTCTCACCATGTCACACCCTTGCCTTTGATTGACTTTAAGGACCTTCCATTCCAATAGTATGAGGGAAGGATTTGCGAAAACACCTGGACCCATCAGCATTAAAAATCCTGATTGATCATCAGCTTTGGACAGATTATTCTGCAATAACATGACAGGTGTGTTCCTCTGTAAACCCCCCACTGTAAACCCCCCACCATAAACACACCGCTGTAAATCCCCCCCTGTAAACCCCCCACCATAAACACACCGCTGTAAATCCCCCCCTGTAAACCCCCCACCATAAACACACCACTGTAAACCCCCTGCTGTAAACCCCCACTGTAAACACATCGCTGTAAACACAACACAATAAACCCCCCACTGTAAACACCCCACTGTAAACGCCACGCTGCAAACCCCCTGCTGTAAACAACCCGCTATAAACACACCCCACTGTAAACACTCCACTGTAAACACCCCGCTGTAAACACCCCACTGTAAACACTCCACTGTAAACACCCCGCTGTAAACCCCCACTGTAAACACCCCACTGTAAACCCCCCACTGTAAACACACCACTGTAAACACCCCACTGTAAACCCCCACTGTAAACACCCCGCTGTAAACCCCCACTGTAAACACCCCGCTGTAAACACCCCACTGTAAACACTCCACTGTAAACACCCCGCTGTAAACCCCCACTGTAAACATCCCACTGTAAACCCCCCACTGTAAACACACCACTGGAAAACACCCCTGCTGTAAACACCCCGCTGTAAACATCCCACTGTAAGCCCCCCATTGTAAACCGTCTACTGTAAACACTCCACCGCTGTAGAACAGTTGATCTTCCGTAATTACACTGGCACCACTCCCCACCTCTTCCTCCGCTACATTGATGACTGCATTGGCGCCACCTCGTGCTCCTGCGAGGAGGTTGAGCAATTCATCAACTTCACCAACACATTCCACCCTGACCTTAAATTTACCTGGACCATCTCTGACACCTCCCTCCCCTTCCTGGACCTCTCCATCTCCATTAATGATGACCGACTTGACACTGACATTTTTTACAAACCCACCGACTCCCACAGCTACCTGGATTACACCTCTTCCCACCCTATATCTTGCAAAAATGCCATCCTGTATTCCCAATTCCTCCGTATCTGCTCCCAGGAGGACCAGTTCCACCATAGAACACACCAGATGGCCTCCTTCTTTAGAGACCGCAATTTCCCTTCCCACGTGGTTAAAGATGTCCTCCAACGCATCTCGTCCACATCCCACATCTCCGCCCTCAGACCACATCCCTCCAACCGTAAAAACAAGGACAGAACGCCCCTGGTGCTCACCTTCCACCCTACCAACCTTCGCATAAACCAAATCATCGGCCGACATTTCCACCACTTCCAAAAAGACCCCACCACCAGGGATATATTTCCGTCCCCACCCCTTTCCGCCTTCTGCAAAGACCGTTCCCTCCGTGACTACCTGGTCAGGTCCACGCCCCCCTACGACCCACCCTCCCATCCTGGCACTTTCCCCTGCCACCACAGGAACTGTAAAACCTGTGCCCATACCTCCTCCCTCACCTCTATCCAAGGCCCTAAAGGAGCCTTCCACATCCACCAAAGTTTTACCTGCACATCCACTAATATCATTTATTGTATCTGTTGCTCCCGATGCGGTCTCCTCTACATTGGGGAGACTGGGTGCCTCCTGGCAGAGCGCTTTAGGGAACATCTCCGGGACACCCGCACCAATCAACCACACCGCCCCGTGGCCCAACATTTCAACTCCCCCTCCCACTATGCCAAGGACATGGAGGTCCTGAGCCTCCTTCACCGCCGCTCCCTCACCACCAGACGCCTGGAGGAAGAATGTCTCATCTTCCGCCTCGGAACACTTCAACCCCAGGGCATCAATGTCGACTTCAACAGCTTCCTCATTTTCCTTCCCTCACCTCATCCTAGTTTGAAACTTCCAGCTCAGCACTGTCCCTATGACTTGTCCGGACTTGTCCTACCTGCCTATCTTCTTTTCCACCTATCCACTCCTCCCTGACCTATCACCTTCATCTCCTCCCCCACTCACCCATTGTACTCCATGCTACTCTCTCCCCACCCCCACCCCCTCTAGCTTATCTCTCCATGCTTCCAGTTTACTGCCTTTATTTCTGATGAAGGGCTTTTGCCCGAAACGTCGATTTCGCTGCTCGTTGGATGCTGCCTGAACTGCTGTGCTCTTCCAGCACCACTGATCCAGAATCTGGTTTCCAGCATCTGCCGTCATTGTTTTTACCTACACTGCTGTAAACCCCCCCGCTGTAAACCCCCACTGTAAACACCCCACTGTAAACACCCCACTGTAAACACCCCACTGTAAAAACCCTACTGTAAACACCCCGCTGTAAACACCCCACTGTAAACACCCCACTGTAAAAACCCTACTGTAAACACCCCACTGTAAACACCCCACTGTAAACACCCCACTGTAAAAACCCTACTGTAAACACCCCGCTGTAAACACCCCGCTGTAAACCCCCCACTGTAAACACCCCACTGTAAACACCCCACTGTAAAAACCCTACTGTAAACACCCCGCTGTAAACATCCCACTGTAAACACACCGCTGTAAACATCCCACTGTAAACACCTCGCTGTAAACACCCCACTGTAAACACCCTGCTGTAAACACCCCACTGTAAAAACCCTACTGTAAACACCCCACTGTAAACACTCCGCTGTAAACCCCCCACTGGAAACACCCTACTGGAAACACCCCACTATTAACATCCCACGGTAAACACCCCGCTGTAAACAGTTGAAAATGTGTTGCTGGTTAAAGCACAGCAGGTCAGGCAGCATCCAAGGAATAGGAAATTCGACGTTTTGGGCATAAGCCCTTCATCAGGAACGAATTTCCCGAAAGGCCCGAAACGTCGAATTTCCTATTCCTTGGATGTTGCCTGACCTGCTGTGCTTTAACCAGCAACACATTTTCAACTGTGATCTCTAGCATCTGCAGACCTCATTTTTAACCCCGCTGTAAACACCCCACTGCAAAAACCCCACTATAAACACTCCCCTTTAAACATCCCGCTGTAAACACCCTACTGTAAACACCCCACTGCAAAAACCCCACTATAAACACTCCCCTTTAAACACCCCGCTGTAAACACCCTACTGTAAACACCCCACTATAAACACTCCCCTTTAAACATCCCGCTGTAAACACACCGCTGCAAACACCCCACTGTAAACACACCGCTGTAAACATCCCGTTGTAAACACCCCGCTGTAAACATCCCGCTGTAAACACACCGCTGTAAACACACTGCTGTAAACACCCCGCTGTAAACACTCCACTGTAAACATCCCGCTGTAAACACACCGCTGTAAACACACTGCTGTAAACACACCGCTTTAAACACTCCACTGTAAACACTCCACTGTAAACATCCCGCTGTAAACACACCGCTTTAAACACTCCACTGTAAACACTCCACTGTAAACATCCCGCTGTAAACACTCCACTGTAAACACAGCGCTGTAAACACAACGCTGTAAACACACCGCTGTAAACACTCCACTGTAAACACCCCGCTGTAAACACACCGCTGTAAACACACCGCTGTAAACACTCCACTGTAAACACTCCACTGTAAACACAACGCTGTAAACACACCACTGTAAACACCCCACTGTAAACCCTCAGCTGTAAACACATCACTGTAAACACCCCATTGTAAACATGTCACTGTAAATACACCGCTGTAAATACCCCGTTGTAAATACACCACTGTAAACACCCTGCTGTAAACACAGCCCTGTAAACACCCCGCTGTAAACAGACCACTGTAAACACTCCGCTATAAACACCCCACGGTGAACACCTCGCTGTAAACACTCCACTGTAAACACTCCACTGTAAACATACCACTGTAAACACCCCACTTTAGACGCACTGCTGTAAACACCCCACTGTAAACACACCGCTGTAAACACCCCACTGTAAACACCCCGCTGTTAACACCCCACTGTTAACACCCCATTGGTAAACACATCGCTGGAAACACCCCACAGTAAACACCTCACTGTAAACAGCTGCAAATGTGTTGCTGGTCAAAGCACAGCAGGCCAGGCAGCATCTCAGGAATAGAGAATTCGACGTTTCGAGCATAAGCCCTTCATCAGGAATCAGATTCCTGATGAAGGGCTTATGCTCGAAACATCGAATTCCCTATTCCTGAGATGCTGCCTGGCCTGCTGTGCTTTGACCAGCAACACATTTGCAGCTGTGATCTCCAGCATCTGCAGACCTCATTTTTTACCTCACTGTAAACACTCCACTGTAAACACCCCACTGCAAACACCCCGCTGTAAACACCCCGCTGTAAACAATCCACTGCAAACACTCCACTGTAAACACCCCACTGTAAACACACCACACTGTAAACACCCTGCTGTAAACACACCACTGTAAACACCCCGCTATAAAGACCCCACTGTAAATACGTCACTGTAAACACACCACTGTAAACACCCCACTGTAAACACACCACTATAAACACCCCACTGTAAACACCTCAATGTACACACGTCACTGTAAACACCCCGCTGTAAACACTCCACTGTAATCACCCCACTGTAAACACCCCGCTGTAAACAACCCATTGTAAACACATCGCTGTAAACACTCCACTGTAAACATGTCACTGTAAACACCCCGCTGTAAACACCCCACTGTAAACACCCCACTGTAAACACACCGCTGTAAACACCCCACTGTAAACACTCCACTGTAAACACACTGCTGTAAACACACCGCTGGAAACACCCCACTGTAAACACCTCACTGTAAACACTCCACTGTAAACACACCACTGTACACACCCCACTGTAAACACACCACTGTAATTGCCCCGCTGTTAACACCCCACTGTTAACACTCCACTGTAAACGCACCGCTGGAAACACTCCACTGTAAACACCCCACTGTAAACACCCCACTGTAAACACACCACTGTAAACACAACGCTGTATGCATCCCACTGTACACATCCCGCTATAAAGACCGCTCTGTAAACACACCGCTGTAAACACCCCACTGTAATAACCCCACTGTAATCATCTCGCTGTAAACACCCCACTGTAAGCACACCACTGTAAACATGTCACTGTAAACACACCGCTGTAAACACCCTGCTATAAACACACCACTGTAAATCCCCACTGTAAAACCCCACTGTAAACACTCCACTGTAAACACACCACTGTAAACACCCCACTGTAAACACCACAATGTAAACATGTCACTGTAAACACTCCGCTGTAAACAATCCACTGTAAACCCGCCGCTGTAAATACCCCGCTGTAAACACCCCGCTGTAAACACCCCGCTGTAAACACACCGCTGTAAACATTCCACTGTAAACACCACACTGCAAACACTCCGCTGTAAACTCCCCACTGTAAACACCCCACTGTAAACGCCCCACTGTAAACACCCCACTGTAAACACTCCACTGTAAACAACACACTGTAAACATCCCACTGTAAACACCCCACTGTTAACACCCCGCTGTAAACACCAAACTGTAAACAGGTCACTGTAAACACACCACTATAAGCACACCGCTGTAAACACCACGCTGTAAGCACACCACTGTAAAAACGTCAGTGTAAACACCCCGCTGTAAACACTCCACTGTAAACATTCCACTGTAAACACCCCACTATAAATGCTCCACTGTAAACACCCCGCTGTAAACACACCACTGTAAACACCCAGCTGTAAACATACCACACTGTAAACACCCTGCTGTAAACACACCACCGTAAACACACAGCTGTAAACATTCCACTGTAAACCCCCCACAGTAAACCCCCCACTGTAAACACACCGCTGTAAACATTCCACTGTAAACACCACACTGCAAACACTCCGCTGTAAACTCCCCACTGTAAACGCCCCACTGTAAACACCCCACTGTAAACACTCCACTGTAAACATGTTTACTGTACACGTTTACAGTAAACATGCCACTGTAAATATGTCCCTGTAAACACCCCGCTGTAAACACACCACTGTAAACATCCCACTGTAAACACCCCACTGTTAACACCCCGCTGTAAACACCACACTGTAAACAGGTCACTGTAAACACACCACTATAAGCACACCGCTGTAAACACCACGCTGTAAGCACACCACTGTAAAAACGTCACTGTAAACACACCACTGTAAACACCCTACTGTAAACACCCCACTGTAAATACACCACACTGTAAACACCCTGCTGTAAACACACCGCTGTACACATTACGCTGTAAACACCCCACAGTAAACACACCACCGTAAACACACCGCTGTAATCATCCCACTGTAAACACCCCGATATAAAGACCCCACTATAAACACCTCAATGTACACACGTCACTGTAAACACCCCGCTGTAAACACTCCACTGTAATCACCCCACTGTAAACACCCCGCTGTAAACAACCCACTGTAAACACATCGCTGTATACACTCCACTGTAAACATGTCACTGTAAACACCTTGCCGTAAATACCCCACAGTAAACACACCGCTGTAAACACCCCACTGCAAACACACCGCTGGAAACACCCCGCTGGAAACAATCCACTGTAAACACCCTGCTGTAAACACCTCACTGTAAACACACCACTGTAAACACTCCACTGTAATCGCCCCGCTGTTAACACCCCGCTGTTAACACCCCACTGTTAACACTCCACTGTAAACACCCCGCTGGAAACACCCCACAGTAAACACCTCGCTCTAAACACTCCACTGTAAACACCCCGCTGCAAACACCCCGCTGTAAACACCCCGCTGTAAACACACCACTGTAAACACAACGCTGTATGCATCCCACTGTAAACATCCCGCTATAAAGACCCCACTGTAAACACCCCACTGTAAACACACCGCTGTAAACATCCCACGGTAAACACCCCACTGTAATAACCCCACTGTAATCATCTCGCTGTAAGCACACCACTGTAAACATGTCACTGTAAACACACCGCTGTAAACACCCCACTGTAAACACACCGCTATAAACACCCCGCTGTAAACCCCCACTGTAAAACCCCACTGTAAACACTCCACTGTAAACACTCCACTGTAAACACACCACTGTAAACACCCCACTGTAAACACCCCAATGTAAACATGTCACTGTAAACACTCCGCTGTAAACAATCCACTGTAAACCCGCTGCTGTAAATACTCCGCTGTTACCACCCCACTGTAAAACCACACTGTAAACACTCCACTGTAAACACACCGCTGTAAACACCCCACTGTAAACACACCGCTGTAAACACACCGCTGTAAACACACCGCTGTAAACATTCCACTGTAAACACCATACTGTAAACACTCCGCTGTAAACACCCCACTGTAAACACCCCGCTGTAAACACCCCACTGTAAACACCTCGCTGTAAACACTCCACTGTAAACACACCGCTGTAAACACAGCGCTGAAAACACACCGCTGAAAACACTCCACTGTAAACACCCTACTGTAAACATGCCACTGTAAACATGTCCTTGTAAACACCCCGCTGTAAACACCCCACTGTAAACTACACACTGTAAACATCACACTGTAAACATGTCCCTGTAAACACCCCACTGTTAACACCCCACTGTAAACAGGTCACTGTAAACACACCGCTATAAGCACACCGCTGTAAACACCCCACTATAAACACCCTGCTGTAAGCACACCACTGTAAAAACATCACTGTAAACACCCCGCTGTAAACACCCCGCTGTAAACACCCCGCTGTAAACAATCCACTGTAAACACACCGCTGTAAACACAGCGCTGAGAACACACCGCTGTAAACACCCTGCTGTAAACACCCCACTGTAAACACACCACTGTAAACACTCCACTGTAAACACCCCACTGTAAACACTCCACTGTAAACACCCCACTGTAAACGCCCCGTTATAAACACATCACGGTCAACACACCGCTGTAAGCACACCGCTGTAAACACCCCACTGTAAACACCCCACTGTAAACATGCCACTGTAAACATGTCCCTGTAAACACCCTGTAGTAAACACCCCGCTGTAAACATGTCCCTGTAAACACCCCACTGTTAACACCCTGCTGTAAACACCACACTGTAAACAGGTCACTGTAAATACCCCACTGTAAACATGTCCCTGTAAACACCCCACTGTTAACACACTGCTGTAAACACACTGCTTTAATCACCCCACTGTAATCACCCCGCTGTAAGCACCCCACTGTATACTCCCCACTGTAAACACCCCACTGTAAACACTCCACTGTAAACACCCAACTGTAAACACCCCGTTATAAACACATCACGGTCAACACACCGCTGTAAGCACACCGCTGTAAACACACCACTGTAAAGACCCCAATGTAAACACTCCACTTAAACCCCCCCACTGTAAACACGTCACTGTAAACACCCCGCTGTAAACATGCCACTGAAATACCCCACTGCAAACACCCCGCTGTAAACAGACTGCTGGAAACACCCCACTCTAAACACCTCGCTGTAAACACTCCACTGTAAACACACCACTGTAAACACACCGCTGTAATCATCCCACTGTAAACACCCCGCTATCAAGACCCCACTGTAAATACGTCACTGTAAACACACCACTGTAAACACCCCAATGTAAACACACCACTATAAACACCCCACTGTAAACACCTCAATGTACACACGTCACTGTAAACACCCCGCTGTAAACACTCCACTGTGATCACCCCACTGTAAATACCCCGCTGTAAACACTCCACTGTAAACCCCCCACTGTAAACACACCGCTGTAAACACCCCGCTGTAAACACCCCACTGTAAACACACCACTGTAAACACCCCACTGTAAACACACCGCTGTAAACACTTCACGGTAAACACCTCGCTGTAAACACTCCACTGTAAACACACCACTGTAAACACCCCACTGCAAACACACCACTGTAAACACCCCACTGTAAACACACCGCTCTAAACTCTCCACGGTAAACACCTCGCTGTAAACACCCTGCTGAAAACACCCCACTGTAAACAAGTCGCTGTATACACCCCACTGTAAACACCCCACTGTAAACACACCGCTGTAAACACTCCACGGTAAACACCTCGCTGTAAACACTCCACTGTAAACACCCCACTGTACACACACCGCTGAAAACACCCCACTGTAAACACCCCACTGTAAACAAGTCGCTGTAAACACCCCACTGTAAACACACCGCTGTAAGCACACCACTGTATACTCCCCACTGTAAACACCCCACTGTAAACACTCCACTGTAAACACCCCACTGTAAACACCCCGTTATAAACACATCACGGTCAACACACCGCTGTAAGCACACCGCTGTAAACACACCACTGTAAACACACTGCTGGAAACACCCCACTGTAAAGACCCCAATGTAAACACTCCACTTAAACCCCCCCACTGTAAACACGTCACTGTAAACACCCCGCTGTAAACATGCCACTGAAACACCCCACTGCAAACATCCCGCTGTAAACAGACCGCTGGAAACACCCCACTCTAAACACCTCGCTGTAAACACCCCACTGTAAACACACCACTGTAAACACACCGCTGTAATCATCCCACTGTAAACACCCCGCTATCAAGACCCCACTGTAAATACGTCACTGTAAACACACCACTGTAAACACCCCAATGTAAACACACCACTATAAACACCCCACTGTAAACACCTCAATGTACACACGTCACTGTAAACACCCCGCTGTAAACACTCCACTGTAATCACCCCACTGTAAACACCCCGCTGTAAACACTCCACTGTAAACCCCCCACTGCAAACACACCGCTGTAAACACTCCACGGTAAACACCTCGCTGTAAACACTCCACTGTAAACACACCACTGTAAACACCCCACTGCAAACACAGCGCTGTAAACACTCCACGGTAAACACCTCGCTGTAAACACCCCGCTGTAAACACCCCACTGTAAACACACCGCTGAAAACACCCCACTGTAAACAAGTCGCTGTATACACCCCACTGTAAACACCCTACTGTAAACACCGCTGTAAACACTCCACTGTAAACACCCCACTGTAAACACACCGCTGAAAACACCCCACTGTAAACACCCCGCTGTAAACATACCGCTGTAAACACCCCGCTATAAACACCCCGCTGTAAAGACCCCACTGTAAATACGTCACTGTAAACACCCCACTATAAACACCCCATTGTAAACACCCCACTGTAAACACCCCACTGTAAACACCCCGCTGTAAACACCCCGCTATAAACACCCCGCTGTAAACCCCCACTGTAAACACCCCACTGTAAACACCCCACTGTAAACACACTGCTGTAAACACCCCACTGTAAACCCACCGCTGTAAACACACCGCTGTAAACACCCCACTGTAAACAATCCACTGTAAACACACCGCTATAAACACTCCACTGTAAACATCCCACTGTAAACATGCCACTGTAAACATGTCCCAGTAAACTCCCCACTGTTAACACCCCGTTGTAAACACCACACTGTAAACAGGTCACTGTAAACACCCCGCTGTAAACATGCCACTGAAACACCCCACTGTAAACACTCCACTGTAAACACCCCACTGTAAACACACCGCTGTAAACACCCCACTGTAAACACCCCGCTATAAACACATCACGGTCAGCACACCACTGTAAACACACTGCTGGAAACACCCCATTGTAAATCCCCCAATGTAAACACTCCACTTAAACCCCCCCACTGTAAACACGTCATTGTAAACACACCGCTGTAAACACTCCACTATAAACTCCCCACTGTAAACATCCCACTGTAAACATGCCACTGAAACACCCCACTGCAAACACCCCGCTGTAAACACACCGCTGGAAACACCCCACTCTAAACACCTCGCTGTAAACACCCCACTGTAAACACCCCGCTGTTAACACCCCACTATAAACACACCGCTGTAAACACCCCACTGTAAACACCTCGCTGTAAACACCCCGCTGTAAACACCCCGCTGTTAACACCCCACTATAAACACACCGCTGGAAACATCCCACGGTAAACACCTCGCTATAAACACTCCACTGTAAACACACACCACTGTAAACACCCCACTGCAAACACACCACTGTAAACAATCCACTGTAAACACCCCGCTGTAAACACTCCACTCTAAACACACCACTGTAAACACAGCGCTGAAAACACCCCGTTGTAAACACTCCACTGTAAACAGCCCACTGTAAACACACAGCTGTAAACACCCCACTGTAAACATGTCCCTGTAAACATCCCACTGTTAACGCCCCACTGTAAACACCCCACTGTAAAACCCCCACTGTAAACACCCCACTGTTAACACCCCACTGTAATCACCCCACTGTAAACACCCCACTGTAAACAGGTCACTGTAAACACACCGCTGTAAGCACACCGCTGTAAACACACCGCTGGAAACACCCCACTCTAAACACCTCGCTGTAAACACCCCACTGTAAACACCCCGCTGTAAACACCCCACTGTAAACACCCCGCTGTAAACACCCCACTGTTAACACCCCACTATAAACACACTGCTGGAAACATCCCACGGTAAACACCTTGCTGTAAACACTCCACTGTAAACACACACCACTGTAAACACCCCACTGCAAACACAGTGCTGAAAACACCCCGTTGTAAACACCCCACTGTCAACAGCCCACTGTAAACACACCGCTGTATACACCCCACTGTAAACATGTCCCTGTAAACATCCCACTGTTAACACCCTACTGTAAACACCCCACTGTGAAACCCCGCTTTAAACACCACACTATAAACAGGTCACTGTAAACACACCGCTGTAAGCACCCCACTGTAAACACCCCGCTGTTAACACCCCACTATAAACACACCACTGGAAACATCCCACGGTAAACACCTTGCTATAAACACTTCACTGTAAACACACACCACTGTAAGCACCCCACTGCAAACACACGGCTGTAAACACCCCGCTGTAAACACCCCGCTATAAACACATCACGGTCAACACACCACTGTAAGCACACCGCTGTAAACACACTGCTGGAAACACCCCACTGTAAAGACCTCAATGTAATCACTCAACTGTAAACACTCCACTATAAACACCCCACTGTATACACACCGCTGTAAACATTCCACCGTAAACACTCCACTGTAAACACCCCGCTGGAAACACACTGCTGGAAACACTGTAAACACCCTACTGTAATCACCCTGCTGTAAACACCCCACTGTAAACACCCCAATGTAAACACGTCACTGTAAACACCCCACTGTAAATCCCCTGCTGTAAACACCCCATTGTAAACACCCTGCTGTAAACACCCTGCTGTAAACACCCCGCTGTAAACACCCCACTGTAAACACCCTGCTGTAAACACCCTGCTGTAAACACCCCGCTGTAAACACCCCACTGTAAACACCTCTCTGGAAACACACCGTTGGAAACACTGTAAACACCCCACTGTAATCACCCTGCTGTAAACACCTCACTGTAAACACCCCACTGTAAACACCCCACTGTAAACACCCCAATGTAAACACCTCACTGTAAACACCTCACTGTAAACACCCCACTGTAAACACCCCACTGTAAACACCTCAATGTAAACACATCACTGTAAACACTCCACTGTAAACATCCCAGCTGTAAACACCCCACTGTAAACACCCCACTGTAAAACCCCCACTGTAATCACCCCACTGTAAACACTCCGCTGTAAACACCACACTGTAAACAGGTCACTGTAAACACACCGCTGTAAGCACACCACTGTAAACACACCACTGTAAACACACCGCTGGAAACACACCGCTGGAAACACCCCACTCTAAACACCTCGCTGTAAGCACCCCACTGTAAACACCCCGCTGTAAACACCCCACTGTAAACACCCCACTGTAAACACACCGCTGTAAACACCCCACTGTAAACACCCCGCTGTTAACACCCCACTATAAACACACCGCTGGGAACATCCCACGGTAAACACCTCGCTGTAAACACTCCACTGTAAACACACACCACTGTAAACACCCCACTGCAAACACACCGCTGTAAACACCCCGCTGTAAACAGCCCACTGTAAACAGCCCACTGTAAACACAGCGCTGAAAACACCCCGTTGTAAACAGCCCACTGTAAACATGTCCCTGTAAACATCCCACTGTTAACACCCCACTGTAAACACCCCACTGTAATCACCCCGCTGTAAACACCACACTGTAAACAGGTCACTGTAAACACACCGCTGTAAGCACCCCACTGTAAACACCCCGCTGTTAACACCCCACTATAAACACACCACTGGAAACATCCCACGGTAAACACCTCGCTGTAAACACCCCACTGTAAACACACACCACTGTAAGCACCCCACTGCAAACACACCGCTGTAAACACCCCGCTGTAAACACTCCACTGTAAACACATCCGTTGTAAACACCCCGCTGTAAACACAACACTCTAAACACCCCGCTGTAAACACCCCGCTATAAACACATCACGGTTAACACACCACTGTAAGCACACCACTGGAAACACACTGCTGGAAACACCCCACTGTAAAGACCCCAATGTAATCACTCAACTGTAAACACCATACTGTAAACACACATCTGCAAACACCCCACTGCAAACACCCCACTGTAAACACCGCACTGTAAACACCCTGCTGTAAACACCCTGCTGTAAACATACCGCTGTAAACACTCGGCTATAAACACCCTGGTGTAAACACCCCGCTGTAAACACTCCACTATAAACACCCCAATGTAAACACACCGCTGTAAACACGTCACTGTAAACACCCCACTGTAAACACACCGCTGTAAACACCCCGCTGTAAAAACCCCACTGTAAACACACTGCTGTAAACTCCCCACTGTAAACACCCCGCTGTAAACACGTCACTGTAAACACCCCGCTGTAAACACCCCGCTGTAAACACCCCACTGTAAACACCCCGCTGTAAACACCCTGCTGTAAACCCCCAGCAGCAAATTCCATGCTGTAAAAACCCCATTATAAAACCTGTGCTGTAAAAACCCTGCTGAAGAAACCCCATTGTAAAAACCCCGCTATAATATTCATGCTGTAAATTCTGTGCTCTAAAAACTCTGCTTTAAAAACCATGCTGTAAATCCCCGCTGTGAAACCGTGCTGTAGAAACCGTGCTGTAAATACCCACCAGTAAAAACCCCGCTGTAAAAACCCCGCTGTAAAAACCCCGCTGTAAAAACCCCGCTGTAAAAACCGTGCTGTAAAAACGGTGCTGTAGAAACCATGCTGTAAAATCCCCGCTGATATAGCCGTGATGTAAAACCGCATTGTAAAAACCTCGTTGTAAAATCCCCATCATAAAACCCGTGCTGTAAAAACCATGTTGTAAAAACCCCGCTATAATACCCGTGCTTTAAAAACCCTGCCATAAAACCCGTGGAGTAAAAACCATGCTGTAAAAACCGTGCTATAACAACCCCACTGCAAAAACCGTGCTGTAAACACATCGCTGCAAAAACCCCGCTGTAAAAACCCTGCTGTCAAAAACATGATCTAAAAACCATGCTGTAAAAAACACTCTGCAAAAACCGCGCTATAAAAAACGTGCTGTAAGATCCGTGCTGTAAAACCCATGCTGTAATAACCGTGTTGTAAAAACCATGCTGACAAAACCGCGCTTTAAAAACCGTGTTGTAAAAATCGTGATGTAAAAACCGTGTTGTAATAGCCATGCTGTAAATCCCTGCTGTAAAAACAATGCTGTAATGATCCCACTGTAAAAACCGTGCTGTAACAACCCCACTGCAAAAACCTCGCTGCAAACACCGTGCTGTAAAAACTGTTTTGTAACCACCCCGCTACAAAAAACCCAGCTGTATAAACACATCTGTAAAATCTGTGCTGTAAAAGCCATGCTGTAAAAGCCCCACGGTGAAAACCCCACTGTAAAAACCACAATGTAAAAACTGCGCTGTAACAACTGTGCTGTAAAACCCGTGCTGTAAAAAACCCACTGTAAAATCTGTGGCGTAATAACCGTGCTGTGTAAAACCCGCTGTATAAACCCCGCTATAAAAACCTTGCTGTAAAAACAGTGCTGCAAAAGTCCAGCTGTAAATACCATGCTTTAAAAACCGTGCTGTGAAAACGTCGTTGTAAAAACCTCGCTATAAAATACATGCTGTAAATATCCCGCTGTAAATCCCCGCTGTAAATCCCCGACGTAAATCCCCACTGTAAAAACCGTGCTGTAAAATCCCCGCTGTAAATCCCTGCTGTAAAAACCGTGCTGTAAAATCCCCGCTGTAAATTCCCGCTGTAAAAACCGTGCTGTAAAATCCCCGCTGTAAATCCCCGCTGTAAATTCCCGCTGTAAAAACCGTGCTGTAAAATCCCCGCTGTAAATCCCCGCTGTAAATCCCCGCTGTAAATCCTCACTGAAAATCTCCGCTGTAAATCCCCGCTGTAAAAACCGTGCTGTAAATCCCCGCTGTAAATCCCCGCTGTAAAAACCGTGCTGTAAATCCCCGCTGTAAATCCTCACTGAAAATCTCCGCTGTAAATCCCCGCTGTACAAAACCCTGCTGTAAAAACTGTGCTGTAAAATCCCTGATGTAAAAACCGCAAAATAAAAACCTGCTGTTTAAACTGCGCTGTAAAAATCCCGCTGTAAAAATACCTGCTCTGATAACCGTGCTGTAATAACCCTGCTGTAAAAACAGTGCTGTAAAAACCCTGCTGTAAAAAACGTACTGTAAAAACTGTGCTGTAGAAACCGTGCTGTGAAAACCACGCTGAAATAACCCCACTATAAAAACCATGCTGTAAAAGCTGTGCAGTGAAAACCGTGCTGTAAAAACCCCACTGTAAAAACCCTGCTGTAAAAACCGTGCTGTAAAATCCCTGATGTAAAAACCGTGAGGCAAAAACCCTGCTGTTTAAACTGCGCTGTAAAAACCGTGCTGTAAAAACACCACTGTTTAAACCGTGCTGTAATAACCCCGCTATAAAAACCGTGCTGTCAAAACCCCACTGTAAAAACTCCACTGTAAAAAGTCCGCTGTAAAACCTGTACTGTAAAAACCATGCTGTAAAAAACGTGTTGTTAAAACCGTGCTGTAAAACTCCTGCTGTAAACATACCTGCTCTAATAACCGTGCTGTAAAAAAAGTGCTGTAAAACCCCGCTGTAAAAACGGTGCTGTAAAAACACTGCAGTAAATACCTGCTGTGAAAAGAATGCATGACAAAACCGTGCTGAAAACACCCTGCTGTAAAAACCGTGCTGTAATAACCCCGCTGTAAAAACCGTGCTGTAATAACCCCGCTGTATAAACTATGCTGTAATAACCCCGTTGTAAAAACTGTGCTGTAAAAACCCCACTGTAAAAACCCTCCTGTAAAAAGCGTACTGTAAAAACCGTGCTGTAAAAACCGTGCTGTAAAAACCGTGCTGTAAAAACCCCACTGTAAAAACGGTGCTGCAAAAACCGTGCTGTAAAAACTGTGCTGTAAAAACTGTGCTGTAAAAACCCCACTGTAAAAACCGTGCTGTAAAAACCGTGCTGTAAAATCCCTGATGTAAAAACCGTGAGGCAAAAGCCCTGCTGTTTAAACTGCGCTGTAAAAACCGTGCTGTAAAAACACCACTGTTTAAACCGTGCTGTAATAACCCCGCTATAAAAACCGTGCTGTCAAAACCCCACTGTAAAAACTCCACTGTAAAAAGTCCGCTGTAAAACCTGTACTGTAAAAAACCATGCTGTAAAATCCGTGTTGTTAAAACCGTGCTGTAAAACTCCTGCTGTAAAAATACCTGCTCTAATAACCGTGCTGTAAAAAAAGTGCTGTAAAACCCCACTGTAAAACCCCACTGTAAAAACGGTGCTGCAAAAACACTGCAGTAAATACCTGCTGTGAAAAGAGATCATGAGAAAACACCCCGCTGTAATAACCCCGCTGTAAAAACCGTGCTGTAAAAACTGTGCTGTAATAACCCCGCTGTAAAAACTGTGCTGTAAAAACGGTGCTGCAAAAACCTTGCTGTAAAAACCCCTCTACAAAAACCGTGCTGTAAAACCGTGCTGTAATAACCCTGCTGTAAAAACGGTGCTGCAAAAACCCTCCTGTAAAAACCGTACTGTAAAAACCGTGCGTAAAAAAACCCCACTGTAAAAACTGTGCTGTAAAAACCCCACTGTAAAAACCCCACTGTAAAAACTGTGCTGTAAAAACCCCACTGTAAAAACCGTGCTGTAAAATCCCTGATGTAAAAACCGTGAGGCAAAAACCCTGCTGTTTAAACTGCGCTGTAAAAACCGTGCTGTAAAAACACCACTGTTTAAACCGTGCTGTAATAACCCTGCTATAAAAACCGTGCTGTCAAAACCCCACTGTAAAAACTCCACTGTAAAAAGTCCACTGTAAAACCTGTACTGTAAAAACCATGCTGTAAAATCCGTGTTGTTAAAACCGTGCTGTAAAACTCCTGCTGTAAAAATACCTGCTCTAATAACCGTGCTGTAAAACTCCTGCTGTAAAAATACCTGCTCTAATAACCGTGCTGTAAAACCCCGCTGTAAAACCCCGCTGTAAAAACGGTGCTGTAAAAACCCTGCTGTAAAAACCCTGCTGTAAAAACCGTGCTGTAAAAACACCACTGTTTAAACCGTGCTGTAATAACCCCGCTATAAAAACCGTGCTGTCAAAACCCCACTGTAAAAACTCCACTGTAAAAAGTCCGCTGTAAAACCTGTACTGTAAAAACCATGCTGTAAAAAACGTGTTGTTAAAACCGTGCTGTAAAACTCCTGCTGTAAACATACCTGCTCTAATAACCGTGCTGTAAAAAAAGTGCTGTAAAACCCCGCTGTAAAAACGGTGCTGTAAAAACACTGCAGTAAATACCTGCTGTGAAAAGAATGCATGACAAAACCGTGCTGAAAACACCCTGCTGTAAAAACCGTGCTGTAATAACCCCGCTGTAAAAACCGTGCTGTAATAACCCCGCTGTAAAAACCGTGCTGTAATAACCCCGCTGTATAAACTATGCTGTAATAACCCCGTTGTAAAAACTGTGCTGTAAAAACCCCACTGTAAAAACCCTCCTGTAAAAAGCGTACTGTAAAAACCGTGCTGTAAAAACCGTGCTGTAAAAACCGTGCTGTAAAAACCCCACTGTAAAAACGGTGCTGCAAAAACCGTGCTGTAAAAACTGTGCTGTAAAAACTGTGCTGTAAAAACCCCACTGTAAAAACCCTGCTGTAAAAACTGTGCTGTAAAAACCGTGCTGTAAAATCCCTGATGTAAAAACCGTGAGGCAAAAGCCCTGCTGTTTAAACTGCGCTGTAAAAACCGTGCTGTAAAAACACCACTGTTTAAACCGTGCTGTAATAACCCCGCTATAAAAACCGTGCTGTCAAAACCCCACTGTAAAAACTCCACTGTAAAAAGTCCGCTGTAAAACCTGTACTGTAAAAAACCATGCTGTAAAATCCGTGTTGTTAAAACCGTGCTGTAAAACTCCTGCTGTAAAAATACCTGCTCTAATAACCGTGCTGTAAAAAAAGTGCTGTAAAACCCCACTGTAAAACCCCACTGTAAAAACGGTGCTGCAAAAACACTGCAGTAAATACCTGCTGTGAAAAGAGATCATGAGAAAACACCCCGCTGTAATAACCCCGCTGTAAAAACCGTGCTGTAAAAACTGTGCTGTAATAACCCCGCTGTAAAAACTGTGCTGTAAAAACGGTGCTGCAAAAACCTTGCTGTAAAAACCCCTCTACAAAAACCGTGCTGTAAAACCGTGCTGTAATAACCCTGCTGTAAAAACGGTGCTGCAAAAACCCTCCTGTAAAAACCGTACTGTAAAAACCGTGCGTAAAAAAACCCCACTGTAAAAACTGTGCTGTAAAAACCCCACTGTAAAAACCCCACTGTAAAAACTGTGCTGTAAAAACCCCACTGTAAAAACCGTGCTGTAAAATCCCTGATGTAAAAACCGTGAGGCAAAAACCCTGCTGTTTAAACTGCGCTGTAAAAACCGTGCTGTAAAAACACCACTGTTTAAACCGTGCTGTAATAACCCTGCTATAAAAACCGTGCTGTCAAAACCCCACTGTAAAAACTCCACTGTAAAAAGTCCACTGTAAAACCTGTACTGTAAAAACCATGCTGTAAAATCCGTGTTGTTAAAACCGTGCTGTAAAACTCCTGCTGTAAAAATACCTGCTCTAATAACCGTGCTGTAAAACTCCTGCTGTAAAAATACCTGCTCTAATAACCGTGCTGTAAAACCCCGCTGTAAAACCCCGCTGTAAAAACGGTGCTGTAAAAACCCTGCTGTAAAAACCCTGCTGTAAAAACTGTGCTGTAAAAACACCACTGTTTAAACCGTGCTGTAATAACCCCGCTATAAAAACCGTGCTGTCAAAACCCCACTGTAAAAACTCCACTGTTAAAAGTCCGCTGTAAAACCTGTACTGTAAAAACCATGCTGTAAAAACCGTGTTGTTAAAACCGTGCTGTAAAACTCCTGCTGTAAACATACCTGCTCTAATAACCGTGCTGTAAAAAAGTGTTGTAAAACCCTGCCGTAAAAACCCCGCTGTAAAAACGGTGCTGTAAAAACCCTGATACAAAAACCGCAAGGTAAAAACCGTGCTGCTTAAATCGTGCTGTAAAAACCCCCGCTGTTTAAACCGTGCTGTCAAAACCCCGTTGTAAAAATTCCACTGTAAAAACTCCGCTGTAAAACCAGTACTGTAAAAACCGTGCTATAAAAACCATGCTGTAAAAGCCCCGCTGTAAAAAACGTGCTATAAAATCCCTGATGTAAAAACCATGTTGTTTAAACCGTGCTGTTAAAACCGTGCTGTCAAAACGCTGCTGTGTAAACTCCACTGTAAAAACTTCACTGTAAACCAGTACTGAAAAAACCATGCTGTAAAAATCCTGCTGCAAAGGCTGTGATGTAAAAACACCGCTGTAAACATTGTGCTGTAAAAGCTCCGCTGTAAAAACCCCACTGTGAAAACCGTGCTGTAATAACCCTATTGTAAAAATCTTGCTGTGAAAACCCCGTTGTTAAAAACCCCGCTGTAAAAACATTGCCGTAAAAACTGCATTGTAAAAACCCCACTGTAAAATCCGTGCTACAAAAATTGTGCTGTAAAAACTGTGCTGTAAAAACTGCTTCAAAAATCCCACTACAAAAACAGTTGTAAAAACCCTGCTGTAAAAAATGTGTTCTAAAAACTGTGTTGTAAAAACCCCGTTGTAAAAACTACGCTATAAAACCCGTGTTGTAAAAAACCCTCTGTAAAAACCACTCTGTAAAAACTCCGCTGTAAAAACCCCGTTGTAAAAATCCTGCCATAAAACCCATGCTGTAAAAACCCTGCTGTAAAAACCCTGCTGTAAGAACACTGTTGTAAAACCCATGCTGTAAAAAGCGTGCTATTACAACTGTGCTGTAAAAACCTCGCTGTTAAAAGCCCTGTTGTAAAAAGCGCGCTGTAAAAACCATGCTGTAAATACCGTGCTGTAAAAACCCCGCTGTAAAAACCGCTTTGTAAAAACCATGCTGTAAAAGCTGTGCCGTAAAAATCCCACTGCAAAAACACCTTTGTAAAAACCCCGCAGTAAAAAACGTGCTCTAAAAACCATGTTGTAAAAATCCCACTGTAAAAAACGTGCTCTAAAAGCCATGTTGTAAAAATCCCACTGTAAAAACCCCTTTGTAAAAACTACGCTATAAAACCCATGCTGAAAAAAACCCTCTGTAAAATCCCCGCTGTAAAAACCGTGCTGTAAAAACACCACTGTAAAAGCCGTGCTGTAAAAACCGAACTGTATAAACCCCGTTGTAAAAATCACGCTACAATACCAGTGCTGTAAAAACCGTGGTGTAAAAACCCCGCTGTTAGAACACTGTTGTAAAAACCATGCTGTAAAAACTGTGCTGTAAAAACTGTGCTGTAACAACCCTGCTGTAAAAACACAGCTGTAAAAACCCCGCTATAAAACACGTGCACTTAAAGCCGTGCTGTAAAAACCTGGCTGTAAAAACCCTGATGTAAAAACTGTGCTGTAAGACCCCGCTGTAAGACCATGCTGTAAAAACCATGTTGTAAAAACAATGCTGGAAAAATCGTGCTATAAAAACCCCACTGTAAAAACCGTGCTATAAAAACTGCGCTGCAAAAACCCCGCTGCAAAAACACCACTTTAAGAGCCATGCTATAAAAACTGTACCGTACAAACCTCGCTGTAAAATCCGTGCTGTAAAAACCGTGCTGTAAAAACCGTGCTGTAAAAACCGTGCTGTACAAACCCCACTGTAAAAACTGTGCTATAAAAACTGTGCTGTACAAACCTCACTGTAAAAACCGTGCTGTAAAAACCATGCTGTAAGAACACTGTTGTAAAAACCATGCTGTAAAAACCCCACTGTAAAAACTGTGCTATAAAAACTGTGCTGTACAAACCCCGCTGTAAAAACACCGTTGTAAAAACCCCGCTATAAAACACGTGCTGTAAGAACCCCACTGTAAAAAACAGTGCTGTAAAAACAGTGCTGTAAAAACCCCGCTGTAAAAACCATGCTGGAACAACCCCTCTGTAAAAACCATGCTCTAAAAACCGTGCTGTATAAACCCTGCTGTATAAACCCTGTTGTAAAAATCGCGCCATAATACCCGTGCTATAAAAACCGTGCTGTGAAAACCATGCTGTAAAAATCCTGCTATAATGCCTGTGCTATAAAAACCGTGCTGTAAAAACCCCGCTGTAACACTCGTGTCGTATAAACTGTGCTGCAAAAAACCCCACTGTAAAAACCCCGCCTTAAAACCATACTGTGAATACCCCGCTGTAAAAACCATGTTGTAAAAGCCGTGCTATAAAAACCCCTCTGTAAAAATACCGTTGTAAAAACCCCACTGTAAAAACTGCACTGTAAAAACCATGCTGTAAAAACCATGATGTCAAAATCCAGCTGTAAAAACCGTGCTGTAAAACACCGCTGTAAAAACAGTGCTGTAAAAACCCAGCTGTAAAAACCGTGCTGTAATAACCCCGCTGTAAAATCTGTACTGTAAAAACCCCACTGTAAAAACACTGTTGTAAAATCCTCACTGAAAAAACCGCCATGTAAACACTGTGCTATAAAAACCGTGCTGTAAAAACCCCGCTGTATAAACCCTGTTGTAAAAATCGCGCTATAATACTTGTGCTATAAAAGCCGTGCTGTAAAAACCATGCTGTAAAAATACCGTTGTAAAAACCGCACAGTAAAAACCGTGCTGTAACAACCGTGCTGTCAAAAGCCGTGCTGGAAAAACTCTACTGTAAAATCCCTGCTGAAAAAACCGCCATGTAAACACTGTGCTATAAAAACCGTGCTGTAAAAACCCCACTGTATAAATTCTGTTGTGAAAATCCAGCCTTAATGCCCGTGCTATAAAAACCCCGCTGTAAAAACTCCCCTGTAAAAACCATGCTGTAAAAACCCCGCTTTAACACTTGTGTGGTAAAAACCCCGCTGTAAAAACCCCGCTCTAAAAACCATGCTGTACAAACCATGCTGTAAAAACCCTGCAGTAAAATCCGTGCTGTAAAAACCCCATTGTAAATACCCCGCTGTAAAAACCTTGCTGTAAACACCCCTGCTGTAAAAACAGTGTTGTAAAAACCCCGCTGTAAAACCCCACTGTTAAACCCCTGCTGTAAATCCCCGCCGTAAAAACCGTTCTGCAAATGTCCGCTGTAGAAATCGTGCTGTAAAATCCCCGCTGTTTAAATCGTGCTGTAAAAATCCCGCTGTAAAAACCCCACTGGAAAAACTATGCTGCAAAAACTGTGCTGTAAAAACCCCGCTGTAAAATCCGTGCTGTAAAAATCTTGCTGTAAAAAGCGTGCTGTAAAAACCCTGCTGTGAATCCCTGGTGTAAAAACCCTGCTGTAAAAACTCCACTGTAAAAACCCCGCTGTAAAAATGGTGCTGTAAAAACCCTGCTGTAAATCCCCACTGTAAATCCCCACTGTAAAAACCCCACTGTAAAAACCGTGCTGCAAAAGGTCCGCTGTAGAAATTGTGCTGTAAAATCCCCGCTGTTTAAATCGTGCTGTAAAAATCCCGCTGTAAAAACCCCACTGGAAAAACTATGCTGCAAAAACTGTGCTGTAAAAACCCTGCTGTGAATCCCTGGTGTAAAAACCCTGCTGTAAAAACTCCACTGTAAAAACCCCGCTGTAAAAAGCGTGCTGTAAAAACCCTGCTGTGAATCCCTGGTGTAAAAACCCCGCTGTAAAAACGGTGATGTAAAAACCCTGCTGTAAATCCCCACTGTAAAAACCCTGCTGTAAATCCCCACTGTAAAAACCCCACTGTAAATCCCCACTGTAAATCCCCACTGTAAATCCCCGCTGTAAAAACCGTGCTGCAAAAGGTCCGCTGTAGAAATTGTGCTGTAAAAACCCCACTGTGAAAACCCCACTTTAAAAACCTTGCTGGAAAAACCCCGCTGTAAAAACGTTGCCATAAAAACTCTGTTGTAAAACCTCCGCTGTAAAATCCATGCTACAAAAGCCGTGCTGTAAAAACTGTGCAGTAGAAACGGTGCTGTAAAAACACTGCTGTAAAAACTGTGCAGGAAAAACCGTGCTGTAAAAACCCCGCTGTTAAAACTGTGTTGTAAAAAGCATGCTGTAAAAACCCCGCTGAAAAACCCTGCTTTAAATCCCCCCTGTAAAAACCGTGTTGTAAAAGCCATGCTGTAAAAAATCCTGCTGTTAAAACCCCGCTGTAAAAACCGTGCTGTGAAAACCCCGCTTTGTAAATCCCGTTGTAAACATCCCGCTATAATATCTGTGCTATAAAATCCGTGCTGTAAAAATTACACTGTAAAAACCCCCTTGCAAACACCGTGCTGTAAAAATCCCACTGTATAATCCCCATTGTTAAAACCGTGCTGTGAAAACCCTGCTGTAAAAACCATGCTATAAAAACCCCACTGTATAATCCCTGTTGGATAAATCCCGCTATAATACCCGTGATATAAAAACCGTGCTGTAAAAACCGTGTTGTAAAAACTGTGCTGTAAAAACCCCGCTTTAAAACCATGCTGTAAAAATCATGCTTTAAAAACTCCGCTGTATAAACCCCATTGTAAAAATCCCGCTATAATATCCGTGTTGTAAAAGCCGTGCTGTAAAAACCTTGTTGTAAAAACCATACTATAAAAACCCCGCTGTATAAACCCCGTTGTAAAATTCCCGCAATAATACCCATATTGTAAAAACTGTGCTGTAAAAACCGTACTGTAAAAACTCCGCTGTATAAACCCCGTTGTAAAAATCGTACTGTAAAAACTCCGCTGTATAAACCCCGTTGTAAAATTCCCGCAATAATACCCGTGTTGTAAAAACCGTGCTGTAAAAACCCTGCTGTAAAAACCCCACTTTAAAACCATGCTGTAAAAACCGTGCTTTAAAAACTCCGCTGTATAAACCCCGTTGTAAAATTCCAGCAATAATACCCGTGTTGTAAAAACCGTGCTGTAAAAACCCTGCTGTAAAATCCGTGCTATAAAAACCGTGCTGTAAAAACCCCGCTGTATAAACCCCATTGTAAAATTCCCACTATAATACCCGTGCTATAAAAACAGTCCTGTAAAAACCCTGCTGTAAAATCCGTGCTGTAAAAACCCCGCTGTATAAACCCCATTGTAAAATTCCCACTATAATACCCGTGCTATAAAAACAGTCCTGTAAAAACCCTGCTGTAAAATCCGTGCTGTAAAAACCCCGCTGTATAAACCCCATTGTAAAATTCCCACTATAATACCCGTGCTATAAAAACAGTCCTGTAAAAACCCAGCTGTAAAAACTGTGCTGTAAAAACCCCTCTTTAAAACCATGTTGTAAAAACTGTGCTGGAAAAACCGTGCTGTAAAAAACCCTGCTTTAAAAACCCCACTGTAAAAACCCAGCCTTAAAACCCCACTGTAAAAACCCAGCCTTAAAACCACGCTGTGAAAACCCCGCTGTAAAAACTGTGCTGTAAAAACCCTGCTTTAAAACCATGTTGTAAAAACAGTGCTGGAAAAACCATGCTATAAAAAACCCCACTGTAAAAACCGTGCTATAAAAGCCCTCTGTAAAAACCACTCTGTAAAAGCCCCGCTGTAAAAGCTGTGCTGTAAAAACCCCGTTATAAAAACTCTGCCATAAAATCCATGCTGTGAAAACCCCACCATAAAATCTGTGCTGTAAAAACACCGCTGCAAAAACCATGCTGTAAAAACACCGCTGTAAGAACACTGTTGTAAAAACCGTGCTATAAAAACCGTGCTATAAAAACTGTGCTGTAACAACCCTGCTGTAAAAACACAGCTGTAAAAACCCCGCTATAAAACACGTGCTCTAAAAACCCCACTGTAAAAAATGTGCTCTCAAAGCTGCTCTGTAAAAACCCCACTGTAAAAACCCTGCAGTTAAAACCCTGCTGTAAATCCCCGCTGTAAAAACCATGCTGCAAAAGTCCGCTGTAGAAATCGTGCTGTAAAATCCACGCTGTTTAAACCAATTTGTAAAAACCCCGCTGTAAACACCTAACTGTAAAAACCCCACTGTAAACATCTTGCCGTAAAAACCTCGCTGTAAAATCCGTGCTACAAAAACCGTGCTGTAAAAATTGTGCTGTAAAAACACTGTTGTAAAAATCTTGCTGTAAAAACTGTGCTGTAAATCCCTGGTGTAAAAACCCTGCTGTAAAAACGGTGTTGTAAAAACCCCAGTGTAAGAACACCGTTGTAAAAACCGTGCTGTAATAACCCCGCTGTATAAACCCCGTTGTAAAAACCGTGCTGTAATACCCGTGCTATATAAACCGTGCTGTAAAAACCATGCTGTCAAAACCCCACTGTATAAATCCCGTTGTAAAAATCCCGTTATAATGCCCGTGCTATAAAAACCCCACTCTAAAAACAGTGCTGTTAAAAACCCTACTGTAACAACCCTGCTGTAAAAACACTGTTGTAAAAACCCCGCTATTAAACACGAGCTGTAAAAACCCCGTTGTAAAACCAGTCCTGTAAAAACCATGCTGTAAAAATCGTGTTGTAAAAACTGTGCTGTAAAAATCCCGCTTTAAAACCATGCTGTAAAAAACCCTGCTGTAAAAGCCGTGCTGTAAAACCCTTTCTGTAAAAAACCCTCTGTAACACTCGTGTCGTAAAAACTGTGCTGCAAAAACCACACTATAACAACCCCGCTTTAAAACCATGCTGTAACAACCCCACTGTAAAAACACTGTTATAAAGACCCCGCTATTAAACACGAACTGTAAAAACCCCGCTGTGTCACTCGTGTCATAAAAACTGTGCTGCAAATATCCCACTGTAAAAACCCTGCCTTAAAACGGTGCTGTGAAAACCCCACTGTAAAAACCGTGCTGTAATAACCACACTGTAAAAGCCCCACTGTAAAAACCGTGCTATGAAAACCCACTGTATAAGTCCCGTTGTAAAAATCCTGCTATAATGCCCGTGCTATAATAGCCCCGCTCTAAAAACTGTGCTGTAAAAACCCCGCTGTATAAACCCTGTTGCAAAAATCACGCTATAATAACCGTGCTATAAAAACCATGCTGTGAAAACCCCGCTGTAACACTCGTGTCGTAAAAACTGTGTTGCAAAAACTATGCTGTAAAAACCATACTGTAAAAACAGTGCTGTACAAACCACTCTGTAAAAACCATGTTGTAAAAACCCCGCTATTAAACACGAACTGTAAAAACCCCGCTGTATCACTCGTGTCATAAAAACTGTGCTGCAAATATCCCACTGTAAAAACCCTGCTGTAAAACCAGTGCTGTAAAAACCCCACTGTATAAGTCCCGTTGTAAAAATCCCGCTATAATGCCCGTGCTATAAAAACCCCGCTCTAAAAACCGTGTTGTAAAAACCCCGCTGTATAAACTCCATTGCAAAAATCGCGCTATAATACCCGTGCTATAAAAACCATGCTGTAAAAACCGTGCTGTAACACTCGTGTCATAAAAACTGTGCTGCAAAAACTCCACTGTAAAAACCCCGCTTTAAAACCATACTGTGAAAACCCCACTGTATAAATCCTGTTGTAAAAATCCTGCTATAATGCCTATGCTATAAAAACCGTGCTGTAGAAACCCTGCTGTAAAAACAGTCCTGCAAAAACCCCACTGTAAAAACCATGCTGTAAAAACTGCCATGTAAAAACTGTGCTATAAAAACAGTGCTGCAAAAACCCCACTGTAACTACTGTGTTGTAAAAACCGTGCTATAAAAACCCCGCTATATAAACCCCGTTGTAAATATTGGTCTATAAAACCCGTGCTATAAAAACTGTTCTGTAAAAACCGTGCTGTAAAAACCCCGTTGTATAATCCCCATTGTAAAAATCCTGCTATAATGCCTGTGCTATAAAATGCCCGCTCTAAAAACCGTGTTGTAAAAACCCTACTGTATAATCCCTGTTGCAAAGATCGCGTATAATACTTGTGCTATAAAAACCGTGCTGAAAAAACCGTACTGTAAAAATCCCGCTGTAAAAACCGTACTGTAAAAACCCCACTGTATAAACCCCGTTACAAAAATCGCGCTATAATACCTGTGCTATAAAATCCATGCTGTAAAAACTATGCTGTAAATACTCCACTGTAAAAACCATGCTGTAAAACCCCGCTGTAACACTCGTGTCGTAAAAACAGTGCTGTAAAATCCCGCTGTTAAAATACCATTGCAAAGACCGTGCTGTAAAAACCGACTGTAAAAACCCATGTTGTATAAACCCCGCTATTAAACACGAGTATAATACAGTGCAAAAATACAAATTTCTGGTTCAGGGTCAATTTCTGTCACTTTATCCTGCATTCTCTTTAAGAATCCAACATTTTTTCCCGTTAGATTTGGACAACCATCTGTTGTCACACCCACCAGCTTGTCCAATTTTAGTCCCAATGTGTCCAAACATGCATTTACCTCCGTGAACAAATCACTACCAATTGTTGTTCCTTTCATTGACTGCATGGCTGCCAGCTCCTCTATGATTTTAAAGACCGTAGTTATCCCACGTACGAAGATGAATAGCTGGGCTGTGTCATGTATGTTGCAGCTCTCTTCCAAAGCCAAGGGAAATAAGTCAAAGTTGACCGCTCTGTGCTGCAGCTGAAGTTCAAGATTTCTCGCAATGTCCCCAATCCTTCTCGTTACAGTGCGTCGGGAGAGGGGCATATTCTCAAATGCCTCCTTTTTCTCCGGGCATATTAGTTCCACAGAGTCTAACAAGCACTCCTTAATAAACTCTCCATCAGAAAACGGTTTACTGTTTCTGGCGATTTTGTGGGATATGACATAACTTGTTTTGGCGTGAGCTGACATTTTGAGGGCTAGCCAACAAGCATCACTTTTAGTTGTTCACGCACATATACGCGCATATGCATCCATATATAAATAAGAAAAGCATCCTTTTCAAAACAAAAGCAACACAGTTGTATTGCGTGCATGGCGTAAATACTTTTTCATTTATGTTCTAATTTAAGATTGACCTCATGCGGGCCGGACAGGAATGACCAAAGGGCCGGATATGGCCCGTGGACCGTAAAATGCCCAGGTCTGGTTTAAAATATGAATTCCCGTGTGTGTGGAAATCATCAGTGTTAGATTGTCAGCTGTAATTCCCAGTTTATGTCATAATGATGCTGTGGTGACCACCCTGGCAGGAAGATGTAATTGCACTGTGACATATTTACATAGCAATATCCATTAAAAATGCAAAGGTTGGAACTGAAAGTGGAAAAAGTTGACAGGAAATCTGTCTGTGTCTGTTATGTGTATGTATCTGTCTGTGTAGGTGTGTCTGTCTGTGAGTGAGTGCATGTATGACTGTGTGTGTGTCTGCGAGTGTGGGTCTGTGTGTGTGTGTTTGTGCAGTATGAGTATGTTGCTGTGAGTGTGAGTATGTGTCTGTGTGTGTTTGTGTGGCTGTGAAATGTTTCTATGTGTCAAATGGGTTTGAAATCTATCCGTCAGATGTTATTTTTTAAAATTCAGTTCTGAATTTAGTGATTTGATTTGCAGAATGACTCACTCTTGTCACTTTCATACCAAACGCCATCCTGAACATGTGGTGCAGATGAAGTGTATCACACCCTTCAGCCTGTAGTAACCCCTCTGCATTGCTCTACATTCAATTCCTGCCTCATTTCCCATCCAGCATCACCTTGGAGCAGCTTTCACTCTGAAGGTGTTTTGTGGAATTCAGCGCTGCTCCCCAGCTGATCAACACAACGTCCAACTGAAAAGTCAGCACTTATAAAGTCATGGCAAATCAATCCTGGAGACAGTACCAGTGCAGTTAGGCTGCTGGGTCTGTAAGCTTGGACATTCCAGGGAGAGAATGGTTGAGAATATCTGAACTTTCAAATGGCCTTCATGAGAAAGAGTAAAACTCTGACAGTTAGTTGTGTCTGTGATTTCAAGCTGACAATCTTGGATTTTAAAAGCCATGGAAACAGAAACTTGGAGCATGAGTCGGCCATTCAGCCCTCTGAGTCTGGCCTGCCATTCAATATGATCATGGGATGTGGGTGTCTCTGGCTAGTCCAGCATATATTGCCCATTCCTAGGTGCCCTTTGAGAACGGGGAGATAAGCTGCCTCCTTAAACTGCTGCAATCTACCTGCTGTCGGGAGACCAACAATGCCCTTAGGGAGGGAATTCCAGGATTTTGACCCAGTGACACTGAAGGAATGGGATATATTTCCAAGTCAGAATGGTGGGTGGTTTGGAGGGGAATCTGCAGCGGGTGGTGTTCCCATGTATCTGCTGCCTTTGTCCTTCTAAATGAAAGTGGTCTTGGGATTGGAAGGTGCTGTCTGAGGATCTTTGGTGAATTTCCGCGGTGCGTCTTGTAGATGATACACACTGCTGCTACTGAGCATCAGTAGTGGAGGGGGTGGATGCTTGTGGATGTGGTGCTGATCAAGTGGGCTGCTTTGTCCTGGATGGTGTTGAGCTTGAGTGTTGGAGACAGTTGGAGAATTTGACCCAGTGAAATTGAAGGAACGGCGAAATATTTCTAAGTCAGGCTGGTGAATGAATTGTCGGGGAATTTGAGTGGTGTTCCCATGTGTCTGCTGCAATTGTCCTTCCAGATGAAATGAGGTTTGAAAGCTACAATCTAAGGAACTTTGGTTATCATCCAATTCAGTAGCCAGTTACCACTTTCTCTTTGATTCCTCTGAAATGAATCTACCTCCTTCTGCAACAACATTCAATATTTTGGCCTCAGCTGCTTTCTATGGTAGAGAATTCCAAAGGCTCCCCCCGTTCTTTGGTGAAGAATACTCTCCTTTTGCCCTTTGGGATGTAAGGGGGGTAATTAGCACTGAAAGGCACCTTCTGCCATGGGACCACTGCACGTATGAAAGTAGCATGAGGGCACAGTGTCACCTGGTATGACGAGGGAGGGCTGATAGGCGTGGGCCACTGCTGATGAAGTGGAAGCAAACCTCGACTCTTAACAAAGCCAAACCGTGATGGCACAAACCATTTCAGAGAGGCCTTTCCAGAAAAGAATCACAGGTTTCTGCTGAATCCTGACACATTGATGCTGACTTTGAAGGATTCTGAAAGCAGCAGAATAATGCCTCATCAGCACAGCCCCTGCCTGGCCCTGACTAGTGGTCCCTGTCTGACCAGGACAGCAATGGCTCAGTCATGAGGCTGATACAAGGCATGTGCCATGGTCAGAAGTTAAATAGATAAATCTAACAAGGGGGAGTGACCGGATAACTGATAAGTGCCAAAATTACCAATGATTTATGACGTCTTCATGGCTGGAGATTTTCATCAAACACTGGAACTAGGTTTTCAACTGAATAGAATTAACCCAATTGTTTTCATTAACTTTTTTGCCAACGTTAACCAGACGGGGCTCTTTTGAAATGTTATACTTGGCTGGAATTGGATTGATATTTCCATTGCTAACTTGTCACACTCCCACAGAGAGGTTTCTGCACTCACCTGGTGACATGAAGCTTTCCTTTAAACAGTCTGGAGCTGACTTTTATGGGGTATGGCAAACACTTTTTTGTGCAACGGTGTGACATGGGGGTTTAACAAAAAGGCCCACCTGGATTGTGGACTGGTTGTTGAGTGTCTATTGAATGTCCCTCTTCCTCTCTGTGAAGGTGACTCACACAGACTGGTTGTGTTGTTTTACTTCACAACTACAATGGCAGTGACTTGGTTCAATTTGAACACCTTGTTTTGCATAATTAAAACTGAAATAATGAATACCATACACTTGTCCCTCATCAGGGAAACAACTTGATTGACTTTTCAGTGAATTTGCAACTCACTCTTTCTCTCTCAGTGCTACACAAAGTTGGAGATTTCTGCTGCCAATGCTTCCCTGCAATTGGACACCAGTCAGCCCCAAACCCCCGACCCCCACCCAACCCTGCCCCCCCCTCCCCAATCTCCCAGAGTATTGCTAAAATCTAACTTGCTCACTAACTTTCATTATGGAAGGAAACCTGTTGACTTGACCCACTCTTGGCCTTTACATAAATATTCAGGGACATGTAACTTCTTGAAAGGAGAGGCAGGGAAGGAAGAAGTGAAAGGGGAAGCATTGTTGGTATAGGATGGTATAAGTACAACAGCAAGAAATGATCTTGCCTCAGATGATGTAGAATCCATATGGTTGGAGGTGAGAAGTATAAAGGGAAAGAAGACTCCAGTCGGAATAGCCTATAGGCCCCTAGCAGTAACTATACAAGGGGACAGGGAATAGATCAAGAGATAATGAGGGCAGTTAACTAAGATACTCCACTGATCATGGAAGACTATAATTATGGTGCAATTAGACAAGATTTAGGATGCATAGGATGGGGAAGGAAATTGCAGAGGATGGACATACTTGAAATGTGGAGCTTATTCAAGTAATAGCTACTGCGGGTCCTTGATAAGTATGTACCTATCAGGCAGGGAGGTAGGTGTCGAGAAGAAGCCATGGTTTACTAAAGAAGTTGAAGCTCTTGTCAAGAGAAAGAAGAAGGCTTATATGAGGATAAGGCATGAAGGCTCAGTTAGGGGGCTTGAGAGTTATAAGTTTGCCAGAAATGATCTAAACAGAGCACTAAGAGTCAAGAGGGACATGAGAAGTTGTTGGCAGGTAGGATCAAGAAAAACCCTAAGGCCTTCTATAGCTATGTGAGGAATAAACGATTGACTAGAGTAAGATTATGGCCAATCAAAGACAGTTGTTGGGAATTGTGTGTAGGATCTGAGGACAGAGAGGAAGCGCTTAATGAATACCTTTCGTCAGTATTCACATCGGAAAAAGGCAATGTTAGTGAGAATACTGAGATACAGGCTACACGATTAGATGGGATTGAGGTTAACAAAGAGGAGGTTTTAGCAATTTTGGAAGATCGAAAAATAGATAAGACCCCTGGGCCTGGTGGAATTTATCCCAGGATTGTCTGGGAAACCAGGGAAGGGATTGCTTAGCCTGGAGGCTTTGATCTTTATGTCATCATTGTCGACAGGAATAGTGCCAGAAAACTGGACAATGGTAAATGTTGTTCCTTTGTTCAAGAAGGGGAATAGAAATAACCCTACTAATTATAGACCAGTCAGCCTTACTCTGGTTATGGGTAAGGTGTTGGAAAAGGTTATCAGAGGTAGGACTAATAATCATCTGGAAAGGAATAATTAGATTAGGGATAGTCAACACGGTTTTGTGAAGGGTAGGTCTTTATTGAGTTCTTTGAGAAGGTGACCAAACAGGATGATGAAGGTAAAGCAGTTGATGTGGTGTATACGGACTTCAGTAAGGGGTTTGATATGGTTCCACACAGTGGACTATTGCACAAAATAGAGGCATGGGATTGAGGGAGATATGAATCAGCAGTTTGAATCAGAAATTGGCTAGCTGAAAGAAGACAGAGGGTGGTGGTTGATGGGAAATGTTCATCCTGGAGCACAGTTACCAGTGGGGTACTGCAAAGATCTGTTTTGGGGCCACTGTTGTTTGTCATTTTTATAAATAATCTGGATGACGGCGTAGAAGGATGGATTAGTAAATTTGCAGATGACACTAAGATCGACAGAGTTGTGGATAGTGCTGAAGGATATTGTGGGTTACAGAGGGACACAGATAAGATGCAGAGCTGGGCTGAGAAGTGGCAAATGGAGTTTAATGCTGAAAAGTGTGAGGTAGTTCACGTCAGAAGAAGTAACAGGAATGCAGAGTACTGGGCTAATGGTAACATTCTTGGTAGTGTAGATGAACAGAGAGATTTTGTTGACCAGGTGCATGAATCCCTGAAAGCTGCCACCCAGGTTGATGGGGTTGTTAAGAAGATATATGGCATGTTGGCGTTTATTGGTAGGGGGATTGAGTTTCAGAGCCACGAGGTCATGCTTCAGCTGGACAAGACACTGCTAAGGCCACACCTGGAGCATTGCATGCAGTTCATTAGTAATACGTACCATATCTATTATTTGATCAGGTTTTCCAGTAGTTAAGTTATTCTAAATTCCTCTTATTTCTTTGTATTTTAACAATAGAGTCTAAATAAGTTGTGTTTGGTTTAATGTCGAGTGGATTGACCAGTTGCATTGCATTGGAAATACACCACTTCACGTCTACCTTTAAAATAAGAAAATATTAGGAGCAGCCCCTATCCAGGCAAGTGGGGAATATTCCATACATAACTTGTAGGTAGTGGACATGCTTTGGGGAGTCAGGAGGTGAGTTATTCACCTCAGTATTCCCAGTCTCTGATCTGCTCTTGTAGCTGCTGTGTTTATGAGGTGAGTCCAGTTGAGTGTCTGGTCAATGGTAACCTGAGGATGTTAACCAGTCTTTGACCTGGACCACAGTGTTCTCACTATCAATACTAAACCCCAGGATGTTGATAGTGGGGGATTTCAGTGATAGTAATGCCATCTATTGTCAATGGGCGGTGGTTAGCTTGTTTCTTATTCGTGAAGACAATAGCCTGGCATTTGTGTGGCATGAATGTTACTTATCACTTGTCAGCCTGGGTATTGTTCAGACCTTGTTACATTAGAACATGGACTGCTTCAGTAACTGAGGAGTCACAAATGGTGCTGAACATTGTGTAATCATTGTCAAACATTCTCACTTCTGACCTTACGGTGGAGGAAGGTCATTGATGAAGCAGCCGGAGATGGTTGGGCCTAGGACACTACCCTGAGGGACTCCTGCAGAGATATAAAGCAGATACTCAATGTCATGGATTAAGGATGATGTGGAGGTGCTGGTGTTGAACTGGGGTTGACAAAGTCAGAAGCCACATGACACCAGGTTTATTTGAAATCACAAGCCTTCGATGCACTACCCTTTTGTCAGGTGAAGCAGTGCTCCGAAAGCTTGTGATTTGAAATAAACCTGTTGGACTATAACCTGGTGTGGTGTGATTTATAGATGAAGGAAATTCAGGTGGAAGTGAGTTACACCTGTTATTACGGCCTGATAGATCTCCTGTTTGTACCTTGACCCCAGTCTGTTGACCTGCCCCTGATTACACCTGGGCTCAAGGAACTCTGCTTCCAGGGAACTCGCTGTAAAGGTGCAGATATCAGTGCAGAGATCATAACACAGACTGAAACATTCTTGTGGTATTTTATTGGTACTATTTAAAGCATTTCAGAAATAATGATTCTCACAAAGACTCAGAACTTTCTGTTTCTATGAATGTGACCCTTCAGAAAAGGTTTGGGTTACAGTCAGGGAAAACGTGTCATAAATTGTACATTTTTGTGAACATAGTTCCTAATGTGAATCAAGAATGGCTTTAAGCGGCAATCTCCAATTGAAGGAAGAAAGTATGTGGGGTCAGCAATCTCTATTTGAACACACTAATTTCAGTTCTTTATTTTTGCATTATTTCCACTTGTTCACACTGATTTCCTATTATTCACTTTTTTAAGTTTTCAAACTGGCTGTCAATTATACACACTGCGTTTTGAAATTGTTCTCACAGGTTCTCAGTTACTTGCTGATTTCCAATTCCTCACACTGGTTTCCCAATGATTTGCACAAATTTCTCCTTGCTCACATTGATCTCTGAAGACCTACAATAAATTCAATTCTGTAATACTCATTCTTCCATACATTGTTATGTTCCAGTATTTGTTAATCAGATTGATAGTAATGTGGACGTGAGCAGCCATTGTCAAGGGAGCGAACAAACAGTTGGAATTTCAGCTTATAATCGGGAATTTTCCAGTTTCTGGAATTTCTCCCCTCCCCACACAAACACCTAAACTGCATGGATTTATTGTAATCTATCAGGAGATTTTGGCTGGGATTGACAGGGCTGGTTGATATTGCTGTAGTTTCAGAGAAACAGGCACAAATAACTGAAGACAATCCCATTCCAGCCCCCTGGTTGGATAGCCTGTTGCTGGAAACCTGTCTAGCGATGCACTCAGCAGTAATTATTTCCTCTAACAAGACACTGCAGAATGGCCTCAGACCATGGGAACTACACCCAACAACCACAACCCACTCAGGAGAGGAAGGAAGCTGATTAAAAACATTCATACTTTCTTCATACATTGGGTGCCTCTGTCATGAATAAAGAAGCAAAAACATAATTATCACTCTTGGTTTCTTGGTAGAAAGTCAGATTTTTCCATCTTCTAACGTATTTTCCAGGAACAGACTGTTTCACCAGCCTGTCGCTCTTGGTGTTTTAGGATATTTTTTCAGCTGTGGTTCGCCACAACCAATTATCACATAGCAATTCACGCTGTGCGCGATGCTATTTTATTTAATAACTTATAATTTAAATGTGAGAAAATTACTCTTCCAGCCATTTACCTTGTCATCATAAACTTAATCACAGACCACAGACCTGAATCCAAAACAGGCAACAGCAATGTTAAACACGAAATGATATTGGAGGCAATTGGCTTTCCTGCAATCAAACTCCTGTTTCAGGAACACAATTACCTTTTAGAAACATCTCTTAATTATTTCCTGAAAGACAGCAGTGATTACACTTCTAAAGTAATCCATTAGTTTTGATGCATTTTATATTGTCCTAAGGATGCAAAAGGTACTACATAAATGCAAATGCATTGACAGTTTGTATGATACATTACCGACCCTTTATTTATCAGGTTAGTGATAACTGGCTCATAACCAATTGCTCATTAGGGATTGATTAAGTCTGTGCATTAGTTTATTTGAAACAGTAAAACACATTGTAAGGTTATGAAGCAGACATTACAGAAAACCAACTTGTCTCTTCCGCAGATTACACACCTCTCTTATACCCACAACACTTGGAATCCTTACAGATAAACACTCACTTCAACACATACAACATAGTGGCTGAAATAAATAGCAAGCCCATTATTCTGCAATATTCAGGGAGATGTAACTTTGCAGAGCAGCATTTTGCACCTTTCTCGGGCTTTAGTGCTGATTAATGGTGAGACTCTCAAAAGAAACACTTGATTAATTTCAGCGTTCGGCAATACCATTCTGCATCGTGTTGTTCCAAACTCCAATTGCCTCAGCTTGTGACTGGACTGAATATTTCCAGCTGTGTGTCACTATGGCAAAGTAAAGATCTGTCAGCAGAGGTTGGAGTTGGGCTGAGAGTTTTGCAGAATCACTTTCAGTAGCTCTCTCTGCCTAACGTGATGCCCAAATATCGGTGCCTTGGAGCCGCTGATTGCCGTGGGGTTTGAAGGTTTCTGAGGCAAGAGCAGGGCTCCATGTCTGACTGGAGAGCTTTTTCAGAGAGCTATCACCAGCATGATGGGCCGAAGGGTAACTGTCTTCAGACAAAGTGGGGAAAAAGCTGAGGGGTGACATAAAAGTGAAAATCTCTCTCTCTTTGAGGGCTTTGTTACCTTGAGTCATGTAGAAACCAATATGAATATGAGAGAAGCTTTCATGCTTCATTGGTGCTGCTACATATTTGCAAAAAAACACAGTGGAGTATAACCACAAACCTAGCTGCATGACTCATCAGCCCCACTCCACACAATCGAACAAAGAATTGAAAAAAACTTCAAACTTTGTGTGAAAATAAAGTTTTATAGAGAATGCAGTCATTGTACCTGTGGCTCACTACTTGAAAGTTTCTAGTACCTAGGAGGACAGGTTCTACTAATTTCTGATTAAATACGACAAAATGCATTGGAAGCAGTCGGTGCTAGGGATATTGTTTGCTTTCTAGAGCATATTGCAATGGTGTAAATCTCACCAAGTACATTGACTGTGAAACCAGCATGCAGTTCAGACCATGGGGAATTCACACAGAGCCCAGTCTAACTTAGCTGGTCCCCTCACACTTATCTCCAGGCAATGGGACTGGTCAGTGTGGAATCTGTGGCAGCATCTCGCAATCCCATCATGTTTCCGGCCTCCCAGTATACCAGCCACGTGGAAACAGCCACAACCCACATTCCTTTCCTAGTCACACATCACCTCCCTCTGGTCACATATGCAATGCCAGCCCTTCATTACTGACATGTCCAAATCCTTAAAATTCTCACTTCTGCGCACTGTGGGAACAGGTAGAGGTTTTGATAGGGTGAATGGCAGGGGTCTTTTCCGTACGGTGGGATATTTCAAGACCAGGGGTCACATTTTTTAAGGTGAGAAGGGAGAGATTTAAAAAAGGCTTGAGGGGCAAGCATTTTACACAGAGGGTGGTTTATCTTTCCAGAGGAACTGGTGAATGTAGGTACAGGTGCTATTTTTAAAGACATTTGGATAAGATCATGAATTCGAACAATTTGGAGAGATATTAAAAGCTTGTGATTTTAAATAAACCTGGTATTGTGTGACTTCTGACCTTGTCCACCCCAGTCCAACACCGGCACCTCCACATCAACATTTAATTGGATTACTGGTTTCTGTGGACTGGGAAGGCCATGTTCCGAAATATGTGACAACAAGAACATTTTACCAACTTTTAAATGACAAAAAACAGCCTGGAGATACTTTGAATGAACACAGTGTATATTCTTAAATAATGTTCATCACTGACTTGGTAATGCTTGAATCCAGAAATCCCTGGTGATACCACAATTGAAATACTTTGTCTGATTGGGTCTCCACTCTTTAGGAAGGATGTGAGAATATCAGGATATTTCCAGATGTTTCCACGGTTCAGATGTTTCGAAACTCCAGGGGAAACAAACCCAGTCTGTCCAACCTTTCCTCATCAGACAGCCTCCAGGGACCAATCCCGTAAACCTTCTCCGAACCAGCTCCAACACATCTACACCTGTCCTTAAACAGGGAAACTGTACAGCACACAGTATTGGAGATATGGTCTCACATATATCCTGTATATCTGAAGTGTAACACTCTCATATTGATGTTCAATTCCTCTGTTATTAAAGGGTAGTATTCCAGTAGTCTGCTGATTGCATCCAAACACTAACCTTCTGTGATGCATGCACTAGGGCATCCAGGTCCCTCTGCATCTCAGAATTTCACAATCTTTCTCTGATTAAGTAATACTTTCTTATTCTTCCAGACAAAGTGAACACACCACATGTTCCCACATTGTACTGCACCCGTCAGTGTTTACCACTCACCCAACCCACAACTCCGTGGGTGTTTGCTTGCTCATCTGGTTGTGGGCCAACTCTGCAAGGTTGCAGGAACCTCAACGGAATTCTATATTCCATCAAAAAACCTTACAGCATGGCATGTGACCATTCAGCCCTTTGTGTCTGTGCCAGCACTTAGAAACCGTACAGCACACAGTATTGGAGATATGGTCTCACGTATATCCTGTATATCTGAAGTGTAACATTCTCACATTTATGTTCAATTCCTCTGTTATTAAAGGGTAGTATTCCAGTAGTCTGCTGATTGCATCCAAACACTAACCTTCTGTGATGCATGCACTAGGGCATCCAGGTCCCTCTGCACCTTAGAAAGAGGCATCCAATTATCCCACTCCCACTGTTCTCTCTCAATTACCCTGGGAATTCTTTCTCTTGAAGTACTTAGTACTTTGGAAGGTAGTGTTGGATCTGCTGCCACCATCATTCTGCGATGAGTTTCACATGCAAGTTGCAAGTTTCTCACAGAGCATTTCTCTATGAATGATCAGCAGCACAGCAAGAGTAAAATGGGCAGGGCAAGCCTGGCAGGTCAATAGATTCTGTTTGGACTGCCATTCTAGTAAAAGGTGACTGATTGATGAAGTCTCATGAGGCAGATTCCTGCTCCCCCTTAATGTCTGAGTGTATCCCAAAATGTACTGTCATAGAGCCGGGGGTGGGAGAGAGGGGGAGAGAGAGGTATCTGAGGGGGGTGGACAAATCTGTTTGCCTCCCTGGCATTGTTCACCCTTACCATTGTTCACAAACTCAAAATACAATCTTATAATAATGACATCTTAGAAACTCTTCACAAGTCAATCGCTGACCTGCATCCCACTGAGTTTCCAATTTCCAGGAATTAAACCTTCTCACTTTTTGTGAGTCACATCTATGTGAATAAGTTACTGTTTAGATAGGACTGATGTTTAATCCTTAAAACCAATAACAATTTTTATTAATATTGCAGTTTTATTACAAGGAAACATCCCAAAGCGTTTCATAAAACATCATGAATCAAACAATGATATAATGTCACAGATAAAAGCGTACTGGGGAGGAGATGGTGTAGTGGTATAATCACTGAACTGTTAAACCAGACATGGAAGGAATGTTCTGGGAATATGGATTCAAAGCCTACCATGGTAGATGGTGGAATTTAAATTCAATTAAAATAATTCAGGAATGAAGAGTCTTAACAATGACCATGAATCCATTATCAATTGTCAGGAAAAACCCATCTGGTTCACTAATGTCCTTTAGGGAAGGAAATCTGCCATTCTCACCTGGTGGGGCCTACATGTGACTCCAGACTCACAGCAATGTGGTTCTCTCTTAACCACCCTCTAGATGGGCAATAAATGTTGGCATCAGTGATTAGATCAGAGTGGTGCTGGAAAAGCGCAGCAGGTCAGGCAGCATCCGAGGAGCAGGAAAGTCAATGTTTTGGGCAAAATTCCCTTCATCCTCCATTTTGCCTAATAAATGTTGGCATAGCCAGTGGCACCCTTATCCTGTCAATGAATTTTTAAAAATTAGGAGAGTGACCAAAAGTGTGGTTAAAGAGCTTAGATTTTATCAAATCTTCTCAAAGAGGGAGTTAGTGTGTGGCGAGAATGAGAAGTGTACGAAGGGAATTCCAACACGGAGGTAAAATCTCTCATTATCGTTCAAGCTCAGGCACCACACAATCAGCATGTTTGGCAAACCACAAACTATACAGAACATGGCTGCTTTATCAGAGGGACTATCTCTAGTTACTGTCCACTAATACAACAGAAACCAAACAGCTGTCAAAGTCTAGAAACAGTACCAGGCTTCCTTGTCAAGCTGCTTTCAAGGTAGTGACGTTAAAAATGAAACATTCTGGAAATGGTGAGCCAGTCAGAATTGTTCTGGCTATCTTCAGCAATTTCTGTTTTGATTTCCTATTTCCAGCATGCACAGGTCGATCCAAAGTTTCTGCTCCATTGTGTGTGTGTGTCTGTGTGTGTGTGAGAGAGAGTGTTTATGTATGTGTGTATGAGAGAGAGTGTTTGTGTATGCGTGTGTTTTTAATGTATGTGTGTGTGAGAGAGAGAGTGTTTGTGTATGTGTGTGTGTGTGAGAGAGCGTGTGTGTTTATGTGTGTGTGTGTGTGTATGAGAGAGAGAGAGAGAGACTGTGTGTGTGACACCTGGTTGGAATTGCTGTGATATTATGATCGCACTCTTCCTCCTGATGATACCTGTCATTTGTTCCTCTCAGTTGTGTGAGAGGTGTTTCTTCATTCCCCTGTCATGATTTAGAAACTTGCAATGGGAATCCTTGCAAATTGTGACTCAACCGTACCCACTTGCTGTGGATAATTGCTTGCAGGGAAGTTGTTCATTGTTGCTCTGTAAGCTTGTAATTACATGGCTGTTTAATGAACACCAATTATTGATTCACAGTTATTTAACATTAGGTAATCTGTCTTAAGTGTTTAGTGAGAATATTACAGAGAGAATAATGATTCACTGGGTTAGTTGCATGTGAACTGCTGTTTGTGGTTCTCAGTCACTCAATGGAACAGGAAAATTTTAATGATGTTCATTTTCTGAAACATGATGTGTTTGTGGTTCCTCAAATGCTGAAACCTTTTTGTTTCTATTCTAATTTCAGTTTGATGGGGACAATATGTACATGAGTCTGACTGATGCAAACCAGGATTACCTTCCTGCCAATCAGGTGAGTGAACAGAAGCTTATCATTCCCATCCTTCCCATGCCTTCTTTCTTTCTCTCGTGGAGAATCCACATTGTGTAATTTCTGAGGAGTTCCTGTTTCCTGTCTGGTTGGAGTGTGGATCGGTTTCACAGTGGGACACACCACATTCAGTCCAACTGGGAGCAAGTACAGCTGCTGCGACTCTTGCACCTTGTTTTTAGATTAATCCACAGGTTCCTAAAGATCAGGGGCTTTGCATCCTTAGAGAAAGGCAACTTCAAAGCACTTTGATAATGTGCAGCAAGTTGCTGCACACATGAGTGACCCTCTGTTACCCCGTTCCACAATTACTGTCCATACCCAGTCACGAATCGGCCCAGCTAACCCACTCTGAAAGGGGCTGTGTGAGGGCCATACAGGTACAGGACCTGATCTGTGCGAAACAAAAGGACCAATCTCCATCAGTATCCCGGTTGAACCGTCTCCAGCACTTGCTCATCAATCCAGCCTCCAGAACCAAGGTTTGCAGGTTTTCTCTCCTTAGTCAGGGTGCTAACTCTCCAGAACTGCCCTGGAGTCTCCAGGAGTTAAAGATACATTGCAGGAACCATAAACATGGTGAAGAAAACCACAGATCAGGCACTAAAGAAACTGGCATCTTTTTCTCGCCAAACGGTTTTGGCTTGTGGTTATAAATAAACTGGCAATCCAATAAAGCTCGCTTGTCTCCAAAGTACAAGATTTCCAATCAGTCGGCTTGGTTTCCAATGTCCAGGGAAGGGAGGTGCGTGACTGATGGCTGGAGGGGCAGTGTCAGGGGTGTTAGGGGAGAGGCGATGGGGTCAGTGGTGGGGAGTGTGCACCTCTAGGGATTAGTGCAAACAACTAACAACATCAGTAATTTAAAATCCATGTGAATTTCTGGGTCGTCTTCTCTGTGTTTACACACTGCCTTCGGGGAGCTGTCTGTACTCCTCTGCACTTAAGAAAGTTCATTTGGAAGACTTAGATCTCAGAGCTTAGATTTAAGATTCAGTTCTAAGACTTAGATCTTAGATTTGGAAGAGTTGTAAGGTTAGATCTCATGGAATACAGGGAGAACTAAAGCCACTTGGATACAGAACTGGCTCAAAGGTAGAAGATAGAGGGTGGTGGTGGAGGGTTGTTTTTCAGACTGGAGGCCTGTGACCAGTGGAGTGCCACAAGGATCAGTTCTAGGTCCACTACTTTTCATCAATTACATAAATTATTTGGATATGAACATAGGAGATATAGTTGGTAAGTTTGCAGATGACACCAAAATTGGAGGTGTAGTGGACAGCGAAGAGGGTTACGTAAGATAACAATGGGATCTTGATCAGATGGGCCAATGGGCTGAGAAGTGGCAGATGAAGTTTAATTTAGATAAATGCGAGGTGCTGCATTTTGGGAAAATGAATCTTAGCAGGACTTATACACTTAATGGTAAGGTCCTGGGGAGTGTTACTGAACAGAGAGACCTTGGAGTGCAGGTTCATAGCTCCTTGAAAGTGGAGTCGCAGGTAGATAGGATAGTGAAGCAGGCATTTGGTATGCTTTCCTTTATTGGTCAGAGTATTGAGTCCAGGAGTTGGGAGGTCATGTTGCAGCTGTACAGGACACTGGTTAGGCCACTTATAAAATATTGCAATTCTGGTCTCTTTCCTATCAGAAAGATGTTGTGAAACTTGAAAGGGTTCAGAAAAGATTTACAAGGATGTTGCCAGGGTTGGAGGATTTGAGCTACAGGGAGAGGCTGAACAGGTAGTTGCTGTTTTCCCTGGAGCGTTAGAGGCTGAGGGGTGACCTTATAGAGGTTTATAAAATCATGAGGGGTATGAATAGGATAAATAGACAAAGTCTTTTCCCTGGGGTCAGGGAGTCCAGAACTAGAGGGCATAGGTTTAGGGTGAGAGGGGAAATATATAAAAGAGACCTAAGGGGCAACTTTTTCACACAAAGGGTGGTATGTGTATGGAATGAGCTGCCAGAGGAAGTGGTGGAGGCTGGTACAATTGCAACATTTAAAAGGCATCTGGATAGGTATATGAATAGGAAGGGTTTGGAGGGATATGGGCCAGGTGCTGGCAGGTGGGACTAGATTGGGTTGGGATATTTGGTCGGCATGGACAGATTGGACCAAAGGGTCTGTTTCCATACTGTACATCTCTATGACTCTATGACTTTGGCTTTAAAAACATGGCATTTTTGCAAGTTTGGGTCGAGATGATAGTTTATTCAGTCCCTCATGTGGATTGAACCTGTTCCCATCCACACAGTGATTTCTGTTCTGAGTCCCTCTCTCCCTCTATCTCCAATGAGGGAGAATGACAGTTTCCACAATGGCAGAAGTCCCATGGATTAAACAGGGATACCCAAATACTTCAGTCACATCCTGTCACTGGCAGTGCCCTGGAGAATTCATCTGCTAGAATCTGACTGTGATGACAGGCTGCATACCCCATGCTGTTGTCAGCTGTGATTTTGACAAGGGACGGGGGAGCATGTAACAGTGGGTGCCTGGCTGGCTCTCTTGCCTTAGGTTTGTGAATTTGGTGCCAATCATGGGGGTGCAATTGATTGATCACAGTGTTAACTGCCCACTCTGCCAAGCTTGAAGATTAGAAAGCCAAGGACTGCTCATAACACTGTATAATTGTCGGAAGACCTCCTTATTCTCATACAGTCTGTTCTTCTATAATGTGATAGTTGTGTTCTTGTGCAACCACGTGATATAGAAAAATCACACGTTAGAAACAGCACAAAGTAATTGCCTTACAGCCAGCGCACATTTTAAAAGTTTGCACTTTAGAAATGGTGTCCCCAATTCGTCAATCGTGTTACAGCGAATTCATGTTAACGAAACACGCATTATAGCAGAATGATCTGTACTCAAATCCTTTAGAAACCTGATATTTGTTTTCCTTATTATTTCTGTAACTGCTTGCAAATTTGCAGTATTGCTTATATATACCTGTATATGAACAGCAATATTTAGAAGATTCATAGCTTTGAAAAATAGTCTACGTCTACCTTTCTATTTTTACTGCCTAAGTGAATCGAGCCATATTTCCCCATACTATTCTCTACTGGCGACTCACTTTGCACATTCATTTAAGTTGCTGATATCTCTTTTTGCAGCCTCCTTACAGGTGTGTACTTAACGGCTTTGTCTTCCAGTAAACCTGGTGCTTTACTCATGTCTGCTTCATCTGTGTCATTATTATTGTTGAACAGTTTCTCAGACTGCAACTCTGCTCCCTGAGGCACTCAACTAGTCACATCCTATAAAACTGAAACTGTCCATTTATTATGCTCTTTGATTCCTGCCCATTAGCCAATCCTCTTAGTCTTGCTCATATATCACCCCACCACCAACTCCATGAACCTTTAATAAAAACCGAAAGCACTGAGGACGCTGTAAATCAGAAACTAAAACAGAAATTGCTGGAAAAGCTCAGCAGGTCTGGCAGCATTTGTGAAGAGAAATCAGAGTTAAGTTTCAGCTCACAGTTGACCCAGAACATTAATTCTAATTTCTCTCCACAAATGCTGTCAGACCTGCTGAGCTTTTCCAGCAATTTCTGTTTTTGTCCATGAAACTATATCTTGTGAATTAATCTTTTGTGGCACCTTACCCATTAACTTTTGAGATTTCTAAGTGAACTACATTGTCTGGTTTCCCCTTATCTAACCATCTTATTACGTCCTTAACAAAAGGTTAATAAATTTAGTGAACATAATTCTCCCCTTGGAAAGCTGTATTGATTTTTGACTGGTTACATAATGGTTTAGTAGTGGACTGCAGTGGCTCAAGAAGGCATCTCACCACCAGCTTCTCAAGGGGGCAACTAGGGATGGGCAATAAATACTGGGCCCCAGCCAGCAACACCCATGTCCCATTAATGAACAAAAAAAGATTAAAACTCCCTTAAGAATAGATTCCAAACATAGCAACGTCACCTTAACTGGTTTGTAATTTGTGAATTGTTTTGACATTAGCTGGAAATGTGTGCAAATTTCTTGAAGCTTTAGTCTGAGTTTTTGTTGGCTTCTCAACTAATTTCTCAGCTGTTGAAAAAATCTCAACTTTCCGTGCTTCAAGTGATCTAAGGTAAGGTGGAGAATGTGACCTTTAACATGCTCAGTTCACATGCTAAGATACAGTAATGTTATCATGAACATGTCTCTTAACTATATACTGGTTATGTTGACTATGAGATATAACACTTCTCCCATTTTCCAAAAATAAAAAAAATCCCAAACAAATGTACACTGTTGTACGTAAGCAAGATAAATAGCCAAGGTCTTTTTCCTGGGGTGAGGGAGTCCAGAACTAGAGGGCATAGGTTTAGGGTGAGAGGGGAAAGATATAAAAGGGACCTGAGGGGCAACGTTTTCACTCAGAGGGTGGTGCGTGTATGGAATGAGCTGCCAGAGGAAGTGGTGGAAGCTGGTACAATTACAGCATTTAAAAGGATCTGGATAGGGAATGAATAGGAAGAGTTTGGAGGGACATGGGCAATGTGCTGGCAGGTGGGACTAGATTGGGTTGGGATATCTGGTCAGCATGGACGGGTTGGATTGAAGGTCTATTCCTGTGCTGTACATCTCCATGACTCTATGACATGTTGTCAATTTAATAATAATACGAGCAAATTCATAAAGATTGTTGTTCGTGTTGAAGATTAAACAATAGTCCGTCCATTTCAGAATCTCAGAATCGCAGTCATCTTGTGGCACTGGCGGAAATCTATTGTCCTATTGTGCCTGTACTTCAAACCAGCATCGTTACCTTGTACCAATTTCCTGCCTTTTCCCCATGCTCCTGCTCACTGTTTCTATCCAAATAGCCATCCAATGCTTTTTTCACTGCTTCCACCATATTTCACACAGTGTATATTTCCTAACCACTCATTGCGTGAAAGTGTTTATTCCACATCTTCCTTGCTTCGTAAATCCATGCCCACTAATTTCAAACTGTCAAACAATGAGATGAATTGGGGTACTATCACTGAAGGATGGCTCTTACCCAGAAGGGTAACCCTTCCTTCCATCCAGCAGCCTACATACTTGCCCCTGCCCCTTTCCTCCCTCCCCAACATGCTGAAACAAGCCAAAGAGCCCGATGGATCTGAATCCATGGGGCCATGGTCTCCTGAGCCTGCCTGCAGTCCTGGCACTCACCACTAGGCTGCCAGAGCTTCTGGGCCAATGAGACTGCATTCCCCCACTCCCCCCAACCACCCCCCAACCACCGCCATCACCCCACACTACCCCCGCCACAAACCCCAGAGCCCCACCCACACCCCGCCAGACCAGGAGCTTGTGTAGTCTGGAGTTGGTGTCGCTAGGGTCCTGTTTTGGCAAATGTACAAACTGCATTTGTATAGTGCTTTCAACACAAGGGTGTAGAATGGGGGAAACAGGATAAGAAGAATACTGAAACGAGTTGATGATTGGGCAGGCAGCCCTGATTGGAGGTAACCTCACCAGCACTTGTCAGACAATGAAGAGGGCATGCTGGGGGTCTTGGCTTGTCTTGCTTTGAATCTGGCGGAAACAGAATACAACATCGGAGGATCAAACAGACCCTTGCCCTTCCTCCCCCTGGAGCTGACCCTTTGTTTCTATGCCTGACCTGGGCACCCACTCTCCAAATACCACCTGGACTCACAATCCAACCTTTCAAACTTCACTCAACTTTGAAAGAGACAGGCAGTCCACAGGTTTAAAAATTGGCAGGAAAATGTGAGAAATGATCAGATCGATATTGTTAATAAATAGGAACAGTTACCCTGCTTACCTGCTGAAAAAAATCAAAGCAATTCCTTTGGATAAAGCAGACCCAGAGTGTGCTACAGAGTCCCCCTCTTGGTCCACTCCCTGTTCTCTCCTGGGACAGAAAGGGACATTAATGTACCTTCAACTCCACCTTGTGGAAAATGGGTGATTAAATCTCAGTAAACTGCAACCCACTGAGACTTATTAATTATTTCTATGACCTTGCTGCGGTCTTTTCTCTCTCCTTTAAGCAATTCAACTGAAAGGATCGACCTTTTTGCTGGGAAGTAAGAACAATTCCAAATGTCTTTTCTTGCAACAACAACCTCCTGGTGTAAAACATCCAGCAGAGACTGAGGGATCCCCTTTCCTCTTCATTCTTTTCGACTTTCTGTTTCATGAGGCCCACCCTGCTCTCCCGCCCAGCTCCAAGACACTGTCATCGCCTGCACCCATTAATATTATAGATGATGGAGGCCATTTGGTCCATTATGTCAGTGCTGGCCCTTTGAAGGAACTCACCAATGAGTCCTCCTCCTTTCCTGGTTCCCTCCCGCTGCAAACCTTTCCCCCTTTGAATCCCTTTTTAAGAAATGTACTGAAGCTCACTGAAAAGAGGGACATCTTGTCGAAAATAATTGTCTTACATTCATCAGGACAAATACAAGAGTGCCAAATTTCAGACCATCATTATAAGTTATAATACCAGAGAAAAGGATGCTGAGTGGTTGCCAGGTCAGCTCTAATTGGCCGCGGTGTTACTATGGCGAAAGTAATGGGGATCTATGGACTCCCCAAACTCCAGGGTAAATTTTTATATAAGTGCAAGGCTTGGCCATTTTCCTTTTGTTTTCAGAAAATGAGTGTTTACGTTTGAAAGAAATCACTTTGAACATGTTAATGAGCTTGACGAAAGATATTAATTGGTTGTTAATGTAGCTCTTAGAGCATTTAAGATTACTTGGCAAATGTTCTCAGTCATGGAACCATCTCTAACAGCAGGTAGCTTGTTTTAGGGTTTGTGAGCTGAGCTGTGTTGAGGAGGTACACTGCCTATAGCAGAGGCAGCAATGCAGAGACTCGAACAAACAGCTCTACCAACCATCCAATCCAAACTTTGGGTCCACTACTTGGATGACACCTTTGTTATCACTAAAGGAAACAAATTTGAGGAAATCTTCAAGACTATCAATAACACCCTTATGGCAAAAAATTCACTAAAGAGGAGGAAAACAACAACAAACTGCTATTCCTAGATGTCGCAGTAGAGCAAACAGCCAATGGGGAACTTCAAACCAGCATCTACAGGAAAACAACACGTACAGACCAAGTACTGAACTACAGAAGCAATCATCCCAACATCCACAAACAAAGCTACATTAGAACATTATTTCAATGAGCCGACACACACTGCAGCATAGAGGAACTATGAAAAGCAGAGGAAAATCATCTATACTGTGTGTTAAAAAAGAATGGGTACCCAATGAACACAGTCCGCCAATTTCTCAGTAACAAACCCAAACAAGCAGACAAAACACATCCAGAAACCCTCGCCACTCTCCCCTACATCAAAGACATCTCGGAATTCACTGCCAGACTACTCAGACCCCTTGGCATCATGTAACCCACAAACCCACCAACATACTAAAACAGCAGCTAATGCACTTGAAAGACCCTATACAGACAACAAGCAAAGCTAATGTCATAATCAAAATACCGTGCAAGAACTGTAACAAACACTACATTGGTCAAACAGGCAGAAAACTAGCCACCAGGATACATGAATACCAACTAACCACAAAATGACATGACCCTCTCTCACAAGTATCCTTACATACGGATGAGGAAAGACACCACTTCGACTGGGACAACACATCCATCCCAGGACAAGCCAAACAGAGACACACACGAGAATTCCTAGAAGCTGGCATTTCAACAGGAACTCTATCAACAAACACATTGACTTGGATCCCAAGTACCATTCCTTGAGAAAAAGAACTGGAAATAACATCACCATAGGAAATGATGTCACCATAGGAAATGACATCACCAACCGTAGTAAGTTCAAACATATAAATGGAAAGCAGGCCATACCACTAGTGCTTCATCCGGAGGCTCACTGAAGATGTTACCTAGTATGGTGACGAAACATCTGAAGATGAAACTTCCAGCTCAGCGAGCAAACCTACATCCAGAACCTCAATCTTTACTACAAATATTTTCAAAACTAGCTAACACTACGAATTACAATCAAAGGAGAAATCAAAAGGGATCTTGTGCTCAATGATAGTGTTCTGTTATGACAAATGTCTGGGTTCAATTCCACCCGCCCCAGATCTTTGTCATAATGCATCTGAACAGGTTAATGATAAGTTACATACAAAAGCTCATAAATCGCCGCACATTTTCTATCTCTCAGAGGGGAGCGCATCTGTCGAAGTATTTACTGCAGAGCGCTGTCGAGGCTAGGTCATTAAATATATTTAAGGCTGAGATGGACAGATGTTTAATCAGGAAAGAAATTGAGGGTTATGGGGAAAAGGCAGGAGAGTGGGTGTGAGGATTATCAGATCCTCAGTGAATCTCAGTGAATACAATCTCAGTGAATGCTAGAGCAGAGTCAATGGGCTGAATGGCCTACTTTTGCTCTTGCATCTTATGAATATGCTGTCTTTTTGATGCTCCCGCCCTCATGCCTAGATTGAAATCCATGCACAGTCTCTCTCCATGGTGTGGTAGGTGTGGTTTGGGACTAACTGCTGCCTCCTGCTGGTGGTATCAGCTCCCGTGCCCACGTGTAGATCAGCCCTAGATCCATCCTTGGTGCAATCCTCACCTTCATCAATACGCCATCATGTATCTGTGGATGTGATCGGGAATGATGTGGTGTTGACGTGTCCATTCCGAGAACATCACAGTCCAGCCTCACACATACAGAGTGAACACCAGCTTTAGTTAATGCGGGGAAGACCAGCTTTTGCTGAGCTGGGAGAAGGGTTAGGCCATTCAGCCCCTCAAGCCTGTTCCATCATTTGATACGATCATGGCTGATCTCATCCCAGTCTCAACTCCACATTCCAGCCTGCTTCCCATTACCCTTTAACCCATTTATAATTAAAGATCTATCTTCTCTTAAATTTTCTCAATCTCCCAGGATCCACCACACTCTGGGGTAATGAATTAAAACAGATTCACTCCCATTTGAAAGAAGTAATTCCTCCCCATCTCAGCTTGAAATCTGCTGCCCCTTATCCTAAAGCAATGACCTCTTGTTCTGATTGTCCCACATGCGGTACCATCCTCTCTGCACCTACTTTGACTTTACCGTCCCCTTTATCTCAATTTGATCTCCTCTTATTGTTCTAAACTCCAGAGAGTATTGGCCTAAACTGCTCAATCCCTCTTCGTAAGACAATGGAATTAATTAAAATGTTGCCCTTCCAAAAGCATATTTCCAAACCACCCTGAGGTATTGTGGAATGTTCCAAACCACCCTGTTCAGAGGTATTGTGGAGTGAGCCAAGACCACCTGGCTGAGAGGTTGGGACACTGCCACTATTCCACCAGAACATGCTTGTGATGAATGGTCACCTTAACATGGAGAACAACACTGTTTGTCTCACAAAACAATAGGAACTGTAAGATTATTTCTCGACCAATCCTAGGATTAAATGGCAATGATATCATCTCGAGTAACCCAATTAAGTCTTTGTGAACCTTGGGTCTCTGAATTGACTGACTCGTAAAATCAGATATGACAGTTTGAGAAAGAATCTGTCTTGATAGTATCAGAAGTGACATCTGATCAAATTAAGGTGAACTTTTAACCCCATTCTCCCCAAGATGCCCATAGCCATTGAAGTGCATCTGAGGTTGGAGCTGGGTTGCTATGACAACAATGTCAATCATGGAAGCTTACGGCCTGTATCCATCCCAATCAATCCAAATAAAAGGAGGTTTTATCTCTATTGATGTTACCAGTTCTGTACCACTTGTTGTATTTCACTGTTCAGTTGGTTCCTTATACACCATTGTATTCAGACCTCCTCAGTCCCCGTGTATAAGGAGATGGGAAAGATAAACCAGCAATTGGTAGACTTTTAGTCAGTAACTGTTCTAGGACATGGTGAATGAAAACTTGAACAAATAGGAGCTGATTGGAATCAGCACAGATTTCTAAAGGATGAATTAAGCCAGATGAACCTCACTGAATAATTTGAGGATGAGATTAACACAGTAGATAAGGGATGGAAACAGAAATTGCTGGAGAAACTCGGCAGGTCTGGCAGCATCTGTGGGGAGAAATCTGAGTCTATGTTTCAGGGATGACAAGATTGTGACAACACAAGCAGAGTGAGCAGAAAATGGGATATTGAGTTGGGAGTTCCATTCCATCTCGGATCTGGTTTCAGGGTTAAACAAAGCACTGCTCCTACCCAGAGGGACTCTGATATTTTCAGCAAATCAGTCTTTGAAATGTCAAATGTCAGTTCAAAAGACAATATCCATTTCTCATTCAGCTGAGATGATGTTTTTTCAAAACAAACATGAAGCAATCTAATCTTCTACACATCACAAGACTTTAATTATTATTGTTCAAGTCAGGAGACATTTTTAAAAAATTGCCTGGCCATGGAGCAGAACAACGGGAGAGCTTCAGGGACTGAGACAAGAAACAAATCTTGTAGTTCTTTAAAATTCATTCACGGAGATGTGAGTGTTGTGGCTGGGCCAGTATTTATTGCCCATTCCTTGTTGCCTCTCAAGAAGGTGGTGATGTGCTGACATCTGCAACTCCTACCTTCCGTATGCTCTTGGTAGACCCACAATGCCCCTAGGGAAGGAATTCCAGGATTTTGACCCAGTGTCAGTGAAGGAATGTCCGATATATTTCCAAACAGGAAGCCAGGACTGCAGGTGCTTGAGAGTCAGAGTCAAAAAGTGTGGCATTGGAGAAGTACAGCAGGTCAGGCAGCATCTGAGGAGCAGGAGGGTCAATGTTTTAGGCATAAGGAACAGCCTTGACTTTGACATTCACGTGCCAAGTTTGAATTTTACTGTGGCTCTGATTATCCAACAAACCCTGTGGAATGTCCATCCTCGCAAATATTTCAGAGGCTCAGAAATCAAAATGTCATCTCAGGATATTCAGAATTGACATGAGCCTCACTTCTGTTTTAGAGAGCCCATCGTCTCTGGGCACAGATCGAAGCTCCATTCTCCACCTTTCTGCTGGGGATAGGGATCCACCTTCAGTTCATTCAAAAATCACTCTGAGAGATTGTAACTCACTGAGACCCCAGTTCCAGGGAGACCAACTGCTCCCCTCCACAGAGACAAAGACCCCAGAGCTGCAAAACGGAACCTGAGGCACTACACACTCTTCAGGAAGTGCTCACAAGGGGCATGTTCTATTTCCTTCCAAGAATTATGAGAAAAATTCAATCTCAGGAAATGTTGTTTTCTCCAGGATTAGATGAAACAATGGTTTCTGTCCGACAGCAATGTTAACCACTTTACTGAGAAAGACTTCAAATATCTTCTAGACAATGTGACAGGGAATAAAGTGAAAGGATTTACTTCCTGCCTTTTGCTTGGTTGCAGTTTTAAGTTTCATTATTGTCATTAACTCTTTCATGTGAGTAATTGGCACATTCCAATTCATATTCTTTTTTCTTCAATCAGTCATGAGATGAGGGTATCTCTGGCTGGGCCCAGTTTTCATTGCCTGTCTCTTGGTGGGGAGGAGCTGCCTTCTTGAACCATTGCAGTCCATGTGCTGTGGTTGACCCACAATGCCCTGAGGGAGGGAATTCCAGGATTTTAACCCAGCAACAGTGAAGGAATGGCAATATATTTCCAAGTCAGCATGGTAAGTGGCTTGGAGGGGAACTTACATAGAACATAGAACAATGCAGTGCAGTACAGGCCCTTCAGCCCTCAATGTTGCGCCAATCTGTGGAACCAATCTGAAGCCTACCTACCCTACACTATTTCATTTTCAACCTTATTTTATCCAACAGTAGGATTTCCAGATCATTACTACATGCTGCTGGGTTATTAATCCAATAACTTGAGCTCTCCATCGATGCAACAACCCAGCACTCACAGAGTGCTGTCTCACACTGGTCCAGTCAGTTTCCAAAACCAGAACTTTGTCCCTGATGGCACATGCAAACTTTAATTGTTTGGGAAGATGAACCATTTTCACCTTCCCTGGACAAAGCATGGGCCAAGCTTTAGTGCTTCCCTGATCCCAAACAACGATTAGAGAAAAGATTAAATTGCTCTCGGCCACCTCTCGCGACAGGGTACATCACAAATGGTGCATGGACCAGAGAAGTGAACTCAACCCGATGCGATTTGAGAGTTCATGATTTCCGAATGAATCACATGCCCAGATTCAAAGCTCCACTTCCACTGAGGAGACTGGCAACACTGACTCAGATGTTCTTACAATAGTCCAACAAAAACTAGCCATGGAGAGGATGTAAATGATGGAGCGAGAGATAGAGAAATACTCAGACTCAAAAGGGGGAGCAGGGCTCCTAATATTGAAGAGATAGAAGCAGGAGAATGAGCTGGAAATAAAGAAAAAGAAGAAAGAGGGTCTGGGGGAATGCTAAGAGATTTTATTTAAAGTTGTTGCAGTAAGGGGCAATGAATATTAAAACAAAAGGAAGACAACTGGAGTCAATGTTCCAAAGAATTGATGTCAGGGTTGAGTAGCTCTGTGCATGAATGCACAAATGAAACCTGCAGGGGTGCAGGCGATACTAACCCTGGGGTGGTTTGACAATGGAGACTGTATGAGAGATTTTAATACATTAAAACGCACTCCATTCCATGGGGTTTTAACCAAACCTTAGGGCTCTGGTTTGGACAGATTTAGATTACATTAGATTACTTACAGTGTGGAAACAGGCCCTTCGGCCCAACAAATCCACACCGACCCGCCGAAGTGCAACCCACCCATACCCCTACATTTACCCCTTACCTAACACTACGGGCAATTTAGCATGGCCAATTCACCTGACCTGCACATTTTTTTTGGATTGTGGGAGGAAACCGGAGCACCCTGAGGAAACCCACGCAGACACGGGGAGAATGTGCAAACTCCACACAGAGAGTCACCTGAGGTGGGAATTGAACCCGGGTCTCTGGCGGTGTGAGGCAGCAGTGCTAACCACTGTGGCCAGGGTGGAGCAAAAAGAAAGAAGTCGATATTGGTAAAGGCTTTTCTTCATGGGGCTTATACGTCACATTGTGCTTGAGTGCAGAATTAAGGCAGGGTTTATCCAGATTGTGTTCAGAAATAAGAAAGGGAATTGTGTCAATCTTGCTGCGTTTTGCAAACTCCAGATAATAAAATTGAAATAAAACATGGGGATGAGCAACTAGTTTGGAGTGGAGATACATAATCCTTGACAAGTGTTAACAGCACTTTCATAGAAACAAGTAATCAGATTGATTGAGGAAATTATCAGACATCAGAATGGAACACATTAAATTTTAGATGGCATCTCGGGAGGTATCTCAATAGAGGCTATTTAGATAAATGTAGATAGAAATTCTAACCAAGAGCATAGAAATGACTTGATGAACAAGAAACAAAGTAATAAAGGCAAAATACTGAGAATGCCAGATATCAAAAACAAACACAGCAAGTGGTGGAGAAATTCAGCTGGTCTGGCAACATTGGTGGAGAGAACCAGAGTTGACATTTCAAGTCTAGTATGATCCCGTCTTCAGAACAAGATTTGAAACGTTAATGCCATTTCTCTCGCCAAAGAAACCAAGTGTCTGTGTGTTAGTTTCCACAGGATTGGAAGACTGTGTAGCACAGACTGGGGACAGTGCTTGGTTCGTGTTTGACCTCAATGTTCAAACACATTTCGAGATCTGAAATTGCAAATGCAAAGTTTCAATGAACAGACGCTGACAATCAAAAGCATGCTGTGTGTGTAAGGCCAGAGGAACGAGTTCGGGCAGAGACCGTAAAGAGACATCTGTCTAAATATGTGTGCCAGAGAATGGTGCATGGCCACACTGAGAGTGGGGACAGAGAGATTAGTTTGGAATTGATACAGGGCTATGGGGAGAGAGGGATATATTTGGGAATTGTTCAGCAGAGAGTGATGGTTCTGCAGGTAATTTTCATTCAATGCTGATGGGTGTGCGGACAGTGTGTTCCTATTCAGTGCTGATCCAAGATGAGATATGGATATTGATCCTCTAGCCTGGGCAGAAACTGGACAGTTTAAATTGAGTGACTGTCTCATTGTCAGTTATCGAGGAGAAAGTGAGGTCTGCAGATGCTGGAGATCAGAGCTGAAAATGTGTTGCTGGAAAAGCGCAGCAAGTCAGGCAGCATCCAAGGAGCAGGAGATTCGACGTTTCGGGCATAAGCCCTTCTTTGATTCCTGAAGAAGGGCTTATGCCCGAAACGTCGAATCTCCTGTTCCTTGGATGCTGCCTGACCTGCTGCGCTTTTCCAGCAACACATTTTCAGCTCATTGTCAGTTATGCCAATCCCTCATTAATATTTGTTTAATGGGGAAATCTATTGGTTAATTACAACAGAATTAAAAGCCTTAAAGGCTGGAGAGGTCACTCCAGTCATAGAGTCAGAGATGTACAGCATAGAAACAGACACTTCAGTCCAACCCGTCCATGCCAACCAGATATCCCAACCTAATCTAATCCCTAAGCCAGCATTTGACCCATATCCCTCGGAACCCTTCCTATTCATATATCCATCCAAGTACCTTTTAAATGTTGCAATTATACCAGCCTCCTCTACTTCCTCTGGCAGTTCATTCCATACACGCACCACCCTCTGCATGAAAACGTTGCCCCTTAGGTCCATTTTATGTATTTCCCCTCTCACCCTAAACCTATGCCCTCTATTTCTGGACTCCTCAATCCCAGGGAAAAGACCTTGTCTATTTACCCTATCCATGCCCCTAATGATTTTATAAACCTCGATAAAGTCACCCCTCAGCCTCTGATGCTCCAGGGAAAACAGCATTAGCCTATTCAGCCTCTCCAAAGAGCTCAAATCCTCCCACCATGGCAACATCTTTTCTAAACCCTTTCAAATTTCACAACATCTTTCCGATAGGTAGGAGACTAGAATTGCACGCCTAACCAATGTCCTGTACAGCCGCAACATGACTTCCTAATTCCTGTACTCAATACTCTGACCAATAAAGGAAAGCATACCAAATGCCTTCTTCACTATCCTATCTATCTGTGACTCCCCTTTCAAGGAGCTATGAACCTGCACTCCAAGGTCTCTTTGTTCAGCAACACTCCCCAGGACCTTACCATTAAGTGTATAAGTCCTGCTCTGATTTGCCTTTCCAAAATGCAGCACCTCACATTTATTTAAATTAAACTCTATCTGCCACTCCTCAGTCCATAACAAAAGTAAAGGACCCAGCACCAATCCTTGTGGCACTCCACTGGTCACAGGCCTCCAATCTGAAAAACAACCCTCCACCATCACCCTCTGTCTTCTTCTACCTTTGAGCCAGTTCTGTATCCAAATGGCTAGTTCTCCCTGTATTCCATGAGATCTAACCTTATTAACCAGTCTCCCATGAGAAACCTTGTCAAATACCTTACTGAAGTCCAGATAGATCATGTCCACTGCTCTGCTCTCATCAATCCTCTTTGTTACTTCTTCATAAAACCCAGTCAAGTTTGTGAGACATGATTTCCCATGCACAAAGCCATGCTGACAATCCCTAATCAGTCCTTGCCTTTCCAAATACGTGTACATCCTGTCCCTCAGGATTCCCTCCAACAACTTGCCCACCACTGAGGTCAGGCTCACTGGTCTATAGTTCCCTGGCTTGTCCTTACCACCCTTCTTAAACAGTGGCACCACGTTAGACAACCTCCAATCTCTCTGACCACTCAAAGTTACTCAACTCTCAGTAATAGCCTCAACAGAAATGTCTTGGCCTTTGCACCCACTCCCACCCCCCACCCCCTCCCCCAGGCTGGATGTTTCCTGGGGGCTACACATTAACAACAACACTAACCCCTACAGCACTACACTATTCACTGAGTCTGCCTAACACGGAAAGGTAAACACAGTTCCTTATGGGGAGGTGATGGTCTAGTGATATTCTCATTAGACCTTAATCCGGAGATCCAGGTAATCTTCTGACAACTGGAAATCAAATCCAACAAGGGCAGATAGTGGACTTTGAAATCTGGAATTAAGAATCTAATGATGACCATGAATCCATCTGGTTCACTAATGTTATTGAGGGAAGGAAAATGCCATCCTTACCTGGTCTGGCCTACATGTGACTCCAGACCCACAGCAATGTGGCTAACTCTTAACTGTCCTCTGGGCAATTAATGATGGATAATAAATTCTAGCCAGTGTTCTAAGGAAGGGCATTTTATGAAATGTTTATCTTTAAATTCAACTTTGAAGAGCAAATTTCAGTTCGAGAAGGTTCAGCAGTTGTTCCATTGTGACATTGATCAGAAGCTCACTGGACCATTGGAGTGTTTTATATCTGACATTCATACACATCCAAAACTAAATTGCTTGCATGTTGCCTTGGAGACAGTGTTTGTGATTGACAGCAGTGACACATTAATGTAGATTCATCTTCACTGACAGATGATGTCAACTATTGCAGTCATGTGACTTGCTAGCGTTGACCGTCTCTGAGCCCATTGACTAAGCAACCTCTGAGTGACTCCCACCTCACAATCACTGACTGATTACCAGGATGTCACTAAACCGTTTCTGAGACATTCATATGTCAAGGAGTCTTTTCATAGCACACTAAATATAAATTTTACATCAGCTTCTCCCTATGCTTTTGTACTTTGTGAATAGATTTAAGGGTGAGAAAGTGAACCATATCCAGTGCCATTGGGGTTAACTGGGAGTGTGATAGTGCAGGGTATGAGTGGCTGGGTGCTGGAGGAGGGGAGGCAGGGTGTTGGGGGAGGGGTGGCAGGGTGTTGGGGGAGGGGAGGCAGGGTGTTGGGGGAAGGGTGGCAGGGTGTTGAGGGAGGGGAGGCAGGGTGTTGGGGGAGGGGTGGCAGGGTTTTGGGGGAGGGGAGGCAGGGTGTTGGGGGAGGGGTGGCAGGGTGCTGGGGAGGGAAGCTCGTGTGCTGGGGTAGAGGTGGCAGGATGTTGGGGAGGGGTGGCAGGGTGTTGGGAGAGGGGAGGCAGGGGGTTGGGGAGGGGTGGCAGGGTGTTGGGAGAGGGGAGGCAGGGTGTTGGGAGAGGGGAGGCAGGGTGTTGGGGGAGGGGAGGCAGGGTGTTGGGAGAGGGGTGGCATGGTGTTGGGGGAGAGGAGGCAGGGTGTTGGGGAGGGGTGGCAGGGTTTTGGGGAGATGAGGCAGGGTGTTGGGGGAGGGGAGGCCTGGTGGTGGGGGTGGGAGGCCTGGTGTTGGGGGAGGGGAGGTCTGGTGTTGAGGGAGGGGAGGCAAGGTGTTGTGGGAGGAGTGGCAGGGTTTTGGGGAGGTGAGGTAGGGTGTTGGGGAGGGGAGGCCAGGTCGTGGGGGTGGAAGGCTTGGTGTTGGGGGAGGGGAGGTGTGGTGTTGGGGGAGGGGAGGTGTGGTGTTGGGGGAGGGGTGACAGGGTGTTGGAGGAGGGGAGGCAGCGTGTTGGGGGAGGGGAGGCCTGGTGGTGGGGGAGGGGAGGCAGCGTGTTGGGGGAGGGGAGGCCTGGTGGTGGGGGAGGGGAGGCAGCATGTTGGGGGAGGGGAGGCCTGGTGGTGGGAGAGGGGAGGCAGCGTGTTGGGGGAGGGGAGGCCTGGTGGTGGGGGAGGGGAGGCAGCGTGTTGGGGGAGGGTTTTTTGGGTGAGTGATGGATAGTCGGAGAGAGGTCAACTTATGACTTCAGGTTTGAAAAGTTCTGAAAGCATTTTGATGAGGTACACTTTCTCAATGTTTTCGAAACAGAGAAAATAGGAGCAGGAGTAGGCCATCGCCCTTTCAAGCCTGCTCCTCCCTTCAACAGGATCATGCCTGATCATCCCACTCAGTCCCCGTTCCCACTATCTCCCTATACACTTTGATGCCATTATATGTAAAACTTTCAAGTTTTTCAAGTAAAGCACCAGTAGACATGTGGAGTGGGAATAACTAACTCTGTCAAACTAATCCCAGAATCTCCTTTGTGATATCATGTTTCAATTCTCAGGAAATATTAACTACTTAACCAAAACATCATGACCAATGTTGGGTTTGGAAGTAAACACTCTATGATATGTTTAATATACACTGGGGCATAAATTATTTAATCCTTAGCAACATTCTGTTTGTAAAGGTATTAGTGAAGCAATTAATTAAGTAATTCACCCAGGTTCCTTAGACAGCACTTTCCAATCCTACCATTGCTTCCATCTAGAAGGACAAGGGCAGCAGATACATGGGAACACCACCCCCTCTAAGTTCCATTCAAGCCACTCTCCTTCCTGACTTGGAAATATATCATGATTTGGAGATGCCGGTGTTGGACTGGGGAGTACAAAGTTAAAAATCACACCACACCAGGTTATAGTCCAACAAGCTTAATTGGAAGCGCACTAGCTTTCGGAGCACCTGATGAAGGAGCGGCGCTCCGAAAGCTAGTTTGCTTCCAATTAAACCTATTCGACTATAACCAGTTGTTGTGTGATTTTTAACTTTGGAAATATATCGCCGTTCCTTCACTCTCACTGGATCAGAATCCTGGAATGCTCCCCCTTGGGGCATTGTGGTTCAACCCACAGCACATGGACTGCAGCGGTTCAAGAAGGCAGCTCACCCCCACCTTCTCAAGGGGCAACTAGGGACGCGCAATAAATACTGGGCCCAGCCAGCAACACCTGCATCCTATGAATGAACAAAAACAAACTAGGACCAATACAATACAGCAGAGAGCACTAGGAAACAGCAAGGAGAGAGAGTGTTAGAGGGGGATATTTGTGAGCAAAATGGCCACTTGCTGAACCCTTCACAATGATGCTTTGTGGTAAAGCCCACTTAGTGTCATTTCCAATTTACTCATCAAAAACCAACAGCAAACTGGAAATGACACAATAACTGTGTTTGAGTGCAATATGCCTGACTCTTCCTTCACAGTTCCAGGGCATTTTATAGCGGAATTATAACCTCACTGTTGTATGTAAACATTCTCATCACTTTGCCAATCTTTCTTCAGCTGAAAGCTGGAGTCTCTCTCTGCAAGTGTTTGCACAGAATCTGCTGATTAAACTGGAAACGTATTCAGATTGAGGACATGGGAAGTGACTCACTGAGTTTTGATGAAAGTCTGAAACTTCACCAGTTTGAAACTGCCGTGAAGAATTTGGTCCACCTCATAAACATCAGTTTTGTAAGAAAGGTTACTTGAGGACGGCCTACTTTAATTAAGTAACAACGAACACACATTATCTGTAACTGCTTGTGTTTTGACTAGTGGAGGCTGATTGGTCTGAAGGGTTGTTTTCTGTGCTGTAGCCCTCTCTGTTAAAAATTTAAACAAGCAACAGGGTAATTCTGTTTCCTGCTATATTCTATTTGAAAGTGAATTTTGCCTGCAGCATAAATGCCTCCTTCTTTCACTATGCCCCAGACTTTATAAAGCACAGAGATTACGAACGCCATATGGCCTGTATTATTCATGAGAGCCCAATCTGTGCTCCATTGTAACATCGACTAGATCCTGGTATGAATTCAGAATTTTGTCTCTGTGCTATGATTTCACACCCTGGCTAGGAATTTCCTAAAATAGTGGAACTTGCAAGTTGCACCAAAATGAAATTGTGTTCTCAAACGTTGCAGTGAAAATTTCAAAATATTAGCATGGAAATTCAACAAAAACCTGACGTAAGTCACAAGTCAAAAGTTCCCATCGATATACATCAAAAATCCCCAGTGTACTGGGCATGTGGCTCTGCAACACTGCAGCTTTCTGGAGGTTGTTGGAAAAGCTCCACAGGTCTGGCAGCATCTGTGCAGAGAAATCGGTGTCTCTGGAAAATGTTGGCTTTTGTGTGAAATCTCCTCCTTTCTGTCCTAGAGATTCTGGGTAATCCAAGATGGAGGATAGGAAAAATTTCTGGCTGTAACAGTTGCTCCTTTTTTGAGGTATTTTAGGTCCTGGAGGTGATTCCCTCGAATCCCAGGAGCAGCAATTACTGTTTTATATGCTGTTGCATTGTTTTGGAACTTTGGAAAAAAAAAGTCAAAACAACAGCAGTTTTAAAATGGAGAAGAACAGACAAAGGCAGCACATGGGGAGGTCAGTGCAGGAGAGAGAGAGAGAGAGAAAGAAACCCACACTGCTAACTGACACAGCAGTGAACCTGCGCAGTTTGAATTCATGTATCATTGGAGTGCATCTGGGAAAATTAACTAACAATAAAATTCACAACTAATCTTGGAGGTACAGCACAGAAACAGATAAGTGGGCAGTACAGGACATTGGTTAGGCCACTGTTGGAATATTGCACGCAATTCTGGTCTCCTTCCTAGCGGAAAGATGTTGTGAAACTTGAAAGGGCTCAGAAAAGATTTACAAGGATGTTGCAGTGTTGGAGGGTCTGAGCTATAGGGAGAGGCTGTTGCTGTTTTCCCTGGAGCATCGGAGGCTGAGGGATGACCTTATAGAGATTTACAAAATTATGAGGGGCATGGATAGGATAAATAGACAAAATATTTTCCGTGGGTGGCGGAATCCAGAACTAGAGGGCATAGGTTTAGGGTGAGAGGGGAAAGATATAAAAGACACCTAAAGGGCAACGTTTTCACGCAGAGGGTGGTACGTGTATGGAATGAGCTGCCAGAGAATGTGGTGGAGGCTGGTACAATTGCAACATTTAAGAGGCATTTGGATGGGTATATGAATAAGAAGAGTTTGGAGGGATATAGGTCAAGTGCTGGCAGGTGGGACTAGATTGGGTTGGGATATCTGGTCGGCATGGATGAGTTGGAAGGGTCTGTTTCCATGTTGTACATCTCTATGACTCTATTAGTCTATAATTACTGTGTATTAGTTTGGATCTGTGTTGTCCAGTTCTGCTCCTGTACCTCAAAGAAATATTCTAGACTAACACTTTCTACAGTGTTAACAATTTTATTCATACTGATTTGGCCATTTCCTTCTCTATCTGGGCGTATTTGCACTCTGCAGGTCAGGAAGAATACACTATTGGATGTTCCTCTTTGATGGGCCACCTGTGAGCCAACACTACCCCGCTACCTCTTGCTTGAGATCACCTTGTGTCAACACCTTAGACAACAATAGCTGCTTCTTCATTTCTCTAAGGGCTATATCTTGGCTACAAGACCATTTCCAAGGCTGAAGTTTTTTAATAGCAGATGTAAAGGGCCAGGGTGGAGGCTGGGATTCGAGGCCAGGGTTAGAGGCCGGGGTGGAGGGTGGGGTTAGAGGCCAGGGTGGAGGGTGGGGTTAGAGGCCAGGGTGGAGGCCGGGGTTAGAGGATGGGATGGAGGCCAGGGTTAGAAGTCGAGTGGAGACCGGGGTTAGAGGCCGGGGTTAGAAGCCGTGGTGGAGCCTGGAGTTAGACGCCGGGATGGAGACCGGGGTGCAGGCCAGGGTTAGAGGCCGGGGTTAGAGGCCAGGTTAGAATCCAGGTTTGGAGGCCGGGGTTAGAGGCCGGAGTTAGAGGTCGGAGTGGAGGCTGGGGTTAGAGGCCGGGTTAGAAGCCAGGGTTAGAGGCCGGGGTTACAGGCCAGGGTTAGAGGCCGGGGTGAAGGCTGGGGTTAGAGGCCAGGTTAGAGGCTGAAGTTAGAGGCCAGGGTGAAGGCTGGGGTTAGAGGCCAGGTTAGAGGCTGAAGTTAGAGGCCAGGGTGAAGGCTGGGGTTAGAGGCTTACATGTGAACTTTACATTATTATTCACCAAAGAAGGACCTAAGTTCTGGCACACACCTGGGAGCCATGGCTCCTTTGATCACCTTCACTTTATATTCCAATGGGTATAACCCAGCCTTGTCAACTCTGTAGCCAAAAGTAGGACACTTGAGGTGTCTTGAACACACATTTTCCCTTCTCAGGTGTAAATCTGCCTGGGAGAAATGACTAAAGACCCTTCCAAGTTCTCTTAGTGCCTTTCCTGGCTGAATAGCCCTGATTTCTGCAGGCCTTTCCCATAATTCCTGCTCCTCACTCTGTAGTTCAGCCTCTTCTCTCATTGACTGCATCACTTCAATACATTCCTTGTGTTGTCTGATTCGTTGCCTGGAGTTGGTCAGTCTGATGGACTGTCTAATCTTCAAGGACTGTTGTTCACAAGCTGCTTCATCAATGACCTTCCATCCAAGATAAGGTCAGAAATAGGGATGTTCACTAATGATTGCACAATGTTCAGTACCACTCATTACTCCTCAAATACTGAAGCAGTCCATGTTCAATTGTATCAAGATCTGAATAATATCTAGGCTTGGGCTGAGACGTGGCAAGTAAGATTCATACCACATAAATTCCTGGCAATGACCATCACCAATAAGAGACCTTTAACATTCCTTTAACATTCAAAGGTGTCACCACCACTGACACCCCCACTAACAATGTACTGGAGGTTAATATCAACCAAAAACTCAACTGGACATGCCACATAAACACTGGCTACACGAGCAGGTCAGAGGCTGGGAATACTGTGGTAACTCACCTCCTGACTCCCCAAAGCCTGTCCACCATCTACAAGGCCCAAATCAGGAGTGTGATGGAATACTTCCCACTTGCCTGGATGGGGGCAGCTCCAACAACACTCAAGAAGCTCAACACCATCCAGGACAAAGCAACCTGCTTGACTGGTACCACATCTACTTCCTCTGCCACCGATGCTCAGAAGCAGCAGTGTGCACTATCTACAAGATGCACCTTGGAAATTTATCAAAGTTTCTCAAGACAGCACCTTCCAAACCCAAAAACACTTCCATCTAGAAGGACAAGGGCAGCAGATACATGGAAACACCACCCCCTGCAAGTTCCCCTCCAATCTACTCACCATTCTGCCTTGGAAATATATCGCCGTTCCTTCACTGTTGCTGGGTCAAAATCCTGGAATTCCCTCCCTAAGGGCATTCAGGATCCACCTACAGCAGGTGGACAGTAGTGATTTAAGAAGGCAGCTCACCCCCACCTCCTCAAGGGACAACTGGTGATGGGCAATAAATACTGACCCAGCCAATGGTGCCCATGACCCATGAATGCATTAAAAAAAACTTCTCAAATTGTTGAATGTGGTATGGAAGGGTGGAGGACTGGATAGAGAGGCTGATAACTGTTTTAAAACCATAAGTCTATAAGACATAGGAGCAGAAATTGGGCCATTCAGCCCATCGAGTCTCTTCCTCCATTCAATTATGACTGGTAAATTTCTCAATCCCACTTTCCCACTTTCTCCCTGTAACCCTTGATCCTCTTGATACTCAATAACCTACCTATCTCCATCTTAAATATACTCAATGACCTGGCCTCCGCAGCCTTCCTGTGGCAGTGAATTCCATAGATTGCCCACTCTCTGGATGAAGAAGTTTCTCCTTATCTCTTTCTAAAAGGTCTTCCCTTTACTCTAGGGCTGAGCCCTCATGTCCTAGTCTCTCCAACCAATGGAAACACCTTCCCAACATCCATCTGTCCAGGCCATTCAGTAAGTTTCTATTAGATCTCCTCCCACCCCAATATCCTTGTAAACTCCACTGAGTATAAACCCAGAGTCCTCAAATGTTCCTCATATGTTAAACTTTTCATTCCTGGGACCATTCTCGTGAACCTCCTCTGAACACACTCCCGCACCAATACATTCTTCCTGAGATATGGGGCCCAAAACTGCATACAACACTCCAAATGTGGCCTGACCAGAACCTTCTAGAGCCTCAGAAGTATATCCCTGATTTTATATTCAAATCCTCTCAAAATAAATGCCATCATTGCATTTGCCTTCCTAACCACTGACTCAACCTGCAAGTTTACCCTGAGAGAATCCTGGACCAGAACTTCCCCATGTCTCTTTGCACTTCAGATTTCTGAATTTTCTCCCCATTTAGAAAACAGTCCATGTCTCTACTCTTCCGACCAAAGTGCATGACCTCACACTTTCCCACCTTGTACTCCATCTGTCACTTCTTTGTCCATTCTCCTAACCTGTCCAAATCCTTCTGCAGCCTCCCTGCCTCCTCAGTGCTACCTGTCCCTCCACCTATCTTTGTATCATCTGCAAATGTAGCCAGAATGCCCTCAGCTCCTTCATCCAGATCGTTAATGTATAAAGTGAAAAGTTGTGGACTCAACACAGCCTTGTGGAACACCACATGCTGCCATCCTGAGAAAGACCCTTTTATCTCCACTCTCTGCATTCTACCAGACAACAAGCCTCTATCCATGCTAGCACCTTGCCTCTAACACCATGGGCCCTTACCTTACTCAGCAGCCTCCTGTGCGGCATCTTGTCTTGTTAAAGGCTCAGAGTGCAAATACAAGCAAGTTATGACGAACCTTTAAAAAGTGATGATTTAAGATGTTTTCACTGATTTAAAGGAAATAATCAAAGAAGTTAAAGTGATATGTGGAAACTCTTTCTCCCACAGTGAGTGGTTCAGGTCTTGAGAGTGTGGGAGAGGCAGCTCAATTCAGCCGTTAAAGGATGTCATCTAGGATTTGTACAATACACAGGATCATAGCACTAAGTGAGATAGCCCTCTGAAATATTGGTGTAGACAAGATGGGCTGAATGGAGTCTCTTTGTGCTGAAACAATTCAGCCAGCCCTGACTGGATGGATGCTGAGGGGCTGTGTGCTCCTCATGAGGGGATCTTGAACTGGGCACAGTTTCTGAATAAGTGTCCTCCCAGGAGAAAGTTCCTCTGAGTGTCATTACTCTCTGGAACTCTCTTTCACAGAGAGCAATGGGGGCTAAGATCACAGAAATGTTTATTCTTTCACGGGATGTGGGTATCGTTGGCAAGACCAACGTTTGTTGCCCATTCCTAATTGCCCCTTGAATGGAGTGGGTTTGCTCAACCATTCCAAGGGACTATTAACAGTCAACCACATTGCTGTGGGTCTGAAATTATATGTAGGCCAGACCAGGTAAGGACAGAGATTTCCTTCCCTAGTGGAGATTAGTGAACTAGATGGGCTTTTTTTTAAATGACTTTTTTTTAAAAATAGCTGCTTTTTTATACTCAAGGGAAAAAGCCGATTTAAAAATGAAGATAAAACTTAGAAATGAATGTACTGGTAAAACTGGGCCTCCATTTTGAGGAATGTAGTGTAATTTGGATCTGTACACATCATTCACAAATGTTACTATTTCTTCCCCCAGGGATATTCTAGATTTATTAATTGAATTTATATAAATAATTTATATGAACAAATACTTCCAGTGATTGTGGTGTGATTCAGACCATTGACCCCAGAACATTAAGCTAGGCCTTTGGATTACTTGTCCAGAGACATTACCACTGTCATCTCTAAATGTGTAATTTTGAGTGAGACAGAATTTTGACCAAGTAGGGAGTGAAGGACAATGGAGAACTGACAGGAATGTGGAGTTGAGGACACAATCAGATCAGTCGAATTGAATAGAATTAACTTTATTGTCACATGTACTCAGATGAGAACAGTGAACAGGTCACATTATAGCACCATCTTAGGTACAAAGGTACCTAGCTACAGATACTTAAGATTAAATTCCTGGGAAACAAAAACAAATTAGAGAAGTAAAGAAATAAATAGCCCAGCATTTTAGGTCATAAGAATAAATTAGAAAAATAAAGAAGTTCAGAATATCAGTCTTTCGCAGCTTGTCTGTGCCAGCACCTAGCCCAAAGGGAACCTCCCACTGCCTGCTTCCCCCAGCCCCTACCCCCACCCCAGTGCCTGACACCCCCCCCCACCCCCCCTCCAATGTAGGAGTTGCCCCACATCAGTCACCAATTCTTTACCACTGGACCCACACTTGCCCTGCAACCAGGTCATGACCTTATTGAATGGTGCAGTCAGCTCAAACAGTCAAATGGCTTACTCGTCCCTCTAAATTCCACCTGCCATTCTCCCTCCCATTCCCTACCTCCCTCTGTATTCTATTATCGCTGAACTCTTCTTGTCATTTCCAGTGTACTCCTGGTTTGGTCTCATTTTCAGATTTAACAAGTTTGAGATGAGTTTGAAAAATGAAGAAACCATCCCTCTCTAACTCCCGCTATCTCCTGTCACAAGCCTCTCAGTTCCCAACATCAGGCTCTCTATTGAGGTACACAATGGGAAAAGATTGTTTCCTGCACAATGAGAGCAAAGTGTTTAAAACAGCACGCAGGGCAGCATTGGGAAGCCTTACACTGGGCAAAGAGAACAGATTGAGCTCCCTGGAGAGCTCTGACCTTCAAACAAAAAGGTTAAATCTTAAATTGAAGATTTTAAAATTTACGATTCATATTTACTTAAATGGCAAGTGAGCACATCAAAGCTGCCTGGCTAAATATAAATAATCTGGGAACGAAAATGAAAAACAATATCAGGCATCTACAAGATGGCACAATCGAAATGATATGTGCTCTGCAGTGATACACAGCAATTCCCAATCTGCGTGGGCTGAATTGAAAAAACTCTATTAAAAAACACTTGAATGAGTGAGCAGAGAATTCATTGCTGGTGATCTATGTGACTGAGCCAATATTAAGAGTCAGATTGTTACCGACAAAATGACTTCTTTGTATTCATCTGTCTTTCCTGAAAAACCCAGGGAATTATTCGAAATCTTAACCGCGCCCTGATATATGCACAAATGAGCCTCCAATTTGCATACATATTTTGAGGAGTGTTCACAATTGGAACGGACAATGTAGTAGAGAATGAATCTGTGTTAACAGAATTAAATTTTCCATTTGATGACAATTTTCCACCAATTTAGTTCTTGTTGTTTAAGCCTGTACTGGGGAGGGCCCTCACTCTCGACTCTCTCCAAATGTCTGTTCTATTTGGGTTTTTTTTGTTGTTTTGCTCTGCACCTCCCCCATTCACTTTGCTTTTCCAATTATGTCCACACACTGCATCAAGAGCCTGAAATCACTATGGCAACAGCTGATTCCGCTCCACAATTCAACGGCTTCTTAAAGCCAACAGCTTTTTCCTGCAATTGGTTATTGTGGGCCTTGACTTGTGTCCACAGATAGTGTGGATGCAAAGTGTAGAATCCACTTACTCAGAAACTTCTGAGAAAGTGCCAGCAGCAGTGTTTTTGAGAAAGGAGAAAAACAATCTAACATCCCAAAACGAACAAACCTCCACCCGAAATGACCTCTGCAGACACTTGGCTGTAACAGAATCAACAGCAGCCAGTATACAGTGCCTATGGTAACGTGGACAGCCTGGGATCAGTGACCCTGAGTCAAGTTAGGAATAGGCATGATGGTTGTAACAAGGTCAGCCAGCTGGCCATGCCTTGATTGGGCATTTATCTGGTCCAATCAGGGAGCCCTGGCTAACACATAAAAAGGTTGACAGTTAGAGATTCTGACACCTTTGTGTCTGTGACTCTGAGTGAGGCAGTACTATTGTCAGGGACTGTTCATATATAAATACAGAGATGACAGGATATCATAGAGCACAGAACATAGCACATTACAGCACAGTACTGGCCCTTCGGCCCTCAATGTTGTGCCGACCTGTGGAACAAATCTGAAGCCTGTCTATCCTACCCTATTGCATTTTCATCCATATGTTTATCCAATAGCCATTTAAATGCAATTAAAGTTGGTGAGTCTACTCCTGTTGCAGGCAGTGTGTTCCATGCTCCTACTATTCTCTGAGTAAAGAAACTACCTCTGACATCTGTCCTATATCTATCCCTATGACCCCTTGTGCTCACCATCATCATCCAAGGGAAAAGGCCCTCACTCTCCACTATATCTAATCCTCAAAAGCCTGTGTAGAGTCAATTTCAGTATCAATCTGGGTTCTCTCAAATTACCTCTCCCAAAGGGTTGTGGATTGATGGAATTTACCACCCTAGAGTGTAGTGGATGCTGGGACATTGAGTAAATTTCTGGAGGAGATGAACAGATTTTTAATTAGTGACGGGTTATGGAGAACGGACAGGAAAGTGGAGTTGAGGCTGAGATGAGATCAGCCATGATTGCATTAAAAAGGACGAGGCTCAAGGGGCTGAATGGCCTCCTCCTGCTCCTTGTTTTTATGTTCTCATGTTCCTGCACTTGATCATTATCCAACTGCCAATGACACAAAGCTGGCCCATGCTGTTGTGAGAAACAGGAGGGAGTACAGATCAGCTGTTAACTGACCCAGGGACATTCCAGGTGAAACCATAAAGACCAAGCTCTCAGGATGGGGGACAGGGTGACTGACATGGAGGGGAGCTGGGTAAAAGCAAGGAAACAATGATTTTGCTTCATTCTGTTGGCTCAGGGTTCACTGGATTCTCTGCAGCCTTACATTCAAAATCAATGGGCATTCCCTACAGTGAGTCACCTGTACTCAACATAGGACAGAAGACCCCAAATTGTGGGATGCTTTCCCACAGTGAGCTGTCGAGGCTGGGTCATTCAGTCTATTTAAGGCTGAAAGAGACAGGTTTCTAATGAGGAAGGGGATCAAAGGTTAGGGGAGAAAAACAGGAAAGGAGAGATTAGGACGATCAGATCACCAAGACCGCACTGAATGGCAGAGCAGACTCGATGGGCTGAATGGTCTCACTTCCTTTCTTACTGAACAATATTGATATATCCCTTCATGTGACTGTAGAGATCTTCCTCGTATTTAATGTATGGGCTCACAATATGTTGCTTTGAACTCCCTTCCTGAGGTGAATGGTGAATTTCGTTCCCGCAAGTCAATCCCTTTTCTTGTTTATTCTTATTTGTTTCTTGCTTTTGTCAGGGACAGCACGGTGGCTCAGTGGTTAGCGCTGCTGCCTCACAGCTCCAGGGATCCAGGAGCTATCTGTGTGGAGTTTGCACATTCTCCCCGTGTCTGTGTGGTTTTCCTCTGGGTGCTCCGGTTTCCTCCCACAGTCCAAAAATGTGCAGGTCAGGCAAAATGGTCATGCTAAATTGCCCCTAGTGTTAAGTGTATTAAGTAAGAGGAATGGGCCAGTATGGGTTACCCTTTGGAATGTCAGTGTGGACTAGTTGGGCTGAAGGGCCTGTTTCCACACTGTAGGCAATCTAATCTAATCTAATCTATGTCAAATGCACATGAATAATTAAGCAACAGCCATTACAATCCACACAGCTGGATTGAAAGGTGAGGAGTCTGGCTTCTCAGCGCCGTACATCTCTGCAATGTACATCTCAGCATTGTACACCTCAGCACTGTACACCTCAGCACTGTACACCTCCAGAATGTACACCTCAGCACTGTGCACCTCCAGAATGTACACCTCAGTACTGTACATCTCAGCACTGTACAGCTCAGCACTGTACACCTCAGCACTGTACACCTCTGTAATGTAAACCTCAGTACTGTATACCTCTGCAATGTACACCTCAGCACTGTACACCTCTTCAATGTACACCTCAACAATGTGCACCTCCACAATGTACACATCAGCACCGTACACCTCAGCACTGTGCACCTCAGCACCATACACCTCCATAATGTACACCTCAGCACTGTACACCTCAGCACTGTACAGCTCAACACTGTACACCTCAATACTGTACACCTCAGCACTGTACACCTCAGCACTGTACACCTCAACAATGTACATCTCAGCATGGTACACCTCAGCACTGTACACCTCAGCACTGTACAGCTCAACACTGTACACCTCAATACTGTACACCTCAGCACTGTACACCTCTGCATTCTAGACCTTAGTACGGTACAAACCTGTACATGCGTTGCTGTGTGATAGTATATCATTCATTGTAATAATGGACCTTTAGAATAAATACCCAATTAAAGAAACAAATAAATATTGGGATGAGGAAGGGCTGGCAGAGGGCCATTGTAAATTGTAGATTCAAACTGGATGAATTGACATTGAAAGGGTTACCAATGAATTGCATGGTTGTGGCAAATCATTATATCATAGAATCCCCACAGCGTGGAGGTCGTCCTTCGGCCCATCGAGTCACACTGACCCTTTCAGGACCATCCAATCCAGGACCACCCTTCCAACATTATTCCTGTAACGCTGCATTTCCCATGGCTAACCACCAAGCCTGCACATCCCCGGACACTATGGGCAATTTAACATGGCCAATCCACCCTAACCTGGACATCTTTGGATTGTGGGAGGAAACCGGAGCACCCGGAGGAGACCCACGCAGAGACGGGGAGAACGTGCAAACTCCACACAGACAGTCACCTGAGGCTGGAATCGAACCCGGGTCCCTGGCACTGTGAGGCAGCAATGCTAACCACTGAGCCACCGTGATGTGAAAACCAAATTGCTGAGAGTCAGGTGCTCCCCAGCTGCGAGTCGGTTGAATCTGTTTTGTGATGCTGTTCACGGTTAAGAGTTGGTGAGAGCTCAATGCAGAGTCTGTCCCATGACTCTCTGAAATAGGGTCTTTAACACTGAGGCACACTGGTGTCTGAAGACAGACGACAACACCAACCCTGCAGCACCTCTGTCAGAGAGGCACGGCCTACAAAGTAAGGAGCTCCCATAGTGCTGCAGCTACAAAAACACAACAACACCAACACTGTCTCAAAACAATAGATAACAAAACAATATTCACAACCAACCCAGGATAAACAGCTCTCCCTTTAGTGAGTACTGAATTTGAGACAGAACACAGAGTAAACAAATATTCACAATAAAAGCCAGAATGTTTCCTTCTTTCAGGCAGTCTGTACTCAGGTTTCAAACTGGGATCTGATCTCCTTGTGCCTTGTAGTTACAGGGAGCTGTGGTTAACATTTTTCAGCCTCTATCTTTCTATTTCGGTCACTGGAGAGTGACAGGCAGTGGTTTTGAGATCTCCCTGAGCACTGCAGCCCTGCGAGATGTGTTCAGTCTAACTGTATTTACATAGTCCTTAGAAAGGCCCAGTTCGATACTAAACCTTGAAGCTAACATGTGTGTTCAGTATCCCTTTGACCAGCTGCTAGTGTTGTCGTAGGACAGATTCTGAATTTCATCTCAACTATTTTGTTCTCAGACCCTGGGGCCCAGGGATGTAAAACGAGACTGGCCAGTACAGATCACAATAGCATCCAGCACCTTCCAAACCCAAGACCACTTCCATCCAGAAGGACAAGCAGCAGATATACGAGAACATCACCCCCTGAAAGTTCCCCTCCAAGCCACTCACATAGAACAGTACAACACAGCACAGGCCCTTCAGCCCTTGATATTGTGCCAACCTTTTATCTTACTCTAACATTGAACTAACCTACATCCTGACTTGGGTAGTGCTGGAAAAACACAGCACCACTATAATCTAGAATCTGGCTTCCAGCATCTGCAGTCCTCGTTTTAACCTATATCCTGACTTGGAAATATATTACCGTTCTCTTGATGATACTAGGTCAAAATCCTGGAATTCCCTCCCCAAGGGCATTGTGGGTCAACCCACAGCACATGGACTGCAGTAGTTCAAGAAGGCAGCTCACCCCCACCTTCTCAAGGGGCAACTAGGGACAGGGATTAAATGCTGACCTAGTCAACAACACCCAAGTTCTGTGAACAGCCAGAAAAAAAGTGACGCTGAGCTTCAGAATTGGAAAACCCATTAGCAAGAACACAAACCTAAAATCTTCCATAAGCCATTGCGCTCTCTCAGCACAACAGGAGCATAGAGTCATAGAGATGTACAGCATGGAAACAGACCCTTCGGTCCAACCTGTCCATGCTGACCACATACCCCAACCCAATCTAGTCCCACCTGCCAGCACCCTGCCCATTTCCCTCCAAACTCTTCCTATTCATATACCCATCCAAATGCCTCTTAAATGCTGCAATTGTACCAGCCTCCACCACTTCCTCTGGCAGCTCATTCCATACACGCACCACCCTCTGTGTGAAAGAGTTGCCCCTTTTATATCTTTCCCCTCTCACCCTAAACCTATGCCCTCTAGCTCTGGACTCCCCCACCCCAGGGAAAAGACTTTGCCTATTTATCCTATCCAAGCCCCTCATAATCTTGTAAACCTCCATAAGGTCACCCCTCAGCCTCTGACGTTCCAGGGAAAACAGCCCCAACCCTATAGCTCAAACCCTCCAACCCTGGCAACATCCTTGTAAATCTTTTCTGAACCCTTTCAAGTTTCACAACATTTTCCCGATAGGAAGGAGACCAGAATTGCACGCAATATTCCAACAATGGCCTAACCAATGTCCTGTACAGCCGCAACATGACCTCACAACTGCTGTTTTGTTATTTGCACTAAACTGATTTCCTTAATGTATTTAAGATTAGTAACTTGCTTTAGCTTTATTAGTGAAACTGGAAATAGGTTTACCACAAAAAAATAAGCTTTTAAACTCACATTCCGTACTTGACCTGCAAGTAACCTGATTTTAAATCAATAAAGATAATTTTGGTAGTTTGATATACTGAGACAGTACTGTACACTAAATATTAAACTCGACAGCTTCATGGCAAATTATATACTTTTTAAAATATGTAATCCTTGATTGACCAGCTCCAAAATAATTTACTCAGATGTGAAGTCTCGTGAGGAGCAGAACCTGTTCAGAATGCCTGGAGCTGAATTCTGAACAGATTCACTTCAATTTCAGCTGTTCCAGACAGAATTTGCTGTAATTATAATAATTGTTCACTATAGTTTTACGTTCTAACATTTTTAGAACACCTTTTTAAAAGCTAACCCCTGTGTCTCTGAATTAATTGGATTCATGATAATTCTTGGAAGTTTTTGACTTCTCCACAATCTTAATGCATTTTCACTTGATCGGGAAGGTTCAGATTAGCTAAATGCTGAATTTTTTGCGCCATTGTTTTTAGTTTTCCAGAATTTTTAATGTGTTTTAACTTCTTTAAAAGCTAACGTGTTGATGCTGATGAATAATTTACCTTTGCTAGATTCTTAACATTCTTAATTTAAATTTTAAATTTTAAATTTGGACACTTTAATACGTACTTTAATAGGATTCAAGAATTAACTTGGAATTACAAACCAAGGCTTTTCTCTTTTTGTTGTCAGCAGTTTAAAGCTCTGCTCATGCAGGGAACATTTGGCACATACCAATAAAAATAACTTTAGAATTCTGCCATTTTTGGAACTCGCGTCCCTCAATCCAACGTGTGAGTACAATGCTAGCAGTGACTCATTTTATTCCTGCCCTGTACGCTTTCAATGAAAATAAAACCACAACAAATCAGAAATGTGATGGAATATTCCCTTTTGCCTGGATGGGGGCAGCTCCAACAACACTCAAGATGCTCGACACCATCCAGAACAAAGCAGCCCACTTGATCGGCATCACATCCACAAGTATCCACTCCCTCCACACTGGTGTGTACCATCTACAAGATGCACTGCAGAAATTCACCAAAGATCCTAAGACAGCACCTTCCAAACCCACGACCACTTCCACCTAGAAGGACAAGTGCAGCAGATACATGGGAACAGAAACCCCTGCAAGTTCCCCTCCAAGCCACTCACCATCCTGACTTGGAAATATATCATCGTTCCTTCACTGTTATTGGGTCAAACTCCTGGAATTCCCTCCCCAAGGGCATTGTGGGTCAATCCACAGCACATGGACAGCAGCGGTTCAAGAAGGCAGCTCACCCCCACCTTCTCAAGGGGCAACTAGGGACAGGCAATAAATGCTGGACCAGCCAGCGACACCCACATCCCAAAAGTGAATTTAAAAAATACTTAAATATAACTCTGCTCCATATTTGGGCTATCCTGATGGGGAATGACCCCTCCTTCTTCCTCACTAATGTGAGACATGAATATCAATCGAGAGAACACTAATCCAGAGAAGGTGCACACAGCTTACCCCAGGGCTGGAGGACATGTCTGGGGAGGTGGGCTTGAGTAGTTTGGGCCTGTACTCATCGGACTAGAGAAGATTGAGAGGTGGATTACAGGCGATCTAGGAAAGGAAATCCAAAACAAAGAGACAGTGTAAATCAACACGAAATAATCCTCAACTCCAGTTTCCTGCCTTTTCTCCATAACCCTTCCTGACTGAACATCTATATCTCAGCTTTGAATATGCTGAATGACTCAGCTTCGACAGCTCACTGTGGGAAAGAATTCGACAGATTCACCCCGCTCTGAGAGAGGAAATTCTTCTTCATCTGTGTCTTAAATGGGTCACCCCTCACACTGAGTTTATACCCTCTGATCCAAGACTCTCCCAAAAGGGGAAACAACTTCTCCACCTCTACTGCTTAAGTCCCCTAAAATTTGCCAATTTGTTTGTGGTGCAGGTAGTAACCCAGCAACAATTACCTTTCGGCCTTTTAATTTAGTCTGAGCTGCTCATATTCCCTCAGCAGAATCTTTTTCCTCTTCCTGCCAATATCATTGGTACCTACATGGTCCACAACAGGATCTTCCCCCTCCCACTCCAAGATCCTCTGCTGCCCAGATCAGATATCCTGAACCCGGGCACTAAGAAGGCAGCACAACATCTGGGAGTCTCGATCCTGGCCACAGAGAACAGTGCCTATTCCCCTGACTATACTCTCCCTGATCACAAAATCATTTCTCTTTTCTCCCATCTCTTGAATGACTCCCTGTATGATGTTGCTACGGTCAGTTTGTTCATCCTCCCGACAGTCCCTACTGTCACCCACACGGGGCAAGAATCTCAAACCTCAAGCTCAGACAAGCTCAAGAGCTGAGGCTCCTTCAGCATTCCCTCCCGGATCCCTCTACCTGCTTGGCTGGTAGTCGCAGCCTCCTGTCCCTGATCACTGACTGGATTTGAGGTAGTTAATGTAAGGGATGTAACTGCCTCCTGAAACACAGCGTCCAAGTAACTCTTCCCCCTCCCTGATGTGTGGCAGAGTTCGATGCTTAGACTGCAGCTCATGCACTTGGAGCCAGAGTTCCTCAGGCACTCAACACTTAAGACCATAAGACCATAAGACCATAAGACATAGGAGTGGAAGTAAGGCCATTCGGCCCATTGAGTCCACTCTGCCATTCAATCATGGCTGATGGGCATTTCAACTCCACTTACCTACATTCTCCCTGTAGCCCTTAATTCCTCGAGACAACAAGAATCTATTGATCTCTGCCTTGAAGACATTTAGTGTCCCCGCCTCCACTGCACTCCGCGGCAATGAATTCCACAGGCCCACCACTCTCTGGCTGAAGAAATGTCTCCGCATTTCTGTTCTGAATTGACCCCCTCTAATTCTAAGGCTGTGTCCACTGGTCCTAGTCTCCTCGCCTAATGGAAACAATTTCCAAGCCATGTATTATCTTGTACGTCTCTATTAAGTCTCCCCTTAATCTTCTAAACTCCAATGAATACAATCCCAGGATCCTCAGCCGTTCCTCATATGTTAGACCTACCATTCCAGGGATCATCCGTGTGAATCTCCACTGGACACGTTCCAGTGCCAGTATGATCTTCCTGAGGTGTGGGGTCCAAAACTGGACATAGTACTCCAAATGGAGCCTAACCAGAGCTTTATAAAGTCTCAGTAGCATAACGGTGCTTTTATATTCCAACCCTCTTGAGATAAGTGACAACATTGCATTTGCTTTCTTAATCACGGACTCAACCTGCATGTTTACCTTTAGAGAATCCTCAACTAGCACTCCCAGATCCCTTTGTACTTTGGCTTTACTTATTCCAGATGGGGTCACTCTGAACCCCAACGGGGTTCACCATCTCTCACATCATGCAAGGTACGACACGTGGCCTGATCTGGCCTCCCTGTTTTAATTACTTAGTTCCTAATTTGATTTTAAAATAAATTTGTACTACTGTTCTGTAAATATTTCCCCTATTTACTTTCAATCTGAAAGTGACCTATCATAGATAGTCAAGTTAGTTGCTAACACTAACCAATGAATTTACAGCTTACCTGTGATGTCAGTGCTGGGCCCCTGCTCCTCGGCTTCAGTTTATCCTGTTTAAACAAAAACCTTACAAACTATGAAGCAAAAGAACGTTAAAGCTCCTCATTCCACTCTGCGCTGAATTCCCACGCTGCCTCCAAATTCCCCAACTGTATTCTCACTCTGGGTGGGATCTCTCCTTCCTGACTGTCTGAAGCTGACTCATGCTATCTTCTTGACCCACTGTGGTCCTTGTTAAATGCAATGTTTAACCTTTAACGTTGTTCCTTATTTCTTTCTACCTTGTTCTTAAGTTTTTGTACCAAGGTACTTGTACCTAAGATGACGCCATGTGTGGCGACAATGTGAACTTTTCACTACACTCTTGTACTTGAGTACAGGCAACAATAAAGTCTAAATCTAAAATCTTATTGGGTAATCACTGGGCCTCTGCAGCTGGTATTACGTATTTAACATGGGCACCTTGTGACAGTGGGGACAGCTGACCATGCAAGGGCAAGGGCTCCTTCTCTAAAGGACATGAATCTCTCTGAAAAGGCGATAGAAAGGTTTGATGAGAGTTGACTGTAGTTACATGACTACCGTTAAGCCAGCTCATTACTGAGTTCAAATTTTACCAACCTGCCTGTTGGGATGTGAACCATATTGTCAGTACCTGTGCTGCTGGATTACTCAATCCAGAAACATTACCATGACAACACAATCTCCCCTTCGTTGTGACATAGTGAGTGAGAGCCATTGAGTGAACATACCATAGTGAAAGTGGGAGTGAGGGAGGATCAGGTAGAGGTGTGAGGAGGGAGTATCAGTGAGTGATGTCCCAGTGAAGGAGTGGGAGCAAGCAGAGAGAGACAGACAGACAGACAGACAGACAGAGGAAGACAGAGAGAGAGAGAGAGATGGTGGTGACCATTCCCCTTCCTGAGTGTGGAAGGTCAGTGACCTTGCTCCTGGCCTGCTACTTGTCCTGATTGTCCTGGGTCTCAGCAGGGACCGAGCCGGGTTGGAGTCTGGATCCAAACTGCCTGGGTCAGAGGCTCTGGCCTCCTGTGGTGCTCCTGGCCTCTTCTCCAGCAGCTGTCCATCCCAACCTCCAGGTCCCTGACCATGGAGCAGGCTCTGAGCTTCCCTTTCCCTGGGACATCTCCTTGGTTGGAACAGAGGGCGGGATTGTTCCTGCATCGCAACGTTTGCTGTGTTCCCCAGCTGGGCTATCGAGATGGTGCCAGAGGTGTGAACACTGGAGGGTACCAGGGAAGGTGAGTATACCACCTCTCCCCTCCCCAAATGGTACCAAGGGGCCTGGCTGATTATCATGGAGGTGATGAGTGGCAGATAATGAGAGGGAGTCGCTCTGAGCTAGGTGGACCTTTCGTGAAGCTGATTCGACAAAAACTCTCTAACTGCAAAATAGGAAAACTCTGCCCTGGGTCTCAGGCAAAAGGAGGAGTTAGGCTTATTCCTTGATTCCTGTTGTCAGGAATTCCAGATGTCTCCTGGGGTCAAAGGATGGGAATCGACTAGAATTCCCTGCTCCAGAGCAGCGGTCAGTGAGCAACACCAGAAAATCAGGCATTGTATAGATGTGGGTTGTCTGTGATCAGGAACACGAGGCCCTCACTGATAGATTCACACTTGAGCAACACCATTTGGATGATATGTTGTCTCGTCAGGTCAATAGTCTTTGACATTAGAGCACCCTCCCTCATGCTGCTGCTGAAAATGGTGCTCAGTTACAGCATGTGTCCTTCTGAGGAAAAGTCTCAGTCTAAAACAAAGCTGAAGCAATGCCCAGGTGTTTCATTCCTCTTTCCCATGTGTCCATCTGTCTCATTGGCGTTGCCTGTAGTCGGGCACTTTTTCACTCCCTTCTCTGTAAGTGCTAACTTGTCATTTCTCTCCTAATTGACCAAGAATTGTCTGTTAGAACATGTGGACACACCTACATAAGGAGTGAAAGATTTTCATTCTCATGTAGTGCCCCTCAATCTGTCAAACACAAAAGATGTGAATCCCAAGTGCCCTTCCACAAGCAGAGATTCGACACAATTCATTTGCCTGTCCATTTCACAATAATAACACACCATTGAAGTCAGGCACGGAAATCGGAAAGGAATGATTTGAGAAGGATTAGATTGCTGATTATAATCTGGAATCTGCAGATCGAATGTGAATCATTGTGGGGTTTCTGAGGAAATATCAATTTAAGAAATAACCTCAGACCACGACCTCGGGCAGTTACACAGCCTCACAGTTCGGAAGTGGTTTTAATTCCTGTACAGCCACACACATCATTTCACCAGTTTGTACCACAGTTTTCTCAGCAAGTTATTCCCTCAATGTTTTATAATATAAAAAACAACTTGGTGGGCCCACAAGGGATGGTATAAAATATTCTCAATGTATTGCCATGAATAAGGCTGATTTGCGATAAGATTAGGAATGTTGGAATAGTGGAAGCTATTTAGGTAATAACTGATCTGTGTGCCAACTCCCATTTCCACACCCGTGTTTAATGTCCCTTAATATCTTTGACTAACAAAACTCTATTCATCTAATATCAATTGATATTTGTGGATTATTTAAACTACCCCCTCTGTGTGCACAAATGTTTTTAATTTCACTCCTGAAAGACAGTTTCCAATATTTGGACAGTCTCCCATCTGTGGCTTCCTAAGCAACCTCTCCTGATTTACAATATCAACTGGCCTTAAGATCTTAAAAATCTTCAACCCAATCACTCTTTAACTTTCTAAAATTCCAGGAAATACACCCCTAGTTTGTGTGTTCTCTTTGTGATTTAACACTGCACTCAGGAATCATTCTGGCCAACTTACACTGCACTCTGCTCAAGACCAGTCTGTACTTGCAATGTTGCAGTGCCCAGAACTGTGTAATGTAACGTTGAATGGCTGGAGCATGACTTCTCCTCCTAATTTTCCTGCATTAACTATCTTATTTTATATGCTTCTGTTGTGATTCATTTTAAATTCTTAAGTATAGATTTATAATGGGAATTACCTGAATATATTTGTCACCCTTTGATTGCAACCTTCCTCTGATCGAGGTACTGGTGCATTTACAGAGGCTGTTTCTAGACATTTCTAATGGGAAACAAAGTGGTAAAAATGGCACCTGATTAAGAATGTGTATCGGGTCCAATGATTATCCAACACTTGGAATCCGTTTCACCTGATATGTATGCTTATTTCTGTTTTCCTGTGTGCAATGTTATGGAATAAGAAATCTTGCACTGGTACATGTTTTATTCAAAATAAAAATTGCTGGAAAAGCTCAGCAGGTCTGGCAGCATCTGTGGAGAGAAAACAGAGTTAATGTTTTGGGCTGAGTGGCCCTTCCTTGGGACATTCTGGGGAAGGGTCACTCGACCTGAAATATTAACTCTGATTTCTCTCCACAGATGCTGCCAGACCTGCTGAGCTTTTCCAGCAATTTCTATTCTTGTCTCTGATGTACAGCATCTGCAGTTCTTTCAGTTTTTACATTTTTTACTCAATGAAAATTTCAAAGAAAAAAAACATTCTTTTTCTTCGTATGAAATTTCAAATAATCAACAGGTTATGGCACATCTCTTGCATGGGTGAGACTTGAACTTAGTCTTTCTGCTTCAGAGATAGAGATTCGAATACTTTGCCCTCCTTACCTGATCTGGCCTATACATGACTCCAGACCCACAGTAATGTGGTTGCCTGTTAAGTGCCCTCTGAAATGGCCGGGCAAGTCACTCAAGTCAAGCAGCAGTTAAGGATAAGCCAGCCAGCGACATCTTCATCTCATTAATGGATTTTTAAAAAAAATTAAAGTTCTATTCCTTTAGATATTTTTAAACATTGAACAATTTTAAATTTAATTCAATTATGGAATCCTGTATTTGAAACAATTTTGTCTTACTGAAGATATTTCCAGATATATGCTCTATTATAAATCGTCACTTTTTTTCTTTTTCCTTCTTGTAGTCCTTTGCTGGCCAGGGACTTGGTGATGAAGACTACGAGATTCCACCAATCACTCCTCCAAACCTGGGAGACCCATCCTTTCTTCACCTGATGGATCCTCATGTGGGTTACCACTCACTGTGTCATTCAGTACCTCCCAATGGACTGCTTCCTCAGTACCCTTACCAGGGCATCGACCTCCCAGCAGTCATGGTATCCAACATGCTGGGCCAGGATGGCCATCCGCTGTCAAACCAACTACCTATGGTCAGTGTCAATCCTTTCATAGGACATGGCGGGCAGGAGGGATGGGCTGGTGGGATCTCTCTTGGAAGCTTGTGTGAAATATTTCAAACATTGATTTCAATCACGGAGCTCAACCTGGATAAATGCCAAGTGATTCATTTTGGAAAATCAAATTTTAGTGCTGAATACAGGATTAAAGATGGGATTCTTGGCAATGTGGAGGAACAGAGGGATCTTGGGATCCATGTCTATAGATCCCTCAAAGTTGCCACCCAGGTTGATAGGGTTATTAAGAAGGCGTATGGTGTTTTGGCTTTCATTAACAGGAGGATTAAGTTTAAGAGCTGCGAGGTTTTGCTGCAGCTCTATAAAACTCTGGTTAGACCATATTTGGAATATTGTGTCCAGTTCTGAACGCCTCATTATAGGAAGGATGTGGAAGCTTTAGAGAGAGTGCAAAGGATATTTACCAGGATGCTGCCTGGACTGGAGGGGCATGTCTTATGAAGAAAGGTTGAGGGAGCTAGGGCTTTTCTCATTGGAGTGAAGAAGAGTGAGAGGCGACTTGATAGGGAGGTACAAGTTATTGAGAGGCAGAGATAGGGTGGATAGTCAGAGACGTTTCCCCAAGGCAAGAATGGCTGTCACAAGGGATCAGAATTTTAAGGCGATTGCAGGGAGGTTTGGGGAGATGTCAGAGGTGTTTTTTTTATACAGAAGTTGGTGGGTATGGAATGCACTGCCAGCGGTGGTAGTAGAGTGAGATACATTAGGGACATTTAGGCAGCTGCTGGACAAGTACAAAAAGACAGCAGTAAATTGCAGGGTGTGTAGGTTAGGTTGACCTTAAATTAAGATAAATGCTCAGCACAACATTGTGGGCTGAAGGGCCTATGCTGTGCTATACTGTGCTATGGATATATGCACAGTCCTACCTGGAGACAGTGCCATACAGACAGTACGTGCACAATCCTGCAAAGTTGAGTTCAGAGTTCAGCGATGATTAAATTGAATATGAAATAGGCTTTGAGGGGTTGGGTAATTTGGCCCTGCTCTCATTTCCCACTTCCTATGTCCCCGCAAATATGATCTTGTTACATTCTGTCGACCCTTGATAGGGTGTTGACTATTTAATTCAAACCCGCTTCTGAAAACAATTCAGGTCAGATAACATATATCTGTCATAATTCCTCAGTTGAAATGCTGAATGAAAAGACATTTTAAGGTGAGTCGGTTTCTGCTTTGATGAATCAAGCTCGGGAGCTCCCCTCAAGTCTGTGATTCACTCCTTTCCCCATTCCCCAACCCCCCCTTCCCCGTTTCATCGACACAGGGACACGGCCCAGTTTTAAGTTTCATGCAAATTATATGTAAAATAAAGTATCCTTTTGAAGACCAGCAACAGCTAAGACAACAGAATGGAAGGGGAGCTGGATGAACTGATTTCTACACATATTCCATCACTGTAACAGCCTTTTTCTGCCTTGAATCCATTTATTGGAGCCCAGTCCTCAGGGTAATGTACCTTTTCTCATTTCCAGCTCCTCTTTATTGTAAATGAAGCATCACTCCAATAAATCATTAACCAATACAGAGAGAGGACTGTGTGCAGTCTCTGAGTCCTGAAAATTTAGGTTAAGTGCTAATATTCTCCATTTTATTGCTTTGTTAGTAAGGGTCTGCTTATAAAAGCCAACATTAATATTTTTTTCTTGTTACCATGGGCAACAACAGAGGACAGTGATCATTCTGATTAGGAAAATGGATGTCTCTCCTGTGCACTCACACACACACATGCACACATACACACGCACACACTCTACTACAAATAATACAATACGTTATTCTCTTTTATAGAGCATCTTTAATGTTGGAAAATAATCCAATAGAAATATTCACAAACAAAATTTGACAAAAGGCTGGGAGGAGACATTAGGAAGGGTGATTAAAAACTTGTTCAAAAGGGCAGATAAAATTGTACAAGTTGGGAGCAGGAGTTGGCAATTCATTATTTTATCCATACACGAGATGGAGGCACTTCTGGCCAGGTCAGTATTTACTGCCCATCCCTAATTACCCAGAGGGCAGTTAACAGTCAACCACATTGCTATGGGCCTGGAGTCACATGTAGACCAGAATTGGTGAGGACGGCAGGTTTCCTTCCCTCAAGGATGTTAGTGAACAGTTGGGTTTTTACGACAATCAGCGATAGCTTCTTTAATAATGATTCCTTCATGGTCACCATTAGACACTTAACTCTAGACTTGTTATAAAAATTGAATTCACAATCTGACATGGTGGGATGTGAATCCTGGATATTATCCAGATCAGTGATGGTATCATTATGCCATTGCTTCCATTCTGCAGGATTGTGGGTGGTCTGATTGTAAACTCAAATTCACGTCCCTGGCTGGCCCCACTCCCTTCAACCCTCTTGTTTAATCGTAAATTAGTCAACTCTGCCTTAAAAATCTTCCAGGAATTTGCTTCCCGTGTTTTCATGGAGAGTTCCAAAGATCCACAACCATCTGAGAGAAACGATCCTCCCCATCTCTGTCATAAATGAATTACCCTTTGTTTTTAAACAGTGACCCTAAGTTCTAGATTTGCTGTGAGATCCCTCAGGACCTTCTATATTTCAATCAAGTCACCTCCAACTCCTCTAAACCCCAATCGATATAAACCAAGTCATGTCCATCTTCTGCAGACAACCAGCCCATTCCAGGTGTCAGTCCAACGTTAAGAAATATTTTGGAGAGGTTGAGCAAGGTAGAGAGACTAAGAGGCTTTTTCAGGGAATTCCAGAATTCCAGGGGTCCCAGCCAGCTGGGAACATTGACTTAATGATGTATGTAAGACTGCAGATAGAGAAATGTCAGAATTTCAGACAACTGCAGAGTCGGACACAGGTACAAGAGCAGGGAGCTGTTTGAACATGAGAGTGGGAATTTCAGATTGGAAGCACTGGTGCATTGGCAGCCAATGTTGGTCAGCAAGGAGTAAACACGGGGTGATGGACAGAAAGGATCTGGTGAAAATAATGGTCAGGAGAGCATTGGATTTTTACAGAGACAGGAAGGGCAGGCCTATCAGAAAAGCATGGAGTCCAGATATTCCAAAGGCAGGCCTGAGTGTTCATACAGCAAACGGAGATAGGACAGCTTCAGGATTTACTATAGGGGTGGGTGTGGCTGGTCTCAGTGACTGAGTGGGACTGGTGCAAAGATAAATCACTGGATTATTTGAATATTCAGTCTGCTGCACAGTCTCCGTGTCTCTCCCTTCCAAGTCTCAGGAAGCACACTGTGGTGCTTACATTCCCCACTGGCAAAGCGAAGGATTGGGCACCATTCGTGATGCTGCACTGATTGGCTAACCTGCTGAAAATCACTGACTTTGTTTAGACATGGACAATGCTGAAATGGTCTAAAGTCATCCAGAACAAAACTACAGAGGTCCAAAGCACTCAAGATGGCCCTTCATCCCATGGCGTCAATACTATCTCCTTACAAGAGCATTCCAAAGGAGTAAGCTGTCCTACAATCTGTTTTCTTTTCAATTAATACACAGAATGAGGGTGTCACTGGCTAGGCCCAGCATTTATTTCCCATCCCTAATTACCCAGAGGGCAGTTAAGTGCCAACCACTTTGCTGTGGGTCTGGAGTCACATGTAGGCCAGACCAGGTAAGGATTGCAGTTTCCTTCCCTGAAGGACGTTAGTGACCCAGATGGGTTTTGATGACAATCAGCAATGGATTCACAGTCATCATTAGACATCAAAACAGGAGTAGGCCATTCAGTCCCTTGAGTCTGCTATGCCATTCCATATGATCAAAGCTGATCTGGCATTCCTCATGTTCCCTTACCACATTCTCCCCTTAAGCTTTGATTCACATTTTGCAGACAATTAGATCAGCTCTCCATATTTAAATTGAATTCAAGTTTTAACCATCAAACCCCCATGTTACCAGGGCATTGTCCTGGGGCTTTGGATCACTAGCGCAGTGACATAACCACTCCACCACTGCCTCCCCCCCTCTGTGTTTTTGCATTTCTGCATAGATCAGATATTGATCCAATATCCCTTTCAAAGCTGCAGCCGTCTCAGTTTGAGTCTCGCTTGCAGCCAGCACATTCTCCAAGGTGAGACGGCAGTTCCCCAGCTCTCCACTTCAACAGCATTCCCACCTTCTCAAGAATCCAGACTAAGGAAGTCGCCGCGTGTTACATTTTTTTAAGGAGCATTTGCAATTAGCCTTCATTTTATATTTCCATATTCATGAGATATCAGTTTTAATTATTGGAGACTGTTGTTATCCCAGCAGATGATTAATTAAACTACTGTAGCCATGTAATACTGTTAGAAAAATCTCCAGGGAACACACAGCAGAGTTTCAGAAAGAAATCTGTGGTAAGAGATACTATATACCTGAATGTATAATGTATCTCCAGCAGGGTTAATGACCTCTCACATGGCCCAAGTCCAGTTTAGCTCTATCCTACTCCCCACCACTTCACTCAGCGTCTTAATGCAGAATGAGGAAACAGGCCATTTCCCATCCACAGCAATCCTGGACAAAGCTCAATGATTTGACGCTAGATAAAAACGTAGAAAATCCAAGCAGGAGTAGGCCCTTTGAGGCTGCTCCCCCATTCGATATGATCGTGGCTGATCATCCAACCCAGGCCCCTGTTCCTGCTTTCTCCCCCATACCCTTTGATTGCTTTAGGCCAAAGAACTGTTACCTTCTTGAATATATTCGGTGACTTGGGCCTCAAACCATTTCTGTGGCAGAGAATTCCACAGGCTTCCCACGCACTGGGTGAAGACATATCTCCTTAACTCAGTCCTAAACAGCCTACCTCATTTCTGTAAACTCTGACCCCTGGTTCTGGTCATCAGGAACCTGAATGGACACACCAGCAGGTTCAGGAACAGCTCCTTCCCTGTCGCTATTAGATTATTGAATGGACTCTCTAGCCTCCGATAATGCTTATCTTGCAAATGTCCATCTCTCCTCTGCAGTTTGTGCAATGTGCCCTATATATCTAAATCTCTCGGATCTGTATATCCTTGCTTCCCATGATCTATCACAAACCAAGCTTCTCACTGTACGTTGGTTCAAGTGGGAATAAATCAATTCATCAATCCTTTCTGTGTTTATCCTGTCTAATCCTATTAGAATGTTCTAGGTTTCCCCCACCCCCTCCAATCTTCTGAACTCCAGTGAATATAATCTTAACTGATTCAGGCTGTGGGGCGGGGTTGAGTGGATTGGGGTTCAACAATTCAGGTTATGCTGTTTTATAGAGAAACAACACGTTCTGCTCCAATGCTCCATTCCCCTGTACTTTCTCTCACCCACTCCTCACCTCACCCTATCCCTTCTGTCTCTCCCTACCTCATGTATTTATCCAGCTTTTCCCTAACATGTATCCATAGTATTCACCTCACCCATTCCCTGGGGAAACTTGTTACTCATTACCCCACCGTGGTGGGGAATGGGTGGGGAGGGGGTTTATCCTGAATTCCCTGTTTGATTTATTAGCGTCACTCCCATAAATGGAAAGATCCTCTCCTCATTTACCTGTCAAACAGATTCATTGCATTAAAGACCTCCATAACATCACTCCTCAACCTTAAAAATCACACAACACCAGGTTATAGTCCAACAGGTTTAATTGGAAGCACACTAGCTTTCGGAGCGACACCCCTTCATCAGGTGGTAGTGGAGGGCTCACTCCTAACACACAGAATTTATAGCAAAAATTTACAGAGTGATGTAACTGAAATTATGCATTGAAAAAAAAGATTGAGCCCTCCACTATCACCTGATGAAGGAGCATCGCTCCGAAAGCTAGTGCTTCCAATTAAACCTGTTGGACTATAACCTGGTGTTGTGTGATTTTTAACTTTGTACATCTCACTCCAACACCGGCATCTCCAAACCTCAACCTTGATGTTTGCTAAAGAAACCCTGTTCTCTCTCTGTTCACTCTTGTAAGTCAACGCCCCTTGTGCCCCTGTACATTTTAAAATATGGTACTGAAACAATAAATGTGCGCCTGGTGAGATTTAACTAAGGTTCAGTGTTAATTTAATATATTTTCCCACTTCCTTTTTTCACTGGAACTGGGGGGAAGGGTTTCTCGTTGACTGGGCTATCCTGAAAACTCTGAGAAGATTCATGAGGAACTTCTTTAGACAATCCGCAGCAACATTGCCCTCTGATGGTGGACACTCAATATTACACCTCCCCATAAAATAAATATTTAAAACCCTGCAACCTCATCATTTGATAAAAACCATTGTTGACATTGTTTTAGTTTTAAAAAACTAGTTTGGGGCAAATTGCAGTTTATTTTGATTGGCCAATCCCTTAGCCACAGCTGGTCACTTGGGACAGCTGGTCTCTGATACGGAGTGTGGGTTCTATTCCTGCACTGGCCGAGTTACCTCACCCTCAACCTCTCCCCTCACCTGAGGCATGCTGACCCCCAGGTTAGACCAATCCCCTCCCCCTCTCTCTAACATGAGAACAGCCTGATGGGGCTTTACAGTGTATTAAGTGAAAATTCAGATAGTCACTTGTTTGTGCAGAACCTGAGTATTACTGAAAGAAAGGTACATTTTGTCTATATTTTCCATTTTGTACTCATCAGGATGATAGGCAAGAAATACCAAATTAACAGGAAAGCAGCATTCACACTGCACAAGAGGACAGAGCTGAATTGTTGGAAAATGCCCACTGACTTTTAGAGGGATTGCAGCTCAAAATGAATGGGTTAATGATGGCTGATAGTTAGCTACCAAACTGCCTGTCTGAACTCCCGGTCCATGTAGTATAGGAACACCACAATGCTGTTCGGGAGAACATTCCAGGATTATGATTCAGCAATAATGAGGGAATAGCGATACAACCCACAGTCAGGATGGGGAATGACTTGGATGGAAACGTGAGGTTGTGGTGTTCTGACGTATCTCATTCCCTTGTCCTTCTGTGATCGAGCTTACAGGTTTACTGTTTAAGGAGCCTTGGTCAGGTGCTGGAGTGTGTCTTGTATCTTGATGTGTACAAGTTGATGCTACTTGAAGGTTACTGTGGCCATTATATATTGGTGGAGGGATTGGATGCTTGTGAATTGGATGTGATGCCAATCAAGTGGCTGCTTTGTCTTGGATGGTATCGAGCTCTTGAGTGTTCTGGATGTAGGTTTGCTCACTGAGCTGGAAGGTTCATTTCCAGACATTTCGTCATCCGACTAGGTAACATCTTCAGTGGGCCTCCAGGTGAAGCACTACTGATAATTCTTGCTTTCTATTTATATGTTTGGGTTTCTTTGGAAGTTTTCTGCCTGTTTGTCCTAGCCACCAGGATACATGAACATCAACTAGCTACGAAACGACATGATCCTCTCTCACTAGTATCCTTACATGCAGATGAGGAACGACATCACTTCGATTTGGACAATACGTCCATCCTCAGACAAGTCAAACAGAGACATGCACGAGAATCCCTAGAAGCATGGCATTCCAACCGGGACTCTACCAACAAACACATTGAGTTAGACCCCCATCTACCACCCCCCTGAGAAAAAGAACAGGAAATGACATCACCACAGGAAATGACATCACCAACCCAAAGTAATCCACACATTCAAATAGAAATCAGGAATTATCAACAGTGTTTCACCCAGAGGCCCACTGAAGATGTTACCTAGTAGGTTGATGAACCTGGAAATGAACCTTCCAGCTCAGAGAGCAAGCCTACATCCAGAACCTCAACCTGAGCTACAAATCGTCTCAAAATTCTTGAGTGTTGTTGGAGCCGCCCCCAACCAGGCAAGTGGGAAGTATTCCATCACACTCCTGACTTGTGTCCTGTAGATGGTGGACACACTTTGGGGACTCAGGAGGTGAGTTGCTCACCACAGTATTCCTAACCTCTGACCTGTTCATGTAACCACACTATATATACGGCTGGTCAAGTTGAGTTTCTGGTCATTGGTAATCCCCAATATGTTGATAGTGGGGAATTCAGTGATGGTAACACCTTTGAATGTCAAGGAGTGGTGGTTAGATTGTCTCTTATTGGAGATGGTTATTCCCTGGCATTTGTGTGGCACGAATGTTACTTACCACTAGACAGCCCAAACCTAGATATTGTCCAGCAATTTGTACAAGGACTGCTTCAGTTTCTGAGTTGTGTGTAGGTATGTGATTGGTTCACTATCTGAGGAAAAAAATGAGGTCTGCAGATGCTGGAGATCACAGCTGCAAATGTGTTGCTGGTCAAAGCACAGCAGGTTAGGCAGCATCTCAGGAATAGAGAATTCGACGTTTCGAGCATAAGCCCTTCATCAGGAATAAGAGAGAGAGAGCCAAGCCGGCTGAGATAAAAGGTAGGGAGGAGGGACTAGGGGGAGGGGCGATGGAGGTGGGATAGGTGGAAGGAGGTCAAGGTGAGGGTGATAGGCCGGAGTGGGGTGGGGGCGGAGAGGTCAGGAAGAGGATTGCAGGTTAGGAGGGCGGTGCTGAGTTGAGGGAACCGACTGAGACAAGGTGGGGGGAGGGGAAATGAGGAAGCTGGAGAAATCTGAATTCATACCTTGTGGTTGGAGGGTTCCCAGGCGGAAGATGAGGCGCTCCTCCTCCAGCCGTCGTGTAGTTGTGTTCTGCCGGTGGAGGAGTCCAAGGACCTGCATGTCCTCGGTGGAGTGGGAGGGGGAGTTAAAGTGTTGAGCCACGGGGTGATTGGGTTGGTTGGTTCGGGCGGCCCAGAGGTGTTCTCTGAAGCGTTCCGCAAGTAAGCGGCCTGTCTCACCAATATAGAGGAGGCCACATCGGGTGCAGCGGATGCAATAGATGATGTGTGTGGAGGTACAGGTGAACTTGTGGCGGATATGGAAGGATCCCTTGGGGCCTTGGAGGGAAGTGAGTGTGGAGGTGTGGGCGCAAGTTTTACATTTCCTGCGGTTGCAGGGGAAGGTGCCGGGGGTGGAGGTTGGGTTGGTGGGGGGTGTGGATCTGACAAGGGAGTCACGAAGGGAGTGGTCCTTGCGGAACGCTGATAGGGGAGGGGAGGGAAATATATCCTTGGTGGTGGGGTCCGTTTGGAGGTGGCGGAAATGGCGGCGGATAATACGTTGTATGCGCAGGTTGGTGGGGTGGTAGGTGAGAACCAGTGGGGTTCTGTCTTGGTGGCGGTTGGAGGAGCGGGGCTCAAGGGCGGAGGAGCGGGAAGTGGAGGAGATGCGGTGGAGGGCATCGTCGATCACGTCTGGGGGGAATCTGCGGTCCTTGAAGAAGGAGGCCATCTGGGTTGTGCGGTGTTGGAATTGGTCCTCCTGGGAGCAGATGCGGCGGAGACGAAGGAATTGGGAATATGGGATGGCGTTTTTACAGGGGGCAGGGTGGGAGGAGGTGTAGTCCAGGTAGCTGTGGGAGTCAGTCGGTTTATAATAGATGTCTGTGTTGAGTCGGTCGCCCGAGATAGAAATGGAAAGGTCTAGGAAGGGGAGGGAGGAGTCTGAGACAGTCCAGGTGAATTTCAGGTCGGGATGGAAGGTGTTAGTAAAGTTGATGAACTGTTCAACCTCCTCGTGGGAGCACGAGGCAGCGCCGATACAGTCATCGATGTAGCGGAGGAAAAGGTGGGGGGTGGTGCCAGTGTAGTTGCGGAAGATGGACTGTTCCACATATCCTACGAAGAGGCAGGCTCTTATTCCTGATGAAGGGCTTATGCTCGAAACGTCGAATTCACTATCTGAGGAGCTGTGTGTAGGTGTGTGATTGGTTCAGTATCTGAGGAGTTGTGTGTAGGTGTGTGATTGGTTCTGCTCAGTAAGAAGCCAGATTCTGGTTTAGCCAGATTCTGGGTGCATCAGCATTGAAAAGGGTGACCTCTGTGATGCCTGATATTCCAAGGCTGCTTCATTCCCAATTCTGATTTGCTGTGCCCTGCCTTGTTTGGAATTAAAAACTTGGGAAGCTGCTTGAGGGAGTTCCCCTCCTGAGATATTTGGGGATATTGCCCAGTAAAACCAGGTACCAATGGTTTCTCCCATCCATGGACAACATGTTATAACAAGGTTAACATTTTTAACTGTGTTAAAGATCACACAACACCAGGTTAGAGTCTAACAGGTTTACTTAGAAGCCCGAGCTTCCGGAGCTTGTACTTCCAATTAAACCTGTTGGACTATAACCTGGTGTTGTGAGATTTTTAACTTTGTACACCCTAGTCCAACACCAGCTCCTAGACAATATTTTTGACAGTAATTAGGCACCATGGTGATTGTTTTAAAGACTGTAAAGAAATACTGAAACACTTTCCAATTGGAATGAATCAGAGAGTGAGGTCATTATCAGTAAAGATTGAGCAGGTTAGAGAGTGTTGCATGAGAACATTATTCTCCAGTCTCATTCACTCACCTCGTTAGAACATAGAACGGTACAGCACAGAACAGGCCCTTTGGCCCACGATGTTGTGCCGAGGTTTAATCCTAATGTAAAATATAATAACTTAACCTGTGCCCAGCAGTTGCTTAAATATCCCTAATGACTCTGCTCCCACCACCACCGCTGGCAACGTATTCCATGCGTTGAATTATCTCAACAAAAAGGTGGGAGATTTAATGGGTGGATCGTGTGAAACAAAGACACAGAAGGAATTGGCCATTCAGCCCCTCAAGCTGCTGCTCAGTACAGTCAGACTGTGTGAAAGTGGGTACTGCAGATGCTGGAGGTTAGAGTCAAGATCAGAGTGGTGCTGGAAAAGCACAGCAGGTCAGGCAGCATCCAAGGAGCAGGAATATCAACATTTTGGGCTAAAGCCCTTCATCAGGAATGAGGCAGGGCACCTCCAGGGTGGAGAGATAAATGGGAGGGGGTGGAGCTGGGGAGAAGGTAGCTGACAGTGTGATAGGTGGATAGAGGTGGGGGTGAAGGTGATAGGTCAGAGAGGAGGGTGGAGCGGATAGGTGGGAAGGAAGATTGACATGTAGGACAGGTCATGGGGGTGGTGCTGAGCTGACAAAATGTATCCCTGGCGGTGTGGTCCATTTGTAGGTGGCAGAAATGTTGGCGGATGATACGGTTTATGCAGAGATTGACAGGGTGGAAGGTGAGGACCTGTGTATTTTGTCCTTGTTGAGGTTGGAGGGGTGACCCCACCACCAGGGATATATTTCCCTCCCCACCCTTTTCCGCTTTCCACAAAGACCGTTCCCTCCGTGACTACCTGGTCAGGCCCACGCCCCCCCCACCAACCCACCTTCCCATCCTGGCACCTTCCCCTGCCACCTCAGGAATTGCAAAAACTGTGCCCACACCTCCTCCCTCACCTCCATCCAAGGCCACAAAGGAGCCTTCCACATCCATCAAAGTTTTACCTGCACATCCACAAATATCATTTATTGTATCTGTTGCTCCCGATGCAGTCTCCTCTACATTGGGGAGACTGGGCGCCTCCTAGCAGAGCGCTTTAGGGAACATCTCCGGGACACCCGCACCAATCAACCACACCGCCCTGTGGCTCAACATTTCAACTCCCCCTCCCACTCTGCCGAGGACACGCAGGTCCTGGGCCTCCTCCACCGCCGCTCCCTCACCACCAGACGCCTGGAGGAAGAACGCCTCATCTTCCACCTTGGAACACTTCAACCCCAGGGCATCAGTGTGGACTTCACCAGTTTCCTCATTTTCCCTTCCCCCACCTTACCTCAGTTCCAACCTTCCAGCTGAGCACCGCTCTCATGACCTGTCCTACCTGCCTATCTTCCTTCCCACTTATCTGCTCCACCCTCCTCTCTGGCCTATCACCTTTACCCCCACCTCCATCCACCTATCACACTCTCAGCCACCTGCCCCCCCAGCCCCACCCCCTCCCATTTATCTCTCCACCCTGGAAGCTCCCAGCCTCATTCCTGATAAAAACGTCGATTTTCCTGCTCCTCGGATACTGCCTGACCTGCTGGGCTTTTCCAGCACCACTCTAATCTAGGCTCAGTCAGACTGTGACTGATCTCCCAGACAACCTCCTTTTCCCATACCCACTGATTCTGCCAGTTTCCTCACAGTTACCAGGCTCAGGCTTGATCAAAGTCCACAGCCAGGCATCCAGCTTTCTGGGGAGAGAATGCCAAAGATTTACAAAAACAAAATTCCTTCTCATCTCAGTCAAAAATGATTGAGACCGTGACCCCAGGTTCCACACTCACCAGCAGCAAGTGTCATAGAGTGCTACTGAATGGAAAGAGACTCTGTCATGTTTGTGCTGATCATTGAGCGCCTGTACGCTCCAGTTCCATTTTCAACACTTTGCTGTAATCTTGAATGCTGTGGTGTTTCAAATGCTCATCTAAATACTTCCTATCCCATCTCCAACTAGAAGATCAAGGGCAGCAGATCCATGGGAACATCACCACCTTCAAGTTCCCATCCAAGCCACTCACCGTCCTGACTTGAAAATATATCACTGTTCCTTCAGTGTTACTGGGTCAAAAATCTGGAATTCCTTCCCTAAGGCCATTGTGGGTCAACCCACAGCAGTTCAGGAAGGCAGCTCACCCTCACTTTCTCAAGGGCAATGGGAGATGGGGAATAAATACTGCTGACCCAGCTAGGAGTTTGCTCATTTTCCTCATGTCGGCGTGGGTTTCCTCCGGGTGTCTGGTTTCCTCCCACAACCCAAAGATGTGCAAGTCAGGTGAATTGGCCATGCTAAATTGCCCGTAGTGTTACGAGTATTCGTCAGGGGTAAATATAGGATAGGGGAATGGGTCTGGGTGAGTTATTCTTCGGAGGGTCTGTGTGGACTTGTTGGGCCTAAGAGCCTGTTTCCATACCGTGGGCAATCTAATCTAATCTAATCCATATCCCATGAGAGAATAAAATAGAGCTGTGCCTTTCATCCAAGTCATTGATGCAGACTGTAAGTAATTGCAGCTCTGATATCTTGGTTGTTACCCATTAGTTAATAGTCAGAGGGAAATGGGTCTGGGGGGGTTACTCTTCGGAGGGTCAGTGTGGACTGGTTGGGCTGAAGGGCCTGTTTCCACACTGTAGGGAATCTAATCTAATTACAGTTTGCTGACCTGAAAATTACCCATTTATCCTAACTCTGTTACCTGTTAGTTAACAAATTCTCTATCCATGCCAATATAAATTCCCCCAGCACCCTGAGTTCTGAATTAGTGTAAGAACCTTCGGGAAATCCAAATGCACTACCTCTACCAGTTACCCTTTTCTCACTCTGCTTGATTCCCCTTTCACAAGACCACATTGTCTTTGACTCTTAACTTGAAACTCAGATTGATGACCCAATGTATAAACATCACTCCCCTTATTAATAATTCACCAATAAACAAATTCACAAATCAAATCTAATGACAATTTATACTTTGAAGAAGAAACATTACATCCCTGCAGATTTACAAACGGAAAGACAATGAGGTAAGGAGCAGTTTTGTGTTCAGTGAAGCAGTTATAGAGGAGAGATTGAGAGATTATATTTGGAGAAATTTGAAAAACCATCAGTTTGTTAATGAATCCTCTGCTAGAGTGTACAGGAGGTTCCTGATTTACAACTATCCTACTTAAGAACTCTGATTTTTAAGAACAAGATCCCATAAAGGGGTGTATTAATATTAATTTTAAAGATCCAATATGCAACTGCCCTCCCGTTATTTACAAATGGCTATTTTATCATGTACTGTATAGTGTTCCAACTTGTGTACAAACCCACTTACACACGTACACAGGAGCACATCCCTTTCATAACATGGGGTCTGCCTGTACTGTGCTAACTGTAGGCACACTAATACAAGCAAGATAACAACAGACGCATCTGCTTTGACTTCTGAGTGTAATATTCTGAAAGGAGAGGGAATCAGAGCAGTGATTGATGTTGTCAGTCAGGAAGGTGATTGTCACTGAGTTGTATAACAGCTGGGTTATGGACCGAGGAGAGTGTTACATCAGAACCGTTTGCATTGATAATGTTTCAGGCTTGGATAGAGCCTGGGCTGGAATGTTGTACATAGTTCTGACCACTTCATCACAGGGTGGTCCTTGAGAGCTTACAGAGGTCGGGTATCCAGTTGGACATCAAAGGCAGGAATCGACTGTCATGAGCATCTTCTAAAGATGTTCAGTCTGCAGACGCCAACAAAGAGCAGATGTCAAGGTGTTGTCAGGGTCATTTTCACCACCAACGGGGGAGATACTGAAGTGAATCCAGGAACCTGTTTCCTGAGGTAAAGGATGAAAGACCACAACACAAACCCAACATTATGGAATCAGACTGGAGAGTGCAGAGCCTGAAGGGCTACAGCATTAATGATCCAGGTCTCAGGGCTGCTCAGTGAAGTAACAACAAATTATATTAATTTAGGACAGTGAGTAATAAGCTTAAACAATGAGCCAGCTCTTAAGGAGCTAGAGAGATTTAGGGACTGAGGTCTTGTGCTTAGGGCAGAGATAGTGAAGGCATGGCCAGGAAAAGCTCAATCATTATAATAAAGAGGTGCTCGAAAGGTTGGAATTAGGTGGTGCAGATATCACTTAGAGTCAGTGTATTCAGGTGTGAGAAAGAAATGAGGGAACTGATGAAGGGACAGGCAGTGTGGGGTAGATCTAGGAAATGCTAATTGTCCAAAATGTGTTTCCTAAAACCATCCTTCTAACTGCTTCCATACCATTTTTAAAAATCGACCAATTGACTATCGATGAATAGTTAAGAACAGTTAAGTTTCACACTGGGCACCAGATCCTGTCAGATGTTTCTCAAATGTTTATCCCAATTGCAAACACATACTGTGAAGGCAAAATGGCAAATTCTGGAAACCTCTTCAGAACCTAATGTCATAGCAGCCTGAAAACTCCAAGGTAATTTCAATTGATTGAACCATCCCGAAGCCTGAGAGAGAGCACTGTAATCCCTCAGCCATTGTCCAGATAGTGACCTGACCTCAGACAACTCTGGGATTGAGCTAGTGATCATTTTGAATTTCAATTTATCGCTGTGAACTTTTTGCGATAATGATTTTTTTTTCAGAAGCATGTAGAAACTAGTTCCTAGCCCACACAACTAATGTGCTGTTAAAAATTCATCTTTATTCTCCAGATGCATGGAATGGGTCATCCAGAGGGTCCTCAATACGATTCAGGACCTCAACACCCATTGGTCAGTCGGTCAGGAATCATGCCGCCTAGTCACATGTCTGCCATTAGCCATTCACAACTGAATGCACAGGTCAGTCTGAATGTAGCTAGGAGCGTTCTGACTCACGGCTCTCCCTCGCCCCCTGGAAGCAACTCTGCCACTCCCTCGCCCTCAAGCTCAGCACATGAAGAGGAGTCTGACCATCTGTCCAAGGTACAACTCAATCTTTGCTTCTACCTGCCTCATTCCTTTGTTCCTTAGCCACTGTGTGCATACCTGTCCTAACATCACCATGCTGAGGATATGGCATGGACAAGGCCTGCTATTCTAGCTCGTTCCATAGTCGAGTTCAGTCATTTCTGAATCCTCTGTAAACATCGTGAGCGTAGAATGTAAATCTCTTCTCAGAAATAAAGTGCTATAAATATTCATAATACATTAGGGTCTAAATTCCTAAAGTAGAACAGGGTTGAAGTTTCAATTACAAGGGGACACAGGTTCAAGGTGACGGGGGGAAGGTTTACAGGAAATGTGTGAGGGAAGGTTATCAAGTGGAGAGTGATAGAAGTCTGGAACGCACTGCTAGAAGAGATGGTGGAAACAGGCACGTTGGCTACATCTAAGAGGCACCTGGACGGTTACATGAATAGGGAGGGAATAGAGGGGTATGGACTGAATAAGGGCAGATGGTTTGTTTCCCAGTTTAGTTCGGGCATGATGATTGGCACAGGCTTGGAGGGCTGAAGGGCCTGTTTCTGTGCTGGGCATCTCTTTGTTCTTTGACACATTATTTGAATAAGACAGATTTATTTTATGTTGTGTCTAATTTATACTGAGTAGGATACCAGAGGTTAGTGTCACAGGTTGGAACAGTTCCCGTTTGGTGTTGGTAGTGCGTACTGCTGGGCTAATTCTTCAGCTGGTTAGATCCACCAGCTCTGACTGAAAGAACTACAGATGCTGGAAACCAGAATCAAACACAGAAACTGGTGGAAAAGCTCAGCAGGTCTGGCCTCATTTGTGCAGAGAAAGCAGAGTTACCGTTTCGGGTCCAGTGACCCTTCCTCAGAGTTCTCTCAATCCAAAATGTGAACTCTGATTTCTCTCCACAGATGCAGCCAGACCTGCTGAGCTTTTCTCACAATTCTTGCTTTTGTGTCATAATCATCAGGCTTTCAGATGTCGATTACTGCAGTCTCTCCTGTCTGCCCTCACCTGACCTGGATCTCACAGGAGCTGCAAGTCACCAGCTGCAGTCATTCAGAGCAGGAATGTCCTATTGGAGGGGAGCTCTGACAACATCATTAGAGTAGGAAAGGGATGCAGTGATGGAAAGAGAGAGGAGGGGAAATGGAGAGGCTAGTGCTTTTGTTTTCTTTGTTAGATATTTTTAAAAATTGTGTCTCTTTTCTCCAATCACAAATTATTTTCTGCTGCTCAGAGAGGATTTTCTAATCTATAAGCTTCATTTATGCATGTAGCAAATAGAACATTTTTTTTGTCAAATTCAATAAATTAGTCTTGCTTTTTAGAAGAATATTTGTGTTTTAGCGCACTAGCCACAGTAATCTCTGTTTTAAATGGATGGCACCTTATTTTTAAACTCTAATTCCGAGTTCTGGATTCCATCAAAACAGGAAGCATCCTTTCCACATCTGCCTGGTTAAGGGCCCTTAGTCACTCTTACTCAAGCCCAGTCTGTCCAACCATTACTCATAAAACTTGCCCTCTCTAGGTATTAGGCTGGTGATCCTTCTCTGAGCTGCCTGCAACATGTTCGTGTTCTTCCCTCAATGAGACCAGTCCGGTACCCAGTCTCACTAATGTCCTGTATAACTGAAGCAGAATCTCTATTCTTCAATTCCCCTCACAATAAGTGATAATATTCCTTTAGCTTTCTAATTACTTGCTGCATCAGCGTACTAACCATTTTGTAATTCATGCATTAGTTCACTCAGATCACTCTGTAACTCAGCGCTTTGCAATCTCACCATTTCGATAATATATTTTTTTCATTCTTTCTGCCGACATGGATAATTTCACATTTTCCCAGTTTACACTCTCCATTTGCTATAACCTTGTCCAAACACTCATAGGGTGGTTAGCACTGCTGTTTCGTAGCACCAAGGACCTGGGTTCGATTCCAGCCTTGGGCGACTGTCTATGTGGAGTTTGCACATTCTCCCCGTGTTTGCGTGGGTATCCTCCGGGTGCTCCAATTTCCTCCCACAGTCCAAAGATATGCAGGTCAGAATGGATTGACAATGGGAAATTGTCCATTGTGTCTAGGGATGTGCAGGTTAGGTGGGTGAGTCACGGAAAATGCAGGGTTACAGGGATGGGGTAGGCGGGCAGCTTCTAGGTGGGATGCTCTTCAAAAGGTTAGTGTGGACCTGACGGCCGAATGTCACCTTATTTATACCTCTCATTGTTTCATAAACCTCATCACCTCACAATTCTCTGCATTGACCCTCACCTGCCACCTACCTGCACCATGTGGGCAGAGACTGGGAGAAGGAAGTGATCAGATTTGGCCTCCTGTGTAACGGGTTTGGTTGAGGGTGACAGGGTGAATTGAAGTTGCGGAGTGTACAAGGAGCAAGAAACGAGGATAAGAAAGCGCCGACCACAGTGAGGAAAGCATATGATGAATGGGGGAAGAGCAGGATAAATAAAAGTAGACCATTAATCCTCCGCGCATGTGATTGATTCAGCTCAGTTACTGGCTCAGGAGCAATGAAGATGAAGCATTAGGTACACCAGAGGAAGACAATGCCAACCTGACATGTCAGCAACCTGGAGGCTGGGTGGTCACTACCTGTGGAAACAGAGACACAGTTTTGACAGGCCTGTCTTTTCTGGGACTAAAATGCAATCAATGTGGCCAGCCCTCTCAGAATGGCCAGGGGTTTCTAAGAATTGCCAGGGGTTGGGGGGATGATGTTTGAGGGGGATGTTGTGTGGGCTGGGTGATGAGTTGCAGTGGTGTTGGGTGAGGGGGTAATAGGTGAGGAAGTTGGGGTGGGTGGGGTGATGGGATGATGGGTGAGGGGATGATGGGTGGTGGAGTGATGGGTGATGGGGGGATGGGTGAGGAAGATGGGGTGGGTGGGGTGATGGGTGAGGTGGGTGATGGGGTGAGGGGGTGATGGGTGAGGAGATGATGGGTGGTGGAGTGATGAGTGATGGGGGGATGGGTGAGGTAGGTGATGGGTGAGGGGGTTTTGGGTAAGGGGGATGATGGGGTGGGTTTTGATGGGTGAGGGGGCAGTGGGTGTGAGTGGGGGTGTGGGTTGATGTGGATGAGGAGTGATGGGTGTGATGAGGGGTGGAGTTGAGGAAGCGGGTGGGGTGATGTATTGGGGATGGTAGTGATGGGTTGAGGTTGGGAGCTGATGAGGGCGGGGTTACAGGTGATTAGTTTATGGGAGGGGATGAGGGTGACAGGGCTATCCCATATATTTGTGGATTCCCCTCCACAGTGCAGAGTCAATTAGCAATCAATTTATGAACAAAGTAACAGCAGTAGACCATTCGGCCCCTTGGGCATGCGATGTCATAGAACATGATCATGGCTAATCAAACATATCTCTTACCCGCACCATTCCATTAGTCAGGAATCTATCAATCTGTTCTTTAACCATAAGGTTACATATACTTCAGGGTCTGAGCTTCCACACTCTCTGTGGTAGACCATTTCAAAGTGTCACAACTCTCTGAGTAAAAACTTTTCTCATTTCAATCTGAAGTGGCATCTCCTTGTTTTTATCTTGGGCCCCCTGCTTCTCGACCCTTCGACCAGGGTAACGGTGAACCTCTGACCTGCATCAGGCCTGTCGACCCCTTTCTGTATTTTGTAGCTGTCAGTGAGATCCCCACTCATTCCTCAAAATTCCAGGGGTTACAGATCCAAGTTAGCTGATCTCCCCTCACAGGACTGTGCTCCTATCCAGGGAAGGAGTCTCCTACACCTTCAATGTATGAAGAACCTCTTCACTTTCCTGTGGGTTTTAGGAGTTGGACAGGGTTGAAATGGACGAATAGTGGGAGCATTGAGGGTGGAAGGGAAGTTGGAGGCTGGTGTCTCAGTGGAGAGCAAGGCCACCTCAGCATTACACACTAATCCATCCACTGAGAGCTATCACAGTGAAAGGGATCAGGTCAAAATTGATCAACTCCTTCCCTTACAGATTACCGGAGAAAAGAGACCGTCCATGGACGTCGGGAAGAAGATGAAGACACAGAAAAAGAAGAAGAAGAAGGACCCAAATGAGCCACAGAAGCCAGTCTCTGCCTACGCTCTCTTCTTCCGAGATACACAAGCAGCAATTAAAGGACAAAATCCCAACGCCACCTTCGGAGATGTTTCTAAAATTGTCGCCTCAATGTGGGATGGTCTTGGAGAGGAGCAAAAACAGGTAGGGAGAGAAAAGAAGGAATGCTTAAGCTTCTGTTCTGGGTTCCGTTTATTATAGATCTGTGCAAAACAGAAACGGAAAGGTACTAAAAACAGGTACTGGGAGAGAAAAGGCTCAATGCCATTGCACCCATTGCCCTCAGTCAGCTTCGGAGACGGACACCAGTGTCTCTGAATTGCTCCGTTCGATGTGATTCTGCTCTCTGAGGCAGAAGGCTCTGGATTTGAGGATCCCTTATTGGCCACAGAATGTGGGTCATCGATCAGTCTGCACACTCGTTACTGTGCTCCAGGCTAGAGAAAGGATGTGAAGGGATGCAAAACAAATGCACTCACTCAGAAATATTTAAGCTGCCCTGTGGTACAGCAAAACAGAAAGGAGCTTTCAGTGCTTGGAGTATTTCAATGATGGAAATATCAAAATCAATGATTAACCACTGTCTACATTAATCAGATTAACCTGATACATCAACTCAGCAGATAGTACAGGAATGAAGGTTTGGAAAGACTGAAGCATGAGGAGAGCTAACTGGATAGTGCACTTAGTGAACTCAGGATTAGTCCAGTCAAAAGTACAACCAATACTCTCTGTGGTGGTTGAATCTGTTTGAGTGTAAGTGTTTAATAATCAATAAGAGGGATTGGTTACAAAATTATGAGCACTTACATCTGTTGAGTGAATGAGACAGTTACAGGAAACATCATTGTATAATCTTCATAAATGTGTTTGAGGATTAATTCCATAACAGGAGCCTCACTGACTGAGGTGACCTCTGGCTGCAGGAACTGAACTTATTCCCTCAGCTGGATGAAGACAGATGGAAGGCGTTACTTTTAAATATCAAATAATATCATACCCCAAAACACAAACCTCACAGTCAACGGGCAAACAAGACTGCCAAGTTTTTTTTAAATTCACTCATGTGCTGTAGGTGTCGCTGGCTGGACCAGTATGTGATTGCAAGTCTCTAGTTGTCCCTTGAGAACATGGAACATGAACAATACAGCGCAGAACAGGCCCTTTGGCCCTCGATGTTGTGCCAACCTGTGAACTATTCTCAGCTCATCCCCTACACTATCCCAAAATCATCCATGTGCTTATCCAAGGATTGTTTAAATCTCCCTAATGTGGCTGAGTTGACTACATTAGTAGGTAGGGCATTCCGTGCATAGAACATAGAACATAGAAGGATACAGCGCAGTACAGGCCCTTCGGCCCTCGATGTTGCGCCGACCGAGTCCTACCTAACCTATACTAGCCCAATAACTTCCAAATGCCTATCCAATGCCCGCTTAAATGAACATAAAGAAGGAGAGTTCACCACTGATACGGGCAGGGCATTCCATGAACTCACAACCCGCTGTGTGAAGAATCTACCCCTAACATCTGTCCTATACCTACCACCCCTTAATTTAAAGCTATGTCCCCTAGTAACACCTGACTCCATTAGCGGTAAAAGGTTCTTAGTATCTACCCTATCTAAACCCCTAATCATCTTACCACTTACCACTCTCTGAGTAAAGAACCTGCCCCTGACATCTGTATTAAATATATCACCCCTCAATCTGTAGTTATGACCCCTCGTACAAGCTGACATTATCATCCTCGGAAAAAGACTCACTGTCTACCCTATCTAATCCTCTGATCATCGTGTATGTAGAAGGTGGGGGTGAGCTGCCTTCTTGAACCACTGCAGTCCATGGAATGTAGATACACCCACAATGCTCTGGGGGGAGGGATTTCCAGGATTTTGACCCAGTGACAACGAAGGAATGGTGATATATTTCCAAGTCAGGATGGTAAGTGGCTTGGAGGGGAACCTGTAACAGAGGCTGGTATTCTGTTACCAAATCACTCTTTATACAAAGCGGTCCCTAATTCTAGTACTGTCTGTTCAGAACCAGCTCTCGGAGTGAATAGAACTTCTGATCCTCCTTATATCTGTCAGCCAGGGCTCCCTGATTGGACTGGATTAACAGCCCTGATCAGGGAAATCATTCTGTGAGGTCCAACTAGCTAACCTCATTACAGTCACTACACAGGGGGTGGTGTTCCCATGTATCAGCTGCCCTTGTCCTTCTAGATGGAAGTAGATGTGGGTTTCGAAGGTGCTGTCTGAGGATCTTGTGTGAATTTCAGCAGTGCATCTTGTAGATAGTACACACTGCTGCTACTGAGCATTAATAGCAAAGGGAGAATATACAGTAAGCAATCTTGCATTCATGTAGTGCTTATCTTATAAAAGAACTTTCTAAGATGCTTCCCAAAGCACCATTTGACATCAGGCAGAGGGGTTTAAGGAGGAGCTTGAGACATTGGCAGCATAGGGACTAATATTTGACTTGATGTGGAAGAGCTGCTGTTGGACTGGGATGGACAAAGTTGAAAATCATACAACACCAGGTTAAGGTCCAACAGGTTTATTTGAAAGCACTAGCTTTCAGAGCACTGCTTCTCCATCAGGTGGTTGCCTGGTGACCACCTGACAAAGGAGCAGCACTCCGAAAGCTAGTGCTTCCAAATAAACCTGTTGGACTATAAGCTGGTGTTGTGTGATTTTTAACCAATACTGGAGTGATATAATTACAGCTACTTGGGAGGCCAGACCTACAGGAGCACAGAGGGGGTCTCGCAGGGGTGAAGAACTAGGGAGATCACAGTTCTCGAGAAGGATAAGACCATGGAGGGATTTGTAAGCAACAATGAGGATTTTAGCATTCAGGCATGACCAGATGGTGTTCTGTGTTCAGTGACACTGATTCGTGGGATCTCAATTGAATGTCCTACCTGTGAAGTGGCACTTACAACATCACAGTCCTCCCTCAGTCCTGTACCAGCGCTGGAAACCATAGCTCCCAGAACCAACGTTCGAAGGCAGTTGACTGACCTCCTGGGAATGAGGAGTGGAAGTGAGGTGACACCATCATCCTGAAGCTACCTGACTGCAGAAACAGTAAGCAAGGAATTCACTTAAAGCTGAGTGATTCCTGGCCATAACTCTGTGATGTCATAGAATCATAGAATCATAGAATAGTATAACAGGCCCTTAGGCACAAACTGGTCCGTGCTAACCACGGTGCCCACTCAGCTAGTTCCAACTGCCCACATTTGGTCCATATCCCTCTCAACCCTTCCCATCCATGTCCCTATCCAACATTTTTTTTAAATGTTGCTACTGTACCTGCCTCAACCACTTTCTGTGGCAGCCCATTCCATATGCCCACCACCCTCTGTGTGAAGAAGTTGCCCCTCAGGTCCTTTTTAAATCATTCCTCTCTCACCTTAAACCTATGCCCTCCAGTTTTAAATAATCCATCCCTGGGAAAAAAAGACTATATGCATTCATTCTATCTATGCCCCTGATGGTCTTATACACCTCAATACGGTCACCCCTTATGTGGGAGAGGGATTTATCTGGGGGATCCTGAAGTCTTCCCCCAGTGAAAAAGTGTGTCACTTGGCTCACAGTGAGAGAGAAGGGGATTCACACTTGAGACACACCTCCCCCAGTGTTCTGACAATGGCTTTTGCAACCAGCTCTCTCTGGTGGAAGCCATGATGTGGCAGACGGGGTCAAGGTAATTGTAGCCCTCAGCTCCTTCCCTAACCTGTCCCAGCTCAGGAAGAGGTCATAGGGCCAGGGTGAAGGTGTGAAGGTAGGGTATGGGTGCTCTAGGAACTGTCCACCTCCAATCTCAGAAATGGCTATTCAAACTATTTTGAACCAGCTGTTTGAAGCATTTAGGTGCTCCTGTGGAATATCTCTGAGAGTAACTGAGCAGACACAAAATGCCAACTGAACCTGACCAAAACAGAATAGAAACCAGGTCAATACGCAATCAGTCCAAACACACTCTCTCTTCTCATTAGCTCTGTTCCCACCAACACATTATCTATGGGTTTGGCCTCCACCTCTAACTCCAGCAGTGGTTATACAGCTCACTGTCACCCTGAAACCCCACAATTCCACAACTCCTGAGTTGTCCCACGCCTGAGGCAGTTGCTTCCATCTCCCAGGTCAGCAGTATGAAGCTGGGTTTGACTGGATAAGCCTCACAGGTCCCAGTAATCAGCACACTGTTGTCTTGGTATGATTTCGATTTTGAGTCCTTCCTTGTTGATTCAGTCACACATGTGAGAAACCAGCACATAGTGAAGAGATTAATTTTCTGAACAAGAGTCTCTGGACTCAAAACATTAACCCTCTCCACAGATGCTGCCCATCCTGCTGAGTTTCTCCAGCAATTTCTGTTCGAATTTTCCAGTTGGTTTGGCAGGTACACAGCCCCTGTGTGATGATGTGTCTTAGTCACAAAAACCACGTTCCCAGTGCCTGCTGGGTACTGAGTGTGCCTATTTAATGGTTACCTGTCTTTGTTCGAGAGCAGAATGAGACCAATCTGCATGCCCTGTTTTTCTGTCTGTATACTTTGTCCATTGCCCCTCATTAACTGCTGTGTTTACACAGGGTAGATTTGCACAGCCACGTCCATGCATTGTTCACTTTTACTCCAGCTTGCCAAATCTTTCTCACCAAAGATTCAAGTTTGTCCTGAGAGACTCTGCTAATGTCCTCATTCCCTGGTTTTTATTTGTGCTGTTGCCTAGTGATTTGATTCATGCTCAGGAATACAGGATTAGCAATTTGCCTGCCCTTCCATTCTCTTCAAGGACACCTGTTCTGGAAATTACACTCTGCAGCTTTTTAACCATTTCAGGCCTGCGCAGTTCAGTTAGCTCCCAGTGATGGTTAGTTCAGTCACCTCCTAGTTATGGTTAGCTCAGTTCAGCTCCCAGTGATGGTTAGCTCAGTTAGCTCAATGGTGAGAATATGTTGCAGTGTGTCTTCAGTCCTCACCACCAACAGTGTTAGCTCAAGGGCAGCAGTACTGGCACAGGCTGCCTCTGAAGGATCCATTTTGGCTTTGATCAGTGAGTGTTTGCCTTTGATCAGTGAGTGTTTGCCAACATTACAAAGCTCCCTCTAATCAATGGGTTTACTCCAAGTCCATCGTCTCTCAAAGATGCAGATATAGTGACAATATTTGGACCCTCCGTCAGGCTGGTTATAGTTGATCGCTGAAGCTAATAGTCAGTGTGATGACCTGTAAATGAGACTCTGTCGTGAGTTTGTGTGTGAGCTCCATTATCCTTATCTTCATCCCTGGAGAATGGCGAGTGATAACTTCCTGAATCTCATTCTCTCTGGAGCACCCTGCACTTGTTGCATTTTTAATCACTCTGCCTGCCTTCAGCTGCTTAGACCCGAAGCTTGGTAACTGTCTCATGTCTCTATTGTCGAATATTCCTTGTGCTCTGATCTTTCTCTGACTTTTCCTTCTGAGACACTTGCTCCCCGGTCTTTCTCTAACCTGTGATGTTCCCAGCAGATGATCATATTGAACATGTTGATCCCAGAGTGAAACCTGGCCAGATGGATTAGAATTTTATTTTTGCAATTTCATTATGGTGGTGCTCAATCACTGAACACGAGAGGCTGCCAATGTACTTTTATCAAGAAAGAACATAAGTTTATACCTCAAAATAAAAGATAAAAACATAGCTATCCATATATGCACACATATATATTATAATTTTGTAAGATCTTATCATAAACAGCAAAATGAAAGATTCAATCCTTTACCAAATATATCCTTTAGACTATAAGACCATTAAAGATATTTGAGCAGTAATAGGCCATTCAGCCCATCTAGTCTGCCCCACCATTCAATTTTCTGGTAATCCTTTAATCCACTTTCCTGCCTTTTCCATGTAGCCCTTGATTCCCTTCCTGATTAAATCTGTCTATCTCAGCATTAGATATGCTTCTGGATACATCTGTATCCCTCTGAAGTAAAGAATTCCATAGATTCACTACCCCCGAGGGAAGAAATTCCTCATTCCTCAAGAAACTGAGAGTATTCAAAATGAAAGCCACCCACTTGATTGGCAGTCTATCCACTACCTTCAACATTCACCCCAGACCCTTGGCCATGCACTGTGACCACACTGTGTACTGCTTACAAGATGCACTGCAACAACTCACTGAGGCTTCTCTGAAAACACATTCCAATCTTGTAGCCTGTATCACTCCGATAAACAAGGACAGCAGATATAGGAAAATGACACACTTTACAAATGCTCACCCAGAAGTTAAAATCCTCCCTAATATTGGGAGCAGTGAGCTCTCTGCTGTCGCTGTCCCACACCTGGTCCATCTCAAACTCAAGCCAAGTGATCTTTGGGGCTTCAGTCCCCACTAAAGTGATTGCTGCTTGGTGCATCTGCTGTCAGCTCGGAGCCCAGGTCCCTCATGCTGCTAACTGGGACTGAGTCAGTTTGAAAGAATAACCGAAGAGAGTGGTTGAAGGCTTCAGTTCAGATGTAGGGGGTTCCACACGTGTTGTCTGATCTTAGAGTTAGTAAGTTGTCTTTTGTGTTAACTGGATATGCCCTGGAAGCACAGGGTGACTTGCTGCATGTTAAATCCCCACTTTAGACAGCAGCACATCACACAAAGTCATGTACCTTTTATTTCAGATCCAGAAACACCGTCTGTTTAATTAATATATCATAAAACAAGAACATTTCATTAAACTCTAATTAACAGGTAATTCTATGGAGACTTTATCAGATCAGCAACGTGACCCCAGCATATGCTCGGTCCAGCTGTGTTTTACCCTGGACTCAGTGACCCTTTGGAGGTGCAGCTCCTTGTGATGATTTGCAGAGCTTCATTCTAATTAGAACCCATCAGGCATGATAATTTATGGGAACATTCTGTCATTCTGAATCTCATTAGTTACACCGTGCAATTTCAGAATTAAAACGTGTTCAGTTTATGTCAGTTTTATTGAGCTGGTGTTTATTTCCTAACAGTTATGGGATGGGAAACTGTCTACTATTTCCACCGCTGCGCTGTGCGGGGCTATGTGGAGAATTTCACTGTTCAGTGTGTCCCACTCCCACAATCCATGGACTCATTACCTGTGCCCGAATCTCATCCACAATGACCTGTTGGTCTGCAATTGTAGCAACATGATTTATTCATTTTGGTTCAGTGTCCCTTTGGATAAAATAGAATCCATTGATGGTAAAGATTCAACCATCCATCCCCTGACCAGCCAGAGGACAGTTCTCTGTCTGGAGCACAGTTTGATGAGTGGAATTTATCAGTTTATATGACCTTTGCCTCACTTGCATGTCACAGAATGCATTCTGAGAAATATTTAGGAATTAGATTAGATTCCCTACAGTATGGAAACAGGCCCTTCGGCCCAACAAATCCACACCGACCCTCCAAACAGTAACCCATCCAGCCCTATATTTACCCCTGACTAACGCTATGCGCAATTTAGCATAACCAATTCACCTGACCTGCACATCTTTGGACCGTGGGAGGAAACCCACGCAGACACAGGGAGAATGTGCAAACTCCACACAGACAGTTACCTGAGAGTGGGATCGAACCTGGGTCCCTGGCACTGTGAGGCAGCAGTGCTAACCACTGAGCCACCTTGCCACCCTTCAAGGGAAGACTTCAGAGAGGATGTAGAAAAAAATGTACAAACGTGGTTCCAGAGACTTTGATAGATTGGAGATGGTTTCCTCAGAGAAAAGAAGTTGAAGGGACATAATAAGCCCAACCAGATGCTGTGTATATGGGCCACATTGGGCTCAGAATTGATCAGCTTTGATTTCCATCTGTCACCCTCAGCAATCCAAAAAACCAACCTTTTCAGACACTGACTCCCTGTTGCTGGTGACAGGAGGCACCAGTATACCCTCGGGGATATTGTGGCTGTGTGGGGTTGTCGGGCATGATGATGGCCAGGAAATGACCACTATCACAAAATGTCCTGTCCATTCGGCAGCTGGAGAGATGGAGATCCTTACATTCAAACTAATTGTGGATTAGGCACTCTCTATCCCAGCACATGAGGTGCAGAATGGATCTCAACGAGTTCTCCAGACCATAGGATATGGGAGCAGAACCAGACCATTCAGCCCATTGAGCCCTGCTCTGCCATTCAATGAGATCATGGCTGATCTGATCATATTCGACTCCATTTTCCTCATAACTATCGATCCCCCTTCCTATCTCAGCCATGAATATACTTAATGACCCAGCCTCAGGTTCCACAGATTCACTCCCCGCTGAGAGAAGATATTCCTCCTCATCTCTGTCTTCAATGTCTGAGATGATGCCTTCTGGTCCTAGGTTCTCTCACAAGGGAAAACAACCTCCCCACATCTACCCTTTAAAGCCCCCTAAGAATCCTGTGCATTGCAATAGGGTCATCTTTCATTCTTCTCTATGCCAATGGGCATAGTCCCTATTCAGGAGACGGTGCGCCCCACCCATGTTTGTTTGTTAGTGAGCTCTAACTCAGCCTGATTTGGTCAGCTTTTCCTTTGCTTCTGTTCCCTGTGGTGACCCTGTGTGTTATGACGGGAGTGCTGGATCATTGTGGTGTGAAGTTTCTGAGTGCACACTATCCCTATGTATGTTCATCATCCACATCTGCTCAATGGGAGGAAACCAAAGGACAGCAAGGAGATGGTTGTGGGAAGTGATGTGAGATGGTTCAGTGTGACCAGGCACTTTCTAAATGTGAATAATGTTCATTCAGAGACTAGAGAGATATAACCAGCAAGCCAGGAATCACCTACAACAGCAGGTACCCACACTCACCATCAGGACCACCTCTGGGGATGGGTCGTTGCTCATCCAAATCCACAGCCTCTGTGTCACTCATGTGACAGATGGTTTATGTGAGATTAAACTTCTCAACAGTCATCCAGGACCCTCCTGTGATGAGTCACAGGGCATGCCATTGAATAGATTGTGTTTCGAATAAAGTACAGAAGAGGCCTTTCGGTCCATTAAGATTGTACCGCCAAAAATACACTACCATCTACACTGGTCCCACTTTCCCACACCAGGTCCATAGCCTTGAAAATGTTATGACATTTCAAGTGCTCATCCAAGGACTTTCTGAAGGCTGTGAGGTTTTTTGCCTCAGGTAGGTTGAGAGAAGACGACTTTACCTTGGGGTGTACAGTCTAAACATTAGACCCAGTCCTTTCCAAAACGAAAAGAGGTCATTCCTATTATTGGTGGTAGAGATTTGGAACCCACTTTCATGATTGGCAATTGACGTTAAAGCAATTGTTAATTGATAGATTCTTATCAACTAATGATTTTAAGAAGATACAAGGCTACAGTTGGTAAATGGAGTTAGTCCAGAGAGGAGCCATGATCTCATTGAATTGTAGACCTGTCACTCAGGACTGGGGTGGTCTCCACATGGTGGCAAGTTTGTCCCAATTCAGCCCATCCCTCACATAGACCAGATTTTGAAAGTATTGGCTTTCAAGTAAATCCCAAGGGGTTTCATGCTGTGGCAGAGGGTCTTCAGGTTTCTGCTGCATCTGATACCTCTTTCCAGTTCTGTACTCATTATTTCTGTGCCACTCAGCAAAAGAAAATTCTGGAAAGGAGGTAGTCCTTTTAAGAGCAGAAGATGATTTTCAGTAATTAGCTCTCCAACAGTCTAAAGTTAACATAGAATCTTAGTTCTTCAATATTAAGCTCCCATTCTCTGCTCTGGTTTCTCCAGCCAGAGTGAACTGCTTCAATGTCACAGAAAGTGCTGGAGAAACTCAACTTCAGAAAGTTTCTGAGGAAGAGTCACCAGACTCAGAACATTAACTCGGATTCTCTCTCCTCAAACAGTGCCAGATCTACTGAGTTTCTCCAGCATTTTCTGTTTTTGTTTCAGATCTTTGGCATCTGCAGTTCTTCGTTTTATTTTAGAGTAAATGTCACACTCAATTACAGATACTTCAGTGCACTGCTTATTAACACCATTGGGAATCTCTGGCACTCCTTATCATATATACATGGGCTGTAATAATGAACGAAGCCATGTGCTAGCTGAGGAATTGGAATAATGGATCATTCCTGGTGTTACATCACCTTGCAGCATCCCTGGGGAGGCAGAGAGTGAGATAAAACTTGTAGAAACCTTACAGAGCCCCACACTGCCTTCAGAGCCTCCGGGCAGAGCAGTATCATTGGGATGTCACTGTTGGGATGTATAGGGTGAATTTTGTTGTAATTTTACAATAAACATAGCCTGGATGGACTCAATGGTATAGTTTTTTTCAGAGTAATGAGTCTGTGCAGAGTGTTTGTGGGGATATCTGAATGTGTAGGAGGGGTGTGTGTGTGTGGGGGGGGGTAGGTATGTGTGAGTGGGTGGGTGTGTGTCTGTGTGTGAATGGGTGTGTTTTTGGATGTGATTGGGCATGTGTGAATCACAGACACTGAGAACATAAACCAGTCAGTGAGCTGATAGAGTCATAGAGCCATAGAGATGTACAGCATGGAAACAGACCCTTCGGTCCAACCTGTCCATGCCGACCAGATATTCCAACCCAGTCTAGTCCCACCTGCCAGCACCCGGCCCATATCCCTCCTAACCCTTCCTATTCATATTCCCATCCAAATGCCTCTTAAAAGTTGCAATTGTACCGGCCTCCTCCACTTCCTCTGGCAGCTCATTCCATACACGTACCACCCTCTGCGTGAAAACGTTGCCACTTAGGTCTGTTTTATATCTTTCCCCTCTCACCCTAAACATATGCCCTCTAGTTCTGGACTCCCCGACCTCAGGGAAAAGACTTTGTATATTTATCCTATCCATGCCCCTCAAAATTTTATAAATCACTATAAGGTCACCCCCTCAGTCTCCAACGCTCCAGGGAAAACAGCCCCAGCCTGTTCAGTCTCTCCCTGTAGCTCAAATCCTCCAACCCTGGCAACATCCTTGTAAATCTTTTCTGAACCCTTTCAAGATTCACAACATCTTTCCAATAGGAAGGAGACCAGAATTGCACACAATATTCCAACAGTGGCCTCACCAATGTCCTGTACAGCTGCAACATGACCTCCCAACCCCTGTACTCAATACTCTGACCAATAAAGGAAACCATACCAAACACCTTCTTCACTATCCTATCTACCTGCAACTCCACTTTCAAGGAGCTATGAACCTGCACTCCAAAGTCTCTTTGTTCTGCAATACTCCCGAGGACCTGACCATTAAGTGTATAAGACCTGCTAAGATTTGCTTTTCCAAAATGCAGCACCTCGCATTTATCTGAATTAAACTCCATCTGCCATGGTGGCACAGTGGTTAGCACTGCTGCCTCACACCGCCAGAGACCCGGGTTCAATTCCCGCCTCAGGCGACTGACTGTGTGGAGTTTGCACATTCTCCCTGTGTCTGCGTGGGTTTCCTCCGGGTGCTCTGGTTTCCTCCAAAAGAAAATGTGCAGGTCAGGTGAATTGGCCATGCTAAACTGTTAGGTGAAGGATAAATGTAGGGGAATGGATCTGGGTGGTTGTGCTTCGGCGGTTCAGTGTGGACTTGTTGGGCCGAAGGGCCTGTTTCCACACTGTAAGTAAGTAATCTAATCTAAAGTTTGTGTGACATGATTTCCCACGCACAAAGCCATGTTGACTATCCCTAATCAGTCCTTGCCTTTCCAAATATATCCACATCCTATCCCTCAGGATTCCCTCCAACAACTTGCCCACCACTGAGGTCAGGCTCACCGGTCTATAGTTCCCTGGCTTGTCTTTACTGTCCTTCTTAAACAGTGGCACCACATTTGCCAACCTCCAGTCTTCCGGCACCTCACCTGTGACTATCGATGATACAAATATCTTAGCAAGAGGCCCAGCAATCACTTCTCTAGCTTCCCACAGAGTTCTAGAGTACACCTGATCAGGTCCTGGGGATTTATCCACCTTTAACCGTTTCAAGACATCCAGCACTTCCTCCTCTGTAATCTAGACATTTTGCAAGATGTCACCATCTATTTCCCTACAGTCTATATCGTCCATATCCTTTTCCACTGTAAATACTAATGCAAAATATTCATTTAGTATCTCCCCCATTTTCTATGGCTCCACACAAAGGCCGCCTTGCTGATCTTCGAGGGGGCCCTATTCTGTCCCTAATATATTGTCCTCAAGATATTTGTAAAAAAAACCTTTGGATTCTCCTTAATTCTATTTGCCAAAGCTATCTCATGTCCCCATTTTGCCCTCCTGATTTCCTTCTTAAATATACTCCTCCTGCCTTTATACTCTTCTAATAGTTTTACTCTGCCCACTCTCTCATGCTCCATCCATGCTCCATCTTACCTTAATTAATTTTTCTCCACTGTTTTATCCAACTTATTCCCTTTGGTTCCTCTCTTCCGTTTGTCTTCCCCAAAGTTAAAATGCTTGAGGGTCCTTCCTTTCTCAGGCCTCCCTGTTCCCAGTTAATTAAAACTCAATTCATTCAATCATCCAAAGACTGTGTCAGTCTCTGTCCTGCTCTTGTGAGTTATGGTTTTCTCAGTAGAAACTAAAATGATGACGATGGAACTCTATGTTGTTTTTACAGGCATACAAGAGAAAAACTGAGGCTGCGAAAAAGGAATATTTGAAAGCACTTGCTGCCTATAGAGCCAGTTTAGTGTCCAAGGTAAGCAATGGCAGCCAGTTCGACAAGATTACAGACAGGAGTCACTCGCCAGAAATAAACCCTGCTTTTCTACAGCCTCAAGCTTCAGCAGAAACCTCACACTGAGTCAAAAATCAGGACCATGAACACAAGACAGTCACTAATAAATACAATCAGGAACTCCAGAGAGCAATTTCAAATTGTTTTATTGTCCATTTCGGAGGACAGTTATGAGTCAGCTATATTGTTGTGGGTCTGGAGTCACATGAAGGCCAGACCAGGTAAGGATGGCAGATTCCCTTCCCCAAAGGACATTAGTGAACAAGATATGTTTGTATGACAGCTGTTTCATGGTCAACATGAGATTTATTTTTCCAGTTTACTTTAAATTGAACTTAGATTTCATCAGAATTTGAACCCAGGGCCCCAGAATATTTGTTTGCTCTCTGGTCCCCTGACAATGCCCCTAGGCTATAACCTCCTCCATGGGAAAGTATTTACACCGGACTCAAAGGCACTAAGTTTTCTGAAGAAATGTCCTTTCAACATGATGCCCTTTAATTAAAAAGATGAAGTTGAAACAAAAACAGAAATTGCTGGAGAAACGCAACAGCTCCAGCAGCATCTGTGAGAGAGAGAAATAGGTAACATTTTGAGACTGGTATGACCCCTTTCTGAAGAAGGGTCATTGGAATTGAAAGATTAACTCTGACTCTCCCTCCACAAATGCTGCCAGAGCTGTTGAGTTTTTCCAGCATCCACAGCTCTTTATTGTATTTTACAGTTGAAGGTGAATTAACACAATTTGTCCTTCCACCTGTGGAACAAGCAGAAATGACAAGGTTGACTAGCCAATGGAAACATTGCCTTGAGCTGATTATAAATGTTCACTGAAGACAAACCAGGTCACAACTTGCGCAGTTAATGGTAGGGCCCTGGGGAGTGTTGCTCAACAGAGAGACTTAGGGGTGCAAGTACATAGTTCCTCTGTCACAGGTAGGCAGAGTGGTGAAGTAGGTGTTTGGCATGCTTGCCTTTATCAGTCAGAGTGTTGAGTCCAGGAGTTAGGAGGTCATGCTACAGCTGTACCAGACACTGGAGAGGCCACATTTGTAGGACTGCATACATTTCTGGTCACCCTGCTGTAGGAAGGATGTTATTAAACTGGAAAGAGTGCAAAAAAGATTTGTAAGGATATTAGCGAGACTGGAAGGTTTGCGATATAATGAGAGGCTGGATAAGTTGGGACTTTTGTCCCTGAAGTGTCAGAGGCTGAGGGGTGACCATATACAAGTTTATAAAATCATGAGGGGCATGAATAAGGTGAATTGCAAGACTTTTTTTCCCTGAGGTGGGGGAGTTCAAAACCGAGGGCATAGGTTTAGGGTGAGAGGAGAAAGATTTAAAAGGGACTTAAGGGGCAACTTTTTCACACAGAGGGTGGTGCGTGTATGGAATGAGCTGCCAGATGAAGTGGTGAAGGCTGGTACAATTACAACATTTAAAAGGCATCTGGACAGGTACATCAATAGGAAAAGCTTAGAGGGATACGGGCTAACTGCAGGCAAATGGGACTAGTTCAGTTTAGGAAACCTGGTCAGCATGGACGAGTTGGGCCGAAGGGCCTGTTTCAGTGCTGTATGACTTGATGATGTGATGGCACCATGCCATGTCGGATATGAATGATTCTCTGTACCGGAACATTCTATGATCAAGGAGAGCATCAGGCTAACTTCTGACAGGAATCGAATTATCATTGTCCACTGTAACCCACAGGTTTTCCTGTTGAGGAGACACAGTAATCTAACAACCTTTCTCATTTGTCTCCCTTCTGCAGAGCTATGGTGACCAAGTGGAAACAAAGAATGGCCAGACATCTCAACAATCGCACATGATTCCCCCTAAGCAGCCTCTCTATAGCCTGCCCCCCCACACCTCAGCGCCTTACATTGGACCAAATTCCTTCCTCCCTCAGTCGGAGTTGCAAACATACTCGGGCCCCTCCCACCATGGCCTCTCTCGGACCCTCAGCTCCAAGTCGGTCATGTCACAGATGCCCCTGAGTGGCTCTCCACCCCCCTCGCTGCAGATCAGCCCCCCCTTGCACCAGCAGCTCTCCCTCCAGCACCATCACCATCAGGGACAGCAGCAACAGGCTAACGTCCTCCAGCAACCCATCTCCATGCAGTCAGTGCAGAGCCAGCCAATCATCTCTCACCAGATGCCATTGCAAGTCCAATCGCAGCTTCACTCTCCAGCAGGCCAGCAGGTGAGGTTCGGTGGATGATAGAGAGTGAGCTATGAGAATATCCTTCATCAGCTGCAGCCCAGTGACTGGGAAACTCCCTTCAAAAGGAGCCCCACTCTCTGACCTGCTGCACACTATTATTGGGTGAAAGTGAGGGCTGAAGATGCTGGAGATCAGAGTCTAGACTAGAGTGGTGCTGGAAAAGCACAGCAGGTCAGGAAGCATCCGAGGAGCAGGAAAATCGGCATTTCGGGCAGGAGCCTTCTTCAATGTTAGACAAGTGTCAGGATTTGTTCACCATGGAAGATTGCATGGATTTAGAGCCCCAGGCATGCAATTCATCAACTGAAATACATTTTAAATGTTTCTCAAGCAAAAACAAGTGACTCAAAGATCTCCTTTCTTCTTACTCAAAGCTCCATCAAGTATCAATGACTAGGAATTCCAGAAATACAAACGATGATGTCTCTGAAATTCCTCTTGTTCTCTTACAGGGATATGCTCACATGCAGTCGGAATTTCAGAACACGGTTAGTGCCCAGTCTCCTGGTCCGAGTGTTTCGAATCCGAACGTACAGAGCAGCGAGTGGGAGAATGAATACTGCAACAATGAGTGTGTCATTAACCACTGCAGGTAAATGACAGTAAATAGTGATTGAGTCATCCAATCAACCTCTTTGCAATTTAGATTAATGACTTAGACAAGGGGAACAGAGGAACAGTGGGATCTTGGGATACTTGTCCACAGATCTCTGAAGGATAGAGTAATAGGGTGGCTAAGGAGGTATACAGTCTATCAGTCGTGCCTTGGATTATAAGAGCAGGGAGTTTATGTTAGAGCTGTATGGGGCTTTGGTCAGGCCACAGCTGGGACATTGTGGGCAGTTTCAGTCCCCGTGCTATAGGAAGGACGTGATTGCACTGGAGGGAGTGCAGAGGAGATTCCCCAGGATGCTGCCTGATCAATCACAGTCAACTTGCCTCATTCAAAACTTAAATAAAACCAGGCTGTTAACTGTCAATCTTCATTACTGGGTGCATTTCCCACAGCAACTCTACCAATCAGAATCCACTTGCCATACAAATGTTCATTTCCCACATCAGCAGCGTTCTTGAAGATTAACCTGCTGAATGCAAAATGAAAATCTTCAAGAAAGACTAACTGTTAAAGGCAATAAGGAACTCATTTGCAGTTTTCCAGTTATTTTCTTTGTGGTATCCACTGAGTAGTATTTATGACCAGAAGGTGGTGACAAATTTAATGTAATAAGACGCTCCAAAATGTAGAAATGGTTAACTGTATGGTCTGGAACTGCTGGTCTGTAACTTGATCCTAAGAGCCCTTACTGCATTCCCAATCTAATTCACACTGTCTGCTGTTTCAACAAAGTGCAACAATTAGCCTTTCTTCCTGGCAGTGGTCAATTCATCTTTGCTGCATTTTATAATTGCATTAAAACCTCTGTTAAAATATCAACAAAGGGGCAACTGAACACTCACATGATAATTGCTGGGATTGAGGAATTCTGCAATGAGGAAAGATTGAGGAGATTGGTCCTATCCTCTCCGGAATTTCGGAGAAAGAGAGGTGATCTCATTCAAACGATCAAAATTCATACAGAGTATGATGGGGTAAATATCAGCAAGGTGTTCTCCCTGGGTGGGGTGAGGAAGTGGTCTAAAGGCAGGAGAGACCATCTTGGAATGAGGATCACGGGTGAGATGAGGAGGAATTTCTTCAATCAGATCGGGGGTGCGAGTTTGAAGTTCTCTGAGCCAGAAGCTGTGGAGGTTCTGTCATTGAGTATGTTCAAGACTGAGATTGATAGGGTACAGGGGTAGGGGAGGAGAACAGTTGAGATTGAAGATCAGCCATGATCTATTTGAATGAGAAAGCAGGCTCAAAGGGGCTGAAAGGCCTCTTCCTGTTCCTATCTAATGAAATGTTCATACGGTACCACAGTATGGTCATGAGATACAGATCTCTGTTGGGTTTTGTTCAGATTCACTGAAACTAACACTTTCTTTTTCTTCTTTTGATGAAGCATGTTACCAAGGGACAAGCCACTCTACCTCACCTGAGCCCACACGACCTCCTGTACTTGGACTTTCCCAAGGGAGTCACCAGCCCAAAAGATGCCCGACCCCTCAAACACCCACATCAGTAGCAGGGAGGACTTCAGCTGAGCCAGTTGCCAAGGACTTGGAATCATTGACACAACACCAGCCTGTGAGCTCCCTCACGTTATCATCCAACTCTCACCCTCCTTCTTACCAAAATAAAGTCTAAATTAAAGTAAAGGGGGGCAATTTAACTGGATCCTATCAAGGAAATATTTTTTGCTTGCCCCAAGCCTGGCCGTCTACTGTAGTAAAACTGCTTTTGTGGTTAATGTAGGACCCTTGGCCTAATGTGTGTGGGACATTATTACAATAATTAAGATGACTCTGCAGGCAGGCAGACTGAATACACAGTCCACATTGGTCCTGCCACAAAGTGGATCCTTAAATATGATCAAGATGCCTTTTCTACCACCAGAGTCCTGATAAATTGAAATGCTGAGGACGTAAAATATTAAATGTGAAACAATTTGTTGAAGAAAGCATATATTTAGGATATTGTTTTCTGTAGTTTTATTAAGTGTTCTAGATGTATTGATAATTACAGAAGCTTTGTGTGTTGAAAGATTATTCTGTGATTTACTTTATAGAAAAGAGAGTTTTTTTTGTCTCTGATTTTATTGTAGCACACTTGGATCACTGTTTAGCTGGGAAGGTAACATTTGTGTATAAAATGCCAAATGTATTTGTTTTCCTTAAAGACCACTGACTGGGGCCTTTTATAGTTGCATTCTGTAGCTTTTAATATTAATTTTCTGCCATGTGCTCAATTATTTAATATTTTTTGATTGACAATGTTTAGTCTATTTAAAAAAGGACACATCAGTATGTTCCTAATAGGTTGGTGACCTTGTGGAGGTATTTTTCCATCAGGTTTAGCACCAACTGTCAGATTTTATGTTCTTATGTTTCTTGTCTGATTTTTATATTTTCCCAGTCAGTAAATAAAAATAATAATTTTATACTCATTGGATGTGTAAAGGTCACTTCTTCCTATCAACACTTGCACTCGATTAGCTTAAAGGTACTTTGTATGTTTTGTTCTGTGTGTTAAGAGCATTTGTCCCCCTAAGACTAATTCACTGGAATTCTTTCTTAGCTCCATTTAAACTTAAAAAGAACAGAAATGTTATGCTATGATGAGGCATTTGCAAAGGGGAGCAATACACACTTTACAAGATCAGGCACTGATTGTTCATCTTGTTTGTGGTATTTTCATTGTTTTCTTTGGAGAATTGGTCGGTCAGACTGGGACCCCATCCCACCCTGGGACAGTGGGACTGACATATGAAGAGGGCTGGACCTGTCAGGACCATACTTACTCACTGGAGAAGAATTCGCACAGGACTAGACAGGGTAAACACTGGGAGGGTGGTCCCAATGACCAGAGTGTGGGGGGAGTTTCCAGAACCAGGGCTCACAGTATGAGGGTATGGGGTAGGTCAGTTAGGACTGAGATGAGGAGAAATGTCTCCACCCTGTGGAATTCTCTGCCCCAGAAAGTGGTTCAGGGTAAAATGTGGAATATTTACAACAAGGAGATAGATATAGTTCTAGAGCTAAAGGGATCAAAAGATCTAAGGGAGAAAGCAGGAACAGGGTACTGAGTTAGATGATCAGCCATGATCACATTGAACGACAGAGCAGGCTTGAAGGACTGAATGGCCTACTGCTGCCCCGAGTTTCTATGGCAGAGAATGGCCAGTACACTGTCGTTTCAGCTCCTTAGTGTCAGTTCGATTAGAGACTGTCCCCTCAGTTGTGGGCCTGTCAGAATGCAGCGTGACATCATTTTGAAGAGGTCTCGATGCAGTTGCTGGCCTGCCCACAGTTTATCCTTTACCCTCAGGTGACCTGAACCAGCAATCTCACTCAGCACTTACAATCCCTTTAGAGACCAATAACCTTACAAAAGAACTTTAAACTTCCAATTAACAGTTTAAAAGGATGATGTGGCAAGATTTCATGTTTTATGATCTTTACTGTAACAAATCATTAAACACACAAACAAACATGGAACAGGTGAAGGACATTTGTCCACTTGAATCTGTTTCATTGGGCTGTGAATTCCACATTTCCAACCACCCCCAATAGGCCTCTATTCCTCTGCCTTACAATCATTTAACTATCACCAACTTAAAAATATTAAAAACTCTCTGAGGCAGAGAGTTCCAAAATAAGTGTTAGAGCTGCACATGACTGAGTGGCACAAAATGGCTGGTGCTGCCCATGGCTAATGAGGCAGAACATGGCTGACTGCAGATAGAGCACTTGGGAAAATATTTGCTTCTTCACAAGTAGAACAGCAGCAGCTCTGTAGACTGGTCAAGACAGAATGTGCAGCTGCAGTTGCTTAGGCATAAGACATGATAAAAGCATTTCACACTAATTAGTTGTTTCTCTTGAAGTATTTAATCAATCTGTTATAATATTTACAACAAGTTTTAGTTAGGGTTCTTCAGCTGATCATAGATATAGATTCTGAAGTAGTTATAGATCCACATATGTACAAAAAAAATCACTAAATGCATTCAAGGAAAAGATTTAAATCACTTTCAGACAGTAACCACAGCTTCCTGATCATTACAGGAAGGAATTAATACAGAAATTAACAGACATTGGAATGTGGACTGAATGAAATCATTGAGACACAACTTGTTAGGTAAAGAATTCTAACAATAGGCGTAATCACATAACTTTTTTGGAACTGATCAAAACTCAATACTCTTTTGTATTTCCTGTAATGATGAATTTGAAAGGTTCTGAAGAGATCGGCAAATATCTAATTAATTGGCAGTAAACACGGTGCAGCGAGTAAATGTTACTTGAATACAGTATCCATTGTGAAAACCCTCCAGAAGGAAGGTAAGAAAGTCTAGGAAAACACCATGAAGGGCTGGAGATGGACCACACATCTCTTTGCCATTCAGTGATACAATTAGCTTCATTGGAAATACCTTTAAAATGCTGAGGCAAGCTTGAACTATAGAAGATGCTGTACCAGAGAGCCATTGAGAGAGGGATAACCCGGCACCACTGACCAATAGTAATCAAAGGGGTGGGGAGGGGGCTCATGTGCACTGTAACCTTGAAGTTAAGACATTCTAAAACGTTTTGCACACCTTTTTGCTATGATGCAACTGATGTGTGAATCACAATAAGTTTTTCCTGAACCTATCACCAGACTCAGACTCTCATTGAAAACTTTGAGATCTAAAAGCCAGGAATACCGAAAGATATATTTACATTTTCTCAGACATTAAAAAGTGTGGGGGGGTGGGGGGGCGGGGTCAGGAGACAGTCACTAAGATCTAAAATAGTGAAAGAGGGGGACCCTGTAGTTCAGAAACAGCACAAGGGAGAGCTTGGAGAGAAGCCTCATTTCGATCATAAGAAGAGAATAGAGTCAGCAGCTTCTCAAACAGCGTAGGGGAAAGTGTCAGGGATAAACACTTCAGAAAGAAAAGTATGAAGCTGTGTGAGAAAGGCAGCAACAATGAAGAGTACAGCCCAGCAGCAGGAACAGCCCTTTAACCTATATCTACCTGTCACAGACAAAGAGCATTGTCACAGGAAAGCAGCTAGGTCATTGGTTCTCACTTCTCCCTCACCTCTTTTGATTGGCCAAATGGTTTAAAACAAGAGGTATTACTGCAGCTACTCAGTACAATTAGGCAAGTCGCTTATTTAAATGTTTGGCATCCAAAAAATAAATCACTAAGACGTTTATAAACATGGCAGGCATGGATAAGATGAATAGTCAAGGTCTTTTTCCTGGGGTGGGGGAGTGTAAAGCTAGAGGGTATAGGTTTAAGGTGAGAGGGGAAACATTTAAAAGGGACCAAGGGGCAATTTTTCACACAGAGGGTGGTGAGTGTATGGAATGAGCTGCCAGAGGAAGTCGAGGAGGTTTAAAAGGCATGTAGGTGAGTATATGAATAGGAAGAGTTCAGAGGGATATGGGCCAAATGCTGGCAAATGGGACTAGATTAATTTAGGATATCTGGTTGGCATGGATGTGTTGAACCAAAGGGTCTGCTTCCATATTGTGCGTGTCTATGACTTGATGACTCTAATAGAGGTGACTGCCTGGGTGATGTGCTGCAGCTGTAGTATGTGGGAGCTGGGGGATGCTGGTGTCAGCCACAGCAACCACAGCTGCAGCAACTATTGGTCCTTCAAGAAAATTTGGCTCAGAGTTCTTTTTTATTAATCTTTTCATTTTATAGGATGTGGGTGTCACTGGTTAGGCCCAGCATGTATTACCAGTCCCTAGTTGCCCCTTGAGAGGTGGGGATGAGCTGACTTCTTGATCTGTTATTGCCCTGTGCTGTGGGTTGATCCATGATGCCCTTAGGGAGGGAGTTACCCAACGGAGGTGGTTAGATTGTCTCTTATTGGTGATGGTTATAGCCTGGCATTTGTGTGGCATGAATGTTACTTGCCACTTGTCATCGCAAGCCTGGATATTGTCCAAATCTTGGTACATTTGAACACAGACTGCTTCAGTATCTGAGGAGTTGTGAATGGCGCTGAATATTGTGCAATCATCAGTGAACATCCCTGCTTCTGACCTTATGATAGAGGAAGGTCATTGATGAAGCAGCTGAAGGTGGTTGGGCCTAGGACCCTACCCTGAGGAACTCCTGCAGAGATGTCCTGGAGCTGAGATGATTAATCTCCAACAACTACAACCATCTTCCTATGTTTCAGTATGACGCTAATCCTTGATACCCATTGATTCAGTTTTTGCCAGGGCTCCTTGATGTCAAGGGCTGTCCCACTCCCCTCCCCTTGGGAATTCAGCTCCCTTGTCCATGTTTGAACCAAGGCTGGAATGAGGTCAGGAGCTGAGTGACCCTGGCAGAACCCAAACTGGGTGTCACTGAGCAGGTGCTGTTGATGACACCTTCCATCACTTTACCGGGGATTGAGAATAGACTGATAGGGCGGTGATTGGCCGGGTTGGATTTGTCCTGCTTTTTATGTACAGGATATATTTTCCACATTGTCGGGTATGAACCAGTTAATGAGCTGGAGTCTGAGATACAGGCATTGCGAAGCATGTGATGGGGGAGCTGTGAAAACAGAAATTACTGACAAAACTCAGTAGGACTGGCAGCATCTGTGAAGTGAGCAGGAGAGTCCAACATTTTGGCTTCAATATGACTTTTCTTCAGAACTCATGCTGTCAACTCATCCATCTTCTTATGAATGCTGCATGCATGCAGGTGATTTGGGAGGGTGAGGGGAATAATCTGGAGACTGATTCAAGAGGCAGTCACACCCCCTTAATTAATCACACCAAATCGGATCAGGAGGGTGACTGTGAGTGAGGTAGGAAATAGCATTATTCTGGGTCAGTGGTGCTGGAAGAGCACAGCAGTTCAGGCAGCATCCAAAGTGCAGCGAAATCGACGTTTCGGGCAAAAGCCCTTCATCAGGAAACAATCGCACAGCACAAAGGAGGTCCTTCAGCCCATAGAGTCTGCGCCACGTACTACCGAAATAAGCCCACTCTCCAGCACTAAACCTATAAATTGACTATTATAATATTTCAAGTGCTCATTCAAGTATTTTTTTCAAGGTTGTGAGGTTTCCTGCCTCAACTACCCTCCCAGGCAATTCATTCCAGACCCCACCACCATCTCACCAAAGAGAGAGCAACAGGAAGAGGCCATTCGGCCCCTCATACCTGTTCTGCCATTCAATAGGATCATGGCTGATCTGACATATTCCTGCCCTTCTCAAATAACCCTTGCTTCCCCGACAGAGAAGAATTCATCCAGCTCAGCCTTAAATATACACAAGGACCCTGCCCCCACGGCCCTCAGTGGTAAGGAGTTCCAAAGACTCTCAACTCTGTGAGAGAGGAAATTCCTCCCCATCTCAGAGTGAAATTGGTGACCGTTTATTCTGGGACTGTGTCCTCTGGTCCTAGATGCTCCCATGAAGGGCAATATCCTTTCAATATTGACTCTGTCAAGCCCCTTCAGAACCCGATATGTTTCAATGAGATCACCTCTCATTCTTTGAAACACCAGGGAGTAGAGTCCCAACCTGTTTAATCTTTGCTCATAAGACAATCCCTCCACACCGAGGATCATCCTCATGAACCTTCTCTGAACTGCCTCCAATAAAACAATGTCTTTCGATAAATAGGGTGACCCAAAGTGCTCAGGTGTGATCTCACCACAACTGGATGCAAACTTTAGATTTGGAGGAGCCTCAGCTAGTGTCCTTGTCCAGTTAGTATGAGGTTCTTATTCCCAGTGTGGATGAGGACATAGACTGCAAGGACAATGAGCAAACTGTCCACAGCAGCATTGGGACCGAGCACAATCCAACTGGGGAAGAAAAAAGAAATGTGCTGGGAGTAGGGGATAGTGCAGTTAGAGAAATAGATATTGTTCTCTGCTGTAAAACCATGGAATCTCATAAGCTGTGTTGCTTATCGGTGTCCGGGTTCAGGATACCTCTTCGGAGGTGTTCAGGATGTAGGAGCCTGGGGAAAGATTTAGTTTTTTTGTTGTCCACGTAGGTACCCACGTTAATGGTCAGGAAAGGAAAGTGGGTGTTCTCAGGGATTACAAGCAGCTTCGAGTTGAATTAAAAAGAAAAACTAAAAAGTAATAATCTCTGCATTCCTAGCTGAGTCATCTGTAAGTTGCCGGAGGGTCATTAAGCCTAGAGACGTAAATTTGTAACTCAAAGGTTGACATGGGAGAATTGAGCTCCAATTTATGTATCATTGGCATCATTCCAGGGGGAAAGGGAGAGCTGTTCCACTGAGATCGGATTCATTTGATGGGACCAGTCTTGGCAAATTGTACAGGTACGGTTATAAGTAGAACTTTAAATGAATAGATGGGTAACAGATCAATGGGGTGAGGGTAATTTTTTTTTAAATTAAAAAAGACGTGAGATCAGAAATGCAGGATACCAAAGTGGCAAATGAAATCAAAGTGTGACAGGAAGGAGCAGAACATATAAACAGAAGAGTTCAGCAGAAATTAGACCGAGAATCCCTACAGTATGCAAGCAGACCATTCAGTCCATCAAGTCTGCACCTACTCTATCCCTGTAACCCTGTTTTTTTCCCCATGGCTAATCCACTGAGCTTGAAGACCCTGCCTAACTTAGCATGGCCAATCCACCCAACCTACATGTCGAATCACAGAGATGTACAGCATGGAAACACAGCCTTTGGCCCAACATGTCCATGCAGACAATATTTGGACTGTGGGAGGAAACCCAGGTAGACAGCGTGCAAACTTCACACAAACAATCGCCGGAAGATGGAATTGAACCTGATCTAACTACTGAGCCACCATGCCATCTGCAAAACTCAAAGCTTAAAGCTCTTTCCCTGAGGGCATGCAGCATTTGCCGCAGGATTGATGATTTGACATCACAAGTAGAAATATATGAATATCACCTGAGAGTTATTACAGGTGACCGAGACTGGGAATGCAATATTCAATATTTCCAAAGAGCAGACACAAAGGAAAGGAAGATGGGAAAGCTTTATTAATGATGGGAGTTGGATGGTTGACGGGTAAAGGGAGTTGGTGTTGGGTAATGGGAACTGGTGATGGGTAATGGGAACTGGTGATGGGTAATGGGAGCTGGTGTTGAGTAATGGGAGCTGGTGTTGGGTAATGGGAGTTTGTGTTAGGTAATCAGAGCTGGTGTTGCGTAATGGGAGCTGGTGTTGGGTAACCGGATTTGGTTAATGGGAGCTGGTGTTGTGTAATGGAGCTGGTGTTGGGTAATGGGAGCTGGTGTTGGGTCACGGGTGCTGGTGATGAGTAAAGGGAGCTGGTGTTGGGTCATAGATTGAGGTGAAGTCAGCTTGGGTGGATGAGGGAATAGCAAGGGAAAGAATACAGGTGTGGGAACTACCTAAAGGTCTCTGAAGAGTTGCTTCAGCCTAGGACAAAATATAAATCAGGAAATAATGGAGGAAAGTAGGAAGGGGACTAACATTGTCATGAATAATTTTAATTTGCATATTGGAAGAAAAATCAAATGGGCAAGGGTAACATGGAGAAGAAATTTCTACAGTACATCAGAGATTGTTTCTGAGAACAATGCATTGCACAAGCACCCAACACCCAGTCTACTTCTGACCTAGTGATGGGTAACGAGGGCTGGTATAAAGAGCTCCCGGAGAATCCTCCAGGGGGGTAGCAATCATTACATGGCAGAATGTCAAACTCAGTTTAAAAGAAAGTGGCTCAGGTCTCCTCAACATTAGCTGCAGCAGTTACTCAGCAATGATGGAAAATAGACAGAAGGAAAGCAAGGATGAGAACTTTAAAACAGAGAGCTTGATGTAAAATTGCAACCAATGAGCTTTTTTAAAATCGATGGGATTTGGGATGTGGCATCACAGGCTGGGCCAGCATTTATTGCCCATCCCTAATCACCCAAAGGGCAGTTAAGAGTTAACCACATTGCTATGGATCTGGAGTTACATGTAGGGCAGACCAGGTAAGGATGGAAGATTCCTTCCCTAAAGGACATTAATGAATCAGATGGGTTTTCCCAACAATCGGCAATGGATTCATGGTCATCATTAGACTCTTCATTCCACATTTGTACTGAATCCAGATTCCACCATCTGCCCTGGTGGGATTCAAACCCAGATCCCCAGAACATTACCTGGGTCTCTGGATACACAGTCCATCATCTCCCTCTGAAAATAAGGGAAAGACAGAGAGGAAGATGGATAGGGAAGTGACAACACATCATCCGGACACAAGCTAATGGGTCAGAGAATTAATAGGAGATTATGCTGGTAAACCAGCAAGCGCCAGGTGCAATATTGATGGGGATGTTTTATACCAGATTCCTGGACCACTTTGGAAACATTCCTTGGTTCTGGCAAAGTCACATGGGGTACTCAAAACATTAACCCTATTTCTTTCTCCACAATTGCTGCCAGACCTGCTGAGTTTCTCCAGCATTCTCTGAGTTTGTCCCTCTGATCAAGGAATCACGGATTCAGAGACTATTATAATACAGAAGCAGGTCACTTGACCCATTGTGTCTGATGCAGCTCCCGAGAGAGCTACTCAGCTAGTCCCACTCTCACCAGATGGTTCACCTGGACCATCTCGGACACCTCCCTCCCCTTCCTGGACCTCTCCATCTCCATCAACAGTGACCGACTCAACATCTTCTACAAACCCGACTCCCACAGCTACCTGGATTACACCTCCTCCCACCCTGCCTTCTGCAAAAATGCTATCCCTTATTGCCAATTCCTCCGCCTCCACTGCATCTGCTCCCAGGAGGACCAGTTCCACCATAGAACACACCAGGTAAACTCCTTCTTTAAAGACCACAATTTCCTTTCCCACGTGGTTGAAGATGCCCTGTTCCTTGGATGCTGCCTGACCTGCTGCGCTTTTCCAGCAACACATTTTCAGCTCTAATACATCTCATCCATGTCCTGCACCTCCGCCCTCGAATCCCACTCCTCCAATTGCAACAAGGACAGAACACTCCTGGTGCTCACCTTCCACCCTACCAACCTCTGCATAAATCGCATCATCCTCCGCCATTTCTGCCACCTCCAAAAAGACCCCCCCACCAGGGACATATTTCCCTCCCCACCCCTATCCGCTTTCCGCAAAGACTGTTCCCTCCGTGACTACCTGGTCAGGAGCACACACCCCTACAACCCACCCTCCCATCCTGGCACCTTCCCCTGCCACCACAGGAATTGCAAAACCTGCGCCCACACCTCCTCCCTCACCTCCATCCAAGGCCCTAAAGGAGCCTTCCACATCCATCAAAGTTTTACCTGCACATCCACCAATATCATTTATTGTATCCGTTGTTCCCGATGCGGTCTCCTCTATATTGGGGAGACTGGACGCCTCCTTGCAGAGCGCTTCAGGGAACATCTCTGGGACACCTGCACCAAAGAAACCACACCGCCCCGTGGCCCAACATGTCAACTCCCTCTCCCAATCTGCCGAGGACATGCAGGTCCAGGGCCTCCTCCACTGCTCCCTCACCACCTGACGTTTGGAGGAAGAACGCCTCATCTTCGGTTCGGAACACTTCAACCCCAGGGCATCAATGTGGACTTCACCAGTTTCCTCATTTCCCCTCCCCCCACCTTACCCCAGTTCCAACCTTCCAGCTCAGCACTGCTCTCATGATCTGTCCTACCTGCCTATCTCCCTTCACACCTATCCACTCCACCTTCCTCTCCGACCTATCACCTTCACCCCCACCTCCATCACACTCTCAGCTACCTTCCCCCCAGCCCCACCACCTTCCCATTTATCTCTCCACCCCTGAGGCCCCCAGTCTCATTCCTGAGAAAAGGCCAGAAACATTAATTTTCCTGCTCCTCGGTTGCTGCCTGACCTGCTGTGCTTTTCCAGCACCACTCTGATCTTGACTCTGAATATCCAGCATCTGCAGTACCCACTTCTACCTATCTCCAGTCCTATCTCTGTAACCCTCTAATTTAATCCCTTTCAAATATATCTCCAGCTCTCTTCTGAAACTTGTGATGGAATCTGCCTCCACCACTCTCCCAGGCAGCGCATTCCAAACCCAAACAGCTGTCTGAGTACTGAAGCTTCTCTTCATCTCACACTCCTAGCTCTCTTTCTGACAATCTAGAAATTGTTGACACATGTCATTCTCTCAATCGCTCATTGTAATAATAGTAGTAATTTCACCAACAGCTATTACTTCTTGCATTTATTTGGAATATGCAATTTGACAGCAAAAAGGCAGTGTAAGATATTGAGGGGTGGTGTTGAAATTCGGTGAGTATCTAAGGGTTTGGTTTAACAGATTACAAAGGCTGGATCTTTATTTCCTGAATATGGACAGTGAGCTGATTGAGGTTTTATGGATTTTTGAAGGAACTGATGTGGTAGGAGAGGGGAACTTCCTCCAGTAATGAAGAGATTAGGTTCAGGATTTATCATCTGATTATCAGAGACAGGCCATTGAGGAAAAAACTTAGGAGATGGTTCATCCCACAAAGCAATAGAGTTTTAAAAGATTTATTCATAGGTTGTGTGCGTTGTGTGAAGGATTGGCATTATTACCCGCCCTGAACTGCCCTCAGGAAGGAACTGATGCAACTGAAAGGTGTGTTTTCCCATTTCAGAATCATCCCATTGCTATTGGTCTGGACTCACATGTAGGCCAGACCAGGTAAGGATGGCAGATTTCCTTCCCTGAAGGACATTCGTGAACTATGTATATTATTTTTTCTAATAATCATCTGGTGATCACTATTACTGAAGATTTAATTATTTTACAAATTGAATTTGCATTCTCCATTTGCTGTGGTACAAGTTGACCTCAGGAATTCTCTGAGCTATCACACCCTGAAAACCCAGCTCAATTAAAAATGTTCAAAATGTGACTGACATTGTTTGCTGAACAAGGGCAGACAAGGAGTGTGAGAGAGAGAAAGAGAGTGAAAGAGAGGGTGGATGAAGGGAAGATACAAATTTGGCGGATATTACAAAGATAGGGAAGGGTGAGGCTTTGGAGGGATTTACAGGTAAATGAGCTGCTGAAGGGGTTTGACAAAGTAGACATGGGGAGGATGTTTCCTCATGGGGAGTAATTGAGAGGTCACAGTCTTAGGATAACGGGCAGCAGATTTCAAACCATGATGAAGAAAAATTACTCCTCTCAAAGGGTCGTGAATCCGTGGAATTCACTTTCCCAGAGTGCGATGAATGCTAAGACATTGAGTAAACTTAAGGAGGAGCTGGACAGATTTTTAATCACTAATGGTTTGGAGGATAATGGAGAGCAGTGGAGCTGAGGTCAAAATGAGGCCATGATTGTATTAAATAGGGGCAGGCTTGAGGGGTTGAATGGCCTCCTCCTGCTCCTAGTTCCTATGTTGTTATGATCTGAAAGTACACTGAGAACTATAAAATAGAGAGCTTGATATAAAATGGGAATCTGGAAGGAACATGAGCAGAGTGATCTGATCCATTTGGGATGCTCAGGAGAGTGCAGCATTTAAAATGAATCTTGGATTATTTGTAAAATCCATCAGAAATCTGTTGCTGCAGCTTCAGCCCATGGCCTTTGTTCTGTCAAGACAATCTCTGAACATTTCTGTCACCTTGTGTTCTACACAACGTTACAAAACAAAACTCAATGTTACGCTTTCCGTAGTCACTGTCAATACCGTCTTCACTGTGGGACTTGACTCAGAAGTCCTGAAGGTAACACCCTCTGTTACAAACGGAATGAGTTGTGCCGGGTTTAGGGCCATGGCCCCAACAGATGTCAGAACAAAGAACAGAACCTCTGGTCATGAGAGATTAGTTCGTACTAATGGGTCCATTCACTCCGACAGATGGCAAGGTAAAGCCCTTGTGGTGCAATGGTGGACTGCCTACCCCTGGGTTCAAGTCCCACCTGCTCCAGAGGTGTGTAATAACATCATTGAACAAGTTGATTAGAAGAATAGTCTTTTTTAAAGGTCCAAAGAAAGAACTCTGTGGCACAGTTATAGCGTCCCTACCTCTGAGCCAGAAGGTGTGGGTTCAAGTCCCACCTGCTCCAGAAATGTGTCTCAGCATGTCTGAACAAATATCTAAAATGCTCCCTATAGACTTAAGTCAACCACAAGTATCTTGCCAAAATAAAGGGAAAAACTAAAGGACAGATGGTGCGAGAAATGAATGATATGTGGAAAATTGACAGAGACATTGTTGAAGCTGGACAATGCACAGCCTTATCCTGTGCCTGATCTCTGTAGACCCTATTACCAGCACAGTGTACAAACTGAGAGGATTTCAAACTCTCCAACTGCTGATTCTTACAAAAGCATTAACTGCATTTCTAACTGCCTCCTTCTGTCCCAACAGGAACTCTCCATTCCAACCCCAACTCTCTCCTCATGGGATTCAAGGTGACGTATTGAGCAGGTTTGAAAATGGGGCTGAGTTACAGAAACAGCGGCAAAATGGCCACAGCAAATTTTGAGAAGATTTGTAGCTCAGGTTGAGGTTTTGGATGCAGGTTTGCTCGCTGAGCTAAAAGGTTCATTTCCAGAAGTTTCGTTACCTGACTAAGTAACATCCTCAGTGGGCCTCATGCGAAACAATGCTGAAAATTCCTGCTTTCTATTTATATGTTTGGATTTAGAACATAGAACATAGAACATAGAAGGATACAGCACAGTACAGGCCCTTCGGCCCTCGATGTTGCGCCGACCGAATCCTACCTAACCTATACTAGCCCAATAACTTCCAAATGCCTATCCAATGCCCGCTTAAATGACCATAAAGAAGGAGAGTTCACCACTGATACGGGCAGGGCATTCCATGAACTCACAACCCGCTGTGTGAAGAATCTACCCCTAACATCTGTCCTATACCTACCACCCCTTAATTTAAAGCTATGTCCCCTAGTAACACCTGACTCCATTAGCGGTAAAAGGTTCTTAGTATCTACCCTATCTATACCCCTAATCATCTTATACACTTCTATCAGATCTCCCCTAAACCTTCTCTTCTCCAATGAGAACAGCCCCAAGTGCCTCAGCCTTTCCTCATAAGATTTTCCTACCATTCCAGGCAACATCCTGGTAAACCTCCTCTGCACTCGTTCTAAAGCTTCCACATCCTTCCTATAGTATGGCGACCAAAACTGCATACAATACTCCAGATGAGGCCGCACCAGAGTCTTATACAACTGCAACATGACCTCAGGACTCCAGAACTCAATTCCTCTGCCAATAAAGCCCAGTACACCATATGCCTTCCTCACAGCACTATTTACCTGGGTGGCAACTTTCAGAGATCTGTGTACATGGACACCAAGATCCCTCTGCTCATCCACACTACCAAGTAGCCTACCATTAGCCCAGTAATCCATCATCTTGTTATTCCTACCAAAGTGAACGACTTCGCACTTAGCTACATTGAATTCCATTTGCCACATTTCCGCCCAGCTCTGCAACTTATCTATATCCCGCTGTAACCTACCACTTCCTTCCTCACTATCCACAACTCCACCGACTTTTGTGTCATCCGCAAACTTGCTTACCCAGCTTTCAAGTCCTTCCTCTAGATCATTTATAAAGATAACAAAAAGCAATGGTCCCAAAACAGATCCTTGTGGTACACCGCTAGTAACTGCGCTCCAAGATGAACATAATCCATCAACTACTACCCTCTGTCTCCTTCCAGCCAGCCAATTCCTAATCCAAACCTCTAATGTATCCTCAATGCCATACCTCCGAAGTTTTAGCATTAGCCTACCATGGGGAACCTTATCGAACGCCTTACTAAAATCCATATACACAACATCTACTGCTTTACCCTCATCCACTTCCTTGGTCACCTTCTCAAAGAACTCAATAAGGTTTGTGAGGCACGACCTGCCCTTCACAAAACCATGCTGGCTATCCCTGATCACGTTATTCCTACCCAGATGTTCATAAATCTTATCCCTTACCATTCTCTCTAAGACTTTGCCCACCACTGAAGTCAGACTCACTGGCCTATAGTTGCTAGGGCTATCCCTACTCCCTTTCTTGAACAATGGGACCACATTCGCTATCCTCCAGTCCTCTGGTACTATTCCTGTTGACAACGACGACATAAAAATCCAGGCCAATGGCTCTGCTATCTCCTCCCTAGCTTCCCATAGGATCCTGGGGTAAATGCCATCAGGCCCAGGAGACTTATCTATATTCATCCTTTCCAATATTCCCAAAACCTCTTCCCTGCATATTTCCAGGGCATCCATTCTAATTATTTGTGATTCCATATTCACATCAGCAACAGTGTCCTGTTCCTGAGTGAATACTGATGAAAAGTACTGATTTAATGTCTCTCCAATCTCCTCCGCCTCCACACACAACTTCCCACTACTATCCTTGACTGGACCGATACCTACCCTAGTCATCCTTTTATTCTTGACATACCTATAGAAAGCCTTTGGGTTTTCCCTAATCCTACCAGCTAAAGACTTTTCATGTCCCCTTCTCGCTTCTCTTAGCTCCCTCTTTAGCTCCTTCCTGGCTACCTTATAACACTCAATCGCCCCTACTGAACCTTCACGCCTCATCTTTACATATGCCGCCTTCTTCCCTTTCACAAGGGACTCCAATTCCTTACTAAACCACGGCTGCCTCACAAGGCCCTTTACACCATGCCTGACTGGTACATACCTATCGAGGACACGCAGTAGCTGCTCCTTGAACACTCCCCACATCTCATTAGTGTTCTTCCCTTGAAGCCTGTTTTTCCAATCCACACATCCTAAGTCATGCCTCACTGCATCATAATTTCCTTGCCCCCAGCTATAGCTCTTGCCCTGTGGCACACGATTATCCCTCTCCATCACTAAAGTAAAAGTCACCGAGTTGTGGTCACTGTCCCCGAAGTGCTCACCTACCTCCAAGTCTAACACCTGGCCTGGTTCATTACCTAGAACCAAATCCAATATAGCCTCCCCTCTTGTTGGCCTGTCGACATATTGTGTCAGGAAACCCTCCTGCACACATTGTACAAACACCGACCCATCTAATGAACTCGAGCTATAGCTCTCCCAGTCAATATCTGGGAAGTTAAAGTCCCCCATAACAACCACCCTGCTACCTTCACTCTTTTCCTGAATCATCCTCGCAATATTATCCTCTACTTCTCTAGGACTATTAGGAGGCCTGTAGAAAACACCTAACAGGGTGACCTCACCTTTCCTATTTCTAACCTCAGCCCAAACTACCTCAGATGGCAAGTCCTCTTCCATCGTCCATTCCACTGCTGTGATACTGTCTTTGACAAGTAATGCCACGCCTCCCCCTTTTTTACCCCCATGTCTGATCCTACTAAAACATTTGAACCCTGGAACGTGCAACAGCCATTCTTGTCCCTGTTTTACCCACGTCTCTGTAATGGCCACAACATCGAAGTCCCAGGTACCAACCCACGCTGCAAGTTCACCTACCTTATTCCTTATACTTCTGGCATTGAAGTATACACACTTCAATCCACCTTTCTGGTTACAGGCACCCTCCTTAGAGATCGCTGCATTATTCCTAACCTCCCTACACTCAAGGTCCTGTACCCTAAAGCTACAGTCCTGGTTCCCATGCCCCCGCGGAGTTAGTTTATTTGGGTTGGTGATGTCATTTCCTGTGGTAATGTCACTTCCTGTTATTTTTCTCAGGGGGTGGTAGATGGGGTAGAATGGGCACCTCCTCAAATTCTCCTCATTCCTGATGAAGGGCTCCAGTCCTGAAACATCGATTTTCCTGCACCTCAGATGCTGCCTGACCTGCTGTGTTTTTCCAGCACCACACTCTCAACTCTGATCTCCAGCATCTGCAGACCTCACTGTCTCCTACATTCTCAAATTGGCTGAATCTGTGCGTGGTGTCCCACAAGGATCTGTGTTGGAGCCTCAACTATTCATCATGTTTATCAATGATTCAGAGGATGGTGTGAGAAATGGATGATATGTGGAAAATTGACAGAGACATTGTTGAAGCTGGATCGTGCACAGCCTTATCCTGTGCCTGATCCCTGTAGACTCTATTACCAGAACAGTGCACAAACTGAGAGGATTCAGAAAACCTCAAGGCTTTACTTGCCAATTTTAGCATACAAGAAATGTAGATGGAAAGGTACAGAGAGATTAAGAGGAAGGTATCTGAAATTAAAAAGGCAAACTGTGGCAAATGGATTTACATGTCAGCAAATGGGAGGTTTCTATGTTGAAGCTTCAATAATGGATCAATCTATTCTCTAAAGATAAAAGGCTAGAGGCAGTGGAGTTTCAAAGTACTGGAAAAACTCAGCTGTAAAAACAGAAAATGCTGGAAAAACTCCACATCTGTGAAGAGAAATCAGAGTTAACGTTTCAGGTCAAGTGACCGCTCCCCAGAACTGGTTGTGTTGTTGAGTCCACCATTGAGTGGATCATTAAAAAGTCAGGAACAGTTACAGAAAATAGTTGAAAAGGTAACTAGAATGTTAGTCTTTGGCTGGAAGTCTAGAAGACAAGGGAGTAGAAATCCTACTGCAGTGATACAAAGCCCTGGTTAGACCAACCCTGGAATCAGAGTAGGCTCTGGGCCCACACTCAGGAAGGAAAGACTGATCTTGGAGGGAGAGCTGTCTCAGTTCCCCAGAATGCAACCCATCTAGATTAGATTACTTACAGTGTGGAAACAGGCCCTTCATCCCAACAAGTCCACACCGACCTGCAACCCACTCCCCTACATTTACCCCTGCCCCTAACATTATGGACAATTTAGCACGGCCAATTCACCTGACGTGCACATTTTTGGACTGTGGGAGGAAACCGGAGCACCCGGAGGAAACCCACACAGACACGGGGAGAATGTGCAAACTCCACACAGACAGTTGCCTGAGACGGGAATTGAACCCGGGTCTCTGGCGCTGTGAGGCAGCAGTGCTAACCACTGTTCTACCGTGCCGCCAATGAATGGGAGGAGGCCATTCAGCCCTTGACCCCTGCCTCTAGCCTTTCAAGGATCTACAAAGAGAGAATATCCCAAACAGGAGGTAGGAAGGTATTTCTGTTGGTTATGAGTCTAAAAGTAGAGGCATAGGCAAATATATCAAGGCAGATTTTTCAGGAGTGAAATTAGGAAACATTTTGACACACAAACTGAGAGGTTTGGAACTCTTTACAAATGTCAATCCATGCAAGATCAATTGTTCATTGAATCAGAGATTGGTAGATTTTTTTTATTCAATGGTGTTAAGGGATATGTGGGTGAAGGCAGATTGGATCACAGTCAGCATGCCCTCATTGAATTCTGGGATGGGGGTCAAGGGCTGAATGGCCTCCTCCTGTTCTTAAGTTGCTTTAATTGCCATTCAGAAAGATCATCTGCAGGAGCACTCAATGGCAATGGACATCAATAACCCCAACCCTTTGTAATAGAATGTTCCCTTTTCTTCTTCTCTAAAGTTATTGAGTGTGTATATTATTTATCCATGGAATCAATTCAGCAAACCGTTGGAAATGCCCTCTTCAGCATTTACCCTTTGCTCCTTCCTTCTTTATTTCCTCTGATTAAAGTTGGATGAGAGGTTCTTCCCCCCTCCTCGGGTATCACCCATCAGTTGACATTGAACCTTTCTATTTTCCCTCTGCAAATGGACTGCCCTTAATGTCACATACAGTTCTAACTGTGGCCCCAGCTATACCCTGGTACAAGCCCTTCTTCCTTACAAAGGGAGCTCATGCTGAATCTGAAAGTAAGGTAGGTTTCCATGTATACTTTCCTTTGGGTTAGTGTGTGGTTTAACGTGCAAAATACTCATTCTTACAGTAAACAATCAATGAAAGGGTTTATTGTAAATACCTTTGTGTTTGGTCGTGGTTATGCAATAACTAGCCACCGAGATCCGGTTACAAAACACAGCTTGGTGGAGGCAGCAGCGATAAACCAACACCATTCTCTAACCACATGTGATCTATAAGTCATCACAGCCTTTCTTGCAACTTGATGCACTGCTATATTTGTAAAATTTGAATGACTACGTGGCAGTTTATTGCAAACGCTGTGGTGAGAACTCAAGCAGGAAATCAGTGGGTGGTTACAAAAATGTTCCACCAGCATTTAAAAAAGTTCACAACTCGAACGAGGAGCTATCTCACACTCAGAATTAAATACGTGCACAGACAAAGAATGTTCACTAAAGGGCAGCCAGCCAACCTTCAGCATTAAGCTGCCAGATATCTTATTCTCTTGAAGTAGGGTCTCTTTTCAACAAGTAAAAAATGAGGTCTGCAGATGCTGGAGATCACAGCTGAAAATGTGTTGCTGGTCAAAGCACAGCAGGCCAGGCAGCATCTCAGGAATAGAGAATTCGACGTTTCGAGCATAAGCCCTTCATCTCTTTTCAACAAGACTTGAAATGGTCACAGGTTACCTGTGAGAGACTTCACCATTCTAGATGTTTCCTTCTTGTCCAGGTCCCACTTTCATTTAGAGTCATAGTGTCATATAACATGGAAGCAGACCCTTCGGTCCAACTCATCCATGCTGACCAGATATCCCAAACTGACCTCATCCCATTTGCCTGGATTTTGTTCATATCCCTCTAAACCTTTTCTATGCAGATACCCATCCAGATGCCTTTTAAATGTTGTAATTGTACCAGCCTCCACCACTTCCTCTGGCAGCTCATTCCATACACACACCACCCTCTGTGTGAAAAAGTTGCCCCTTTGGTTCTTTCTAAAATCTTCCCCCTCTCACCTTAAACCTATGCCCTCTAGTTTTGGACTCTCCAATCCTGGGAAAAAATATCTTGTCTACTTATCCTAACCAAGCCCCTCAGGATTTTATAAACCTCTATTATGTTATCCCTTGGCCTCCGACACTTCAGGGAAACCAGCCCCACCCTATTCAGCCTCTCCCTATATCTCCAACCCTCCAGCCCTGGCAACATTGTTGTAAATCTTTTCTCTGCCCTCTCAAGTTTAACAGCATCTTTCCAACAGAAGGGCAACCAGAATTTCTCCACCATTGATAGCCTTTTCATCAGATGCCTGGGTTCCTAAGTAATTCTGCCCACCATGTTGTTGCCTGCTCATGGCCTCACATTCCCCCCCCAACTCCCAGATATTTCCTTTGGATGGTGGCTTTGTAAAGCTGGGTGACACCAACAGAGTGGCTTCAATCCTTATCCTGGCTGAAGTCATCCTAAAGGATTTATCCTCTTATTCCTTACCTGAGGTGTGCTAACCCTTGGGTTTAATTCACTACCAGACATCAGTCTCCAGTGTCACGGCAGGCCCTGTGGTATTCTGGGACAATGGTGGAGGAGCTGCCTGAAGTGGATGAATCACAGTACTATGACAGCATGGAAGGAGGCCAGTCAGCCCATCATACCTGCACTGGTTCTAATACCTCGTGCCAATCTCCTGCCCTTTCCCCAAATCCCTACACACTACTTCAATCCAAGAAACCATCCTGTGCCCTCTTGATTGCCCCAGTTGAGCCTGCCTTCAGACAATGCATTCCAGACCCATAGTGACAATGTATTTTCTCACATCACTCTTGCTTCTTTTGCAAATTGCTTTAAATCAATTCCATCTCTTTCTTCTTGCTTTTATGAGCAGGAACTGCTTCTCCCTATCTACTTTACCCAACCCATTCATGCTTTAGAAAACCTCCATCAAATCTCCTCTCAGCCTTCTCTTCAGTGAACAAACAGTCTGCTCCACTCCCTAACTCACATATTCTTATAATGCACTGTGGATATGAGACGTCATTGAGATGGTGCTAAAATACACTCCTTCAGCTGGGGATAAAGATATATCTCATGTCCTCACACCATTCACCTTTCGTCAATGTGTGACTCACAGTACGTTCACGGCATGCCCTCATGATATGGTTTCTTGGGTTGAACATTATTCCCAGTGTGATATAGTGTGAGCGCTGTCCTATATGTCAGCCCATGTAAGATAGACCACAAGTTTCAAGTACTTAATGAGACAGATGTCATGAAGTTTAGTAACATCACTACCCATTTAAATTACACAGGCCTATTATATATAAAGTATATGATATATATATACATATAGTCTAGGTTTTGAGCTTACTGATTATTACAATAAATTAAAAATACATAACTGAACTAATTAAACTGATTCCATGAAGATGAGATGGGAACTTTTATACTGGACCGTTAAATGTTGCGGTACCTTATATCATTCTCAGTGCCTGCAATCTCTGACATAATGCAACTTTCCCCTTTAAAGACTGGGAGTTTTTAATCTAATAAAATACACAAGGATACATAAAGGTAGAGTGTCTCTGTTGGTTTAGATAATGCAAGAGATAACTCAGAGAATACCAATGTCAGGCTGGAAACGTTACCTCTGTTTCTCTGTTTCAGACAGTGTCAGACCTGCTGTGTTTCTTTTAGATAATGTTTTAGTGGATGTACAGTACACCCTAAGCTAGTCCTTACATAGTCTTCATGATGAGACAGTCGCCTCACTCCACGGTGTGCTGACTGGTACAATAATGGGTTGAAGTATGCCATCTGTCATTGGTATGTCGTTATTATCTAGCATCATTCTTCAGCCATCGAATGGTGATCAGGAAATACAGTTCAAATCTGTACAAACACCCAACATAAGAAGTAGAGCAGGAGTATGCAGTTCAGTCCCTCAAGCTTGCATCACCATCTAATGTGATCAATGGCTGACTTGCCCTAAGTCTGGATTCCTCTTCCATAACAATACATCATCTCCATCAACACCCTGATATTTCCAAAATCTATCCATTTCCTCTTTAAATACTTTCAGTGAGTTGTAGAGTCATGGGGACATGCAGCATGAACACAGACCCTTCGGTCCAACTCGTCCATGCCAACCAGGTATCCTAAATTAACCTAGTCCTACCTGCCAGCACTTGGTCCACATTCCCTTAAACCCTTCTTCCTATTCATGTACCAATTCAGATGCCTAGTCTCCACAACCCTCTTGAGTAGGACATTCCAGACATTCACAACCTTCTGAGAGAAGGAATTCCTTCCCATCTCAGTTTTAATGGGGTGTTCCCTGATTCCGTAACTCAGTTGCTTAGTTCCAGACTCCCTCACTCGTGGAAACATCTTCTCAACATTGACCTTGTCAATCCCATCTCAGAATCTTGTATGTATCAATAGGATCACCCCTAATTCTTCTAAACTCTGATGAATAAAGGCCTAACCTGTCGAACTATTCTTGATAATTCATAGAGACACACAGCATAGAAACAGGCCATTCGGCCCACCATGTCTATGCTGACTAGCGAACACCAAACTACACTAATCTCATTTACCTGCACTTGGTCCTTTACCAGTTGGGCTCTGGTATTTTAAGTGTGCATACAGCTGTTCCTTAAATGCTGTGAAAGTACCTGCTCCCACTTCCCTCACAGGCAGCATGTTCTGTATTTATACCATCCTCTGGGTGAACAAGTCAACCTCATTGTCCCAGGGACCAGCCCTAGTGAATCTCTTGTGAAATGCTGCCCATGTCTTAGTTCAAAATGCGAATCAACACTGTACAACAGTCCTCAATCTGCAGCCTTACTAGTATCTGTAAAACTGTGATAAGGCTTCATGCTTTTTTAAATTCCAACCCCTAGCAATAAAGGCCAAAATTCCATTTGTGTTCTGAGTGACATGCTGACCTTTTAGTTTCACACACACAAAAACACCCAGATCCCTCTGCACTGCACCTTTTTTGGAGGCTCTTCCGTTTAAATCTCACAGGTGGTTTTCCTATAATGAGTTTATTAAACGCGATTTGTCTACAACATGATTTGTGATTTGCCAACCTTTTTTTTTACAAAGTGAACCCCCGTTTGCTGATATGAAGGTGGGAGGAATTCTCATCTCCACCACAAGGTGTTGCGGTGGGCGGAGAACTGGACTCTGCGTCAGCATCACGTGATCAGTCAAGTCAAATCCTTCCAGATGAAGGGCTTCTGCCGAAACGTTGATTTTCCTGCTCCTCGGACTCTGCCTGACCTGCTGTGCTTTTCCAGCACCACTCTAATCTTGACTCTGATCTCCAGCATCTCCAACACTTTCACCATGTTTGTAGAAGTTCCTCCTCCAGTGAATTGTTTAATTGTCCACCGCCATTCCAGACTGGATGTGGAAGGACTGGAGAGCTTAGATCTGATCCATTGGTTCTGGGATCGCTTAGCTCTGTCTATCACTTGCTGCTTATGCTGTTTAATAGTTGAAAATGTGTTGCTGGTTAAAGCAAGTCGTTATGCTGTTTAATATGCAAGTCGTCCTGTTTGGTAGCTTCATCAGGTTCAGGAAACTTCACACAGTCAGGAAGGAGAGATCCCGTCTGGAGTGAGACACAGTCTGGGTAAATATATCGTTTGTGGAATATTGATGGCAACGTGCAAATTCGGCACAGAGGGTAAAAGTTGATTTTGCTTGATCCTTTTTGGCTCATAGTTTGTAAGGTTTTTTGTTTAAAGCAGGATAAATCAAAGCTCAGGATCAGGGGTCCAAGAAAGAAGAGTGACATCACAGGTAAACCAGAAGTTCATTGGTTGGTGACACTACTAATTTCACTGTCAATTATTGGTTACTTTCAGACTGAAGGTATACAGGGCAACTTCCATTTTCTGAACGACACGGGCAGGGAGTATTTTGTTCGGATAGTTGAATGTTTGGATAACACTGTTTACCCAAGCATCGGGACCTTGCGATCTTGATCAGATAATCCGAAATTCGGATAATCGATGTTCGGATAACTGAGGTTGTCCTGTAAATAGGGAAAACTTTTACAAGCTGCAAACTAAAACATCAATATCAATTTTTTAAAAAATCAAATTAAGAACTAAGTCCTTAAAATAGTGCTGCCAGACCAGATTTTGTGTTGTTCTTGTCCTAATAATACATTCCTTTATTTTGGGAAGATTTATTTAGCCATGATCAACTGGGTTTTAATCAGACAAACCAAAGCCCATATCATCATCCAATTCCTCAGACTCTTCCTTCTTCACCGCCCTCATTTTCTCTTTGACAGCAGCTGGAACAACTTCAAGCACAAGGGCCACAAAAGCTGGCAGATCAGCCAGGGAAGCCTTCACCTATTGAGCTAATGGGGAAAAGTAATCTGTCTCACAGCAACAACCAGCCCCCTTGACTGACAATGGAGAGTGAGACAGAGGTAATAGTTAGATAACCAATCAGCAGGGACACACTGGTCATCGAGCAAACTGCAGCGTTTCTTGAATTGAATAGAATTGAATTGAATTTATTATCACGTGTACCGAGGCACAGTGAAAAGCTTTGTCTTGTGAGCAATACAGGCAGATCACAGAGTTCAGTAGCATAGATAGTAAATAATAGGGAAACAGCAGCAAAGACAAAAACAAAAACACAGGTACAGGCGAATGTTAAGAGTTTGTGAGTCCATTCAGAATTCTAACAACAGTGGGGTAGGAACTGTTACAAAACCGGCTGGTGTGTGTGTTCAGGCTTCTGTACCTTCCCCCCGATGATAGAGGTTTTAGAAAAACATTGCCAGGGTGGGATGGATCGTTGAGAATGCTGGCAGCCTTTCCTTGACAGTGGGCCTGGTAGATGGATTCTATAGATGGGAGGTTGGCCTTTGTGATTGTCCGGGCCAAGTTCCCCACTCTCTGTAACCATCTCCAATCTTGAATAGTACAGTTGCCGTACCAGGTAGTGATACATCCAGACAGAATGCTCTCGATGGTGCACCTATAAACGTTGGCGAGGGTATTTGCCATCATGCCAAATTTCCTCAGCTGCCTGAGGAAGAAGAGACGTTGTTGGGCCTTTGTAACCAGTGCATCCACATGAAGAGTCTGAGAAAGCTTATTGTGGATGACCACTACCAGGAGCTTGACACTCTCCACTCGTTCCAGCTCTGTGCTGTTAAAATGTAAGGGAGCATGAGTAACATCCCGTCAAAAGTCAATAATGAGTTCCTTGGTTTTGCCAGCATCGAGAGCTCGGTTGTTCTCAGTGCACCATTTTTCCAGGTCTTCCACCTCCTGTCTGTGGTCTGTTTCGTTGCCATCTGAGATTCGACCAACAATGGCGGTGACATCAGCGAACTTGTAAATGGCATCAGTCTGGTATTTGGTGACGCAGTCATGGCGGGGAGGGTGGGGGGACGGGGGGGGACGGGGGAGTGGGGGGGCAGGGAGGCTCCAGTGTTGAGTGTTAGTGAGGATGAAATATCGTCCCCAATCTTCACTGATTGTGGCCTGTGGGTCAGGAAACTGAGGATCCAGTTGCAGAGAGTGGGGCTTAGTCCAAGATCACTAAGGTTAGTAATCAGTCTCGAGGGGATAATACTGTTAAAGGCTGAACTGTAGGCAATGAGTAGGATTCTTATGTAGCTGTTCTTGGCATCAAGATGTTCTGGGGAGGAGTGAAGGACAAGTGATATGGCATCTGACGTGGATCTGTTGGTCCGATAGGCAAATTGGAGTGGATCAGGAGTAGTGGGGAGGCTGGAGTTGATTAATGCCATGACCAGCCTTTCAAAGCACTTCATGTCCACCGAAGTTAGGGCCACTGGGCTGTAGTCATTGAGACATGCTGCATGAGCCTTCTTAGGCACAGGGATGATGTTGGGCCTCTTGAAACAGGCAGGGACAGTGACCTGCTGCAGGGAGAGGTTGAAGATGTCCGAGAAGACCGCTGCCAGTTGATCTGCACATGTTCTGAGTGCACGGCCTGGTACTCCGTCTGGACCCATCGCTTTCCTTGGATTCACATGAAGGAAAACTGATCTGACCTCTGATGCAGTAACTGTTGGGATAGGTTCGTCAGGACCTGTCAGAATAGGTGTTACCTCTCTGCCGAAATTCTGCTCAAAGCGAGCATAGAAGGTGTTGAGACGATCTGGGAGGGATGTGTCATCGTCTGCTATCCTGTACTGTCTGTTTAGAACCTGTGATGTAATTCAGTCCTTGCCATAGTTGCCGGGTGTCTGTCTGGGTCTCTAGTTTGGATCAGTATTGGTCCTTGGCTGTCTTCATGGCTCTGCGAAAGTCATACTTGGATTCCTTATATTTGAGTGGGTCTCCTGATCTGAAGGCCTCACGCCTGGTTTTTAGTAGGTTCTGTATGTCCTGATCCATCCAGGGTTTCCTGTTGGGGAATACCCGGATTGACTCCCTCGGTGTGCAGCCCTCCACACTGCACTTACTGATAACGTCTGTGACGGTGATGGTGTACAAGGCCAAGGTACCTGCGGCCTGTTTGAACACGGCCCAATCAGCTGATTCCAGACAGCCCCGGAGTTGACCTTCTGCCTCCTCCTACTAGCGCTGGACCTGTCTCCATGAGGTGGGTCTCCTGCTTGAGCCTTGGCCTCTGAGCAGGGTGAAGAAGCACAGCAATTTTACCAATATCCGGGACCTGAGGTTTGTACGTGATGCCATTGTGATAAAGGTGGATGATTGCTAACCCATGGAAGAAGGGAGAGATATTTAAGTTGTTCAGCAGGCAGCTTCACTAGCTCCTGCCTTGTCGGTGACTTCACTGGTATCTCGGGAGATCTCCATGGTGATGCCCAAATCCTGGAAGAAGGTGGTCTTCTCAGGGCCTCAGCCTTTGCCTTGGTACAGTGAACACTTTAACTCTCCCTCCCACTCCACTGAGGACATGCAGGTCCTTGGACTCCTCCACCAGCAGAACATAACAACACGACGGCTGGAGGAGGAGCGCCTCATCTTCCGCCTGGGAACCCTCCAACCACAAGGTATGAATTCAGATTTCTCCAGCTTCCTCATTTCCCCTCCCCCTACCTTGTCTCAGTCGGTTCCCTCAACTCAGCACCGCCCTCCTAACCTGCAATCCTCTTCCTGACCTCTCCGCCCCCACCCCACTCTGGCCTATCACCCTCACCTTGACCTCCTTCCACCTATCACATCTCCATCGCCCCTCCCCCAAGTCCCTCCTCCCTACCTTTTATCTTAGCCTGCTTGGCACACTCTCCTCATTCCTGATGAAGGGCTTATGCCCGAAATGTCGAATTTCCTGTTCCTTGGATGCTGCCTGACCTGCTGCACTTTAACCAGCAACACATTTTCAACTTGGTACAGTGAGCCCTGTGAGGAGCAATCACACTGACACATGCAGCAACTGTCACCTTGTTGGTCAGGTTATGGTCTTCACACAAATCCACCCTGGTGAATCCAAAACCAGCGTTTCCATGGAGATGTGGCAGAGGGTTTGCCAGAGCAGGATTACTTTGTAGGTGGCCTCAGATGTCTTTGTGCATCATAGCCTTTCTGCCCATCAGCACAGCAACCTTAACACACTGGACAGCAGTGAACTGAGGGGTGCATAGGTTATTTTATTTTAGATTAGGAATAATCCTCAGCACAACAGCGTGGGCCGAAGGGCCTGTTCTGTGCTGTACTTTTCTATGTTCTATGTTCTATGATATCCAGAAATGTTGCATCTGTTTGGACCCAACATCATCTGCACCAACAATGAAACATTTTTGATGCTGAACCAATATTTGAATAATTTTCTAAAAATACTTGGACTTCCACATAGCTCTGTCACCCCTGAACAAGGGAATAATATTTGCTATTCTTCAATCATCTGGCAGTACTCCAATGGACAGTGAGGACGCAAAGATCATCGCCAAAGGTGCAGTAACTTTTCCCTCATTTCCTGTAGTAACCGTGGTTATATCCCAGGGGATTTATCTATCCTTTTGTTTCTCAAAATTTTCAGCGTGTTCTCCTTCCTAACATCAACCTGTTCTAACATATCAGCCTGTTTCACACAGCCCTCAAAAACATCAAGGTTCCTCTCAGTAGTGAATACTGAAGCAAAGTATTCATTAAGGATGTCCCCTACCTCCTCTGATTTCACGCGCAAGTTCCCTCCATTATCCCTGATCAGCACTCCCCTCACTCTGACCATCCTGTTGTTCCTCTCATAAGTGTAGAATGCCTTAGGACTTTCCATAATCCTACCCGCTAAAGCTTTCTCATGTCCCCTTCTAGCTCTCTTAAGTCCATTCTTCAGTTCCTTCCTGGCTACCTGTTAACTCTCTAAAGCCCTGTCTGATCCTTGCTTCCTCAACCTTAAGTAAGCTTCCTTCTTCCTCTTGACTGGATCTTCCACATCCCATGTCACCCAAGGTTCTTTCAACCTACCATCCCTTCCTTGTCTCAGTGGCAAACCTGTCCAACACAATCAAACAAGTGCTCCCTAAACAACCTCCACAATCTGTTGTGCATTTCCCTGAGACCAGCTGTTCCCAATCTAAGTCCCATTTCCTGCCTAATAGCATTGTAATTTCCCTCCCCCAATTAAATATTTTCCCATATTATCTGCTCCCAATCCTCTCCAAGAGTATAGTAAAGGTCAGGGAGTTGTGATCACTATCGCTGAAATGCTCTTCCACTGAGAGATCTGACACCTGACCTGGTTCATTGCCAAGCACCCAATCCAATATGGCCTCCCCTCTAGTCAGCCTATCGACATACCGAGTCAGGAGCCCTTCCTGGACACACCTGACAAAGCTGATCCATCCAAACGTTTCGTCCCCTTTCTAGGTGACACCTTCAGTGCTTGGGAGCCTCCTGTGAAGCGCTTCTGTGTTGATTCCTCCGGCATTTATAGTGGTTTGAATCTGCCGCTTCCAGTTGTCAGTTGCTGTCCGCTGCAGTGGCCGGTATATAGGGTCTAGGTCGATGTGTCTGTTGATAGAATTTGTGGATGAGTGCCATGCCTCTAGAAATTCCCTGGCTGTTCTCTAGGATTCCTGCGCCTGTGATATCCAAGTCTCCATAATGGCCACAACATCACAGTTCCAAGTATTGATCCATGATCCAAGTTCATCACCCTTATTCCTGATACTTCATGCATTAAAATTGACACACTTCAACTCATCACAGTAAGTGAACCTTTGTCCTATCAAGTGTCTATCCCTCCTCACAGACTCTCTGCACACTGTGTCTCGCTGTTCATTTCCTACTCCATCATCTGATCCGTAGCTCCAGTTCCCACCCTCCTTCCAATCTAGTTTAAACCCTCCCGAAGAGCTCAAGCAAACCTCCCACCCAGGATGTTGGTTCCCCTGCTATTCAGGTGCAACCCATCCTTCCTGTACAGGTCCCCTCTTCCCTAGAAGGTATCCCAATGATCCACATGTCTGTAGCCCTCCTTGCCTACAGTCATCATGACTTTGTGAGGGGCAGGTCATGTCTCACAAACCTTATTGAATTGTTTGAGGATGTGACAAAACAGGGTACTAAGTGATAGGGTCTATTTATATTTAGAAAAGAATGAGCTTATCAGTGATAGGCAACATGGTTTTGTGCAGGGGAAATCATGCCTCACCAACTTAATAGAGTTCTTCGAGGAAGTGACCAAGTTGATGGATGAAGGAAGGGCTGTTGATGTCATACACATGGACTTTAGTAAGGCGTTTGATAAGGTTCCTCAAGGTAGACTAATGGCGTGCAGGGTGTTCTGGCTAGGTGGATATAGAACTGGTTGAGCAACAGGAGACAGAGTAGTAGTTGAAGGGAGTTTCTTGAAATGGAGAAAGGTGACCAGTGGTGTTCCACAGGGGTCAGTGCTGGGGCCACTGTTGTTTGTGATATAAATAAATGATCTGGAAGAGGGCACTGTTGGCATGATCAGCAAGTTTGCAGATGACACAAAGATTGGTGGAGTAGCAGAAAGCATAGGGAACTGTCAGAGAATACAGGAGGATATAGATAGACTGGAGAGTTGGGCAGAAAAGTGGCAGATGGTTTTCAATCCAGACAAATGTGAGGTGATGCACTTAGGCAAGTCTAATTCTAGAGCAAATTATACAATGAATGGAAGAGCCTTGGGAAAAGTTGTTGAGCAGAGAGATCTGGGAGTGCAGGTCCATTGTACCTGAAACTTCCTGCACAGGTGGATAGAGTGGTCAAGAAGGCATACAGTATGTTTGCCTTCACTGGACGGGGTATCGAGTATAAGAGCTGGCAAGTCATGTTAAAATTGTACAAGACATTGGTTCAGCCGCAATTAGAATACTGTGTACAGTTCTGGTCTCCACATTACCAAAAGGATGTGGGCGCTTTGGAGAGGGTGCAGAGAAGGTTACGAGGATGTTGCCTGGTATGGAAGGTGCTAGCTATGAAGGGAGGTTGAGTAGGTTAGGTTTGTTTTCACTAGAAAAAGGAGATTGAGGGGGGACCTGATTGAGGTTTACAAAATCATGAAGGGTATAGACAGGGTGGATAGAGACAAGCTTTTTCCCAGGGTGAAGGATTCAATAATGAGAGGTCATGCTTTCTAGGTGAGAGGTGGAAAGTTTAAGGGGGATACACACGGCAAGTACTTCACACAGAGGGTGGTGGGCGTTTGGAACGTGTTGCCAGCAGAGGTGGTAGAGGCAGGCACGGTAGATTCATTTAAGATGCATCTGGACAGATGCATGAGTAAGTGGGGAGCAGAGGGATACAGATGCTTAGGAATTGGGCAACAGGTTTAGACAGTGGATTTGGATCAGCTCAGGCTTGGAGGGCCGAAGGGCCTGTTCCTGGGCTGTAAATCTCCTTTGTTTTTGTTCTTTAACATATTGATGAAGGTAGAGCAGTGGATGCGGGAGTTTATAAAATAATGAGAGGTACAGATAGTGTTAATTGTAGGCATCTTTGTCCTAGGCCAGTTCTGACGGCAATTTATTGTCCATCCCTAATTGACCAGAGAGTAGTCAAGAGTGAACCACATTTGGTTGGTGGATCCGGAGTCACATGTAGGCCAGAACAGGTAAGGATGGCAGATTCCTTCCGTAAAGGACATTAGCGAATTAGATAGGGTTTTCTGACATTTGGCAATCGGTTCTTAGTGATCAGAATTTGTTTTAATTGAAGGACCATGATAGGAGTTGAACCTAGTTCTCCAGAACAACAGCTACCTTTCTGGATTAATCATTTTGTGATAACATCACGAGGCCAACACCTCCCTGGAAGTACTGAGGGAGTGCCGCACTGTCGGACGGTCAGCGCTGAGGGAGTGCCGCACTGTCGGACGGTCAGTGCTGAGGGAGTGCTGCACTGTTGGAGGGTCAGTCCTGAGGGAGTGCTGCACTGTCAGAGGGTTAGTGCTGAGGGAGTGCTGAAATTTCGGAGGGTCAGTGCTGAGGGAATGCCGCACTGACAGAGGGTCAATGCTGAAGGAGTGCTGCACTGTTGGAGGGTCAGTCCTGAGGGAATGCCGCACTGACAGAGGGTCAATGCTGAAGGAGTGCTGCACTGTTGGAGGGTCAGTCCTGAGGGAGTGCTGCACTGTCGAAGGGTCAGTGCTGAGGGAGTGCTGTACTGTTGGAGGGTCAGTACTGAGGGAGTGCTGCACTGTCTAAGGGTCAGTGCTGAGGGACTGCTGCACTGTTGGAGGGTCAGTGCTGGAGGAGTGCCGCACTGTCACGATCAGTACAGGGGAATATAATGTAAATCTTCCTATCTGGGACGATTGTCATTTGGGAAGAATCTGAATCTCGCGAGCCACCGGCCCGAGTCCCCGACACATTCCAAAGGACAATTCCAATGGACAACACATCCAGAGCTTGCCAGTGATACGACCCTGTCGGAATGAAACAAGGAAATAATTCTTGGAATTCAATGTGGAAGATCCAATGTGCTTTGCGAAGTGTAATTATATTGCAAATAATAATAAACCATCTTTGGTTCAACCTAAATTCACGATATCAGTGGGACAAAGGTTAGCTTCTTGTTTGTAATGTTAGTCACAGAATGTTTGTATTTTTATGGTTAGAAATTATTGTTCAACTAAAATATTATCAACTAAAACTATGAAAAATCTGTTCACAAGTAGGTGATGATTGTTTCTCTGTAAGTATTGCTGGACAATACAGAAACGGCAGTTTTAATGAGTGTTTCTCTTCACATTTTCCACTGTTTTGATTTTGTTGTTTGTCACTTTCCTTTGAGAACTGAGACTAGTGTGTATCGGTTTATTTAAGAAAAAACAGAGAAATTGTTCCTATATTCATCACAGAAAAGACTTTTGATTTTTGTTTTAGATGTGTCAAAGTCAGTGTGAAATAAATATGCAAAGACACAGAGTCATAGAGATGTACAGCACAGAAACAGACCCTTCGGTCCAACTCATCCATGCCGACCAGATTTCCGAAATTAATCTAAACCCATTTGGCCCATTTCCCTCCAAACCCTTCCTATTCATGTACCCATCCAGATGCCTTTTAAATGTTGCAATTGTACCAGCCTCCACCACTTCCTCTGGCAGCTCATTCGATACACGTAACACCCTCTGTGTGAAAATGTTGCCCCTTAGGTCTCTTTTATACCTTTCCCCTCTCACCCTAAACCTATGCCCTCTAGTTCTGGACTCCCGACCCCAGAGAAAAGACTTTGCCTATTTATTCTATCGATGCTGCTCATGATTTTATAAATCTCTAGAACATCACCCCTCAGCCTCCTACGCTCCAGGGAAAACAACCCCAGCCTATTCAGCCTCTCCCTGTAGCTCAAATCCTCCAACCCTGGCAACATCCTTGTCAATCTTTTCTGAACCCTTTCAAGTTTAGGACTCTGGATCAGCTAAGATGGAGGACAGGAGAGGTTTGTGGCCCTAAGAGCTGTTCCTTTTTTAGGTATTTTCAGTCTTGGAGCTGATTTCCTCAAAATCTAGAAGCAGTAGACGCTGTGGCATTGTTTTGGAACTTTGGGGGAAGAAAAGATCAAAGCAAGAGCACTTTAAAAAGGAGGAAGACAGACAAAGGCTGTGTGAATATAGTGTGGAGCTGGAAAACGCACACCAGGTCAAGCAGCATCAGAGGAGAGGAAAGTCCACGTTTCAGGTCGGAACCTTTCCTTAGGTACTGAAAGGTCGGCTCCCCCTCTCCTCTGATGCTGCTTGACCTGCTGTGCGTTTTCCAGCTCCACTCTTCATCCTTTCTGGCTCTCCAGCAGTCCTCACTGTCTCCAAGACAAAGGCAGTGACCACATGGGAAGTGAATCAAACAGAGAAACAAACTTGCACTGCTGTCTGACCCAGCAGTTAGTCTGCCTAGCTGCTGCCTCTGCTGCTGGATTTAAATATCTCTGGACATCGGAGTATGTCTAAGAAAAACTAACAAACAACAAATTCACAACTGACTTTGGAAAAACCCAGTGTGGGAAAGCTCACAGCAGGAGAGCAACTAAGTGGCTTTTTAAAGTGTAACTTTACTATTTTTAAAAGGTACAATACTGAGTAGAGTGGGGTCTTTTTTGATTATATGTTTTACTGAGATCTGTCTCTTGCCCTTCACTCCTCCCTAGAATATCTTGACACCAAGAATATCTACATAAGAATCCTACTCATTGACTACAGTTCAGCCTTTAACACTATTATCCCCTCGAGACTGATTACTAAACTTAGTGATCTCAGACTAAGCCCCACTCTCTGCAACGGGACCCTCAGTTTCCTGACCCACAGGCCACAATCAGTGAAGATTGGGGACAAGATTTCATCCCCACTAACACTCAACACTGGAGCCCCCCCAGGGGTGTGTACTCAGCCCCCTACTGTACTCACTGTATACCCATGACTGCGTCACCAAATACCAGACTAATATCATTTACAAGTTCGCTGATGACACCACCATAGTCAGTCAAATCTCAGATGGCAACAAAACAGACCACAGACGGGAGGTGGAAGACCTGGAAAATGGTGCACTGAGAACAACCGAGCTCTCAATGCCAGCAAAACCATTGACTTTCAGTGGGATGTTACTCATGCCCCCCCCACATTAACAGCACAGAGGTGGAACGATTGGAGAGTGTCAAGCTCCTGGGAGTGGTCATCCACAACAAGCTTTCTCGGACTCTTCATATGGACGCACTGGTTACAAAGGCCCAACAATGTCTCTTCTTCCTCGGGCAGCTGAGAAAATTTGCCATGACGGTGAATACCCTTGCCAACTTTTATAGGTGCATCATCGAGAGCATTCCGTCTGGATGTATCACTCCCTGGTATGGTAACTGTACCATTCAAGATCAGAGATGGTTACAGAGAGTGGGGAACTCGGCCTGGACAATCACAAAGGCCAACCTCCCATCTATAGAATCCATCTACCAGGCCCGCTGTCAAGGAAAGGCCGCCAGCATTCTCAAAGATCCATTCCACCCTGGCAATGTTTTTCTACAACCTCTACCATCGGGGAGAAGGTACAGAAGTCTGAACACACACACACACGCACACACACACACACACACACACACACCAGTCGGTTTCAAAACTGTTCCTACCCTACTGTTGTTAGAATATTGAATGGCCTCACAAACTCTTAACATTCACCTGTACCTGTGTTTTGTTTTTACCACTGTTTACCTATTATTTACTATCAATGCTGCTTAACTCTGTGATCTGCCTGTATTGCTCACAAGACAAAGCTTTTCACTGTGCCTTGGTACATGTGACAATCAATTCAATTCAATTCATTGCAAAATATTTAAAGATTCTTCATCCACTGCCTTTTGATGAGGGGAGTTCCAAAAACCCTCTGAGAAAAAGACATGTTTCTGCATCTCTGTCTTAATAGAGTTACCCCTTATTTGTAAACCACAGCAGGAAACCGACAAATTTGCAAATTGGATTCCCCGCATTTTCTTAAAATATGATGTGGAGATACCGGAGTTGGACAAGATCAGACATCATGCCTGCCAAATGAGCAGCGCTCTGAAAGCTTGTGATTTCAAGTTCACCTGTTAGACTGTAACCTGGTGTCAAGTGACTTTTGACCTTCCTTTATAATAGTTAAATTTGAGATTCAGAGAATGGCTTTATTCTGATGTCTGCCCTGTGTATTTTGTAATCCCCAATCATTGCCAGCCTTAAGTTTGTTTTCAGAGCTCAGGACCTTGTTGCAGTGATACTGAATATTCCCATTCCTTAGATCTGGGTCACAGTTGCTGAAAATGGATATCCATTTGGAGTAATCTTCTCAACACGTCTCTCCCCACAAATCATTGGAGATGCCAGTGTTGGACTGGACTGTACAAAGTGAAAACTCACACAACACCAGGTTATAGTCCAACAGGTTTAATTGGAAGCACTAGCTTTGGGAGCGCTGCTCCTTCACCTCCTGATGAAGGAGCGGCACTCTGAAAGGAGCAGTGCTCCGAAAGCTAGTGCTTCCAATTAAACCTGTTGGACTATAACCTGGGGTTGTGTGATTTTTAACTCTGCCCACTTTGCGTCACTCCTGAGGCAGGAGCCCCACCTGCTGGCAGTAGCTCCACATTACACATCCAGGCAGAATCGAATGACAAAAGGCTTGCATTTATATATTTCATGAATTCAGGGCAATCAGGGCCTTTCTACAGCTGAAGAAGTAGTTGGGAAATGCAGTCAATTCAAAGTTTGTGAGAAGATTTGTAGCTCGGGTGCTCGTTGTTGTGGTTCTGTTCGCCGAGCTGGGAGTTTTTGTTGCAACCCTAACCCTAACCCTACCATACATCAGGGGCACTTCTGAACTGACAGCCAGACTGCTGCGACCACTAGGACTCATAACAGCACACAAACCAACAGCCACTCTCAGACCAACAACTCACCAGGACAAAGGACCCGATACCCAGCGTGAGCAAAACCAACGTAGTGTACAAATTCCCATGCAAGGACTGCACAAAACACTCCATAGGACAAACAGGAAGACAGCTAACGACCCGCATCCATGAACACCAACTAGCCACGAAACAACACGACCAGCTATCCTTAGTAGCCACACACACAGATGACAAACAACATGAATTCGACTGGGACAACACCACTATTATAGGACAAGCCAAACAGAGAACAGCCAGGGAATTCCTAGAGGCATGGCACTCATCCACTGATTCTATCAACAAACACATCGACCTGGACCCAATATACCGGCCACTGCAGCGGACAGCAACTGACAACCGGAAGTGGCAGAGACAAGCCACTATAAATACCGAAGGAAACATGACAGAAGCGCTTCACAGGAGGCTCCCAAGCACTGAGTATGTCACCTAGACAGGGGACGAAACGTTTGCAACAAAAACTCCCAACTCGGCGAACAGAACCACAACAAATGCAGTCAATGTCACAATGTAGGAACCATAGCTGCCAAGTTACATCCCACCAGCCACCAAGGTGTATCATAGGTTGGTATGTAACTGCTTTTTCCAAGGCCACAAGAAATTACAGAGAGTCCATCACACAGACCAGCCTTCCATCCATTGACTCTATACTTCCCGCTACCTCGGGAAAGTAGCCAATATAATCAAAGACCCCTCCCACTTCGGTTACATTCTCTTCCATCCTCTCCCCTATGGGTGGTGCAGTGGCTTAGTTGTTAGCATTGACACCTTATCGCGCCAGGGACCCAGGCTTGATTCCTGCCTCGGGCGACTGGTTAACTGCATATTCTCCCCCGTGTCTGCATGGGTTTCCTCCCACAATCCAAAGATGTGCAGGCCGGGTGAATTGGCCATGCTAAATTGCCTGTAGTGTTAGGTGTATTAGTCAGGGGTAAATGTAGGGTAGGGTAATAAGTCTGGGTGGGTTGCTCTTCAGGGAGTTGGTGTAGACTTGTTGGGCTGAATGGCCTGTTTCCATAATGTAGTGAGTCTAATCTCTCATTTATTTATTTATTAGTCTAATCTCTTTCATTGGGGCAGAAGACATGAAAGTTTGAAAACACGTACTAACAGATTTAAGAACCGTGTCTTCCCTGCTGCTTTCAGACCAATGATGGACATCTCACATATTAGAGTTGATCTTTCTCTGCACCTTCTCTGTCGCTGTAACACTATGTTCTGCATTTTTTTCTGTTACCCTGATGCACTTATGTAAGGTACATTTTCATGGGATAGCACACAAAACAATATTTTTCACTGTATCTTGGTACATGTGACAATAACAAATCAAATAAATCTAAAGAATGAGTAAGTGTCTTTGACAGTTTGTGTCCCTCAGTTTATTTCTTGTCGTGTGCAAATGGGTTACTTTGATTCCTTTACTACCCTTCAAATACATTTCATTGGCTTTCAAACACTTCAAGAACAAACCAGACAAGGGAGCACATGACACATGGTAGGGTCCTGGGGGGGCTCTGAGGGTTGTAAGGATCTGTTCCTTAAGATGGATAAAGTGGTTAAGGAACATGGGATACTTGCCTTCATTTGCCAAGATGTGGGGTTAAGAGCAGGGAGGTGATGCTGGGACTGTATAAGATGATGTTTAGACCCCAGCTGAAGTATTGTGTGCAGCTTTGAAATCTACATGGTAGGAGGGATGTGAGAGGGCGCAGAGATTTACCAAGATGTTGCCTTGTCTGGAGAGTTTCAGTTATGAAGGAAGATTGGATAGACTAGGGTTGTTTCCCTTTGAACATTGGAGATTGACAGGGGACAAGATTGAGTTGTATAAAATTCTAAGGGAGTTAGACAGGGTACACAGAAGAAACTGTTCCCCTGAGTGGAGAGATCAGTGACTAGGAGGTATGGTGAGAGAAACCCTCATAACATTGAAGAAGTATTTAGATGTGCACGTTGTAATGCCAAGGTATACAAGACACACAGCTGTTCTCTTTAGAACAGAAAAGGTTGAGGGGAGATCTGGTTGAAGTCTATAATGTTCTGAGTGGATAGAGACAATCCATTTCTCTCAGCATGGAGATCAGTAATGCAGGGAGAGTGATTCATGATCATTGGCAGAAGGAGAACTCTTTTCACTGAGAGGGACCCGGGAACTCATCACCTGAGGCTGGGAGTAGACAGAAACCATCCTGATATAACACCTGACACTATCACAATATCCAAGTAACTGGCTTGTGTCTAATCTGAAAACATCATGATATTCAAATTCTCAACAAGGGAATGGCTATGCGAGACCTGGTACTGGGGAATGAGCCCGGCCAGGAGATCGAAGATTCAGTGGGGGAGCATTTTAGGAACAGTGGCCATAATTCTGTAAGTTTGAAGTTAATATGGAAGGATAAAAGGAACCCTTGGGTGGAATTGGGGAAAGGCTAATTACCACAATATTAGGCAGGACTGGGAATTGAGATTGGGGGAGGAGCGGATGTTGGGGGTAAATCTACATCTGGCATTTGGGAATCTTTTAAAGATGATTTGATTAGAGTTTAGGACCAGCATGTTCCTGTGAAGGTGAAGGATAAGGAAAAAGATTCAGGAACTTTGGATGACAAGAGAAATTGTGAGCTTAGTCAAAAAGGAAAACGGGGGATACATAAGGTTTAGGAAAGCAGGTAAAGATTAAAGAAAATCTCAAGGCGTTTTATAACGAGCAAGAGGATAGCTAAGGAAAAGATAGATCCACTCAATGACAAAGGAGGGAATTTATTCATGGAGTTGGAGGATGTGGGTGAGGTCTTTAACAAATATTTTGCATTTGTCCTCAGCAAGGAAAGGACAGTGGGCAGTAGACGGTGAGTCTCAGGAGGGTATGTTGATATTCTGGATTATGTCAACATAAAAAAGATGCTGCATGTTTTGAAGGTAGGTAAGTCCCCAGGAGCTGACGGGATCAATCCCAGAATGCTGAGGGAGGCAGGTGAGGAAATTACCAAAATCTCTGTATACTCTTCAATCGCAGGAGAGGTCCCCAAGGGCTGGTGAATAACCAACATTGTTCCTTTGTTTAAGGGCAACAAGGATAATCCGGGAAATTACAGACCACTGCACATTGCGTCAGTGGTAGGGAAATTATTGGAGAAAATTCTCAGGGATGGAGTTTACTCACATCTGGAAAAACATGGACTTATTAGCTCTAGGCAGCACGACTCTGTGCAGGAAAGGTTGTGTGTCACAAAGTTGATTGGGTTTTTTGAGGAAGTGACAGAGATGATGGATGATGGTAGGGCGGTAGATGATGTCAATGTAGACTTTAGCAAGGCCTTTGATAAGGTCCCTCAGGGCTGATATAGAATCTGAAGTTACATAGGATTTGTGGTGAGCTGGTGTGACGGATACAGAACTGGCCTACTCATAAAAGACAGTGTGGTGGAAGGGTGCTTTTCAGAACAGAGATCTGTGACTAGTAGTGTTCTGCAGGGATCAGTGTTGGGACTCCTGTTATATGTGATAGTATGATTTGGACTAGAATGCAGGTGGCCTGATTAGTAAGCTTGTGGGCGGCACAATGTTTGGGGGAGCTGTGGAATTTGTGGAGGATTGCCAGAAGAAAGAGCAGGATATGGATAGGCTGGAGACTGGGGCAGTGAAATGGCAGATGGAGTTTAATCCGGACAAATGTGAGGTGATGCATGTTGGAAGGCCCTAATGCAGAAAAGTATCCAGTAAACGGCATAACCGTTAGGAGTATCAATATACAGAGAGATCTAGGTGTACAGACCCACAGTTCCCTGAACGTGGAAACACAAGTGGATAAAGGTGGTCAGGAAGGTGTTTGTATGGTTACCTTCATCTGGCACAGAGTATAAACATTAGCACGTCACATTGTGGCTGTATGAAACCTTAGTTAGGCCACATTTTGAATATTTCACCACATTACCAGAAGGATGTGGAGGTTTTGGAAAGAGTACCGGAATGTTTACCGGGATTTTGCCCTGTCTGAAAGGTATTAGCTATGAGGAGAGATTGGATAAATTTGGTTTGTTTTCATTTGAACGTTGAAGAGTGAGGGATGACCTGATCGAAGTTTATAAAATTATGAGAAGCATGGACAGAATGGATAATCAAAGGGTGGAAATGTCAATTACTGGGGGAATATAGATTTAAGGGAAAAGGGGAAGAGTTTAAAGGAGATGTGAGAGGTGGGTTTTTTACACAGAGAGTGGTAAGTGCCTGGGAATGAGCTGCCAGAGGAGGAGAATACAATAGCAACATTTAAGAGGCATTTTGATAGATACAGGAATAGGCAGGGAATAGAGGGATCACATAGAGGAAAAGGTTTTTAGTTTAGAAAGGCATCATGTGTCAGTGCAGGCTTGGTGGGCCGAAGGGCCTGTTCCTGTGGTGTGCTGTTCTCTGTATCCACCCTTACCTGAGTGAAGGAAGTTGGGAGGATACTGTCTGTATCCACCCTTAGGAGAAGGTGAGGACTGCAGATGCTGAAGATCAGAGCTGAAAAATGTGTTGCTGGAAAAGTGCAGCAGGTCAGGCATCATCCAAGGAGCAGGAGAATCGACGTTTCGGGCATGAGCCCTTCTTCAGGAATGAGGAAGGTGTGCCAAGCAGGCTAAGATAAAAGGTAGGGAGGAGGGACTTGGGGGAGGGGCGTTGGGATACGGTAGGTGGAAGGAGGTTAAAGTGAGGGTGATAGGCCGGAGTGGGGCTGGGAGCGGAGAGGTCGGGAAGAAGATTGCAGGTTAGGAAGACGGTGCTGAGTCTGAGGGTTGGGACTGAGATAAGGTGAGGGAAGGGAAAATGAGGAAGCTGGAGAAATCTGCATTCGTCCCTTGTGGTTGGAGGGTTCATAGGAGGAAGATGAGGCGCTCTTCCTCCAGCGTCATGTGGCCAGGCTCTGGCGATGGAGGAGGCCAAGGACCTGCATGTCCTTGGTGGAGTGGGAGGAGGAGTTGAAGTGTTGAGCCACGGGGCGGTTGTGTTGGTTGGTCCAGGTGTCCCAGAGGTGTTCCCTGAAATGTTCCGCAAGTAGGCGACCTGTCTCCCCAATGTAGAGGAGGCCACATCGGGTGCAGTGGATGCAGTAAATGATGTGTGTGGAGGTGCAGGTGAATTTGTGACGGATATGGAAGGATCCCTTGGGGCCTTGGAGGGAAGTGAGGGGGGAGGTGTGGGAGCATTTCTTGTGGATGCAGGGGAAGGTGCCGGGAGTATCCACCCTTACCTGAGTGAAGGATTTTGAGAGGATAATGTCTGTATCCACCCTTACCTGAGTGAAGGATTTTGGGATAATCTCTGTTACGTTAGCTGTTTTGTGTACACAACTTTTTCTGTTGCTGAAGAGTTTAAGAAAATTTCATCAGCTGTGACTAAGGGACCTGATTCAGCAGAAGGTGCTCTCAAATTAAATACACGAAGGCTGTTCGGCCCCTCCACTCTGTTACAGCACTCAGTCAGATCATGGTTAATCTGTATATCAATTCCAGCCACCTAGCATCAATCCATATTCCTCAAAATCCCTTAGAAGAGTATAAAGGCAGTAGGAGTATACTTAAGAAAGTAATCAGGAGGGCAAAAAGGGGACATGAGATCATGTTGGCAAATAGAATTAAGGAGAACCCAAAGGGTTTTTACAAATATATCAAGGACAAAAGGGTAACTAGGGAGAGGATAGGGCCTCTCAAAGATCAGCAAGGCGGCCTTTGTGTGGAGCCACAGAAAATGGGGGAGATACTAAATGAATATTTTGCATCAATATTTACTGTGGAAAAGGATATGGAAGATATAGACTGTAGGGAAATAGATGGTGACATCTTGCAAAATGTCCAGATTACAGAGGAGGAATGTCTTGAAATGGTTAAAGGTGGATAAATCCCCAGGACCTGATCAGGTGTACCCAAGAATTCTGTGGGAAGCTAAAGAAGTGATTGCTGGCCCTCTTGCTGAGACATTTGTATCATCGATAGTCACAGGTGAGGTGCCGGGAGACTGGAGGTTGGCAAACGTGGTGCCACTGTTTAAGAAGGGTGGTAAAGACAAGCCAGGGAACTATAGGTGGGTGGCATGGTGGCTCAGTGGTTAGCACTGCTGCCTCACAGTGCCAGGGACTCTGGTTCAATTCCAGCCTCAGGCAGATAATCTGGGTGGAGTTTACACATTCTCCCCGTGTCTGCGTGGGTTTCCTCCGGGTGCTCTGGTTTCCCCCCACAGTCCAAAGATGTGAATTGGCCATGTTAAATTACCCATAGAGTTCAGGGATGTGTTGGCTAGGTGTATTAGTCACAGGTAAATGTAGAGTAATAGAGTAGGTGAATGGGTCTGGCTCGGATACTCTTCTGAAGGTCAGTGTGGACTTGTAGGGGTTCTATGATGAAATACTAACCAGCTCCCTCAGGACCATGCCCCACACCTCAGGACAATGCCCCACCCCTCAGGACCATGCCCCACCCCTCAGGACCATGCCCCACCCCTCAGGACCATGCCCCACCCCTCAGGACAATGCCCCACCCCTCAGGACCATGCCCCACCCCTCTTCTTAGAGCATAAGACACAGGAGCAGAAATTAGGCCATTCACCCCATCAAGTCTGCTCTGCTATTCAATCATGGCTGTTAAGTTTCTCAACTGCTTTCTCCCTGTAACCCTTAATACTCAAGAACATATCTATTTCCATCTTAAATATACGAAATGACTTGACCACCGCAGCCTTCTGTGGCAATGAATTCCATAGATTCCCCACTCTCTGGCTGAAGAAGTTTCTCCTTATCTTCGTTCTAAAGGCTCTTCCCTTTACTCTCAGGCTGTGCCCTCGGGACCTAGTCTCTCCTGTTAATGGAAGCACCTTCCCAACACCCACTCTGTCCAGACCATTCAGTATTCTGTAAGTTTCAATTACATCCCCCCTCATCCTTCTCAGCTCCATCGAGTATAGACCCAGAGTCCTCGATGGTTAAGCTTTTCATTCCTGGGACAATTCTTGTGAAGCTCCTTAATCTGATGTCACCATCGAAATGTCCACAGAACCCCAGACAGAACCTCAACTAAAATCATCTCCGACAGTGCGGCACTCCCTCAGCACTGACCCTCCAACAATGCGGCACTCCCTCAGCACTGACCCTCCGACAGTGCCCACTCCCTCAGCACTGACCCTCAGACAGTGCGGCACTCCCTCAGCACTGACCCTCCGACAGTGCGGCACTCCCTCAGCACTGACCCTCAGACAGTGCGGCACTCCCTCAGCACTGACCCTCAGACAATGCGGCATCCCTCAGCACTGGCCCTCCGACAGTGCGGCACTCCCTCAGCACTGACCCTCTGACAGTGCCCACTCCCTCAGCATTGACCCTCAGACAGTGCAGCACTCCCTCAGCACTGACCCTCAGACAGTGCGGCACTCCCTCAGCACTGACCCTCAGACAGTGCGGCACTCCCGCAGCACTGACCCACCGACAGTGCGGCATCCCTCAGCACTGACCCTCCGACAGTGCGGCACTCCCTCAGCACTGACCCTCCGACAGTGCGGCATCCCTCAGCACTGGCCCTCCGACAGTGCAGCACACCCACAGCACTGACCCTCAGACGGTGCGGCACTCCCTCAGCACTGGCCCTCCGACAGTGCGGCACTCCCTCAGCACTGGCCCTCCGACAGTGCGGCACCCTCAACACTGACCCTCAGACAGTGCGGCACACCCTCAGCACTGGCCCTCCGACAGTGCGGCACTCCCTCAGTACTGGCCCTCCGACAGTGCGGCACTCCCTCAGCACTGACCTTCAGACAGTGCGGCACTCCCTCAGCACTGACCCTCCACAGTGCGGCACTCCTTCAGCACTGACCCTCCGACAGTGCGGCACTCTCTCAGCACTGACCCTCCGACAGTGCGGCACTCCCTCAGCACTGACCCTCCGACAGTGTGGCATCCCTCAGTACTGACCCTCTGACAATGCCCACTCCCTCAGTAACTGACCCTCAGACAGTGCGGCTCTCCCTCAGCACTGACCCTCAGACAGTGCGGCACTCCCTCAGCACTGACTCACCGACAGTGCGGCACTCCCTCAGCACTGACCCTCTGACAGTGCGGCACTCCCTCAGCACTGACCCTCAGACAGGGCGGCACGGTGGCACAGTGGTGTGGGCGGCACGGTGGCACATTGGTTAGCACTGCTGCCTCACAGCGCCTGTAGACCCGGGTTCAATTCCCGACTCAGGCGACTGACTGTGTGGAGTTTGCACGTTCTCCCCGTGTCTGCGTGGGTTTCCTCCGGGTGCTCCGGTTTCCTCCCACAGTCCAAAGATGTGCGGGTCAGGTGAATTGGCCATGCTAAATTGCCCGTAGTGTTAGGTAAGGGGTAAATGTAGGGGTATGGGTGGGTTGCGCTTCAGCGGGTCGGTGTGGACTTGTTGGGCCGAAGGGCCTGTTTCCACACTGTAAGTCTAATCTAATCTAATCTAATCTAATCACTCCCTCAGCACTGACCCTCAGACAGTGCGGCACTCCCTCAGCACTGACCCTGTGACAGTGCAGATCTCCCTCAGCACTGACCCTCCGACAGCACGGCACTCTCTCAGCACTGACCCTCCCACAGTGCCCACTCCCTCAGCATTGACCTTCCAAAAGTGCCCACTCCCTCAACACTGACCCTCCGACAGTGCGGCACTCCCTCAGCACTGACCCTCTGACCGTGCGGCACTCCCTCAGCACTGACCCTCCGACAGTGTGGAACTCCCTCAGCACTGACCCTCCAACAGTGCGGCACTCCCTCAGCACTGACCCTCCGACAGTGTGGCATCCCTCAGTACTGACCCTCTGACAGTGTGGCATCCCTCAGTACTGACCCTCTGACAGTGCAAGCACTCCCTCAGCACTGACCCTCCGACAGTGCCCACTCCCTCAGCACTGACCCTTCAACAGTGTGGCACTCTCCCAACAACTGAACCTCAGACAATGCAGCTCTCCCTCAGTAACTGACCCTCCAACAGTGCCCACTGCCTCAGCACCGACACTCCTACAGTGCAGCACACCCTCAGCACTGACCCTCAGACAGTGCAGCACACCCTCAGCACTGACCCTCCGACAGTGCGGCACTCCCTCAGCACTGACCCTCAGACAGTGCGGCACTCCCTCATGACTGACCCTCCGACAGCACGGCACTCCCTCAGCACTGACCCTCCCACAGTGCCCTCTCCCTCAGCACTGACCCTCCGACAGTGCCCACTCCCTCAGCACTGACCCTCCAACAGTGTCGACTGCCTCAGCACTGACACTCCTACAGTGCAGCACACCCTCAGCACTGACCCTCAGACAGTGCAGCACACCCTCAGCACTGACCCTCAGACAGTGCGGCTCTCCCTCAGCACTGACCCTCCGACAGCACGGCACTCCCTCAGCACTGACCCTCAGACAGTGCAGCACACCCTCAGCACTGATCCTCCGACAGTGCAAGCACTCCCTCAGCACTGACCCTCCGACAGTGCCCACTCCCTCAGCACTGACCTTCCAAAAGTGCCCACTCCCTCAGCACTGACCCTCCGACAGTGTGGCATCCCTCAGCACTGACCCTCTGACAGTGCAAGCACTCCCTCAGCACTGACCCTCCGACAGTGCCCACTCCCTCAGCACTGACCCTCCAACAGTGTCGACTGCCTCAGCACTGACACTCCTACAGTGCAGCACACCCTCAGCACTGACCCTCAGACAGTGCAGCACACCCTCAGCACTGACCCTCAGACAGTGCAGCACACCCTCAGCACTGACCCTCAGACAGTGCGGCTCTCCCTCAGCACTGACCTTCCGACAGCACAGCACTCCCTCAGCACTGACCCTCCAACAGTGCCACTGCCTCAGCACTGACACTCCTACAGTGCAGCGCACCCTCAGCACTGACCCTCCAACAGTGCAGCTCCCCCTCAGCACTGACCCTCCAACAGTGCAGCTCTCCCTCAGCACTGACCCTGTGACAGTGCGGCACTCCCTCAGCACTGACCCACCGACAGTGCGGCACTCCCTCAGCACTGACCCACCAACAGTGCGGCACTCCCTCAGCACTGACCCTGTGACAGTGCAGGCTCTCCCTCAGTACTGACCCTCCAACAGTGCCCCACTCCCTCAGCACTGACCCTCCAACAGTGCCCACTCCCTCAGCACTGACCCTCCGACAGTGCAGCACTCACTCAGCACTGACCCTCTGACAGTGGAGTTAAATTTGGCAGAGATACGTTGGAGATGTTGGGATTGAATGCACATTCCTTACCTAGCGATCTTTGTTGCTGTGTGCGTATTTCCAAGTGTGTTAGCTGTGGGCAGTCCATCTTTTGCGGTTCCCCTCTGGTATAAATGATTAACTGAGGGAAGCTGACAGTGATTCTGTTCTGAAAACCCCAGGAACCGTTGCCACAGCATCCCATTCCCTCTTCTCACTTGCAGCCAATGAGATGAGAAAGAGTTGCAGTAAAATCTACGGAGGGGCCAAGTTTCCCACAGATAATAAATGTTTTGATTTTAATTCCACATCCAAGGTATATACAATGAAACCAGCAAAGCTCATTCTTAAATTAATTATGATGTAATATACAAAGCTTCTTTGCAAACATTGCTGTGAGATATAAACTCTTAGAAGCAAAGGTCAAAAGATAAGTTCCTGTTTGATTGTAACTGTTTGAAATGATGTCATGTCATTGTTTGGCTGTGAATTAGGAAGTGACAGAGCTTAGCTGGTGTTAGAGCTGGTCCCAGGATGACTGACTGAAGAGCTGTCAGGAGTTTCTCATTTCAAATTCTACAGAACAGAAGCAGGCCATTCCACCCATCGTCCTCAGGACAGCTCTTTGAAATAATCATCCAAAATGTCCCATTCTCCTGCTCTTTCTGCAATCTTCTGCCTTTTTATTTATTTCTTTCGAAGTATTTATCCCATTCCCTCCTGGATCTCTGCCCAATGTTCCTTCACGCTGCAGTTTCCAAATCGCAACTATTTGCTGTACTAAAGCCAATTCGCGTCTCCCTCTCTGGTTCATCTCCTTCAACCTGTCTCCCTCTGATCCCTGAATATCAAGATGCTTAGGTGCTCCGAGCTGATCGGGCGACGTATCAATCGAGGGACCTTTACTGCAGGATAGTGGTCTGGGGGAGGGGAGGGGGTGGGCATAAACCATATGCGAGAGAGAGACAGCAAGAGGGAGAGAAAGGAAGGAGGGGGAAGAGAAAGAAGAGGAGAAGGGAGAAGGAACAGGTAGAGAGATGAAGAGGGATTAAGCAGAGAGAGAGAGAGATGATGCAAAGGAAGAGAAAAAGTGAGGGGGGGGGGGCTCTAAAAAAGAGAGGAAATATCATACTCTGTCACTGATTAAAACAATGTCCTTAACAAACATTTGGAGTTAATTGGCCAATTAAATGAAGAATATCACAATGATATGAGAATTGATCAGACCACTGGGATCTCCATCGAGTGAGACTGATCTCCAACTCTTGGAGAGTGGGGGTGGAGTATTTGCCATGGTTATGGTAACACCTCGTTCTGATCTCTACAGCCTGATGTGGGCAGAAATAGTTTTTAAAAGTTCATAACATAAAAAGAATATCACCAGGGCATCAAGTCTAATACTGCAAGTGCTCATTTGACAGAGGGAAGAATTAGTGTTTATAAAAGGAAATGTTCTTTCAACATTGACGAGTCTGTAAGCTTGGCACCATAACAAAGGCATTGTATACAATCTATCAGAGAAACTGGAAAAAACGATCAAAGGCCTGGAGAACAGCAAGGGCAGCCTGGCCTCTGGCTGAATCATAACTTCACAATGATCACAGCCAAACAATGAGCTGATGTTACAGAAAGCAGCCAAAGCAATGGACCCACACCAAGGTCTCCAGCTTACCAAGCTATGTGCAGCAAATACACTGGGGCCTAGACTGGGGAGGAGGCATAACAACTGGACTGGGGCCGTGACACTCAGCTAACAACACATACAGCAGAAACATTGAGTTAGGGAACATTATAGCTCAGCCTACCTGACATACGTTGATCCGAGAGACATACTGAAGGCTCTAGGGGAGTTCGGGTGCCCAGGTAATAGGAATTCAGAAAGTGGGAGGGGGTAGGTGTGGAAGGGGATTAATACCCGTCCAGTACCGAATACCCATGACCGCTATCAAGCTCATATCATGATTAGCCTCCTCAAGAAACCAGGTTGAGAAAGATTAGACACAAAAAGCTCCTTTAGTGTAATCCTGGAATATTTAGTCATTCCCCAGAGCTAACCCCAACTAAGTAACAATTATTGATGGGGGATAGATAAAGGGTACAAACAGTGGCACTCTGAAGGATTTCTGTTTGCTCTAATCTAAATCTCCTGCCTGAGAAATTCACAGAGAAACATTTTATTTGCACAATGTGATCTTGACAGATTTTTTTTTGTTATGGGAAGCATGAAAAATCTGAAGATTTGTTTTGACAAAGCATGACAGACTTTGGTTATTCGTTATTGCAGCTTTGATCTGATTGAGGGGCTCATTCGGGTCTTTTCAGAGGCTGGTTAGGAGACAGCGCCATTGCTGCGGGTCTGGAGTAACATGGGACCAGGCCAAACCAGGTCAGAACATCAGATGTCCTTCCCTGAAGGAGACCAGTGAACCAACTGGCACTACAACACACTAACAGCTGCAATGTCACTTAGTTATTGAGTCCCCAGTGTTCCATTACTAGGTTTTTAAAAATTCTCAGATTAGTTGCAGTGGATGCAAACTCTGGATTACTTCAGTCAGTGTCCTGCTTAGATGCCCTCAATCTAATTACCAACACAACATGACTGGGAACTGCTGAAGGGATGAAGTTTAGTAACAGGAACTTAGTAAATCAGCATATGCAAAAGGGAAATGTAACTTCTGTCACAGATTAAAAACACAACTTCCAATGAAGTATTAATTTGCGTTCATTGCGTGCATTGTTGGTCAGTTGATCCAAGTGAATCTCCATTCCATCCACCCGACTCGTCCTCACAATCCATCGTCAGAGTTCATCCTCAGGCCAGGAGACCAAGGCGAGTCACCTTTGCTGATAGGAATGAGTGAATGATAAAGACGATGGTTTTTGGGCACGACTGTAGGTTGAGTTGCTGTAAAACAGAAAGGGGACAATGACTGATCTGAACACATTGGAGAGAACAGGATCACTCAGCGATCCAACCGAGAATCAAGACAGTCTCCTAATGCCAGATGTTTGCAATTTCATGGAGATCTCCGGTAAGACAAAGACTGTGATTGGAACCTCAAATGGCCCAACCAGCATTTAACTTCATCCGTCAGGTACTCTCCCATTTAATCCCGTGGGCAGATTCTGCGATATAGCCCCCTCCCCACCAAAACCTCAAACATGGTCGGTGCATGGGTCCAAAATCGGGCATTTGTATAGTGTCCTCACATTGCCTCAGGACAGCCAATTAAATGCCCAACAAGCACACTCATCATTGTTATGTAACAATGACAGGAGCCAATTTGCAGACAGTAAGAATCCAGATACAACAATATGACAAGTGTGTCACTTCTTCAGCACTGACCCTCTGACAATGCAGCATTCCCTCAGCACTGACCCTGACTGTGTCCGCTCCCTCAGCACTGACTCTCCAACAGTGCAATGCTCCTTCAGCGCTAACTGTCCGACAGTGTGGCACTCCCTCAGCGCTGACCCTCCCACAGTGCCTACTCCAGCAATGCTGACCCTCCGACAGTGCCTGATCCCTTAATGTTGACTGTCCAACAGTGCGGCATTCCCTCAGCACTGACCCTCCAACAGTGCAGCACTCCCTCAGCACCGAACCTGCCACAGAGTCTGCTCTCTCAGCACTGATCATCTGACAGTGTGGCACTCCCTCAGCACTGACCCTCTGACAGTGTCCACTCCCTCAGTGCTGACCTTCGAACAGTGCAGCACTCCCTCAGCGCTGACTAATGACAATGCAGCATTCCATCAGCACTGACCTTCCGACAGTGCGACACTCCCTCAGCACTGACCCTCCGACAGTGCGGCACTCCCTCAACACTGACCCTCCGACACTCCCTCAGCACTGACCTCCAACAGTGTGGCACTCCCTCAGCACTTACCCTTCAACAATGCAATAGACCCTCAGCACTGACCCTCCCACACTGCCCACTCCCTCAGTGCTGACCCGACAGTGCCCGCTGTCTTAGTGCTGACTGTCCGACAGTGCAGCACTCCCTCAGCACTGACCCTCCAACAGTGCGGCACTCCCTCAGTACTGACCTCCGACAGTGCGGCACTCCCTCAGCACTGATCCTTCAACAGTGCAACAGACCCTCAGCACTGACCCTCCCACACTGCCCACTCCCTCAGTGCTGACCCGACAGTGCCCGCTGTCTTAGTGCTGACTGTCCGACAGTGCGGCACTCCCTCAGCACTGACCCTCCGACCACGCAGACATAGGGAGAATGTACAAACTTCACACAGACAGTAACACGAGAGTGGAATCAAACCCGGGTCCCTGCTGCTGAGGCAGGAGTGCTAACCACTGAGCTACTGTGCCAGCGCATCATCAGGACATTTCACAAGAAAACCAATTCAAGGGGAAAACAACATTCATACTGGATTAGAGCAGTATGCTGATTGGTTGTGTAAGGTCTACAGATATTTTGTTATTTTAAATGTATCTTGAAGAGCAGTGGAACTGAGGGGCATCCTTTTAGTGGAAATCGATTTCACACTGTTGAAAGGTGTTGGCTCCAATCAGAGTGAACCTGCCTTGTTTGAAATCTCAACAAAGTTTGGCAGTTAGCTGTCAATCCTTAATGACTGCTGCATTCTCCATAGCAATGCCATTACCAATCAAGAGACCACTTGCCAACCATCTGCATTCTCTTCTCAAGCAGAATGAACATTGGCTTTTTCCCCTGGAAACCGATCCTTTTCTGCTATACTCAAATTCTGTCCTGCCAAATGACTATTTGAATGTGAACTTACGTTTTCTGGAATTAGAGTGCAGTAATAGAAACATTAACACAAACCATCCCCACCATTTCAATTAGCAGCTTCTGAGCAGGATAAAGCCTGGTGGAAATACTCACAATCTCCCCCTCAGGGCCCCCGAAGTCCAGGAACAGCACTTTGACTCCATCATCAGACGACATGCGAAGTTTCTCAAAGGGTTGGCTGAGGAGAACCTTGGATCTGCCCACCTCAGCAGCATCCTGGTAGATGGTGAAGCCTTTGTCCAAGTGCACAGTGAGTTTACAGTTCTGGCCATTCCAGGTACACGCTGAAGAAGGGAGGAGAAATACCGAGAGCATTAAACCCTGGACTCTGTCAATCACAGCACAACAGGAAGCAAGAGGAGGGAAGCCTTAAAAAGGCTATAGGGTGATACAGATGGACGGAAAAATGACAAATGAAAAGTATGAGGTGATTTATTTTTAGGGGAGGGGGTCTAAGATGGCAAGGGGAGTATGTGTTGAATGGTGGAACCTGAGGAAGTATACAGGATCTGAGGGACCTTGCTGTGGGAGTCCATGGATCCTTGAAGACAACAGGTCAGATAGATAAAGTGGTTAAGGAGGTTTAAAGGCTACTTGGCGTTGTCAGTTAATGTACTGAATACAAGAGCAGGGAGGTTATGTTGGATCTGTACAGAACCATGGTGACTACAGGAATAAAGCTCTGGCCATGTCACTATCGGAGGGATATAATAGCACTGGAGAGGGTGGACGGAGAGATTCACCAGGATGCTCCTAGGCTGTGCTGATTCAGAAATAAAGAGAGTTTCGATAGGCTGGGGCTGTTTTCATTACCTGCTGGTGAGTACACGGGTAAGTGGAGCTGAGGCCACAAAAAGACCAGCCATGTTATTGAATGGTTCAATGGGCTGAATGGCCTACTCCTGTAGTTATTACAGCAGGGGAGATTGAAGGGGGATCTGGATATGATGTACAATGTTCTGAGGGGCATGGAGAGAGTAGATAGGGAGCAATGCCTCTCTTTTGTGGAGGCGTTCAGTAACTCAGGGGCACGGTTTAAGGTAAGGAGCAAGAGGGTTTGAGGGGATTTCCAGTCAGAGGGAGATGGGTAATCTGGAATCTGCCTGAAAGGGTGGTAAAGGTACAAAACCCTGGAAGACTGAACAATTATTTAGGTGAACACTTAAACCCCATAGCAACAAGTCCACAGGCTGAGTGCTGAAGCAGGGAGTAGAGTGGAAAGGAGTTTGGTCACTGGTGCAGACAGAGATAGAAAGGCTCTTGATTGGTAAGGAGTTCAAAGGTTAAGGGAAGAATTCTGGAGAATGGGGTTAAGAAACAAATCAGCCATGATCCATTGGCAGAGCAGATTCGATGGGCTGAATGGCCTAATTCTGCTGCTGTATCTTACAGTGCGGCCAAAGGCTATGACTCTATGAGGTGCTATTCCTTAAGAGTTTGGCTTGGAGGGCAAAGAGAAATTGGAGGCAATTTGGGGCAGGTTTGCTTCTCTCTCTGTATTCTGAACTCAAATCAACACAAGAATAAGCCAAGACCTAGGAGAGAACAGGGCCCTTGGCTGCGCAATCCTGCCCCTCCATTCAGTAAGGTCTTTGTGCATAGAGTTGGATGGTCAGCCATGATCAGACTGAACGGTGTAGCAGCCCCAAAGGGCTGAATGGCCTCCTCCTGCTCCTGCTGGCTATGTTTCTGCCTGACAGATGGAGTGTAATGTGGAGAAGTGCAAACCAATTCACTTTGATCACAAGAAAAGGGAAAACAGAATATTCTCTAAAAGAGACGAAATGTATAAATGCTGGTGTTCAGTGAGACTTGGCTGAACTTTACCTGGAATGCAGGACTTTAGCCTGTAGCCACAGTAAGTGGGTCATTCAGTATTTTCAAGGCTGAGAGAGAGAGATGTTTAATCAGGAAGGGGGATTGAGGGTTATGGGGAAAAGGCAGGAAACTCTGGAGTTGAACTTGATCAGATCAGCAATGACCTCATTGAATGGCAGAGTAAACTCAATGGGCTGAATGGCCTGGTTCTGACCTTATGACTTGCGGTCAGATAGGTTGTTGCTCTCCACCTCCCCACACAGTCTCTATGAGGGAAGACCGCCTCACCTGTGACTACCTCCTGGATGAGCTCTGCAGCGCTGTGACAGCCATCGACCAGCAGGCGTGTCCACACGGACAGATCCGACTGGAGTTCTGCACAGAACAGGTGGGTCTCCACGCCATGTGGGGTGCCAGCTCTCAGGACAAAGGACAGCTCGGAGGAGTCTGCCAAAAAGGAGCCCTTGGCAGGACCTGAGTGAACCAACCTGAAAGAGAGAACAGCAACCACCTTAACCCTCTCTGACAAACCGGTGATCAACTGACCTCGTGTTCAATCTCAAACTGATCCCACACGGCATGCACTGACCTTCCAGCATCAACTGAAAGCAAAACACACACGAGGGGGGTGAAAACGGGGTCTGCATGATGTTTCGAGAATATCGAGGTGGTAGATATTGCCACATTTCAATGAGGAGTACAGAATTCAGAGGGAGGAGATTCCCTGGAACAGAACATGGGAACTCCAGTTTCCAGGGAATTGGCATTGCCTTGCACCATATATTCATGGCACCATCAAAAGATCAGCTGACTCTTCCCCTGCCTCAGCCGATCTTTGCTGAAGCTGTTATCTGCAACTTTATCACCTTTACACTTGACTATCCATTGCTCTCCCAACATCCATCTCTCCCCAACCTCGAGCTCAGTCAAAACCTTGTCACCTATTTCCCACCTCTCGCTAAGTCCCTTTCACCCGTCATGCCCATGCTAGACGGCAGAGAAAAGCTTCTCCTTCAAGTTGCCATTGCTTTTCAAGTGAGAGAGTCCTCTTACTCTCAATCCTTAGACCAACGGCTCTCTCCATTTTACTTACCTGTTACTCTGCAGAATGTGTCTTAGGTGTCTCTGCTGCTGCTTGCAAACCAAAACTAACCCTACAGCTTTCCCTCAGTCCAATATCTACATAATGCTCCAAAAAGCCTCTGCTGCTTCACTAAGGTCCTTCCAGAGGAATATTAGATATAGTGAGAAGCTCCAGTTGGGAATAATATGGAACCTGCTGTCATTGGAGATCCATCACCTCCCTGTCTCGATCAGTTTGGGAAGGTTACTGGTCCAGTGTTACTGGTCAATAGTAAGTGGGAGGATTGAGATCAAATCCCCTTGCGGCTGTTGAGAATTTGACCTCAATTCCCAAGCATGGCAGTGATATCTGACCTCTGTAAAACTGACCATGAAATTGCTGGTTGACAGTAAACTCCCACCTGGGTCACTAATGTCCTTGAGGGAAGGAAATGCCATCCTTACCTGGTCTGGCCTACATGTGACTCCTGACCCACAGCAATGTGGTTGCTTTCCTAACCATCGTTGAAGGGTCTAACAACCCACTCCATTGCACTAATCACATGGCTCCTCAACTATTTCCCACTTTTTCCAAACCAACCTCGTGTCTGGAACTACGCTCAGTCTGCAGTTAGAAATGGGAGCCAGAAGGAGGCAGTGTTATGGCTGACCTGGTGGCTATGAGGGGGTGCCTGGAGCTGGGGTTGTTCAGAATCTCTCTGGTCTGCGGTAAACTGTTGTACAACAGCAAGTCCTTCTCAGTGAGAATGGCCAGGATAGGTTTCTCCACATCACCAGATACCTGCAGAAAACCAGACACAAGACAGCTCAGAGCCATGTGGGACCGACCACAGGCACAGGAGAGAACGGGGGGGGTTCAGAAGACAGACCAGGAGGGGCAGGGAGAAGCGGGTGAGATTGGAGGCAGGAGAGAAGGTGGGTGCTGGTATAGGGGAGACAGGGAGCAGGAGAGAGTGGAGGAGGGGGACAGACCAGGGGGAAGGAGAGACCAGAAGAGGGAGACAGACCAGGGGAAAGGAGAGACCAGAGGAGGGAGACAGACCAGGGGCAGGAGAGACAGGGGATCTGGGTCAACATGCAGTAGGAGCCCAACCAACCATCACAGTGTAACTAGGGGGGGTGAGGGAGAAACCGAGAGAGTGGCAGAGCATGATCGAGAGAGAGAGAGAGAGAGAGAGAGACACTGCAGGACAGAGAGACAGACAGACAGAGAGCAAAAGACGGAGAGAGCGAGACAGAGAGCAGGACAGAGAGAAAGAGAGAGAGAGACAGAAAGAGAGACAGCAAGACAGATAGGGCAAGAGAGATAGACAGAGAGAGAGAGAGAAAACAGATGGAGTGAGAGAAAGTGAGAGGGATAGAGTAAGAGAGGCAGTGAGAGAGCGAGACAGAGAATCAGAGACAGAATCAGAGAGAGACACTGAGAGAGGCAGAGAATGAAAACTGAGAAGGAGTGAGGGAGAGGGAGAAAGACATACAGAGAATGTTCAAAAGGAAGAGATGTGGGACAGAGAGGGAGAGAGGGGGCAAAGGCATAATGTGTATTGGATTGTAATTCTGAAGTGAATTTTCTGGGAATATGGGTGTGGGCAGATGATGAGGTTTAAATTGATGGAGTTGATAAACGTGCAATTGAAAGCTAACATTTCGCTGACCTTGAAATGATCAGTGTTCGGGTGTAAAAACCCACCTGGTCTTAGGATCTTTCCCAGTCTGACCTACACATAACTCCAGGCCAACAATGTGGCTCTTAAAGACAAGTGGGGATGAGCAACAATTACTGCTCTCACCAGCAATAGATCAATAACAAGAATCTGAAAATTAACCAGTTGATAAACTTCCTTCACGTGACGTGTGACCACAGGGTAAAGCTGTGGTCTTTTTTATCCAATGGGATGCAGGTGCCTCTGGTAAGACCAGAAATGTGTTGTCCGTCTCTAACTGCCCTCGAACTGAGTGTTGGATAGCATCACGCGTAGGCCAGACCAGGAAAGCGTGGCAGATTTCTTATCTAAACAATGTTAAAATATTACTACAATCGATGACAGTTATCAGCATCAATGCTTTATATTTCACATTTAACAAGTGAATTTAATTCCACATATTACTAGGATGGAATTTGATCCCAGCATTTCCAAACAGTGACAATATTGCTGTGTCACCATCTCAACATGAACATGAACATGAATGATCCTTTAGGATCTTTAACACAGCACAGGTTTCAGCAACTCCTGAGCTTTATCCAGTGTGTAAATTTGTGCAGGTTGTATTTTCATACAGTATATGGATTTACACAGCTTATATTTCTATGTAACTGAGTAAAACGTCATCCGTCTGCTGCACAGGATGTGGAGAGAGGAATAGGACCTCTTCAAGGTCGGCATCCTTGCAAGAGGATTCGCAGTAAGGTTAAAATCAACTAGGCAAAACTGAGGACTGCAGATGCTGGAAATCAAAGTCTAGATTCGAGTGGTACTGGAAAAGCACAGCAGGTCAGGCAGCATCCGAGGAGCAGGAAAATCGACGTTTCAGGCAAAAGGGCTCCTGATGAAGCTCCTCAGATGCTGCCTGACCTGCTGTGCTTTTCCAGCTCGACTCTAATCTAGACTTTGATTTCCAGCATCTGCAGTCCTCACTTTTGCACGGAATGTGTTAGCTGTCCCCGGCACATGGACGGAGGTATTTGACCAGGAAACCAAGCGATGGTCAGAGAATCAGCTTTGGCCACCTGTCCTGATATCACTTGGACCTTGGGGTTACATTTAGTTTGTGAAATATCCTGTAAAGTCTTCAATGCCATTCACGGTGTTATCTAAGGAACTTATGGGAAACTATGGGATCACATCAGGAATGGTGGACAGTCTGGGCTGATACTGCTGAAGTTTAGGAGAGAAAGACATGACTTGACTGAAACATCTAGGATCCTGAGGGGCTTTGACTGAGTGGATGTGGAAAGGATAGTTCCTCTTGTGGAAGAATCTAGAAGCGGGCTGACTGTTGTCCATTGAAAGCAGAGATAAGGAGATGGTGAGTGTCAAAAGGTGCTGGCTGCCAAATGCTTGATTTTTTTTTGAGAGGGAGGTGGGGAGATTCTTTACAAGGAAAGGGGAGAGGGGAGGTGAAAGGTCATGGGATTAGGCAGGGAGGCAGACTAATCAGATCAGACATGAAAGGTGTAGCAGGCTCAAGGGGCCGAATGGCCTACTCCTGATTTGTCAGGAAATTGATGGTGATTGTGAGTGCATTGGTTTTTATTCCAACCTCTGATCACCATGGTGGGAGACAAAGGGGATTTACCTGCTCGGTCAGCCAGCCCACGTGTTTAATTTCTTTACTGCCAGCTACACCCGAGTTCCCAGCCAGGGTTCTCATCTCAGCTTTGACCACAGGCAGGAGGGCACTAGCATTACCGTGAAGGGCACTGAACCATGACTGGGCAGTGGCACTATCCTTCAGCCGCAGAGACACAGAGGACTTTCCATCAGCAGACGAGAGGTCAATGTACCTAATGCAGTTCAGAGAGAGAGAGAGAGACACAGGGACACACTGAAACTGATACAATCATTCATATTCATACACACACACACACACACACACACACACACACACACACACACACACAACCACCCAGAGAGCGGCAGGGCCTCCGCAGATCAGGCAGCACCAGGGGCGAGGAAGGGCCAGAGTTCACTACTACCCGCCCTCCCTGTGTAAATATTGTAAATGCTGACACACTCCCCCCTACCCGGGGACCCCCCTGTAAATACTGACACGCTCCCCCCTCTAAATACTGACACAGCACCCTCCTCTCCCCAGAGACACCCTGTAAATACCGAAATATTCCCCCCAACCTCGGGGACCCCTCTGTAAATACTGACACACACCCTTCCCCCCGGGGATCCCCCTGTAAATACTGACGTGCTCCCCCCTCCCTGGGGACCCACCTGTAAATACTGACACACTCCCCGGGGACACCCCTCTAAATACTGACACGCTCACCCCTCTCCGGGGACCCCCCTGTAAATACTGACACACTCCCCCCTCTCCCCTTGGTCCTGACCTAAGTGCTAGCCTGCATTTGAATTTGTGCTGAACACTTTAGGGTGGGACTGAAACGCAGTGTCTCAGAGAGTACATGCTCCATGTGCTGGGCCCTGGGCTAAGATGGTGGCCCTGACTGTGAACGAATTGAGGTGCTGGTCACATCTCCCCTTCTCACCTCTTCTCCTGGTCGGGAGCTCGGACTTTCCTCCGGAGATAACACATTTTCAAGGGGATGGTCTTCTCCTGCTCCAGGTCCCCATGTGGGGGGGAATACAGACCAGCTGGAGAGTTACCCCCACTCCCAGGGGGGGATGAGGAATCCCAGCTCTGGGCAGAACCCACCGAGGTGTTCTTGAAATACGAAGACACTTCCTTCAGGTACTTCACTGGAGGTCAAAAAACAGAAGCTTAAACTCATCGCATCTGCAAAACGTTTCTCAAAGAAAGCAATAGACTGTTTAAAAAATATCCAACAGGTCAAGCAGTGTTTTATCATAAATAATTGGCAGTGATGCTTGTGTTTTCAGGACATTAAGGCACTATCATGGAATAAGTAGGTCGGTTAGCAGAGGTGGTTAGAGTGCGGTGCTAATAACACAAAGTTGCGGGTTCAATCCCCACACTGACCGAGTCTGTTGTTGAGATTTACAAGTCATGAGTTCACACTCGCAGGGTATGTATTTGTTATGGGTAACACAGTGGCTCAGCTGTTAGCACTGTTGCCTCTCAGCGCCAGGGATCGGGGTTCAATTGCTGCCTTGGGTGACTGTGTGGAGTTTGCGCATTCTCCCCGTGTCTGTGTGGGGTTCCTCCGGGTTCTCAGGTTTCTTCCCACAGTCCAATGGTGTGCAGTTCAGGTGAACTGGCCATGCTAAATTGCCCATAGTGTTAGGTGCATTAGTCATGGGTAAATATAGGGTAGGGGAATGGGTCTGGGTGGGTTAGTTTTTGGAGGGTCAGTGTGGACACATTGGGCCGAAGGGGCCTGTTTCCACACTGTAGGGAATCTAATCTAAATCAAAAAGCATAAACAGAAGCAAAATACTGCAGATACTGGAAATGTGAAATAAGAACAGAATGCTGGAGAAACTCAGCAAACTATCTGTACAGAGAGACACAGGGTTAGCTTCCGGTCTGGGTATGACACTGAAGAAGAGTCCTTACAGACTTGTAACTCTTGTTTCCTTCACACACATCTTGTGTATTTATTTGGAAGAAGTAAAATTGGTGCTGGGTCCCACAGCTCAGGATAAAGACTCTGAGGAGGAACTGCCCAGGATTCAGGAGAGCGACTCCAAGTCTGCTAACTGAAGTCAAGAGATCAATGTTGGGGTTACTCAGTTTGCACTTCCCAGAGTAACTTGGGGCTGGTTCCCTCCAAAGAATGGGTTGGTGCTTTGCCATTCAACTTCCCCACCCTGGGAGCCAGCCCAGCTCAATCCAGGTTAACTTGGCTCCCAGTTCAGAACTCCAACTAGCTGCGATTAGAAGCAAGAGCTAAGAGGTGTGTGAAATACAGGCAGCATGGACAGGTTGGACCAAAGGATCACTTTCCATGCTGAACAGCTCTATGACTCTAAATATCCAGGCTTGGGCTGATAAGTGTTGAAGAGTGTGGTGCTGGAAAAACACAGCAAATCAGGCAGCATCCGAGGAGCAGGAGAATCAACATTTCAAATGTAAGCCCTTCATCAGGAATGATGAAGCCCTTCCTGATGAAGTACTTATGCTTGAAATGTCGATTCTCCTGCTCCTCGGATGCTGCCTGACCTGCTGCGCTTTTCCAGCACCACAGTCTCGACTCTGATCTCCAGCATCTGCAGTCCTCACTCTCTCCTTGGGCTGAGACGTGGCCACACAAATGCCAGAGAATGACCATCACCAATAAGAGACAACCTAATCACTGCCTTTTGATAGTCAATGGCATTACTATCATTGAACCCCTGACAATCAACATCCTGGGGGTGAGCATTGACCAGAAACCGAACTGGACTTGCCACATAAACAAAGCAGCTACAAGAGCAGGTCAGAAGCTGGGAGTACTGCAGCGAGTAACTCACCACCTGACTCCCCAAAGCCTGTCCACCATCTACAAGGCACAGTCAGGAGTGTGATGGAATACTCCCCACTTGCCTGGATGGGTGCAGTTCCAACAACACTCAAGGAGCCTTGTTGGAGAGGACAAAGCAGCCTACTTGATTGGAAAAACATCAAATAACCACTGCCTCCAACACCGGTGCTCAGTAGCAGCGGTATGTGTAATCTACAAGGTTCACTGCAGAAAGCACCTTCCAAACCCATGACCACTTCCATCTCGAGAGAAAAGGGCAGCAGATACATGGGAAAACCACCAATCTGCAAATTCCCTTCCAAACCACTTATCATCCTGACTTAGAAATATATTGCCGCTCCCTCACTGTCACTGGGTCAAAATACTGGAATTTCCTCCCTAAGCACATTGTGGGTGTATCTACATCCTGTGGACTGCAGCAGTTCGAGAAGGGAGCTCAACCCCACCTTCTCAAGGGGCAACTAGGGATGGGCAATAAATACTGGGCTCAGCCAGCGACACCCACATCCGATGAATTAATTTTCTTAAAAATCTCAAAAAAAACCCACAGACTTTCATCTTTCACTGGAGCCCAGGGCAGCAACAGAACAGCTTGGAACTAGGTCAGACACGAACTTTTGTGGCTTAAATTGGATGGAGGCTTTAATCTCTTCCTCCAAGCTCCCCATCTGCTGCACTGATCCTGTTGCTCCCAACTGAGACTCCCTGTTATTTTTAAGAGAGATTCCAGGGATTGTGGCTGGGACTGCGGGGATAATGAAACTAACTCCCCTCCCCACTCTTCCCAAAACAAAATGTCGCTGGGATCCAAAAATAAAATCCTGATCTCCATCTCCGTGACCTCTGCTAAAATTACAGGGCAATATGATGGAAGAGGTTAGCAATGACGGACCAGGACAGGGCTACAGGTCGAGAATGATCTGCCACAAACAGAGGATTAACTGTCACAGATTTAGAACAGACGACAAGATCAGTATCTCCCCTCAGTAACTACAGAGGCTACAGGTTCACTGGCTGCTGGAGAAATCCAATTCAACACTCCAGAGGAGACTGGGCGATGGGTGTTGGACAGATGAAAAGTCATTATGGGGATAAGCGTGAATGGTTATATTTTCCTGAGGGGACGGTAGCACGAAGTTGGGCCAAATGGCTTCGTGCATCTTTGGTGTGTAAGGATAAATACCGGCCAAGAACTGTGATGTTTTCTACAGTCAAAGAGCTTGCTATGAATGACAGAGTGACACAGCAGAAAGGGGCCAGCCATGGAATGTTCACAGAGCTCCCGGCACTCACAGAGCTGAGAAACCCAGAGGGCAACATCTAAACCACAAAAGCCAGCAAGGACAAGGTCGTTCATGTTCTCATTGCTTGGGATTAAATGTGGAATTTGACTTTGAGAAAAACTATTTGGAATAAAAACCCTCACTGCTTTGCATAAGGTACAATCGAATCAGTCAGTGACAGCGACTGAATACAGGACACATTCACCCAGGCAACTACCTCCCATACAGACCAGAACCTTCAGGGAGGGGGAGAAAGAGACCCAAAATGAGAGAATGGGGAGCCAGAGAAAGACAGGAGGTAGGAAGTAAGAGGCAGGGAAGGAGAGAGAAATAGAGAGAAAGAGAGAGAGAGAGAGAAAGAGAGAGAGAGAGAGACGGGGCGGAGGGGGAGGAAGAGACAAGGCACAGGGCAGGGGAGGAGGAAACAGAGAGAGAAGGAGAGTTAAAGTTGGGGAAGGGGAAGGGGAGGGGGAGGGGAGGTGGGGACAGAGACAGAGGCAGACAGAGAGAAAGAGAGGGAGGGAGAGGCTGGGGGTGTGGGGGTGGGGGGATGGGGGAGAGGGAGGGAGAGATAGAGAGAGGGAGACCAAGACACGGGGGAGGACACAGAAGAGAAGGAGAGGGAGAGAGAAGGGGAGGGAGAGAGGGAAGGAGAGAGGGGAAAGAGAGGGAGAGAAGGAGAGAGAGACAGGGAAAGACAGATGGTGGGGGGGGGGGTTAAACAGAGACAGAGAGGGAGATGAAGACAGACAGAAAGTGTGTGAGAGAGAGAGAGAGAGAGAGATAAACTGAGACAGACAGGGAGAGGGAGGGAACAGAGACCAGGACATTGAGAACCATACCAGGATCCAAAGCTCGACAGGAAGGAGTTTTAAATAAAGTTAAAGTCAAGCCTGCTGTTTGAAAGCACCATGCCATTTAAATTTATCCTCAAACACAAGGGCTTTACATTAAATAAATCATATCAAATTCAGGGATTTATTTTATAGAGGTGGAATGGTAACATTACGTGTTGTCAGTCCGTTGTTTATTTGGGGATTCTGTTTGGACTGCAGGTTTATTTTTCCTCGGATTCCTATTGTTACTACACCTTGAACATGTGAGCCCTCCCCACAACACACCATCGTAGCACTGGGTACGTGCTGTCACAAAGATACACTTTAACAATTCACTCAGATTCCTCTGACAGCACCTTCCAAACTCTTGTGACCACTAACTGCAAAGTTTTCCTCAGAGTCCCATACCATCCTGACTTTATCATTGCTCATACTTCTGGACAGCAGTGAACCAGAAGAACTTTACAATGGCCTCATCGTTATCACAAGACTCAACTTTTTAAAAATTCAAATTCCTCCAAGTGCCCCAGTGGGATTTGAATCCAGGTCCCCAGAATGTTACCTGGGGGGGGTTTCTGAATTAACCGCCCAGTGGTAACACCGCAAGGACATTCAACTGCTCAAAGTTTAGAACCAATAAACAATAGATGGGCCATTACTCAACTGGGTTCTGACGAAGATTCATATTGGACTCCAAATATTAACTCTGTTTCTCTCTCCACAGACACTGCCAGACCTGCTGAGTTTCTCAAGCACTTGCCGTGTTCCAGATTTCCAGCATCTGCAGTATTTTGCTTTCATCACAGTAGTGGATGCGCCTGTGGGGAAGGGGTCTGGAGAAGGGAATTATTACAGTAGGGTTGGAGAATTTGGGGAGAGCAAGTTCACTGAACCATCTATCACACAGGAACACAAGGGGCTAGTCTGAAACCTCCAAGAGCACTGGGTGCCGCATGAGACTGTTCAGAGACATTCCACTTCCCTGGGAGAACGGTCAGCCCTAGGCTGGGAGGAACACATTTGGAAATTTACTTACCTTGTGAATCAATCACATTTTATTTTTAAGCTGTATTGTGTGCAGCAGAAATCACATTAAAAGTGCAGATTATGGGACAACAAAGATCACCTTATGTTATTGAAACTCTCAGCTGCAAAACTAAAAGTTCCTTTGCCTTATTTCCCATTAAAAACAATGCACAGTGTCAGCTTGCAGAGAATCTCAATGTGACATTGCTGAAGGTTTGGAATGTTGGATGCAAATACGCACGTCAGTAGTATCGCTGCTTCTACACCAAAGGTTACGAGTGGTGGCAGCTCAGATAAAGTAATGGACGAGTGAGTGCATCAATCTACAACTGAACAGTGCACACAGTACAGTTCATGCCCCGGACACACTATGAGCTGAACACTGTTACAATTAGACAGCACTGCCTTCAAACTGAACCTTGCCTTGTTGATGCTCTGTCACGACAAAGCTGGGAAAAAAAATTCTTCCATTAAGAGCTTGCATCGGACAGGGGCAACCTGAGTCCGATCCACATTCGACAACTTGCTCTGAAAACTCTGCTCACATTTGGAAGGTCTGACAAATTTCACAACAGTTGAGACAACCCACAAAATGCTAAAGCAGCGACTTCCTTTAAAAATCTCCATTTGCCCTTTGTCCTGCTTCACTAAGTTATTGAACACAGAGAGTGTTCTGGAAAAACTCAGCAAGTGTGGTAGCGTCTGTGGGGGGAAACTGAGTTAACGTCTCGAGGTCGATAAGATTCTTCATCAGAACCTTTCCAAAGTTAACAGATCTTTTAAAAGTGAAGTCATGGGGATCTACAGCACAGAAATAGGCCCTTCAGCCCAACAAGTCTGTGCTGGTCAAGAACAAACAGCTCACTGCTCTAACCCCATTTCCCAGCATTTGGCCCATAGTCTGGTATACCTTGGCATCGCAACTGCACATCAAAACAGTCCTTCAGTGGGATGAAGGTTTCTGCCTCTCTCGCCCTCACAGGCAGGGAATTCCAGAATCCCCCCACCCTCTGGGTCTTCAGAAAAAGTAATCAGCTCTCCTTGTGTGCCACTCTGCTTATCAAGTTTCACTGAAATCTGATGATTAATATTTGAGATATATGGTTTGCAAACTGACTAACGGAGCAAAATCATTAGGGTGGGGTAATAACATTTTTAATACAGTTCTTTTAAAAAGCACAGCTGTTCATATAATGATGCATTATTACTATATTCTGGCTGTTGTTCAGCTGCTTCACTGCTGTTTTATTTTAGGTGACATCTGAGTCCCATTAATTTTCAAGAGTTGAAAGTGAACTATGTTGGAAAACAGTTTGGGAAGCACTGATCAGCAGGACACAGTAATGATAATGGGGACTCCTAAAATCTTCATATAATAACGGCATCAAGGACACAGAAGAGGAAGAGTTGCTGAAGTGCACTCCACTGAGTTTTCAGTTTCAGTATGTTCCTGACCCAGTGGGATGGAGGCTTTGATGGATCTGGTTCTGGGCAGGAGGCAGGTCAAATGGATCTGGTATCAATGGGTGGCATGGTGGCTCAGTGGTTAGTGCTGCTGCCTCACAAGGGACTTGGGTCCAATTCCAGCCTCAGGTGACTGTCTATGTAAAGTTTGCATATTCTCTTAGTGTCTGTGTGGGTTTCCTCTGGGTGCTCCCATTTCCTCAGTCTGTGTAGTTTAGGGTGGATTGGCCAAAGGAATTGCAGGGTTACGGGAGTAGGGTAGGATGGTGGGTCAGAATACGCTATTGTTGAAGGGTCAGTGTGGACCTTATGCATCAAATGGCCTACTTCCACACTGCAGGGATTCTATGAATTGTATCAGAAAATTTAGACTATGAGAAGCAAAAATCATTCATTGAAGGGGCCAAATTCTGAGAGAATGGATCCAAAACAGGAAAATTGGAATCAGGATTGACAGGTAACAATTTCTCTGAACAACAAGCTGCCTCTATAGAGGAGTATATTCAGTTAAAGTCGAGGTATATCCCCCATAAGGGGATAAATTAATTCAGAGATCCCTGGACTAACAAAGAGATAAAGAGTAAGATGAAGCATAAATGGGGGGGGGTGATGAAAATTAAAAATGAGAATAATAGGATCCAGATCCTCACCAAGATGTTGCCATGGTGAAGAAGGACATGGTTGAGACACTCGGTAGACTAGGGGAAGGCAGTGAGATTGTAGTAAAGTTCTGAGACGTGGGTTCAAATCCCATCATGGTAGATGTCAAATGTGAATTAAAAATAAATAAATTGAATTAAATAAAAGCTATCCTAAAGGCTGTATAGCCATGGCTGATTGTTTTAAAGACACATTTAGGTCACTCATATCCTTTAGGGAAAGAAATCTGCCACCCTTACCTGGTTTGGCCTATATGTGACTCCAGACCCACAGCAATGTAGTTGACTCCCAACTGCCCACCGGGCAATTAGGAATGGGCAATAAATACCGCCTAGCATCTTTTTAAAGATTGGTAAAGCTACATTAAGTACAAAGTCTGACTACACTTACCACCAGGACTGGATCAGATACATCTGAAGTGCTGAGGTTGTAAGGGTGGACATTGTGGAGACACAGGCATCAACTCCAGTCCCCTGTAGGTTGGAGGTTGGTGCCAGAGGACTGGAAAGCTGTGAATATCACAGAATCTCAAAAATGTTACAGGACAGAAGGTTATTTGGCCCATCGTGCCTGCTTCATGCCTTCAAATGAGCATCATTCCCTGAAGCCAATCTCTAGCCATTTCCCCACACCTTTACACAATATCTCTATCCAATGCCCTCTTGAATGCTTCAATTGAATGTGTCTCCAGCAACTTCCAGCCAGTACATTCCAGACCCTAACTGCTCATTGAGTGAGAATGTATTTTCACACATCACCTTTGCTTCTTTTCCACATCACTTTAAATCTATGCCCCTCTCATTCTGGCTTTTTTTCATGAGCTGGAACTTATCTGCTCTCTCTAGCCATTCATAACTTTGAAAACCTCGATCAAATCTCCCTCTCAGCCTTCCTCTCCCCAAGGAGAATGGTCCCAACTTCTTCAATCTATCCTCATCACTGACAAAACAAAGAACAATGCAGTACAGGAACAGGCCCTTCAGCCCTCCAAGCCTGTGCTAACACATTTTTCCCTTCCATTCTAAAACTGTTTTCACTTACAGGATCCCTATCCCTCTATTCTCTTCCTTTTCATGTATTTGTCCAGGGATTTCTTGAATGCTGCTATTGTGTCTGCTTCCACCCCCTCCTCTGGCAGTGTGTTCCAGCACTTACTACCCTTTGTGTGAAAAACTTCACTTACACATCACTTTTAAACTTGCCCCCTTGGTACTTTAAACCTGTGGCCCCTAGTAATTGACCCCTCCACCCTGGGAAAAAGCCTCATACTTTCCACTCTATCCATGCCATTCATAATCTTATAACCTTCTATCAGGTTGCCCTCAACCTTCTGCATTCCAGTGAAAACAAGCCAAGTCTACCCAACCTTTCTCCATAGCTAAAATTCCCCAGACCAGGCAGCATCCTGGTAAACCTCTCCAAAGCATCCAGATCCTTCTGGGAGTGTGGTGACCAGAACTGTACGCAATATTCCAAGTGTGGCCTAACTGAAGTTCTAGAAAGCTGCAGCATAACTTGTCTATCCTTACACTCAATGCCCCTTCCAATGAAGGTAAGCATGCCATAGGATTTTTTTACTTATCTACCAGCACTGCCACCTTCAGTGATCTGTGGACCTGCACACCCAGATCCCTCTACATGTCAATACCCCTAAGGGTTCTGCCATTCACTGTATAATTTCCACCTGTACTTGACCTTCCAAAATGCATCACCTCACATTTGTCTGGATTAAACTCCATCTGTTTTTTTTACAGCCCAAGCCCCCAACTGATCAATATCCTGCTGTATCCTCTAACAATCCCCTTCACTATCTGCAACTCCACCAATCTTTGTATCATCCACAAACTTACTAATTATAGCAGCTACATTTTCCTCCAAATCATTTATGTGGATCACAAACAGCAGAGGTCCCAGCACTGATCCCTGTGGGACACCACTAGTCACAACCCTCCATTCTGAAAAGCATCCTTCCCCGCTACCCTCTGTCTGCCATGATGGAGCCAGTTCTGTACCAACTTGCCAGCTCACCCCTGATACCATGCGACTTCACCTTTTGTACCAGTCTGCCATGAAGGATCTTGTCAAAGGTTTTACTGAAGACCATGTAGACAACCTCAACCACTTTTCCCTCAGCAATCATTTTTGTCAACACCTCAAAAAGCTCAATCAAGTTAGTGAGGCATGATCTCCCCCGCCACCGCACAAAACCATGCTGTCTAGTGTTAATCAGTCCATTTATTTCTAATGCCTATAGATCTTGTCCCTGAGAATCTTTTCCAATAATTCCCCTATCCCTGACGTGAGACTTACAGGCCTGTAATTTCCAGGATTATTCCGTTTTTAAACAATGGGACAACTGTAACTTTTCTCCTGTCCTCTGGGACCTCATCTGTGGCCAAACAGGATATAAAGATATCTGTCAATGCTCCAGCAATTTGTTCTCGTCTCCCTCAATATTCTGGGATTGATTCCATCAGGACCAGGAGACCTAGCTACCATAATATTTTTTAAGATGCATAACACCTCTTCCTTTTCAATAGAAACTTGGCTAAGAGGTTTGACACTCCCTTCCCCAAAATCATCCTCCAGCAACTCCCTCTCTTTGGTGAATACCGACACAAAGTAAGAACTTTTAGAACCCTCACCTACATCTTCGGGCTCCATAGATAGATTCCCTTCTTTGCTCTCGAGTGGATTAACCCTTTCCCTGGCTACCCTGATGACTCTCAATCCTTGAACCATTCCATTAAATCACTTCTTTGTGGTCTCAAATCAGATCTCAAATCAAAAAACACAGATAAATTTCAGCAACTTCAGAACAGTCAGTTTAACTTCAGCAGTGGGGAAGCTTTAAGAAACATTGATCAGGAAGATTAGTTATTTCGCAAAGTCTGGATTAATTAAGGTAAGCTTGCAGACACGGGAAGGGCAAACTATGTTTACCAAACATGACCGAATTTCGGATTGAACCAACACGGAGGGTCAGTGAAGTGGCGCACCCAAACTTTCAAATGTATTTGATAGTGTTACATGATAGACTTAGCAGCAACACTGACATCCAGTGGAACAGTGGCAGTATGGATACAGAGTTGGCTAATTGACAGGAACTGTGTGTGCATGTGTGTGGGGGGGGGGGGGGGATTTCTGGGTGTGGGCAGGGGTAGATTTGGGAATCTGAGTGCGTGCGTATGTGTTTGGGGATGTGTGGGTGTGTATAGATGTGTGTTGGGATATGGGACTGTTTGTGTATGTGTGTGTGTTTGTGTATGTGTGGGTGCGTGCAGGGGTGGGTTTGGGGATGTATGGGTGTGTATAGGTGTGTGTTTGGGATATGGGAATGTTTGTGTATGTGTGTGTGTGCATGCAGGGGTGGGTTTGGGGATCCAGGAGTGTGTACGCGTGTTTGGGGATGCCTGTGTGTATGTGTCGGGATTGAGGGTGTAGGAGTGTATACTGAGTACTGGTGAATGATTAGGGTGGGGGAGGGCTAATAGTGGGCTTCATCTGGGGCTGCCTGTGATTCCTGGCTCTTTCTGATATATTTTAACGATCTAGGCTTGGCTGAACTGGGCACAATCTCAAAACATGTAGCTAATAAAACCTGGAAGCGTTGTGAACTGGGAGGAGGATGTTGTGCAAGTGGAATTTAATACAAAGGAGTGTGCAGTAATTTATTTTAATGAGAAGTACACAGAGACAATAAAAGGGACAATTCTAAAAGGGTGCAGGAGCTTGGGATGAATGTGTATAAATTATTGAAGGTGTCTATTATCATATTCAATTGTTGAATGCATTGCAATGTCTTGAGACATGGAGGTCACTACGGAAATTCAAGTTTCTCCTTTTTAAACAATACCTCACTGTGCCTCTCTCAAACACCTTAAGGCACACTGTGTAATGAATAACCTGGGAGTGTAATGATTAGTGTTGTGCATGGCTAGGTCCCATGGATAGCTAGGAGATGAATGACCCAGTCCACAATTATTCCTTGCTGGTAAACGTTGGGAAAGGAGCCCTGGCCCAAGGAGACTGGCTGACCAGGCAACGTAAAGTGCCAAGGTATTTTTTTTGTTCTTTTCTTTAAGAACAAGCTAAATGGACATCTTCCAATGTTCGACACACTCTAGAACAGTTCCAACAGATTGGAGGGTAGCTAATGTAACCCCCTCTGTTTAAGAATGGAGGGGGTGAGAAAGCTAGGAATTGTAGACCAGTCAGCCTGACATTGATATCAGAAACCATGTAAAATCCCTTGTATAATTTTTAATAGCTGAGCCTTTGGAAAACAGTGGCATGATCAGACAGAGTCAGCATGGATTAACGAAAGGGAAATCATGCCGGTTAAACCTACTGGAAGTTTTCAAGGATGTAACTAGAGTTAATAAAGTGTCGGTAGTAAATGTGGTTTATTTAGATTTGCAGAATGATTTTGAGAAAGTCCGACACAAGAGATTAGTGTGTAAGGTTAAAGCACACGGGATTGGGGTAGCGCATGGAGAGGAATAGACAACAGATTGGCAGACAGGAAACAAAGAGTAGAACAAATGGATCTTTTTCTGCATGGCAGGGGGTCAGGGGATTAGGCAGGGGGCAGGCAGGTGGGGGACAGGGGTCAGGGAGAAGGGCATGGGTCAGGCAGTGGTGAGATCAGTGCTCAGACCCCAGCTATTTCCAATGTATTTTATAGAGTCATACAGCATAGAAACAGGCCTTTCAACCCAACTCATCCATGCTAACCAGGTTTCTTAAACTGAACTAGTCCCAGTTGCTAGTATGTGGCCCATATTGGTCTAAACCCTTCCTATTCATATATCCATCCAGATGCCTTTTAAATGTTGTAATTGCCCCAGCCCCCTCAGACAGCTCACTCCATACACGCACTAACCCTCTGTGTGAAAACGTTATGCCTCAGGTGCCTTTTAATAATTCCCCCTCTCACCTAAACCTATGCTTTAATGACCAGATGTAATCTCACCAGGTTTGCAGATTAGACAAAACTGGGTGAGAGGGTGAGCTGTGAGGAGGAGGCAGAGACGGTGCAGTCTGATTTGGACAGGGCGGAGGGAGTGGACATTTACATGGGCAGATGCAGGATAATGTAGATAATTATGAGGGTATCCAGTTTGGAAGCAAAAGCAGGAAAATGGATTATCTGAATGGGGATAGATTGACAGACGGGGAGGAGTAATGGGACCTGGGTGTTTGTGTACACCAGTCACTGAAGGTAAGTGTGTAGGTGCAGCAGGGGGTGAAGAAGGGAAATGGTGTATTGCTATGGAAGTCAATCTCTCATTGTCTCCTCTTCACTGCAACCACATCCTTCCCATAGTGAGGTGACCAGATGGGCACACTGTACTCCAACTGGGGCATGCCTTGCTGCAATGATACAGGGTTTTGGTGGGACCACATTTGGAATATTGTGTACAGTTTTGGTCTCCGTGTCCGGGAAGGATATTCCGGTTATGGAGGGAATGCAGCAAACTTTTACCAGACTGATTCCTGGGATGGCAGGACTGATGGATGGGGAGAGGTTGGATCAGTTAGGACTAGATTCACTGGAGTTCAGAAAAAATGAAGGTGAGTCTTACAGAACCTACTCAACAGGGAGGGATATTCCCATTGGGAGGGGTGGGGGGTGGAGTGTTCTCAATGATGGTGGGGAGTGGGGGGGGGGAGTGTTCCTAGTGACAGGGGAGTCCAGAACCAAATGTCACAGTCTGATAAAATGGGGTAGACCATGTGGGACCAAGATGAGAAGAAATGTCCTTACCCAGAGAGTGGGGAGCCTGGGGAATTCTCTGCCACAGAAAGGGTATGAGACAAAATCATTGAATGTTTTTAAGAAGGAGTTAGATGTAGCACTTGGATCTAAAGAGGTCTCATGGTATGGACAGCTGTGGGGGGGAAGAGAGGGGAAACAGGAACAGGCAATAAAATTGGATGTTGGTGTCAAGAGTGTGGCATGGGAAAAGCACAGCAGGTTAGGCAGCACCTGAGGAATGTAATCTCTTCATCAGGAATGAGACTTGTGGGCTGGGGGCAGGGGGAAGCTAAGAGATAAATTGATCATGTTAATTGGCAGAAAGGGCTTGAAGGGCTAAATGGCCTACTCCTACTCCTATTTTCTCTGATCCTAAGTTTCTATGACATTGGTTTGAAAACTGTGTCCCAGAAGGTGCAGAACATCCTCAGTTTTAGGAGCAACTTGAACCTGCTTAAAATTGTATTTAAATAGCACCTTTCACTTCCTCAAAAAGATCAAACATTTTAAATCCAAATAAATACCTTGGCACGTAGTTACTATTATATTATTTTTATTCATTCCTGGGGTGTGGGTGTCACTGGCTGGGCTCTTATTACTAGTCCCTAGTTGCCCCTTGAGAAGGAGGGGATGAGCAGCCTTCTTGAACCACTGCAGTCTACCTGCTGTAGGTAGACCCACAATGCCCTTAGGGAGGGAATTCCAGGATTCTGATTCAGCGACAGTGAAGGATTTCCAAGTCAGGATGGTGAGTATAGGAATGGAAGAAATGTAACAGCCAATTTGTACAAAACAAGCTCATAATCGATGAAAATAAAAAGAACTGTGTACGTTGTAAATCAGAATCAAAAACAGAAGTTGCTGGAAAAGCTCAGCGGGTCACGCAGCATCTGTGAAAAGAAATCAGTGTTAATGCTTTGGGTACAGTGACCCTTCCTCAGAACTCTGAGTTCACCAGACCCGAAACATTAATTCTGATTTTTCTTCACAGGTGACCTCTTGTGCTTTTCCAGCAACGTCATAATCGATGAAGTTGGCTGAGGGACAACTGTTGCCCAAGACGTTGGGATAAACCCCGTATGCTCTCTGAAGTCACAGCAATGAGCAAAATCAAAAGATCCAACTGCAACTCAAACCTGTCAATGGTCAAATGTTCACATATATTACCTGAGACAATAAATTGTGCCATTTAAAGAATATGGGACAAAGGCAGGAGTTAGGCCACAGAACAGCCATGATCTCATTGAATGGTGGGACAGGCAGCAGGGGCTGAATGGTCTACTCCTGTTACTGTATTCCTAAGTTCTTTGAGGCCCTCACACGGTGAATCCATTTACACCACACTGGGAGGTACTAGTCTATAGATGCAAAGCCATCGATAGCCAACATTACATCACCAATCTTCGAAACAATAACGGATTTTGGACAACTAAGTACAACTAATTCAACACTTTCATCGCCAGTAATCTCTCAAATCTGCATTGTGTCCGAAATCCAGGCCAATACTTTATAAACTGATGAGCCATGCCAAAACCATGACACTGTCCTGACCAACAGAACAACAGGAAACTGAGCTCAGTTCCCTCCTCCTCCCACTCCCCAGTGACTTAGCTCAACATTCAAAATAAATCCTTAACCTGTCATTAGCTCCAGAACATATGCATTGGGAGAGAAAGCAGGGCAGGAGAGGGCTCCCTGCCTCACAGTCCAGTTGGAGTTTAGGAGAATGAGAAGCAGAGAGCTTACTGAAACATATTGGATTCTTACGGGGTTTGACTTGCTATACTTTCCTTTATTGGTCAAAGTATCGAGTACAGCAGTTGGGAGGTCGTGTTGCAGCTGTACAGGACATTGGTTAGGCCACTTTTGGAATACCGTGTGCAATTCTGGTCTCCCTGTTACAGGAAGGATGTTGTGAAACTTGAAAGGGTTCAAAAGATTTACAAGGATGTTGCCAGGGTTGGAGGGTTTGAGCTATAGGGAGAGGCTGAACAGGCTGGGGCTGTTTTCCCTGGAGCATTGGGAAGTGGAGAGGTGACCTTATAGAGGTTTCTATAATCATGAGAGATGTGGATAGGGTACACAGACACCATCTTTTCCCTGTGGTGGGGGGGGGGGGGGGGAATCCAAAGCTAGAGGGCACAGGTTTAAGGTGAGAGGGGAAAGATTTAAAAGGGACCTAAGGGGGAACTTTCCCATACAGAGGGTGGTGTGTGTGTGTGAAATGAGCTGCCCCAGAGGAAGTGGTGGAGACTGGTACAATTACAACATTTAAAAGCCACCTGGATGGGAAGGAATGAGACTGATATGGGCCAAATGGGATTAGATTAATTTAGGATATTTGGTCGGCATGGACAAGTTGGATCAAAGGGTCTATTTCCATGCTGTACATCTCTATGACTCTATGACAGGGTAAAGGCTGACAGAATGTTTTTCCTCATGGGAGAGTCAAGGACCAATGGGCAGATTGTCAGAAGAGACACCAATTTAAGACTGAGAGAAGGAGGAATCTTTTTTCTCAAGGAGTTTGAGTCTTTGGAATGCCTTTCCACAGGGAGCTATGGGGACAGAATCTTTTTGTATATTTAGTGCTGATATTGTTAGATTCCTGATCGGTCAGGATCTAGGGGTGATGGGGAACGGGCAGGAAAGAGGACGTGAGGAATGTTTGATCAGCAATGATCCCTACGGATTGGCGAAGCATGTTCAAAGGGCCGAAAGGTTTACTGTTTGTTATGTTCGATCCGAGAGTCACAGAGTTCTCCAGCACGGAGACAGGCCCTTCGGCCCAAATTGCTCCGTGCTGACCAGAATGTTCATTCACCCCATTTCCCTGCACTTGGCCCATATCGTTCTAAACCTTTCCTGTTCATGTATTTGTCCAAATACCTTTTAAATTGTTGTTAATGTATCACCTCAACCACTTCCGCTGGCAGCTCATTCCACATGCATACCACCCTCAGTGTAAGATCGTTGTCCCTCAGGTTCCCTTTTATTCTTTCCTCTCTCACCTTAAGCTGATGCCCTCTAGTCCTCGATTCCCCAACCCTGGGAAAAAGACTGAGTGCATTCACCCTATCCATGCCTCTCATGATCTTACACACCTCTATAAGATCCCCCCCTCAGTCTCCTATGCTCTAAAGAAAAAAGTCCTAGCTTGTCCAACCTCTCTCTATAATTCAGACCACTGAGTCCAGGCAACATCCTTGTTAATTTCTTCTGTACTCTTTCCAGTTTAATAAATTCTTCCAATAACAAGGTGACCAAAACTGAACAGTTTTCAATTCCTGTGATTTTTGAACATTCAGTGAAGCCTGTACTGAACCAATCCAGTCAGACACCCAGGAAAAGAGAACATAGCAAACACATCGCAAAACCCAACATGACAGGCTCACTGTGAAGAGGCAGCTCACCAACCAGTGTTCACCCAATCAATCAGAGGGACCTGTGTTAATCAGTAACAAGCTGTATTTACATTACAGCTTTTACAGAGTTATTAATTTCCCCATGCACTTCCCGGGAGCAAGGTTAGGCAGTGATCGAGATCAGAAGATATGAAGTCAACCAAGGGTCACAGAAGTAGGTTCTAAGGAGCATCTCAAAGGTCAGAGGAAATGAGACAGAGGAGAGTGAGAAAGAGGAGAAAAAGAGTGAGGGGGGGAAGGGAGTGCAGGAGAAGAATGAGTGAGGGAGACGGGGGGGGGGGGAAGAGAGAGAGCACACATGACTGAGCAAGGATAGGGAGAGAGAGGTGATGGAGAGAATGAGAGACAGCAAGTGAAGGAGGGTGAGAGAGAAAGAGAGCAGGAAGAGGTTTAACGAGGCATGTGGCCAAGGCAGCTGAAGGCACAGCCACCAACTGAGGAGTGATGTCAATGAGGAGCACGCAGCAGGCTAGGATTAGAGCTGCACAGAGATCACCACCAGGGACAGAGGGATGGACAGAGTCACTCGGGAGCCCTCGCACCAGCTCTCCTGGTACTCAGGGATCGAAGGCTGGCTTGAGAATGAAGTTCACATTCCTGTCTTTGACCCAAAGAGATCCTGGAGAGTTTGAGGTCTAGAAGCCATTAGAGACAGGCAGTGATGGGGCATTGGTGGCAAACACTTAACACAAAGGAAATTCAAAAGTTGAGGTGTTGGTGGATTGGGAGTCAACAGGGTCAGCAAGCAGAACTATAAATATTTCTGTAACCCTGATGATTTCTTGTCAAACATTTCAAGGGAGTAGTTTTTGAACTAATGGGATTTTATTTACATTACAATGAGCAGGTAAACAACTGCCCATCGAGATTTCTGACAGAAGATTCTGTCTTTAAACACCCCAGCTTTGGAATGAAATGTGTTGTTTTGTGCGTCAGGGCATTCTGCAGAAAACCTTCGATGAGAATGGACGTGCAAAGCTGTGCTGATGAGAAGCCCCTACCGCCAGGCTATCACTGATCATCTCCTTGAAAAATGCTGATTAACCAAAAACTCAACTCTTGCTGTGGAGAGCATCTTGCTCAATGAATGTTGTTCTTTGTACATGGAATGCTGAGAGAGATTCACTAGAGCCAGGATTACGTGCTCCAAGTCATCAATGAATAGAACAGTTTGTTGCTGACTGGTCTATTTTTACACAAGTGAAGTACTCTATGGAATAAAGGAATGGGCAGCTGTTTGTTACAGTTTCTACAATGCTCCATCCTGAGTTGGAACACTCCACAGTCTGTGCAACCGAGTCTGGCTCAATTTGAAGTGTTCTTTTCAAACTCTCCCCGAGCAGCTGAGAAATCTGCATGTGTCTCAGCTTCTCTCTGCTCCATGTAAATGTCCCACCTCAAACACCTCCTGCTGATGCTGTAGTCAGATATTTGCATTTTGGTCAAAATTAAATTTTCCTTTCTCACCCTCAAGACCGTTGAGTTGGGAATGTCACGTTGTAGTTATTCAGGATGTTGGTGAGGCCACTTTTGGATATGGTGTACAGTTCTGGTCACCCTGCTACAGGAAGGAAGTTACCGTCCCAGAAAGATGGTCATTTATTTCAGATTGAGATGAGGAACATGGAGTGAAAGGAATTCTTCCTAATCTTCCCAGTGGCACTGTCTAGCTCAGGGAGCTGTGGATACTCAGTCCATGGGTGCACCATACCACAGAATAGCAGAAGGTGGCCATTCAGCCCATTGAGTCTGTTTCACCATTCATTGAGATTATCCCCAACTCCACTTTCCAGTGTTTCCCCATAATCCTTGATACTCTTACTGATTAAAAAGCTTTCTGTCGTGAATATATTTAATGGTCCTGCTTCAATAGCTCTGTGTGGTAAAGAATTCTACAGATTCACCACTAGAGAAGAAATTCCTCCTCATCTCTGTCCTAAATGGGTGACCCCTCCGTGTGAGGTTATACGGTCTGGTCCAAGACACACCGGGAAGGTAGAGATCGATAGGTTTTTGATCACAATGGATCTGAACAATGTGGGGTGTGGCGGAAAACCTGGGAGAATTGCGAGAGAAATCCAGTGAGGCCACTCTCGATGTGTGATAATGCCGCAAGGGGTTCCCAACAGAGTCCAAGACACTGAGCTGAGATTCTCGTTGGGTAGCAGAAAGATTCCATTGATGGGGTGATTGGCCTCATTAACTGCAAACCACACCTCAATAACATGCAACTTCTTAGCCTACAACCCACCACAAGGAAACAAAGCATTGAGAACACCCCACATGGATATTACAGTGGGTACCAACGACTGCAGGTCATCACTTGCTTCTCTGGATCGCCAACTAAGAACACACTGGGCAGGAACATCTTAAGGCATGGTCCCCAGGCACCTGTCATACTCACTCTCCTTCTCCAGACACTGGCATCAGACCCCTCAGAACCCTGGTGCCATTGCTAATGCTCCGATCCACCTAGTGGATGTAGCTGCAATGTAGAGCTGTACAAAAGGGCACGTGGGAAATCAGCATTGAAAAGGTTGCTGCAAAGGGCCATGCATCCAGCTTCTGAACTGGACCAGGCTAGAACTCAGAGCTACCCTCTCGCTCTGGCCCTTCCTGCCCCCACCTCTCCCTCTGCCTGTCCTCCTCCCTGCTCCCTCTCGCTTTCCCTGCCCTTCCCCCTCTCCCTCTTCCCAATTCTAATTCCTGTATTTCCCCGATAATCCTTCCTCCGTTTAGTACTCCAGAATCTATCTCCCTCTGCCTTCAGTGCAAGACAGCAGACGATGACAAATCCCTACCAGAATGCCTCAATGCCTGTATGGAATGCTCTGCCCCAGAGGACAGTGGAGGCCCTGTCTCTGGATTAATTTAAGAAAGAGTTGGATAGAGCTCTCAAAGATAGTGGAATCAAGGGTTATGGAGATAAGGCAGGAAGCGGATACTGATTAGGAATGATCAGCCATGATCATATTGAATGGCGGTGCAGGCTCAAAGGGCTGAAATGCCTACTCCTGCACCTATTGTCTATTGCCTTCTATGCTCGCTTTGAGCAGAATTTCGGCGGAGAGGTAACACCTATTCTGACGAACCTATCCCAACAGTCACTGCATCAGAGGTCAGATCAGCTTTCCTTCATGTGAATTCAAGGAAAGCGATGGGACCAGATGGAATACCAGGCCGTGCACTCAGAGCATGCGCAGATCAACTGGCAGTGGCCTTCTCTCCCTCCCTCTCCCTGCCCCCCTCGCCCCCTCTCCCTGTCAGAGATACCAGACTCACATAAAAACAAAAAGCTGCAGATGCTACAAATCTGTAACAAAAGCAGGAATTGTTGGAGAAACTCTGTGGACAGAAAGCAGAGTTAACATGTTGGCTCCAGTCCCTTTATCAGGTTCCTGTCCATAAAGCAGTGCACCACTTCCCCCTCTCTCTGCCCTGAATGGGGGCAAATCTCTCTCCATGCAGGACAACTCCATATGCCCAGAGCTTCTCCAGTGATCCTTCTTTAGACCAGCCTCGCGGTTCTGCGGTATTGTGCTGTTACATGTTTGGCTGCAGAGGTCAATAACGTCAGGGAGACAGGCTTCAGTCAGAGGTCCCCCGCACAGGACGGTCTCAGTCCATGGACTTGGCCACAGTCAGCCAGCTAGCCAATGGAGGCAGGCAGACAGGATCACAAGGTGAGGAGCAAATAGGCAGGTGGGCCATCATCCACCTCGATTCCTTCTGCCCCACTGCGGGCTGGTTACGCCTGGAATGAGAGACTGAGAGGGATTGAGAGAGATGGAAGTGCCTGGCACAACTGTTACTGACACTGCAGGTGAGGGGAAGGTGCCTAAACCAATAATTATTTTAAAAATTCACTCATGGGGCATGGGTACTACTGGCTGGGTCAGTATTTATTGCCCATCCAAGTTGCACCCTAAGGCAGCGGCACAGTGGTTAGCACTGCTGCCTCACAGCGCCAGAGACCCTGGTTCAATTCCCGACTCAGGTGACAGATTGTGTGGAGTTTGCACGTTCTCTCCGTGGGTTTCCTCCGGGTGCTCCAGTTTCCTCCCACAGTCCAAAAATAAATGTGCAGGTTAGGTGAACTGACCATGCTAAATTGCCCGTAGTGTTAGGTGAAGGGGTAAATGTAGGGGAATGGGCCTGGTTGGGTAGCTCTTCAGAGGGTCGGTGTGGACTTGTTGGGCCGAAGGGCCTGTTTCCACACTAAGCAATCAAAAAAAAAGTGGGGGTGAGCTGCCTTCTTGAACCGCTGCATCCATGTGCTGTCAGTTGTCCCACAATACTCTTAGGGAGGGAATTCCAGGATTTTGACCCAGTGACAGTGAAGGAGTGGCAATATATTTCCAAGTCAGGATGGTGAGGGGCTTGGAGGGAAGCTTGTAGGGGTTGGTATTCCCACATTCATCCTGCCCTTGTCCATCTAAATGGAAGTGGGATTGGAAGGTGCTGTCTGAGGATCTTTGGTAATTTTCTGCTGTACCTCTTGTAGATGGTACACACTGCTGCAACTGAGCATCAGTGGTGGAGGGAGTGGCTGTTTGTGGGTGTGGTGCCAATCAAGTGGCTGCTTTGTCCTGGATGGCGTCAAGCTTTTCGAGTGTTGTTGGAGCTGCCCCCATCCAGAGCAAGTGGAGAGTATTCCATCACACTCCTGACTTGTGCTCGTAGCTAGTAGTCAGGCTTTGGGGAATACTACTCACTGCAGTATTCCCAGCCTCTGACTTGCTCTTGTAGCCACTGTGTTTATGAGGGTGGGGGGGGGGGGGGGAGAAAAGGGGGAGTCCCATTGAGTTTGTGGTCAGTGGTAACCCCCAAAGATGCTGACTGTATGGGATTTGGTGATGGTAACATCATTGACTGTCAAAGGGCAGTGGTTAGGTTGTCTCTTATTGATGATGGTCATTGCCTGGTAGTCGTGTGGCGTGAATATTACTTGCCATTTGTCAGCCGAAGCCTGGATATTGTCGAGATCTTATCGCATTTGAATATGCATTGTTACAGTATCTGAGGAGTTGTGAATGGTGCTGAACATTGTGCAATCATTGGTGAACATCCTCACTTCTGACTTTATGATGGAGGGAATGTTATCTTAGAGGGAAGGTCATTGAAGCAGCTGAAGATGGTTAAGGATAGGACACTACCCTGTGAAACTCCTGCAGCAATGTCCTGGAGTTAAGATGACTGACCTCCAACAACCACAACCATCTTATGTCAGGGCTCCTTGACACCACACTCAGTCAAATGCAGCTGAAATTCTGCTTTTTTGTCCATGTTTGAACCAAGGCTATAATGAGGTCAGGAGCTGAGTGGCCCTGGGGGAACCCAAACTGGGCATCACTGAGCAGGTTATTGCTGAGCAGGTGCTGCTTGATAGCACTGTTGGTGACACCGTCCATCACTTTACTGATGATCGAGAGTAGACTGATGGGATGGTAATTGACCAGGTTGGAATTGTCCTGCTTTTTATGTACAGGACATACCTGGGCAATTTTCCACATTGTCGGATAGATGCCATTGTTGTAATGGTACTGGAACAGAAAATGTGTTGCTGGAAAAGCGCAAGTCAGGCAGCATCCAAGGAGTAGGAGAGTCAACATTTTGGGTATGAGCCTTTCTTCAGGCTTCTCCTGCTTCTTGGATGCTGCCTGACCTGCTGCGCTTTTCCAGCAACACAGTTTCAGCTCCAATCTCCAGCATCTGCAGTCCTCACTTTCTCCTATGGTACTGCAGCAGCTTGGCTAGGGGAGTGGCAAGTTCTGGAGCATAGGTCTTCAGTGCTATTGCTGGAATATTGTCCGGGCCTATAACCTTTGCAGAATCCAGTCCCTCACACTGTTTCTTGATATTACATGGAGTGAATCGAATTGGCTGTTATCTGTGATGATGGGGACCACTGGAGGAGGCCGAGATGGGTCATCCACTCAGTATTTCTGGCTGAAGATTGCTGCAAAAGCTTCAGCCTTATCTTTTACACTGATGTGTTGGGCTCCTCCATAATTGAGGAAGGGGATACTTGTGCAGCCACCTCTAGTGAGTTGTTGAATTGTCCACCACCATTCCCGACTGGATGCGGCAGGACTGCTGAGATTAGATCTGATCCATTGGTTCTGGGATCATTTAGCTCTGCCCATCACTTGTTGCTTATGCTGTTTTAAATGCAAGTAGTCCCGTTTGGTGGCTGTGCCAGGTTGACACCTCATCTTCAGGTCTGCCTGGTGCTGCTCCCGGCATGTCCCCCTGCAGTCTGCATTGACCCAGGGTCGATCCCCTGGCCTGATGGTAATGTTGAGTGGGGGATATGCCGGGCCATGAGGTTACAGATTGTGCTGGAGTACAGCTCTGTTGCTGTTGAGGGTCCACAGCGCCTCATGGATGTCTCGTTTTGAGCTACTAGATCTGTTTGAAGTCTGTCCCATTTGCCACGGTGATGGTGCCACCCAACACGATGGAGGGTATTCTCAATGTGAAGGTAGGACTTTGTTTACACAAGGACCGTGCGGTGGTTACTCTTACCGATACTGTCATGGACAGATGCATCTGCAGCCGGGAGATTGGTAAGGATGGGGTCAGGTCTGTTTCTCCCTCGTGTTGGTTCCCTCTCCACCTGCTGCAGACCCAGTCTAGCAGCCGTGTCCTGACCAGTTCGATCAGTCATTATTCTGCTGCCGAGCCACTCTTGGTGGTGGGACACTGAAATCCCCCAGCCCGAGTACATTCTGTGTCCTTGTAATCCCCAGTGTTTTCTCTAAGTGTTGTTCCACATGGAGGGGTACCAATTCATCAGCTGAGGGAGAATGGTACATGGTAATCAGCAGGAGCCTTGCCCGCGTTTAACCTGAAACCATGAGATTCTGGTTTATTCTGGAATATCCTGGCAGTGACGAGTGCCTCTGGGAGCAGTGAGATGGCAAATTCCCGATAGAATCGAACAGGAGGGGTACGATGGCAGGCGGGGTTGGGTAGGTAGTGATGAGACAGCGAGAAATCAAATGAGCGCCTCACGGGGAGAAACCACCATGAAACTCGACAGAACTGACACTTCGCCAAAACTTGGTAAGATTCAGCCCTCGGAGTCCAGAAATATATGGCTACCGCAGGAAGACAAAGTAATGCAGAGGATTATGGCATGACGGTGAATACCCTTGCCAATTTTTATAGGTGCGCCATCGAGAGCATTCTGTCTGGATGTATCACTACCTGGTACGACAACTGTACCATTCAAGATCGGAGACGGTTACAGAGAGTGGTGAACTCAGCCCGGACAATCACAAAGGCCAACCTCCCATCTATAGAATCCATCCACCAGGCCCACTGTCAAGGAAAGGCCACCAGCATTCTCAAAGATCCATCCCACCCTGGCAATGTTTTTCTACAGCCTCTACCATCAGGGAGAAGGTACAGAAGCCTGAACACACACCAGCCAGTTTCACAACAGTTTCTATCCTACTGTTGTTCGATACTGAACTCTTAACATTTACCTGTACCTATGTTTTGTTTTTACCACTGTTTACCTATTATTTACTATCGATGCTACTTAACTCTGTGATCTGCCTGCATTGCTCGCAAGACAAAGCTTTTCACTGTGCCTTGGTACATGTGACAATAAATTCAATTCGCTGCTACAGACAGTGGTTGACGCCAAACTATTGCCTGGTTTGAAGGGGTTGGATATAGCACTTGGGGCCTGTTCCTCTTGTCTGTGTTTTTTTATGAGCAAGGAGCTACCATGATGGATTTGGCGGAGGCTGCAGTGGCGCACAAAGCCTGCACAGACAGGCTGGACTGAATGGCCTGGCTATCCTATGCAAGGGCTGCCCTGTCAGCCAGTGGATGAGGAGGGGTGGGAATCTTTGGGAAGGTCTTGAGGCAGGTGAATGGAAAGGGTTAACATCATGCTGGTAGTCACACTGGCAGCAATGTTCAGAATGTGAATGATATCAGAGAACATGCTGGGCATCCATCCAGGAGAGATATTCTGTGCAGGGAATGTGTATACATTGTGAAACCGATTACAGACATTACGCAAGGAACTCTAAACTCCACGGGCGACAGAGTTTAAAACAACACAACGCAACATTGGCTAACCAATCTCTGTCACAGCCTCTATCCCTTTACTTCGAGACTGGAGGATAATCAGCCAGGCAGTGGTTAGGGTTGTGGTGTTGGAAGCTGGCTCCACCCAGTGTGAACATTGCCAGGAGCTGAGCGATGGCTGCATAGAGTGTTGCCGATACTGGTTAAGCAGCTGCTCCGTGTCACACAGGATCCCTGGCGGCTGTTCGCATCCGGACACTGAACCCAATACCTTCAGATCACAGCCTCCCACAGTCACTCAAACTTCACAAGATCCTTGCACTATTTACTCTTAAACCTAACGACAGAACTTACTCCTGAAGGCTGTTCAAACACTCCTCATGTGGCTCTCTCTCTTTATCTCTTTGTCCTTGAAACTTCCTTCCATTTCCCCCAAACTGCAGCCCTCACCACCTCCTCCAGGGCACATTGCTGGCCCAACTGGCAAAGCCCACATCCCGGGAAGGGTAATTTAAAAAAAAGGACTAATTTTCCGATGTTTCCCGCAGTCAGCGTTGTGACCAACACATTCCTGTGTAACTGGGCTGGACTGAGAGGGGGTGGGGCGGAGACACTATGAAACTGTTCCAAATGACAGCAACTGAAAATTAAACCAGGCATTTGGCTTCAAAGCTGGTAAAACACACAAAATCTGACAGCCTGTTTATGGAGAAATTCCTCTTTTTACAACTATCAGCAGAGGAACAAATGCTCATGACCATCTAAGGCAGTGACTGTCCATCTCTCCATCCCACGGTCATCATGGTGACCATGAAGCCTGAAAGATAAGTGTTACTATGGCAACAGGAGAAAAGCAGGTATCAGCTCCCCTCAGTCTCCAGGAAAGCTTCTGAATCAGGGTGGAATCTGATCAAGAGGGCACATGGGATCCCACATTTCCTGGTCACTGGGTGAGCTTGGCAGAGGTAGATGGACAGGATGGCACAGAGATGAGAGACCTCAATTATCTCCGATTCAACAATAACCTCCACACATCCTCCATTGAGTGTGTAACCGGAACCGTACTGACGCTACAGTGACCGGCCTGTTCATAACCAGCTTTGAAATCGATTGTCAGCTCAAAATACACTCCAACATCCCCACCTGACCCACCTATCACTAATCCCCACACCTCCCCGCATCACTGACCCCCCTCCCATGTATCACTGACCCCAGCCTCCCCCCGTATCACCAACCCCCTCTCTCCCAGTATCTGACCCTCCTGTTCCTCCATCTCCAGCCTGCCCAGTGATGAGCGTTAACAGGACAGATTGGGGGGTGGGAGGGGTGAAGGCAGGATCTCACGTTGACCTCCATACCTGGCCACCTGCTTGTGCCCAGTCATGTTCCACTGCCAACAATGACATAATGGTTTACTTCAGGCCTCCTGCTCAAGAGATAAACATTGCCTGGGACACAGCACTTTTCCCAATGCTTCCAAAGAGACAGTACCTGTGGGATATTTCACCTTCATCCGAGAGGGCAGACAACTTCTCAATAAGGGGGCACCCCCGACAGGGCAGCACTCCTACAGTACCGCACGGTGAACGTCTGCCTGGATAATGTGTTGTGTGCTACTGATTCCCACGTCTATCAGCTTGGCAGGTGAACATGCACCAACCCAATTTACCAACAACTGAGGAAGAATTTACAGCTCTACTCAACTAATATGAGGAAGGAGAATGTGTTTGATTATTGGACAACTCAACCAGTTCTTAAAAGTCCTGCAGGGAAGGGAACTTTGACCTTCTCCTCTCTCTAGCCCCCCCACACCGGGGGGAACCCGGGCAATGGGTAATAAATGCTTGCCTTGTCAGCAGCAGCCACATTCCGAGAGCAAAACATAAAAAGAATTCTACATTCCAACCGTCCTCTTAAAAACATTGGCCCTGACCCTTTGTTCTGACTTGTTTGATAATGACCTTTAAATTACTGCCTGAACCATGGCTGGAGACGGGTTGTCATGAGCTGCCTCACAAACACCTCAGGATCATTGAGAATTATCACACAGGAGAGCATTCAGCCCATTGGGCCTCTACTGATTGACAGAGAGAGACAGATCACCCTCGGTGCCTCAGCACTGCTCTTTGTTTGTGACGAAGTGGCATTGCCGAGGATCTGTGCAATCCGTTAAAGAATCAGTTTCCAGTAGCTTTTCAAGTCGAGCTTTACAAATCCTGACTGCCTTCCGAGTAGCGTCTCATCAAGACCAAAGTCCCTCATCTCGGGTAACATCCTGGTAAACCCTCCCTAGTACCTTTTCAAAAGCGTTTACAACATTCTGAATCACTGTTCCTCCAGTGTTGCTGGGTCACAATCCTGGAATTCCTTCCCCAACAGCATTGTGGGTCAACCTACCACACATGGACTGCAGTGGTTCCAAAAGGCTTCTCAAAGGGCCAACTAGGGACAGGCAGTTGTGCCCACATCCTATGAGTGAATTTAACAACTTCTATATCTGACCTGATCATAGTTGGTGAACTTATATTTTGGTACATTGTGTATGTACATCTATATTCCACTATTTGCCCCCTCACCTACCTTCATGGAGAGTTACAGGCTGGCTGGGGGAAGGTGGGGTGTGGGGACAAGCAGCGGGGACAGGGGAGGAGGAGTTTGAGGTTTGTATTTTCAATACTCTGGTTCAAGAATGAGCTAATCGTAATCCCAGAGTTAAAAAAAAATGTCCTTAACATGATAGCCAAAGAAGGAATGAATAGCACTTTGAGGTTCATGTATTAGCTCAAAAGTACCAGAGTTGAGAGTTAATAAGATCTAGGTCTACAGAGTGAGAGCTTTGTTTTAGGAACACCTTTATCAATAATAATGGTTAGGGAGCTAGGAGCAGGCTCATGTTGGATCATATGGGCCAAACGGCCTGTTCCAATGGAGTAAAAGTCAATGTAAAAATAGAATGCAGTTGGAGCACAATGGTGCCAGGGCTGACAGATCAGAAGAAAGCCAAGATACTTGGGATTTATCCAATAGAGTAAGGAAGGTTCAGAGGAAATTGAAGATTTCAGGACCATTAATTTTAAATAATGATAGAGTGAGGTTAGGGAAATATCCTCGACAGTGTGTTGTGGAGTGTGGAATCTTTTACCACAGGGTGGGGTTGAGACAGAGGATACTGTACCAAATGATAGAAAGTGGACAAGTATTAGTAATGTAAGAAAATATGTTCCATTGCTCCACCATTAGCTTGACTCCTAGACTAAGGGTCATTATAGTTTAGCTACTGCCATCTTGATATCAAGTGTTGCTGGGATTACTTTTTACCCAACAGCACAGTAATAAAAATTGGTAATGCCTTTAAAACATCTGTGGAATTTGCAATCACCTTTTAGAATGATTAAAATGCTTTTAAGACTTTCCATCAATTATAAAGGGATCAGTTGTAATTTTCCTCAATAATAAATACTGGTCCATGTGCTCTGGTGATGCTTGACCTGGAAGCAGTGCCAATAGCAAGGAAGCTGAGACACATGCTGTGTAACCGGCAGATACAAAGGAAACCAAAGAGCAGAGGAGCCAAATGGTGAAGTTGGTCAGGATACAAAGGTGGGCTCAAAAGAGAGAGCAGACAGGGACAGAAGGTGAAACACACACGTACTTGAGAAACAGGAAATCCATGTCAGGAGGATGTCCATTTTTCTGATGAGCAGCAAAGGAGACAGGTTCCCTTGGAAGCACTGTGAGAGCTGCCTAAAAAGGTCTAAAAGCTGGATAATATCGTTCAGAGATGCCGAAGAGCTAAAAGTTTTCCAGAATGGTCAAACCACTTATTGGGATAAAGGGCAGCATGGTGGCTCAGTGGTTAGCACTGCTACCTCACAGCACCAGGGACCCGGGTTCAATTCCTGCTTCAGGCGAGTGTCTGTGTGGAGTTGGAAAGTTCTCCCAGTGTCTGCATGGGTTTCCTCCCAGTGCTCCGGTTTCCTTCCACAGTTCAGAAATGTGCAGGTTAGGTGGATTGGCCATGGGAAATTGTTCCACAGTATTCAGGGATGTGCAGGCTAGAGGGTTTAGCCATGGGATATGCAGGGTTAGGTGTGGGTAGGATTGCTCTTCAGAAGGTTGACGTGGACTTGGTGGGCCGAATGGCCTGCTTCCACACTGTACAGGCTGTAGATATTACACATTGATTGGTTAAAAAGGAAAGCTGCACCATTAGAATAGATGTGAGCCAGGTATTGAGAGAGCCTGGTGAGATGTTACTTCCTGATGATAATCACAGCCATGGAGCTCAAAGGGTCAGAGCAACTGCCTGGCAGCTGGGAATATGGTGCTCACCAACTTCTCAAGGGCAACAAGGGATATACCCAACCAGCAATGCCCTCATCCCACGGGGAAATAACATTAAAAAGGAATAGGAAGGGTTTAGAGGGATATGGGCCAAAGGTTGGCAAATGGGACTAGATTAATTTAGGATATCTGGTTGGCATGGATGAGTGTTTCAATGCTGTACATCTCTATGACTCTACGCTGAAGGGAATGTTTTCTATAAATTTGTTGATGGTATGGGGGTGTCATTGACTGAGCCAACATCTATTGCCCATTTATGGGCAGCACAGTGGCTCAGTAGTTAACACTGCTGCCTCACAGCACCAGGGACTCAGGTTCGAGTCCCACTTTGGGCGACTGACTGTGTGGAGTTTGCACATTCTCCCCGCGTCTGCGTGGTGCTCCGGTTTCCTCCCACAGTCCAAAGATGTGCAGGTCAGGTGAATTGGCCATGCTAAATTGCCATATCAGGGGTAAATATTGGGTTGGGGAATGGGTCTGGATGGGTACTCTTTGGTGGGACGGTGTGGACTTGTTGGGCTGAAGGGCCTGTTTCCACACTGTAGGGAATCTAACATAATCTAATCAAAAAAATTTCCAACTGATATAAAACTGGTTAAAGAGTCAACCCACATTGTTATGGGCTTGGAGCTGTGTATAGGCCAGACTTTAAAAGAATGAGGGGAGATCAAATTGAGGAATTCAAGATGATAAAAGGTACGGATATGATAGACGCGTAGCATGTGTTTCACCTTGTGGGGCATTCTAGGGCGAGAGGTCACAGTTTGAGCATAAAGGCCAGCAAATGTAAAACAGAATTGAGGAAAAGCTACTTCTCCTAAAGGGTTGCGACGCTGCAGAATCCGTTATCCTAAAGTGTGGTGGATGCTGGGACGTTGAGTAAATTCGAGGAGGAGTTAGACAGGTTTTAATCGGTATTGGGTTGAAGGGTTATGGAGAGAAAGCAGAAAAATGGCCGGGGAGGGGGGAAGAAGCGTATCAATCACGATCGAATGGGGGAGCAGACTCAATGGGCCAAATGGCCTAATTCTGCATCTGTTTCTTATGAACTTCTAAACGAGGTAAGGACGACAGATTCCCTTCCTGAAAAGGATGTTAGTGACCTGGATGGATATTCACAACAGTGATAACACGGTCACTGCTAGGCTAGCATTTTAAATTCCAGGGTTTTCTTTTTAACTAAATCAGAATTTCACCATCTGCTGTAGTGGGATTCGAACCCTCACCCCCAGATCGTCAGCTTCTAGATTACAGACATGACCACTATCCCACCACCGCCCCATGGGAGCAGGTGTATTTTTGTTGTGTGTGTTATTTGAAGTGAAATTTACATTTCCAGGTGAAATATCATTTACTAGTTGATTAGTTTAAGCCTGTGCTGAACCTGATTCACGTGAAATCCTGTTGACTATTTCTTTATCTGGAAATCATTCATTCAATTTAGACATTTTGAGTTCTAGCTTTCAAGTGGGGAATTAAGATAACAATAATGTGGTTATTAACAACGATGACCTCCTGCCCCACAACCTTCAGGACTCCCTCTAACTTGAGCGTCTACAGGACCACATCTCCCCTCCCGATTTCTACCAGCAGCCGCGCTTTCAGCTGCCTGGACTAAGCATTGGGAAGTTCCCCTCTCCAAACCTTCACACCTCCCTCTCTCCTGCTTTCAGAGACACCTTAAAACTTTGGGCCAGCATTCACTCAAGCTCAACAACTCCTAACGTGGCTCAGTGTGAAATTTTGTTTCAAAACACATCTGTGAATTGCCTTGGTTAAGGGGCACTATATGAATGCAGTTCTGCTGTTGACTAATTATGGTGCTTAATATATAACAGAGAGAAAAAATGAGGTCTGCAGATGCTGGAGATCACAGCTGCAAATGTGTTGCTGGTCAAAGCACAGCAGGTCAGGCAGCATCTCAGGAATAGAGAATCCGACGTTTCGAGCATAAGCCCTTCATCAGGATTCCTGATGAAGGGCTTATGCTCGAAACATCGAATTCTCTATTCCTGAGATGCTGCCTGACCTGCTGTGCTTTGACCAGCAACACATTTGCAGCTTAATATATAACAGGCACACATGCCAGGTGAGGGACGCTCCCAGTCACTGAGAATGTCAGGAACCATCAGTCCAAAGCCATCTAACTGCTCCTGAGCACATTATATTCATCTCTCTCTCTCTCTCTCTCTCACTCAAATTATTCATAGACTGTGATCTAAAATGTTAGTGGAGGTTGTGAGCTGACTGATAATTTTGGAACAACTTAATCTGTGACTGATAGAGACGGCTTGTCACTAACTTGTTGTATTTAAGTGCAGCGGCAAGTAACTCGATAAAGATCTCGTGTGAACTGTAGTATTTGGAGTCAGGGTTTCGTGTCTCTGTAAAGCTGGACAGAAGTGTTGGGGGGGGGGGTAATGATTTGGCTGTAGGGGAGCAAGGAAGAGAGGCAGAGGGGGAAATAAATGACCAGAATCTGGCCTTTGTCTGGAATTGAGCCAATCTTGACTATTCCAAACTTGGTGTTATATCACTGAGGTGAATGTTCTAGTTCACAAAATAGATACCAAGTTTTGAAGTCGATTCTGGAACAGACATCACTGAGGGAGACTTTCACAGTGAGAATGGGACAGGGAAAAGAACACACAAAATATAAAAGCAAGGAGGAGCTGAGAATTGACAGAGATTGCTCGGCTCACCGGAGCCTCAGCGACAGGGTCACTCCACTTTCAATCTATCTGCATCTGGGGCAAAACAGGGGGTGGGAGGGGAGTGATCCCTAAATACTCTCCTATAACCAGGGGCAGAAGGTTAGGAAGTGGGTCCCAGCTGTGCATGTGTCTCGGGCAGAGCAGGTGGGTGGGTCAGAGGGTAGTAAACGTATTGAGTGGTGGGGGTGGGTGTCAGACAGCAGTGACTCAGGAGACGGGGGCAGGAGTCAGTAACATCACTGATCCAGGGCAGGGATGTCAAGTGGGGAATGGCCCAGGGAGGAATGGTCTGAGGGTGTACTGGCCCAGAGGCTGGGGGAGATGGTAATGGCCAGAGGGAATGTCTCAGGGGAAGGGAAGAAACTCTGGGCTGGGATCATGTGGGATGTAAGTGTGGGCCAGGGAGCTGATCGGTGGGTGGGGTGGGGTGGGGTGAGGAGGGGTGGATTGAAAAGTGTGGATCAGGACATCTCAACAGAGAATGGAATGGGATGGGATGGGATGGGGTGGGGTGGGGGGGGGGGGTGGTCAATGTGCCTTGGATGCGGTTCAGAGGATTCTGTGTGGTGTGGGTGTGGGGGGGGCGGCATTTGGGAGGAGTGTGTATGGGGGGAGATGTGTGATGGGGGAAGAGAGTGGGTGTGGGGGGGGGAAGAGAGTGGGTGTGGGGGGGGGAAGAGAGTGGGTGTGGGGGGGGGAAGAGAGTGGGTGTGGGGGGGGGGAAGAGAGTGGGTGTGGGGGGGAAGAGAGTGGGTGTGTGGGGGGGGGAAGAGAGAGGGTGTGTGGGGGGGGAAGAGAGAGGGTGTGTGGGGGGGGGAAGAGAGAGGGTGTGTGGGGGGGGGGAAGAGAGAGGGTGTGTGGGGGGGGGAAGAGAGAGGGTGTGTGGGGGGGGGGGAAGAGAGAGGGTGTGGGGGGGGAAAGAGAGTGGGTGTGGGGGGGGAGAGAGAGTGGGTGTGGGGGGGGGAAGAGAGTGGGTGTGTGGGGGGGGGAAGAGAGAGGGTGTGTGGGGGGGGGAAGAGAGAGGGTGTGTGGGGGGGGGGGAAGAGAGAGGGTGTGTGGGGGGGGAAGAGAGAGGGTGTGTGGGGGGGAAGAGAGAGGGTGTGTGGGGGGGGGAAGAGAGAGGGTGTGTGGGGGGGGGGAAGAGAGAGGGTGTGTGGGGGGGGGAAGAGAGAGGGTGTGTGGTGGGGGGGGGAAGAGAGAGGGTGTGTGGGGGGGGAAGAGAGAGGGTGGGTGGGGGGGGGAAGAGAGAGGGTGTGTGGGGGGGGGAAGAGAGAGGGTGTGTGGGGGGGGGAAGAGAGAGGGTGTGTGGGGGGGGAAGAGAGAGGGTGTGTGGGGGGGAAGAGAGAGGGTGTGGGGGTGGGGAAGAGAGAGAGTGTGGGGGGGGGGGGGAAGAGAGAGAGTGTGGGGGGGGGGGAAGAGAGAGAGTGGGGGGGGGGAGTGGGGACTGTCCCGTACCTTCCAGCAGAACCTCCTTGCCGGTTTTCTTGAGCGCCTGTACCGCCTGGTCGTGCGAGGCTTCCCGGAGGTCGGTGCCGTTAACCGAGAGGATGGCGTCTCCGACAAACAGCTCCCCGCTCTGATCGGCCGCCAGTCCGCGGAAAATCTTGGAGATGAGGATCGGCATCTGGTTCTCCCGGCCGCCCTTGATGCTGATGCCCAGACCCCCCGCCTCCTGCTTCACGATGCGGACCGTGCGCTTGCGGCCGGAGCCGGGCTCCGAGTCCGCCTGGAGAGGAGGGAGAGGCGGCGGCGGCGGCGGCTCGCTGTCCCCGTTACTCAGGCCGTGTCCAGTGGGAGCTCCGGCCGGGCTCAGCCGCAGCGAGTCCTCGGACAAGGAGGCAAGGAGCCGCCGCCAGCGCTCGGGCTCCGGCTCTGGGCTCCGAACCTCGAGCAGCCCGCTCCGCAGCACCATCCCGGCCGGCTCCCAGTGTCCGGGGGCTGGGAGAGTCCCCTCTCTGTCCCCCGGGGGCCCGGCCCTGCTCCAGCCCTGCCCCAGCCCAGCCCGCCCCCTGTTAAAGGGACCGCCGCACTGACCTCCTCGCCAAAAAACTTCCCCAAACTTTTCCAAGTGTTTTTCAAAGTTGGGCGAACTTTGCTGAAGAGATTTACAAAATTGGGCAAACTTTTTGAAGTGTTTTCCAAAGTTGGGAAAACTTTGAAAAAGTTTTTCCAACTTTGGAAAACGCTTCAAGAAAAGTTGGAAAAGTTTTCCCAAGCTTGAAAGACGCTTCGAAAAAGCTTGAGTAAGTTTTGAAAAAGTTGTGGAAACTTATTCGAAATATTCCATAACTTTTTCGAAGCATTTTTCAAGTTTGGGGAAACTTTTCTAAGCATTTTCGAAGTGTTATCCAAAGTTGGACAAACTTTTCTTAATACTTCCAGATTTTTCCAGACCTTTTCTAAACTTTTCGAGAACTCACAAATATTTAAAAGTATTTTCCGAACGTTACAGAACTTTCTCATTTACATCTAATTGTTTTAATGTTCAAATACATTTTACAAAACCATTTCTTCCTGAGTGTTTTCCAAATTCGAAAAGCATTATTTTTTAAGATAACTTCCTAAATATATTTTTCTAAATGTTTCCAAGGTTTTGAAATTTTATTCAAATTCTCCAGCTCTCGGCAGTCGGTAGCTCGGTGCTCCCGGTTGCTGAAGGCGGCAGAAGCTTTCGTAGGTGTTACGCTAAAAGCAAGTACCCCTCAGAACCCGCAGTCAGACGGCGAGCTGGAATACAGTGAAATCCACCTGCTAACCATAGCAGGACAGAGAATTTGGTTTTAATCCATTCAAATTAATAGATAATTTAATGTTTTTAGACTGCTTTTATTTTCCTTTTGCTAACTATTCAAATGATTGAATCCATTACATTTAAAAAATAATTTTTGACCTCTAACATAGGAGCAGAAGTAGACCATTCGTCCCTTCAATCTGTCCACTATTCAATAAGGTCATGGCTGATCTCTGTTTGGAATTCCACATTTCTATCTAGCCCTGATCATCACGGATACCTTGCCTAATAAAAATCTATCTGCTTTCACCTTAAACATATTCAGTGACCCCCCATCCATTCACTTCCAGAGAATTTGAAGATACACAACTCTCTGTAAGAAAGATCCCCTCGTCTCTATCCTGAAAAGGGTGACTCCAATTTTAAAACAGCACCCCCTGGTTCTGGACTGACTCCCCACAGCCACCGTGTCCAGACCATTCAGGATTTTGACACTTCAATCCAGTCTCCCCTCACTCTTCAAAACTCCAGGGGAAACAAGCCCAGTCCACCCAACCTTTCCCCATCAGACAGCCCACTCACTCAGCGACCAATCCCAGAGACCTCCTCGGAACCAGCTCCAACACATCTACACCTCTCCTTAAACAGGGAAACCATACAGCACACTTTATTGGAGATATGGTCTCACCAATGCCCAGTATTACTGAATGACAACATTATGCTTTATATGTTCAATTCCATTTGCAGTGAAGGATAGCATTCAACTTGCCTTCTTAATTATGTGCTGTACCTGAAAACTAACTTGTTGTAATTCGTGCACCAGAACACCTACATTCTTCCGCACCTCAGAATTGCAGTCGGTCTCTAACTTAATATTATCATTCTTCCACTCAAAGTAAATGACAGCACTTTTTCCCACAGTGTGACACCCCTTAAGCACTGACCCTCCGACAATGCGGCACACCCTCAGCACTGACCCTCCGATAGAGCGGCACACCTTCAGCACTGGCCCTCCGATAGAGCGGCACTCCCTCAGCACTGACCCTCCGACAGTGCGGCACTCCCTCAGCACTGACCCTCCAACACAGCGGCACACCCTCAGCACTGACCCTCCGACAGTGCAGCACTCCCTCAGTACTGACCCTCCGACAGTGCAGCACTCCCTCAGCACTTACCCTCCGACAGTGCGGCACTCCCTCAGCACTGACCTTCCGACAGTGTAGCACTTCCTCAGCACTGACCCTCCGACAGTGCGGCACTCCCTCAGCACTGACGCTCCGACAGTGCGGCACTCCCTCAGCACTGACACTCCGACAGAGTGGCACTCCCTCAACACTGACCCTCCGACAGTGCGGCACTCCCTCAGCACTGACCCTCCAACAGTGCAGCACTCCCTCAACACTGACTCCATGACAGTGCCCACTCCCTCAGCACTGACCCTCCAACAGTGCAGCACTCCCTCAGCACTGACCCTCCATCAGTGCAGCGTACCCTTGTTACTCATCCTCTGACAGTGCGGCACTCTGTTAGCACTGATCCACCAACAGTGTGGCACTCCCTCAGCACTGACCCTCTGACAATCGCAGCACCCCCTTAGCACTGACTCTGTGACAGTGCCCACACCCTCATCACTGACCTCTGACAGTGCGGCACTCCCTCAGTATGGACCTTCCGACAGTGTGGCACTCCCTCAGTAATGACCCTACGCCAGCACGGTACTCCCTCAGTACTGACCCTTGCACAGTGCATCACTCCCTCAGCACTGACACTGTAATTGTGCAGTACTTCATTTTCATTTGATTTGGATAAATATTCAAAATCTGGAGTCCTACTGACAAACCAGGGGATTATTTTTGATTCCTGACTAAAGTGGCCTCCCTCCCAGTTTACTGGATTTTTCTGAGGCCTGTGTGAATTTCTAAATCTTCTCTTCCCCACATTAGGAAACAGCAACATGAAGGAGATGACTTATTAACTGAGCATTTAAACATCTGCCTCATAACATTGTCACTCGGACATCCTGTAATCTGGTGGTTCCTAATCACAGCTGGATTTATAAATGCACATCTAATGTTGTCCTCAGAAATCAAACACGTCACCCTGGAGCCACCCTCAAATAACAAGAAAATGAAAGTGCAGTATGTGTGGATTGAACCACACTTTGGACAGACTCAGTTCATTCTCATTAGATGCTGCCACATGGAGCTGAAAAGGAAAGTCAGTCCGGCAGGTAACTATGTCAGTAACAACTCAATCCGTGTTTGTTAATGAATATATGCAGTGTCGCTGCTGAGGGAATGCCGCACTGTCAGAGGGTCAGTGCTGAGGGAGTGCCGCACTGTTGGAGGGTCAGTGCTGAGGGAGTGCCGCACTGTTGGAGGGTCAGTGCTGAGGGAGTGCCACATTGTCAGAGGGTCAGCGCTGAGGGAGTGCCGCACTGTCAGAGGGTCAGTGCTGAGGGAGTGCCGCTCTGTCGCAGTGTCAGTGCTGAGGGAGTGCGGCACTGTTGGAGGATCAGTGCTGAGGGAGTGCGGCACTGTTGGAGGATCAGTGCTGAGGGAGTGCGGCACTGTTGGAGGATCAGTGCTGAGGGAGTGCACGCTGTTGGAAGGTCAGTGCGTACTGTCAGAGGATGAGTAATAAGGGAGCGCTCCACTATTGGAGGGTCAGTGCTGAAGGAGTGCCAGACTGTCGGAGGGTCAGTGCCACACTGTCAGAGGGTCAGTGCTGAGGGAGTGCCACTCTGTCAGAGGGCCAGTGCTGAGGGTGTGCCGCTCTGTCGGAGGGTCAGTGCTGAGGGAGTGCCGCACTGTCGGAGGGTCAGTGCTGAGGGAGTGCCGCATTGTCGGAGGGTCAGTGCTGAGGGAGTGCACGCTGTTGGAAGGTCAGTGCTGAGGGAGTGCCGCACTGTCGGAGGGTCAATGCTGAGGGAGTGCCGCACTGTCGGAGAGTCAGTGCTGAGGGAGTGCACGCTGTTGGAAGGTCAGTGCTGAGGGAGTGCCGCACTGTCGCAGGGTCAGTGCTGAGGGAGCGTCGCACTGTCGCAGGGTCAGTGCTGAGGGAGTGCCGCACTGTCAGAGGGTCAGTGCTGAGGGAGTGCCGCATTGTCAGAGGGTCAGTGCCACACTGTTGGAGGGTCAGTGCTGAGGGAGTGCCGCTCTGTTGGAGGGTCAGTGCTGAGGGAGTGTACACTGTCAGAGGGTCAGTGCTGAGGGAGTGCCGCACGTCGGAGGGTCAGTGCTGAGGGAGTGCCGCACTGTCGGAGGGTCAGTACTGAGGGAGTGCACGCTGTTGGAAGGTCAGTGCGTACTGTCAGAGGATGAGTAATAAGGGAGCGCTCCACTATTGGACGGTCAGTGCTTAAGGAGTGCCAGACTATCGGAGGGTCAGTGCCAGACTATCGGAGGGTCAGTGCCGCACTGTCGGAGGGTCAGTGCCACACTGTCAGAGGGTCAGTGCTGAGGGAGTGCCACTCTGTCAGAGGGTCAGTGCTGAGGGAGTGCCACTCTGTCGGAGAGTCAGTGCTGAGGGAGTGCCTCACTGTTGGAGAGTCAGTGCTGAGGGAGCGTCGCACTGTCGCAGGGTCAGTGCTGAGGAAGTGCGCGCTATTGGAAGTTCAGTGCGGTACTGTCAGAGGATGAGTAGTAAGGGAGCGCTGCACTATTGGAGGGTCAGTGCTGAAGGAGTGCCGCACTGTCAGAGGGTCAGTGCTGCACCGAAATAAAAAAAAATTGTTCTGGAAATACTCCGCAGACCAGGTAACCTGCCGAGAGAGAAACAGGAGAGGAGGCTGCAAGGAGGGAAGCTCAGCTGTGGTACAGGAAGCCGATATAAATGGCAAACCGTTTAGTAATCGAATGGGATGTAATAGTTCTGGAATAGGGATCTGCTTTCTTTGATGTGTATGAATGAGTCATACCTGGGTGAGTGGGATCCAATCTGAAAATCCAGATGCATCAAAATTCAGTAAGAAGACAGTGGGAAGGACAGGGATGGAGTTTAGGAGGTGCAAGGAAATTTAAAGCTCAGGAGCAGTAGGACCTTGGTGACAAAATGCTGAAGGTAGTGACATAAATCAAGGGAAATGTTTAATAAGGAATCCCGGAATCAGGGCTTTAAACATCAAGGAATCGAGTTAGATGTAAGGTGGTGATGTTGAACCTTGTATAATACACTGGCTGAGTCACATTTCGTGTATTGTGTCCAATTATACACTTTAGGAAAAATGTGAAGTCCATTGGTGTGCAGGTTAGGGTGGATTGGCCATACAATGTTGCTCATAGTGTTCAGGGGTGTACTGGCTAGGTGGGTTAGCCAGAGGAAATGCAGGGTTACAGGGATGGGATGGGATGCTCTTCTGAGGGTTGGTGTCAACTCGATGGGCCAAATGGCCTACTCCCACACTGTAGGGATTCTGTGACTCTATGAAGGTACTAAAGAAAGTACAGAATAGGTTCAGGAGAATGGTTCCAGGAAGGAGGAACTTCTGTGACATGGATAGATTCGACAAGCTGAAACTGTTCTCCTTAGGAAAGGAAATTTTGAGAGAAGATTTTTAAAAAATTATTCTTTCACAGGATGTGGGCATTGCTGGCAGCTCCAGCATATTCTGCATATCTATAATTACCCTCTCAGCCATTTCATCACTTTGCTGTAAGTGGAGTGATAGGTAGGGTACCCCCAGTGCAGAGAGTAAATCTCACTTTCCCAGGGGGCATGAGTGAATCAGATGGGTTTATTTTCATGAGAATCAAAGGTAATATCTTGGTCGGTTCTCACTTGACTGCCTGGGATTTGAATCTGGGTGCAGAGGGCCTGGTCACTCCATTGACTTACCACGAGAACATTATCCTCACACAGTGTTTCCTCTCTGTCTCTCTCTCTGCAGTTGTTACCTGGTCTGCTGAGCACTTTCTGCATTTTCTGTTTTCATTTCTGATTCCCAGCAACGGGAGAATTTTGCTTTTTGTAAGAGTGTTCTCCTTGCGCCCTGTGTCTCTCTGAATTTTCCCCGACTTTGTTGAAACAGAAGACTGCAGGAGCTCATACCCACACAGGGACCTGTCTGATAAAAATGTTCAAAGCCATGAGGGGTCTGCACAGAGCAGTTAAAAACTGTTGCTGGAAATATTGAGAACCAAAGGACACTGACTGAGAGTGTTTAGCAAAAAAAGCAGAAGTTCTCCCGAGAAATAGGAAGCTCCCTGTGAAATGGACAATTCCATGAAGAACCTTTCATACCTGGTTCTCATTTCACCTTTGAGTCCCAAAATTGAGCACCTGTGGCAGTGGTTATGTCACTATCTCTACGCCAGGGTGTTCAAGTTCTAATTCCTACTCCAGGGGAGTGTAATAACATCTCTTAACGGATTGGTTCACAAATATATTTTTGCTTTGAATGCCAAAGTTGTTTTCAAGTCTCACACCTGGGCCTAAGCACAGGAAATAAGTCTGACTCTACAGTTCCACACAGAGGGAGTGCGGCACTGCCAGAGGAACTAACTTCTGGAGAAGATATGAATCTGAGACTGTGCCTGCCCTCGATGACAACATCTTGGAGGGCCTCTTGATCAAGAGCATCACCCCCTCCACACCCTGCCCCCACCCCCTGACCCGTGTCCAGTCCAATGTCAATCCTTCAACCAATGTTACAGGACCTGATGATCTGATCAGTACCACATTCTGGTTAATGGGAGCTTGCTGTGTACAAATTGTCTGCAATAGTTCCTGCATTACAATGGTGACTACCACACAAGCATCTCACTGGCTGTGAAACACTTTGGCATTTCTTGTGATGGTGAAAGACGCTTTGTAATTTAAACATATATATATATATATATATATATATAAAATACTTTTAGGATGTGGTGTCACTAGCTGGGCCCAGTATTTATTACCCATCCCTAGTTGCTCCTTGGGAAGGTGGGGGTGAGCTGCCTTCTTGAACCGCTGTAGTCCATGTGCTGTTGGTTGACCCACAATACCCTTGGGGAGGGAATTCCAGGATTCTGACTGAGAGACAGCGAAGGAACGATGATATATTTCTAAGTCAGGATGGTGAGCAGTGTGGTGTTCCAAAATGCAACTCTTTTTTGGAATAAGAGTTCCTGGAACAACCTCAAATCATAGCAGTGACATCAATTTCACTTAAATCTAGACACTATTTGTCTTTTTAATTTGATGTTAAGGGTCTGATAGAATATTGTGGACGTGATAGCCTAGCAATATTATTGCTAGATATTTATTGACAGACCCAGATAATATTATGGGGAGCCAGGTCTGAATACCACCGTGGTGGAATTTGAATTCAATTTTTAAAAGAAAATCTGGAATTAAGAGTCTAATGATAACCGTGAAGCCATTGTCAATTGTCAGGAAAACCCTGTCTGGTTCACCAGTGTCCTTTAGGGAAGGAAGCTCCTGTCCTTACCTGGTGTGGCCTCCACATCCACTGCAAAGTGGTTGACTCTTAACTGCCCCCTGGGCGATTAGGGATGGGCAATAAATATTCACTTAGGCAGAGCTGCCTTCTTTTCTGTGAAAAGAAATAATTAATTATAAAATCACTGAGCAAGAAAGTGTCGTACTGTGCACCAAACAAGGCTGGCCTTTGAAAACAAAAGGCCTACTTTGTCGGCACCTTTTCCTTTCAAATAACAACACTGCACAGGAACAGGCCCTTCGGCCCTCCAAGCCTGTGCTGTCACATTCTGCCCTTCCATACTAAAATGGTATTCACTTACAGGATCCGTGTTCCTCCATTCGTCCAGGTGCTTTTAGATTAGATTCCCTACAGTATGGAAACAGGCTCTTTAGCACAATCAGTCCACACTGACCCTCCAAAGAGTAACCCACCCAGACCCATTTCCATCTGACTAATGCACCCAACACTATGGGCAATTTAGCATGACCAATTCACCTAACCAGCACATCTTTGGACTGTGGGAGGAAACCGGAGCATCCGGAGGAAACCCACACAATCACGGGGAGAATGTGCAAACTCCACACAGTCAGTTGCCTGAGGCAGGAATTGAACCCAGGTCCCTGGCACTGTGAGGCAAGAGTGCTAGTCACCGTGTCACCCCTGTGCTTCTTGAATGCTACTATTGTATCTGCTTTCACCCCCTCCTCTGGCAATGCATTCCAGGCACTTATCACCCTTTGTGGGAAAAACATGTTTCACACTTCTCTTTTAAACTTGCCCCCTCGCAACTTGAACCTGTGGCCCTTAGTAATTGACCCCTCCACCCTGAGAAAAAGCCTCATACTTTCCACTCTATCCATGCCATTCACAATCTTATAACCTTCTATCAGGTTGTCCTCAACCTCCTGCATTCCAGTGAAAACAAACCCAGTCTACCCAACCTTTCTCCATAGCTAAAATCCCCCAGACCAGGCAGCATCCTGGTAAACCTCTCCAAAGCATCCAGATCCTTCTGGGAGTGTGGTGACCAGAACTGTACACAATATTCCAAGTGTGGCCTAACTGAAGTTCTAGAAAGCTGCAGCATAACTTGTGTATCCTTACACTCAATGCCCTCCAATGAAGGTAAGCACTTTATTTATCTACCAGCACTGCCACCTTCAGTGATCTGTGGACCTGCACACCCAGATCCCTCTATATGTCAATACCCTAAGGGTTCTGCCATTCACTGTAAAATTTCCACATGCACTTGACCTTCTAAATTGCATCACCTTACATTTGTCTGGATTAAACTCCATCTGCCATTTTCCTGCCCATGCCTCCAACTGATCAATATCCTGCTATATCCTCTGACAATCTCCCTCACTATCTGCAACTCCCCAAATCTTTGTATTTCTCACAAACTTATTAATTAGACCAGCTATGCTTTCCTCCAAATCATTTATGTGGATCACGAACCGCAGAGGTCAGAGCACTGACCCCTGTGGGACACCACTAGTCACAGCCCTCCATTCCAAAAAGCATCCTTCCACCGCTACCCTCTGTCTCCTATGATTGAGCCAGTTCTGTTCCAAATATCTAACCAATTCCCCTTTTAAAGTTATTATTGCATCAGCTTCCAGAACCCTTTGACATTACAATAACTAATTGTGTGTAAAATATTCCCCCCTCCCCATCTCCCTCTGCACCTGTTCTGTTATCAATAAGTCAGAAATCTGTGACATTTGGTTCCACACCCCTCCGACTGCAGAGGAAACAGTTTTCTACGAAAACCTCTTGTTCATTATAAACGCCTCTAACCAATTTCCCCTTCACTTCCTCTACTCTGAGGAGAACAGAAAAGTCTCAGCTTCTCCAGTCTCTCCATAGTCACTAAAGGCCCTGAAACCTGAAATAATTCTGGTCAGATGCGGCTACCTCCTTTCCAAAGAGGCTAAAGTGACCTTGGTGTCCAGCCAGCATTCCTCCCTGAAACACAAAACAGATCCCCAGATTGTGTGTAAAATGGCTGTAGCCTTTACCCACAACACACGCCACACACGTGAATTTTAACGTGTGTGAAACCTCAGCCAGACACAGGATTGCACAATTAGGTTTGATATAAATCTCTAAATCTTTCATTCGCTGATGGGTTTTGTCCATTTTTTTCTGGACTTACACCTAATCATTAATTTCTACTGTAAATGTGAAATGCAAGCTCCAGTATCATCTGATCCACTTCGATTCTGGTTTAGTGAAAGACTGAGTGATTGAAGAGTTTTTTTGGTTCGGATTGACCCACACTAACTCTGTAGGAAATCACCATCATTGTTTTCCATTCATTCCTGTAGTTTGGGCAACGACTGATTGGGTTAGCATTGATTACCCATCCTTTTTTTTAATAGATATTTTTATTGAAAAAAGAACATTTTTAAGATTTTTTACAAAATTACAGAAGTAATACAAACAAGTATAAGCACCAATACAAAATTAAATAAATAAGACAAAAAAAACCAAAAAAAGGGGAAAAAGTCCAACTAACTACTAATCTATCCTACAAACAACCAAAACATTAAATAGGATATCATACATTACTAGCAGTAAACAACAAAATAATTAAATAACTAGATACATCCTCAAAATAGATTTACATCAAGATATAATAAAACCAGTATTTATACGGGATTCCTCCTCCCTGGGGTCCCCAAACTGGCCAGGACCATGACCACAGCCAGACTAAAGCCCTGGACAGTATGGCCAAAATATCTGTGTCAATATAGTTCAGAAAGGGCTGCCATGTTTTTTAGAATAATTCCGTTTTTTTGGTGCACTATATTTGTGAGGAAGTCAATGGGGATACATTCCATGATTAACCTGTGCCAGTACGAGAGTCCTGGAGGGCCCTCAGCTACCCAATTCACTAAAATATTTTTCCCTGCACAAAAGGAGAGAATGGTAAATAATTTCCTCCTGTACATATCCAGGGAAGGAAAATCTGAAGAGCCCAAAAGCAGGGACACTGGATCCGATCTAATCTCCGTACCCAGGATCTCTGTCAAGGCATTCGCTACTCTGTCCCAATATTTATGGATCTTATGGCATGTCCATAGACAATGTGTGAGAGTGCCAACTTCTATTTTACATTTAGGGCACTTTGGGGATGCTCCTGCCTTGAATTTTGCGAGGACATGCAGATCCTTGGCCTCCTCCACTCCCACTCCCTCACCACCTGATTCCTGGAGCTGCATGTTCTCGTTCAGGTGCCATATGTGGAGTATCTTTAATTGGATAGCCTGAGATCTACTACAAATAGCGATCTTTCTGGCATTTTCTCAGATGTCCTCCCACATTTCTAAAGAGATTTCCAACCCTAATTCTTGATTCCAGGTTTTAAATAATCATTCCATGTCCTTCGATACCTTATTATATAATGAGTGATAAAGAGTACTGACCGAAGGGGGCCCCATCAGCCATAGCACTCTTCTTTCCTTATCCAGTTTGTAGGGATTGACGATCAATGTGGTCTTCTTTTGTATATAGTCTTGTATTTGGAAATACTTAAAGAGGTCCCTGTTGGGCAGTCCAAACTTCTGGTGCAACTGCTCAAAGGACATCATAACCTTCCCATTGAACAGGTCTCCCAAGCAGGAGATACCTCTAGATTTCCAAGTTTTAAATGTAGCCTCCGTCAGCACCAGCTGAAATCCCGATGTTCCCACTATAGGGGTATAAAGGGAGGATTACCCATCCTTAATTGCCCTTGAGAAGTTGATGATGAGCAATCAATCATGTAGGGTAGATGGAGAGAGATGGTTTCCTCTGATGTTGTCTTTCAGACTGAGATGTGACAAAGGCTGGTCAGAGTTTCCACATTGCCCTGGGGGAGAGCATTCAATATCCTTCCAAACTACAGAAACTGGACGTATTTCATCACACAATGAGAACTGATTCATGGGTACACAGACCCTTGAGAGTTCTCTGTCCGGTTTGTCTGACTATAATCCTGTAAGGGCATGCAACCTCGTCTTTTCTGACCCATTTTAAACTTCAGACCATGCCCCCTTCCCCCCCCACCCCCTCCCCGTTCCTTAAAACTCTTCACTGCAATTCAGAGCCGACACTGGGATGGTGTTTTCTTCAGGAGGACAGCCTCAGGGAGTTGGCCATTGAACCAAGCTGCCCTGTCCCACCAACACCCCCCTCAGATCCAGGAATTCCAAGGCAGCTACAAAGAACAGTAACTCATCTCTCTACTAACATGACAGGAAATATATAATACTTTCATTTATGTAATTGTTGCTTGTGCATGACATGCAATAGTGACAACATTTAAACGAAAATGACATTCATTTGAATGTTGTTAAAGGCGCTACAAAAATGCACACCTTCTACTTCAATGGGATCTGTTTCTGTCTCTCCTTTGGGGATTGCGTTCATGCTGCATGAGTTGCTTTCTAAGGCAGTCATTAGGAATAAACTGTCTGGATAAAGTTGCAAAGACGAATCTTTAGCCTGACTGTGATTCGATCATTCTCACACATCTCCAGTTCCCAGAGGAGTAGCTGGTTGATGTTCACACACAGCTGGTGATTAGCAGAGGCTGGGGGCGGGGATTGAACTTGGCTCCAAACCCTCTGTGCCTGATCTTGCTGGACACAAAGTCAGAGGAACGTTTCCAGTTTCCCATCAGGGTTTGTGTGTGAGTGTAGAGGCCGATCAGATTGTGTGTAGAGAGGAGGGACTGAACTTGCAGCAGAGTTACGATGGCTCCAGGCTGAACCCCGAGCTGATCCTCGAACCACTCAGCAGCTGAATCATTATAAGGACAGAGAATGCTGGAGAAAATCAGCAGGTCTGGCAGCATTTGTGGAGTGACAATAAGAGTTAACATTTCAAGCCAGTGACCCCTTGTTTGAACCAAAGTTGTTGGTTCATTGAGTACAACAGAGGCCCTTTGGCCCTTTCAGTCTGTACTGTCAAAATTCTACTACTCCCTACACTGGTCCCATTTTCCCACAGTAGGCCCATAGTTTTACATATTACGACCCTTCAGATGCTCGTTCCAAGTACTGTAACTTTTTAAAGTTTGTGATGTTTCCAGCTTCAATTACTCTCCCAGGGAGTGAATTCCACATTCCTACCACCCTCTGGCTCAAAACATGTTTCCTCAAATTCCTTTTAAAACTCCTGACTTTCACCTTCAAAGTTCTGATGTGATTCTCATGAAGGGAAACGGACTCAAAGCATTAACTGCCTCTCGCTCCAAAGACCTGCTGAGTTTCTCCAATAATTTCTGTATTTGCAAAAAACTGAAAGAACAGCAGACGCCTGAAATCTGAAACAAAATCAGAAAGGTCTGGCAGCAGCTGTGAAGAGAAAACAGTGTTAACGTTTCGAGTCCGGTGACCCTTCCTCAGAACTGATGGTGGCTGGGAAATAGTTGGTTTATCTGCACAAGAGAGGGTGGGGGGAGGGGGTTAGGAGTAAACGATAGGTGGGGATAGAGCCCAAAGGGAGAGAAGAGCAGAGAAATTATCAGCCTGCCCGAGAGGATGGAGACTGTTCGTGACTCACAATGGGGAGTCTACCTGGTCAGGTCCACACCCCCAACAACCCACCCCTCCCCTCCTGGCACCTTCCCCTGCCACCGCAGCAATTGCAAAACCTGTGCCCACACCTCCCACCTCACCTCCATCCAAGGCCCCAAAGGAGCCTTCCACATCCATCAAAGTTTCACCTGCACATCCACTAATATCATTTATTGTACCTGTTGCTCCCGATGTGGTCTCCTCTACATTGGGGAGACTGGACGCCTCCTAGCAGTGCACTTTAGGGAACATCTCCGGGACACTCGCACCAATCAACCCCACCACCCCGTGGCCCAACATTTCAACTCCCCCTCCCACTCTGTTGAGGACATGGAGGTCCTGGGCCTCCTCCATCGCCGCTCCCTCACCACCCGATGCCCGGAGGAAGAACGCCTCATCTTCCACCTCGGGACTCTCCAAACACACGGGATCGATGTGGACTTCACCAGTTTCCTCCTTTCTCCTTCCCTCACTTTATCCCAGTTCTAACCTTCCAGCTCAGCACCATCCCCATGACCTGTCCCTGCTGTCAATCTTCCTTCCCACCTATCCGCTCCACCTTCCTCTCTGACCTATCACCTTTACCCCCACCTCTATCCACCTATCACACTCTCAATTACCTTGCCCCCAGTCCCACCCTCCTCCCATTTATCTCTCCACCCTCCAGGCTCCCTGCCTCTATTCCTGATGAAGGACCTTTGCCCGAAACATTGATTTTCCTGCTCCTCAGATGCTGCCTGACCTGCTGTGCTTTTCCAGCACCACTCTCTTGACATGATGACAAGATGTGGTGTGTGGGGGTTGGGTTAAGGGCGTGAGAGAAGGTGCCATAGGCCCTATCATTATCAAACTCAATATTTCTAGTCCTGAAGGCTACAGGGTCCCCAAAGGGAAAATGAGGTGCTGTTCTTCCAGCTTGTGCTGAGCTTCACTGGAGCGCTGCAGTGAGCCTGAGACAGAGATGTTGGCCAGGGAACAGGGTGGGGGGTTAAAGTGGCAGGGAACTGGAAGCTCAGGGTCTCTTTTGTGGACAGAATATAGACGTTCTGTGAAGTGGCCACCCAGTCTACGTTCCATTTCCCCAATATAAAGAAGACCACATTGTGTTGACTGGCAGGAGGCTGGGGGAACACAGCAAACCAGGCAGCATCGGGAGGTGGAGAAGTCAACAAAGAAGGGTTACACCTGAAACGTTGATTTGTCCATCTCCTGATGCTGCCTGGCTTGCTGTGTTCCCCCAACCTCCTGCTGGTCTACCTTGGATTCCAGCATCTGCAGTTTTTTTGTCTCTAAGTTTGAGACCACATTGTGAGCAGCGAATGCAGGACACTAGATTATGGGAAGTGCAGGTAAAGTGTTGCTCCACCTGGAAGGTGTGTCTGGGCCCTTGGATTGAAAGGAGGGAGGAGGGAAATGGGCAGGTGTTACACCTTTGGTGGTTGTAGGGAAAGGTGTCGTGGGGATGTGGGGGAGGGTGTTGGGAGTGAAGGAAGAGTGGGCCAGGGTGTCCCAGAGGGAACAGTCCCTGTGAAAGGTGAATGAGGGAAGGGAGGGAATATTGGAGGCATTTGTTGGAGGTGGCAGAAATGCCGACTAATGATCCTCTGGATGTGAATGCTGGTGGGAAGTAAGGACAAGGGGGAACCTATCCTGTTGTGGGAGGGAAGAGAGGGGGAGAGGGTGGAAGTGCGGGAGATGAGTCAGACCGACTGAGGGCCCTTTCAGAGCTGGAGAATCCTCGGGTGAGAAAGTAGGTGGAGATTTTGGAGGCTCCCTTGTTGAAGTTGGCATCATCAGAACCGATACAACGGAGACGGAGGGACTGGGAGAATGGAATAGAGTCTTTACAGGAAGCAGGGTGTGAGGATCTATAGGCCAGGTAGCTGTGGGAGTCGGTGGGTTTACAGTGGATAAGTGGAAGCAGACATGTCGAGTAAGGGAAGGGAGAAGTTGGTGAGGATGAGGATGAGCTCGGCTGGGCGGAGGAGGGTGGTGGGGGGTGGGGACATTTCAGGCCTTTGCTCCAGGAACAAGCGGAGAGCCCCGAGACCATCCTGGTGGGGGATGGACGTGTGAAGGGATTCAACGTCCAAGGTAAAGGGGAGGCGGCTGGAACCTGCAAACTGGAAATTCTGAGAGTGGTGTAAAGTGTTAGAGGAATCACGGATGTTCATGGGCAGGGACTGGACCAGGGGAGAAAGAATCAAGTCGAGGTAGGGAGAGATGAGTTCTGTGGGACAGGAGCTGGCATAAAAAATGGGTCTGCCCGGACAGTCCTGTTTGTGGGTTTTGGGAAGGAGGTAGAAGTGAGCTGTGTGGGGCTGGGGGTCTATCAGCTTCGAGTCAGAGTGGGGGCGGGGGAGATCACCAGATGAGGTGAGGCTGAGGACTATGATGGACACAATGGCCTGATGGTCCATGGTGGAGTCATGGTCCAGGGTGGGGTCATGGTCCAGGATGGGGTCATAGTCCAGGGAGGGGTCATGGTCCCGGGTGGGGTCATGGTCCAGGATGGGGTCATGGTCCAGGGTGGGGTCATGGTCCAGGATGGGGTCATGGTCCAGGGTGGGGTCATGGTCCAGGGGGAGTTGGGGGAGGTATCTAAGAGCTGCCGCTCAGCCTCTGCAATGCTGTGGTCTGTTGATTTCTGTTCCTGTTTCAGATTTCCATGTCTCCAATTCTTTGTTTTATTTTATTGAAGCGAACTGTTATCGCTGATTAGGATCAGGTAGGGCAGCTCAGAAGACCAGTTCAGGGACAGCCCAGTCTCTGTGACTCGATCAGAACAGGTACTTGAGAATTAGCAGGAACCAGTGCTCTTTGATTCAGTAAAAGCCATCGCATTCCATTACCATAACCTTTCAAATTCTCTTCATCAAACACAAAATGTGAATATATGCCTGGGACGGAAATCTCTGCTGCTTACACGGCAACTTGGCCAAAACCATAACTATGTCAGGTTTTGAGAAACTGTTTGTCTGGATGGGGGAAGCAGGTCAAGCAGAAAAGGCACTAAGTGTGCGTTTACGTGGTTCAGATTGAGTTTTCAGTTAATGTCACTGTTTCCTTGTGAAAGTTCAAGTGTGGACCAAGCTCTGTCTGGAGTTAAATAAACAGAACAAGGAGTTTAAAACAAGCCTTAAAGAAACACCTTTTGCAAATGAGTCTATACATTTCTATAAATTTTACAACCACACATTCCTAACCACATAAATATATTAGCATGGCCTTTTCCATTTCTGGAATGTCACCAGATTCCACCCTGAATCAACTCATCTGCTGCTCGGAGTCACTTTGCCACCGTGGTTACCTCGAGGAGGTTGGTTTGCTCAGTTGGTTGGATGGCTGGTTTGTGATATCGAATAATGCCAACAGCGTGGGTTCAGTTCTCCCACAGGCTGAGGTTATGATGAAGGATTCTCCTTCCCAACCTCTCCCCATGCCTGAGGCACGGTGACCCTCAGGTTAAACCACCCCCAGGCATCTATCTAATGAGAGAGCAGCCTAATGTACTGGGAGGAATATGGAGACTTTACCTTTCCCTCTCAACTCAATTATTTGAACACATGTTTATCAGGAGTCTCTCACTTAACAAGCACCACTCTCTATGGCCTTAATGAAAACCATTGCCAAGTCCCATTCCTCTAGCACTCCCTGAGCTCATCTCCCTTGGCTCCTACTTTAGTAACATCTCAACCTTGAAGGTTTCCAAAGTCCTCCTTGGCATCTCCTCCTCCCTCCTATCTCTGGAATCTCCTCCAGAAGCCTCCTGGGGAGAGTCAGTGGAGACTGAAACACCTGTGGACCCAGGATCGAAACCGACCACAGAGCTGCTCAACTTTAAACTCAATTGAATAATAAAACTCAACTGATTCCGAAAATGATCTGGGATTGACCGGCAGCCTGCATCATAGCAGCCATCTGTTTCACTGATGTCCTTCAGGGTCTGGCCAATATTCCACACAGTCATTGGGATTTTACAGCACGTGTATGCCAGCTATCAAACATCCCTCTGTTCTAATCCCATTTCCCAGTCTTCAGCCTTTAATGCTCTCAGCTTTCAAGTTTTCATGTAAATGCTATTTAAATATTTTGTGATCTCCTGCCTCTAGAGTCATAGAGATGTACAGCACGGAAACAGACCCTTCGGTCCAACCTATCCATGCCAGCCAGATATCCCAACCCAATCTAGTCCCACCTGCCAGCACCCGGCCCATATCTCTCCAAACCCTTCCTGTTCATATACCCATCAAGATGCCTTTTAAATGTTGTAATTGTACCAGCCTCCACCACATCCTCTGGCAGCTCATTCCATACACGTGCTACCCTCTGTGTGAAAAAGTTGCCCCTTAGGTCTCTTTAATATCTTTCCTCTCTCACCTAAACCTATGCCCTCTAGTTCTGGACTCCCCCACCCCAGGGAAAAGACTTTGTCTATTTACCCTATCCATGCCGTTCATGATTTTATAAACCTCTGATAAGGTCACCCCTCAATCTCCAACGCTCCAGGGAAAACAGCCCCAGTCTGTTCAAGCTCTCTCTATAGCTCAGATCCTCCAACCCTTTCAGTTCCAGTTCACAACCTTATGGTGAAAACCTTGCCTGAAATCCCCTCCAAACCTCTTGCCCCTTACCATAAAACTGTGGCTGCTGACGATTGAGCCACCTACTAAGGGGAATAACTTCTCCCTGTCCACCCGATGTCCCTAATCATTTTGTACACCTCCATCAGATCTTTTTTGTTTTAAGGAGAACAGTGCCAGCCTATCCAGCCTGTCTTCATCGCTGAACCATTCCACCCGAAGCAGCATCCTGGTGAAACTCCTCAGCACCCTGCTCGGGAACACAATCAGTGTGACCTCAGAGCCACAGCGATGTGATTGGCCAAGTGAGAGAATCAGCCACTCGGCTTGTAGCTGAAAAGGAATAAATCTTGACAGATCAACTTAGTCTCTGCAAAGGACAACAGCAGACACTGCCCAGTCAATCTGAAAACCCCTCCTGACCAATATCTGGGAACTTGTGCCTCAGCTGTCCCACAAACTTCATCAAACAACAACCTGACATTGTGTGTCAAGTTTGATTGCGTGAGTATATCTGGGTCCCAGACACCACCATGACCATCCCTGGCTATGTCGCAGACCCAGTAGGGGTGGCAGCACAGTGAGCACAGTCAGCAGGGAGTTACCCTGAGACACCTCAACACTAGTTCATAACATCAAGTAAACTTCCTGATTATCACCACCTCAGCGTGATTGATGAATAAATACTCTTCCAACTAAGTGTCAATTGGAAGGTGGTAAGGGTACAAACTATACTCTCAGTGGGGGATTTCAATACAACAGCAGCATTACTGATCGAGCTGGTCAGGTCCGAAAGGACATAGCTGTCAGACTGGGTCTGCGGCAGGTGGGGAGGGAACCAACAACAGGGAGAAACAGACTAGATTGGACCTTATTCATTATTCACAAGATTTCAGCCAAGCCAATCTAAGGAAGGTGTTGCCCAAGTACCACCAGAACATGACATGCCCCACCAGGGGCCTGAACATTTTGGACCACTGCTCCACCCACTGTGAAAGATACCTACCGCCCCATCCCCCACTCTCATTCCAGGAACTCTGACCACAATGTCTTGTTTCTCTCCCAGCTTACAAGCAGGAGACCCCCTCCCTTCGCAGATACGGGTCCAGCGCTGGTCGAAGGAGGCAGAGATCAACTCTGGGGCTGTCTGGGATCAGCTGATTGGGCCGTGTTCAAACAGGCCGCAGGTACCTTGGCTGAGTACACCATCACCATCACAGACGTTATCAGTAAGTGTGTGGAGGGCTGCACACCGAGGGAGTCAATCCGGGTATTCCCCAACAGGAAACCCTGGATGGATCAGGACATACAGAACCTGCTAAAAACCAGGCGTGAGGCCTTCAGATCAGGAGACCCACTCAAATATAAGGAATCCAAGTATGACTTTCGCAGAGCCATGAAGACAGCCAAGGACCAATACTGATCCAAACTAGAGACCCAGACAGACACCCGGAGACTATGACATCACAGGTTCTAAATAGAGACAGTGCAAGACAGCAGACGATGACACATCCCTCCCAGATCGTCTCAACATCTTCTACACTCGCTTTGAGCCATGCTAAATTGCCTGTAGTGTTAGGTGAAGGGATAAATGTAGGGGAATGGGTCTGGGTGGGTTGCGCTTTGGCGGGTCGGTGTGGACTTGTTGGGCTGAAGGGCCTGTTTCCACACTGTAAGTAATCTAATCTAATCAGACATCATCCCTGTGCCTAAGGCAGCTCATGCGGCATGTCTCAATGACTACCGCCCAGTGGCCCTAACTTCGGTGGGCATGAAGTGCTTTGAAAGGCTGGTCATGGCATTAATCATCTCCAGCCTCCCCACTACACCTGACCCACTCCAATTTGCCTATCGGACCAACAGATCCACGTCAGATGCCATATCACTTGCCCTTCACTCCTTCCTAGAACATCTTGACACCAAGAACAGCTATATAAGAATCCTACTCATTGACTACAGTTCAGCCTTTAACACTATTATCCCCTCGAGACTGATTACTAACCTTAGTGATCTCAGACTAAGCCCCACTCTCTGCAACTGGATCCTCAGTTTCCTGACCCACAGGCCACAATCAGTGAAGATTGGGGACAATATTTCATCCCCACTAACACTCAACACTGGAGCCCCCCAGGGGTGTGTACTTAGCCCCCTACTGTACTCACTGTATACCCATGACAGCGTCACCAAATACCAAACTGATGCCATTTACAAGTTCGCTGATGTCACCACCATAGTCGGTCAAATCTCAGATGGCAACAAAGCAGACCACAGACAGGAGGTAGAAGACCTGGAAAATGGTGCACTGCAAACAACCGAGCCCTCACTGCTGGCAAAACCAAGGAACTCATTATTGACTTTAATGGAAAGTTACTCATGCCCCCCCTACACATTAACATCACAGAGGTGGAATGAGTGGAGAGTGTCAAGCTCCTGGGAGTGGTCATCCACAAGAAGCTTTCTTGGACTCTTCATGTGGACACACTGGTTACAAAGGCCCAATAACATCTCTTCTTCCTCAGGCAGCTGAGGAAATTTGCCGTGACGGCGAATACCCTTGCCAACTTTTATAGGTGCCCCATCGAGAGCATTCTGTCTGGATGTATCACTACCTGGTATGGCAACTGTACCATTCAAGATCGGAGACGGTTACAGAGAGTGGGGAACTCGGCCTGGACAATCACAAAGGCCAACCTCCCATCTATAGAATCCATCTACCAGGCCCGCTGTCAAGGAAAGGCCGCCAGCATTCTCAAAGATCCATCCCACCCTGGCAATGTTTTTCTACAACCTCTACCATCGGGGGGAAGGTACCAAAGCCTGAACACACACACCAACTGGTTTCGTAACAGTTTCTATCCTACTATTGTTAGATACTGAATGGACTCACAAACTCTTAACATTCACCTGTACCTGTGTTTTTGTTTTTGCCGCTGTTTACTTATTTAGTATCTATGCTATTTAACTCTGTGATCTGCCTGCATTGCTCATACGACAAAGCTTTTCATTTGCCCTCAGTACATGTGACATTCCATTCTATGACGTTCTGTGACGTGATGTTTCGTTCTACTCCATTCCATTATCTCTGGCTGGGCCCAGTATTTATTGCCCGTCCCTAGTTGCCCCCTTGAGAATGTGGGGGTGAGCTGCCTTCTTCAACTGCAGCAGTCCATGTGCTGTAGGTTGACCCACAATGCCCGAAGGGAGGGAATTCCAGGATTTTAACCCAGTGAGCTAAAGGAACAGCGATATATTTCCAAGTCAGGATAGTGAGTGGCTTGGTGGGGAACTCGCAGGGTGTGGTGTTCCCCTGTATCTGCTGCCCATGTCTTTCTAGATGAAAGTAGTCATGAGTTTGGAAGGTGCTAAGATTCTAAATGTATGTTGTTATATTGAAATATTAAAAACTGATGCCTGATGTTGATTATTGGACTTTGCTGTTCCCTGCTGGCCATCAAGTTCTAATGCAGAAACGACAGAAGCCTGCTTGAGGTTCCTACGTTTTGATAAGGCAGTACCTGAACCCACACTGTGCCACCTCATTCACTGCTGAACCAACTGTCTGGCAAGGACACAGTTTCCACAGAGACTGGAACCCTCATCCCTCCTGTCAGAGGTCACCTTAGGGGGAAGCAACACTGTTCAAAGCAAAGATTAAAGATTTCAGTTTCAATCACCTGGGGACATACTGGGGACTCAGAGTTAATCAACAGCATTGAACAAATGATTAGGGACTGGGATTAATGATTTAAAGCAGGGAATGTGCCTGTGGAGAGAGGGAGGGGAACTTCCTTTCTGGAAGTACTCAGGAAGGGGCCCTCTCCAAGTATTGTGCGTCACGGCTGTTCTGCACCTCCTGCTGGTGACAGGTTGGCAGGAACAGGTCGCTAGGGTCAGAAAACCGAGCTAGACCCATTCCAAATAACCTCGCTCTGTCGTCAATACTCAGCCTGATCCAAAGAAGGACAATTGTAACAATTCAGAACAATGGATTATTGGGCGGGGGGGAGGATTACTGCAATAAGATGGGGGGGGGGCGGGGTTTAAAGAGCCCAGATAGTATGGGAGTCATTCTCACATCACCCTGGAAGTGTTTGGCCAGGGCGTGTTGAAGGGATCAGGTTAGGGTTGAGGGAGGAACTATCATTTTTATTTCTGTGTGATTTTCCACATGATAATTAAGGAGTATGACACGTTGTTTACGGTGATCGGATAAACTGAGCATGGCTTTCATTTTCACAGAAACCTGGTCAGAATGAAGCAAAGTTGGAACAGAATTGGAACTGAGCCCAGATCACTGAGCAGTTCTGGACTTTTCTCCAACTCTCCAGATCTCCAAGATCTCTGTGTTCCTTTCTTTCTGATCTTGTGTATTCCGGATTTCCAAAGCTCCACCATCAGGGGCTGGCTGTTCATCCAATAGGGACCCTTCATGGAGAATCCTAAGCTATGTTTGGGCCACGTGTGCACCATGACCAAGAGCCAACTCAGAGAGAAAGATACAATGAGACTTGGAGTTCAACCTGAGTTCTGTTGAAAGTAAATGATTTGGACTAAAACATCTCATTCACCAGTTTTACTGGTTTCTCTTCCTGGAAACCTTTAGTTTGATAATCAGTCCAAAGCCCAACAAACACCTTGGAATATCTTACTACATTAAAGGTGCCATACAAATGCAGTACATAAATTCACGATGTGCTGTTGAGGGTCAGGGGGGAAGTATGCCTCATTTCCCAAACTGTGAAAAGAATATGATTCATAAAGGCAATTAACTGGAGCTTTCCATTAAGGAAACAATAAGAGAAGGTTGCGCACATGACCATCGATCTATCAGCACCTGGCAGAGAAAGGGAGAGAGCTTCACAAACAAGGCCACGTTCTTTCAAATAATGGGATACTCTCGAAATACAAACACCCCTGCCTCTGTCACAGAGGGACAGCTATGGTACAAATTCCACACCAGCACTGTATGACACATCTTCATTTTTTGCTCAACTGACAGATGAAAAGGCTCCCCCTCACCGTACACTCTTTCAGTACAAGGTTTGTGTAAAGATTTGTGGCTCGGGTGCTGTGGATGTAGGAGTGGGTGTGGGAGTGGGTGTGGGAGTGGGAGTGGGAGTGGGAGTGGGTGTGGGTGTGGGAGTGGGTGTGGGTGTGGGTGTGTACACTGAGCTGGGAAGTTGGTTTGCAGACATTCCATCCCTGTCTGGGTGACATCTTCAGTGTTTTGCAGCCTCCTGTGGAGTGCTGCTGTACTGTAACTTCTGGAATTAATTTGGTTCAGTCTCTGCCGCTTCCAGGTGTTTGTTGGTGTGGGCGGTATATTGGGTCTAGGTCGATGTGTTTGTTAATGGAGTCCGTGGATGAGTGCCAGCTTAGAACATTCCTGCACAGTACAGGACCTTTAGCCCTCGATGTTGCGCTGACCTGTGGACCCAATCTGAAGCCCATCTAACCTACACTATTGCATTTTCATCTATATGTTTATCCAATGACCATTTAAATGCTTTTAAAGTTGATGAGTCTACTCCTGTTGCAGACAGTGCGTTCCACGCCCCTACTACTCTCTGAGTAAAGAAACTACCTCTGACATCTGTCCTATATCTATCACCCCTCAACTTAAAACTATGCCCCCTCGTGTTAGCCATCACCATCCAAGGAAAAAGGCTCACACTGTCCACCCTATCTAACCCTCTGATTATCTTATATGTCTCAATTAAGCTCCCTCTCAACCTTCTTCTCTCTAACGAAAACAGCCCAGGTCCCTCAGCCTTTCCTCATACCAGGCAACATCCTGGTAAATCAGTGGCAAAGACAAAAACACAGGTACAAGTGAATGTTAAGAGTTTGAGAGTCCATTCAGTATTCGTACAACAGCTGGTTTTGCAACAGTTTCTACCCTACTGAGAGAAAACTGAAATTTCTCTCAAACTCTTAACATTCACCTGTCCCTGTGTTTTTGCTTTTGCCGCTGTTGACCTGTTATTTACCTGCGGTATATACTTATCCATCACTAAAGTAAACATAAATGAATTGTGGTCACTATCGCCAAAGTGCTCACCTACCTTTGGGCGGCACGGTGGCACAGTGGTTAGCACTGCTGCCTCACAGCGCCAGGGACCTGGGTTCAATTCCCGCCTCAGGCGACTGACTGTGTGGAGTTTGCACGTTCTCCCTGTGTCTGCGTGGGTTTCCTCCAGGTGCTCCGGTTTCCTCCCACAGTCCAAAGATGTGCGGATCAGGTGAATTGGCCATGCTAAATTGCCCGTAGTGTTAGGTAAGGGGTAAATGTAGGGGTATGAGTGGGTTGCGCTTCGGCGGGTCGGTGTGGACTTGTTGGGCCGAAGGGCCTGTTTCCACACTGTAAGTAATCTAATCTACCTCCAATCTAACACCTGACCGGGTTCATTACCCAATACCAAATCCAGTGTGGCCTCGCCCCTTGTTGGCCTGTCTACATACTGGGTCAGGAAACCATCCTGCACGTGTTGGACAAAAACTGACCCATCTAAAGTACTCAAACTATAGTATTTCAGGTTAATATTTGGAAAGTTAAAGATCCCATAACAACTACCCTGTCACTCTCAATTCTAGGAATTCTCTGGCTGTCCTGTGTTTAGCATGTCCTATGATCGTTGTGTTGTCCCAGTCAAATTTATGCTCCTTGTCATCTGTATGGGGCTACTGGGGACAGTTGGTCGTGGCGTTTAATGGCCAGTTGGTGTTTGTGGATGTGGGTTGCTAGTTGTCTGCCTGTTTGCCCTATACAGTGTTTCGTGCAGTCTTTGCATGGAATCCTGTAAATTACGTTAGTCTTGCCAATGATGGGTATGGGGTGTTTTATCCTGGTGAGTTGCTATCTGACCGTGCCTGTTGGTTTATGGGCTGTCATGGAACTGAGTGGGCGGAGAAGGCTGGCTATTATTTCCGAGACGTTTTTTTAAATAAAAAGTAGAGTAGCTAGTGAGATAGTTCATGGGTTGTCCTCGTCACATTGCCTATCTGTTAGGCATCTGTGAATGACGGTGTAGGGATATCCATTCTTGGTGAAGATACTGTAGAGGTGTTCTTCCTCTTCCCTTCATTGGTCGGGATGGCTGCAGTGTGTTGCAGCTATTTTGAACAGGATCCTAATACAGCTTCTCTTGTGTGTGTTCGGGTGGTTGCTGTTGTAGTGCAGGACCTGGTCGGTGTGTGTGTGGCTTTCCTATACATCCTGTGGTGCAATCACCGTTCTGTGTTCTATCCACCATCACATCCAGGAATGGGAGATGATTCTTGGTTTCCTTCTCTCTTGTAAATCTGATCCCTGTGAGTATGGTGTTGATAAACCAGTGTGTGTTCTCAATTTCTGTTTTCTTAATAACAAAAGTGTCATCCAAGTATCTGATCCAGAGTTTGGATCGGATTTGTGGGAGGGCTGTTTATTTCACTCTTTGCATCACTGCTTCTGCTATGAACCCAGAGATGGGTGGGCCCACAGGTGTCCCATTGAGCTGTTCATATTTGGTTGTTGAATATAGTGTGTGTCGTCAAGCACAGCTCTAGTAGTTTGTGTACACAATCCTTGTTGATGGGTTCCCTGTCGTGTCGTCTGTTCTGTTTGTCCAGGAGGTTGCATATTGTTTCTCTGGCTAAAGTTCTGTCAATTGAAGTGAATAGTGTTGTTACATCAAATAAGACCATGGCTTCGTCCTTGTCTATGTTTATGTTCTTGATGTTGTCTCAGAATTCCTGTGGTGAGAGTGATCTGCTAACAAGACGTTTTAGTTTTTGTGGAAGAGCTTTTGCCAATTTTGGTGATGGAATTCCTGGGAGTGCCACGGTGGGTCTAAGTGGTATATCTGGTTTGTGTACCTTGGGTAATCTGTAAAGTCTTGGGGTGTTGATGCCTTCTGGTTTCATCCTTTGTAGGTCAATCCTGGTTATCAGCCAGTTTCTGTGTCAGTTCCATTGTGTTGTTTATTCCATTGGTTAGTTGTGGCATGGAGGTCACACTCCCTCTGCAGGCAGGTGTCAGTATATGCAAGGAGTTTCTCTACTTTCTGAATATACATACTGTGTTTGGTTTTGTCCATAACCTTTGTCTGCTGGTATTTGCCATTTCTGAATGTTTTAGGGTTTCTTTCTCTTTGATGTTAAGGTTGTTCATTTGACTTTGCTTTGTTAGTAAGGATATAATTCTTTGTCTGGCTGTTTGCTGTGTGCTTTCAGTTAGTCTGTTAGTTCTGAGCATACATCCTGGTGCAGCTAGAGAATCTGTTGTTTTTACATCCCTGAGGTTGTAGTGGAGTTGGTATAGCATTTTCTGTGTCTGTAAGCTGCCTGCTGGAGAGGTTTCTAACCCAGGTGTCTGTCGTGTTGTCTTCTTTGCTGTTGGTAAGCTTAGCCATTTTAGCTTGTAGTGGCGTTCTCTTTCTGCATGCGGTGTTTCACGATGATGGCCTGTTCAATCTTTTGGCCTTTCAGTCTCATCCCCTTCCTTCACTCGTCCTGCTGCTAATGCTTCATGTATTTATGGGGCAATGAAAAATAAGCTTTATTTTATGGACCAGCTCATAAATGTTTTCCTTGCTGTTGTAACCTTCGGGTCATCATTAATAGACTGAAGAGAACAATTTTGCAGAGCTTGGGAGAAAAGATAGTGAAAGAAAAGTCCTGGAAAAGGTACTGAGCAAACTATTGGGATTGAAGGCAGACAGGGTCCCAGGGCCCAAAGGTCCACATCCTCAGGATAGAAAGGAAGTGGCATCAGAGAGACTAGATCCATTGGTTAGATCATTCCAAAGTGCCCCAGGTGTGGGAAGGTGCCTGTGGTTGGAAAAATACTAATATAATGTCCTCATTCAAAATAGGGGGGTGGGTAGAAAGTAGGAAACTATAGACCAGTGAGTTTAACGTGTCATTGAGAGACCATTAGAATCCATTACTAAGGAATAATTCGGACATTTGGAAAATCAAACTACAAGCCATCATGGCTTTGTGAGGAGTAAACCACATTTAACAAATTTGCTAGAGTTCTTTGCAGAGGTGTTAAGTAGATAATGGGGGCCCAGCAGATGTGGTATATCTGGACTTACAGAAGGCATTTGCTTAGGTGTTTTGCACAAAGAGTTAATATACAAGGTCAGATCATAGGGTTATGGGTAATTTATTTGCATGAATTGAGAATTGGCTAGCTAATGGAAAGCAGAGTCAGAATAAATGAGTCTTTTTCTGGTTGATAAGATATAACTAATGGTGTGCTGCAGGATTTGGTTCATAGGCCAAAACTAGTTTCAATCTATATTAAAGCCTTGGATAGGGGAATAGGAAGTACAGGATCCAGATTTACAGCTGACACTAAACTAGGTGGGAAAGTAAATTGCAATGAAGAAATAGGAAATTTACAAATGGATATTGGTAGTTTAGATGAATGAGCCAAAATTTGGGAGATGAAGTTTAATGTGGATTAGTGTGAGGTCATGCGTTTGGGTCAGAGAAATAGAAAGGCAACTCATTATCTAAACGGAGAGATATTTCAGGGTTCTTTAATGCAGAGGGATCTGGGTGCGATTGTGCATGAATCACTTGAGGTAGGTAATCAGGAAGGCAAATGGAAGTTTGGTGTTTACTACTAAAGGAATAGAATAAAACAGTAGTGAGGTGTTGCTTTACAATGTTGGTTCTGGTGAGCAGTTCAGAGGAAGACTCCAGAGATAAATGGTTCATCTAAGAGAGATTGAGCAGTTCAGGCAGATATTCTCTAGGAGTTTAGATTAGATTAGATTGCTTACAGTGTGGAAACAGGCCCTTCGGCCCAACAAGTCCACACCGACCTGTCGAAGCGCAACCTACCCATACATTTACCCCTTACCTAACACTACGGGCAATTTAGCATGGCCAATTCACCTGACCTGCACATCTTTGGACTGTGGGAGGAAACTGGAGCACCCAGAGTAAACCCACACAGTCAGTCGCCTGAGTCGGGAATTGAACCGGGGTCTCAGGCGCTGTGAGGCAGCAGTGCTAACCACTGTGCCGCCCACAAAGTTTAGAAGAATGAGAGGATATCTAATTGAGGCAAATAAGATGCTGAAGATAATTGACAAAGTAGATGGAGAAAGAATGGTATTGCATGTAATCTACAGTGAGAGTTCCATCAATGTCCCACAAGACTGCATACTCAGCCCCTTATACACTCAACCGTGGGCTCAAATTCCACCCCAACTCCATTTACAAGTTTGCTAATGACACCACCATTGTAGGTCAGATAAATATCGATAAGACTGAATACAAGAAAGAGATAAAAAGCTCAGTGGCATAGTGTAAACACAACAATTGCTCCATCAACATCAATAAAATGATGAAGCTGGTCATTGACTTCAGGAACTGGAGTGGAGGATACGACCGTGCCTGGATCAATGGAGCTGAGGCGACTGTGGTCAAGATTGTCAAATTCCTGGGCATGATAGTCACCAACAATCTACCCTGATCCACCGGATCCATCTTGCAACAGTCAAGAAAGCACAACAAAGTCTCTACTTCTTCAGGAGGCTAAGGGAATTCCCCGTCCACAATGACTCATCAATTTTTATAGATGTTCCACAGAAAGCATCCTATCCGGATGTATCATAGCATGGTCTGGCAGCTGCTCTACCCGAGGCTGCAAGAAACCACCGAGAGGTGTGAACACAGCCCAGTCCATCACACAAACCAACCTTCTATCTATTGACTCAGTCTACACTTGCCCACTCGCTCGGGAAAGCGGCCAATATCATCAAATTATACTCTCGTCCACCCTCTTCCCCAGGGCAACATTATACAAAGTTTCAAAATACATACAAATACACAAGTATGGTCTTTACTTTAATATCAGAAGTGTAATAGGTAAGACTGATGAGTTAATGGCGTTGATTGACACAAGGAAGTATGACATTATCGTAACAGAAACATTGTTGAGGGAAGGGCTGAACTGGCAACTCACCATTCCAGGGTACTTGGTCTGGTCTATCTGTGAACTCCAGACCCACTGCAATACCCACATTCTGTGAATGAATTTTTTTTAAAAAAGTGGATACCTCTTGTATTTTTCCCAGCCCCAACAGCCAAACTAATATTTCAATAATCTCCGCTAATTTAGCAACCAGTCAGGAATACCTCCTCCATCTTTATAAAGTATCAGTTGATCCCAATGCTCTCTCATTGCCTGTCCTTTTACCTTTCACAAATTACTAACGCTTCCCCACATTCAACTTTGCCTTATCTGCATCTAAAATTCCTACAGAGGCTCCTGACTGTGTCAGGAAGAGAGAACTAGAATTCAAACTCCACGAGGCATAAAATTATCAACATTTTTATAATCACCAAAACTGTCCTTTTTTCCTCTACATTACTGTTACCGAGAACAAAATGGTCATCAGATTTCTTCAATAATCTCAACAATAACTCATTTACTAGAAACAAACTCAGGGTATAAACACTCGGTCAAACTGGTTCGTAACTCATCTGCTGCACAGAATTAAACTGGATTCTCCTTAATCTGAAATACACGCGTGCATGCACAAACATACACACGTGTACATGGGCAGGATGAGATATGATTGCTCTTCAGGGCTGTGTCGAGTCGGTGAAGTTAAGGAAAACCCTGTGAATCAAAGATTCAAACTACAGGGGGTATAAGGGTAAAATGAGATGACATTCTCTCAACTTCTTGACAATGGTATCACAGTTGTGAGGAGGAGTCACTGGACCCGAAACGATTACTCCGATTTCTCTCCATAGATGTTGCTAGAGCTGTTGAGCCTTTCCTGCAATTTGTTTTTGTGATTTCCAGCATCTGTAATTTCCTTTGGTTTATATATACATTACAGTTGGCCACAGAATGACAGAGGGCTACTGTAGGAGCAAGTCTGTTAGACAAGTATTGTGATGGACTTAACAGCTGGACATTCAGAGTCTGATGGGATCAGAGATATTATCGCCTGGAACTTACAAAATTTATCAACAAGGTGCTTTATAATCACCCCTGGCTGGTCTCCTATCAATGTGAGATCAGTCAATATATTGCTACCCATGCCCTAACTCAGTGGTTAGCACTACTGCCTCACAGTACTAGGGTCCTGGGTTCGATTCCAGCCTCAGATGACTGACTGTGTGGAGTTTGCACATTCTCCCAGTGTCTGCATGGGTTTCCTCCAGGTGCTCCTGTTTCCTCCCACAGTCCAAAGACATGCAGGCCAGATGAATTGGCCATGGGAAATTGCCCATAGTGTTAGGTGCATTAGTGGCGAATAGATCTGAGTGGGTTACTTTTTGTAGGGTCGGTGTGGACTTGTTAGGCCCAAGGGCCTGTTTCTGCACTGCAGGGAATCTAATCTAATCTAAACTTGCACCAAGTCTCGTTTACTCATCACCCAGCGTGCCCGCTGCCTCTTTCGAAAGCTCTACACTAATTTAAAATTCACCAATCCCTCAGTGGTCTATCTCTGTTGATTTCTCCAGTCCTATTGACTTTCTATCCTCCCAGAGATCTCAGTGCTCATCCAACTCAGGCATGTCGAACAACCAACTTTAAAACCACTCCGTCAGCAGTTGTGCCTTCAAACGCCAAAGCCCGAAGCTATGGCATTCATCTCTCCTCTCAATCCTCCTTTAAGATACTCCTTAATCGTACCTGAAGTACTCCTGAAAAAATAAATTTTGCCAAAGCTTTGGAGCTTGCACTCATCAGGACAGTTTGCAAGAAATGCCAAAATGAAAGGAGAACACACTGGTACTGCACTGAGAGCCAGGAGGCTTCCACCCACTGAGTTCGGACTGGCCATCTGTGTAAAACACAAACCTGCAGCAATGAGGTTTCCTAATAAAGTAGTGCAAAGTTAGGGATTCGGAGGGGGTTTGTCAGGGTAGATGCTGAGAGGATGCACAGGGATATCCAGAACTGGCTCAGGGAGGGAACTGTTACAAATAAAAAGGTCTCCCATTAAAGATGGAAACTTCGTCTGAGGGCCATCAGTCTCTGTAATTCCCCATCTCCGAAGGGAAGTGGAGGCTGGGCCATGGAATACACTCAAGACAGAGGTAGACAGATTTTCAGGCTGGGAAAGAGTCAAGGGGAACAAACAGGAAAGCAAAGCTGAAACCATAATCTTATTGATTGGTGAAGCAAGCTCAGGGATTTACTGCTGCTCCTAATTCTTATGCAAGGTGGTGGCATTAAATTATAGATGCATTCTCTGCTCCAACTTTAATACATAATGACTTCAAACACATGTTCATAACTTTTTATTCAAAACCCATAATTATAGTAAAAACAAAGAGTTACATTTAAACCAACTGGTCACATTCTACTACAGCTTTGGTCTGAACAGGAAGCCTGGTCCTGTGTTTTTAGAGAGGGAAAGGGAAATGGGTGGAGAACAAAGGAAACACCAACGACAGGATAGACCAACACTTTAATGCTTTGTGAAATAATTCCACTCGCCTGTTCCTTCAATAAATTGAGATTCAAAGTCTGAATGATCATATTTAATACATGAAGTTGTTGGGATTTTATGAATGAACTTGCAGATCTGATAGTGACACTGTTAAAACTCAAAGCGAGCATGGTTTGGCAGGTTCACAAGAAATCAAAAGGTGTGACTATAAAATTGGACAAGTGTACATTTAGCACAGGCCTGAGGTCTGTTAGCCTCCTCGGGCATTCTGCCTACTTTAGTAAAGGCAGCAATGGAGTGGTTTAGAGGTCTGCTGTCTCAGTGTTGACAACGTCTCAACATAACTTTCTGACCATCATTCAAATACCTTCAATTGGAACAAGGCAGGTCAGCAGCTGTAGTGTTGCGACCTAGTATCATTATCACGAGACTATTGATTCATACGGGAGAAAGTGAGGACTGCAGATGCTGGAATAGCACAGCAGATCAGGCAGCATCCAAGGAGCAGGAGATTCGACGTTTCAGGCATAAGCCCTTCAGCAGGAACGACTGAATTAATGAATAGAACCAGGTAAAATTCTGGGCTCTGGGTTTGAATCCCACCATGGTAGATGGTGCAATCTGAATTCAGTGAATAAAAAATCTAGAAAGGAGTCTGATGATAACCATCAAACCATTGCCGATGTTATCAAGCCCCACCTGGATCACTAACATACTTTAGGGAAGGAAATCACTGTCCTTATCTAATCTGGCCGACATGGCTCCAGACCCACAGCAATGTGGTTGAATCTTGACTCTCCTCTGGGCAACTAGGGATGGGGAATACATGATGGCCCAGCCAACAACAATCCCATGAATTAATTTTAAAAATTAGGCAACCATTTGGGATTCAATGGCTATTAGATTTCTGGGTGAATAAACACCAAGCAAAAGAAACTGCAAGAGCACTCACCAGGGAGAGCAGTGATAGGACACTGGAAACCATGAAACATCAGGAACTTATCTCAACTCATCTTAACAAGGTGTTCAAACATTAACTACATCAACTTTGCAAACAACCAGCAACAAGAGTACTGGGCTAATGGTAAGATTCTTTGTAGTTAGCGAGTAGTGGCGTCATTTCCAATGGTGATGTCATTTCCTGTTCTTTTTGTCAGGGGGTGGTAAATGGGATCCAAGTAAATGTGTTTGTTGATAAGAGTTCCGTAAGGATCCCATTTACCACCCCCTGAGAAAAAAGAACACGAAATGACAACACCAACCCAAGGAAACCCAAACACAAATAGAAAGTGGACTATACTACCAGTGTTTTATCTGAAGGCTCACTGAAAATGTTACCTAGTATGGTGACACAACATCTGAAAACAAACTGTCCAGCTCAGTGAGCAAACCTACATCCAGATTCTTGGTAGTGTAGATGAGCAGAGGGATCTCAGTGTCCATGTACATAGATCCCTGAAAGCTGCCACCCAGGTTGATAGCATTGTTAAGATGGCATATGTTGTGTTAGCCTTTATTGGGAGAGGGATTGAGTTTCGCAGCCACAAGGTCATGCTGCAGCTGTACAAAACTCTGGTGCGGCAGCACTTGGAGTATTGTGTACAGTTCTGGTCACTATTATAGGAAGGATGTGGAAGCTTCGGAAAGGATTCAGAGGAGATTTACTAGGATGTTGCCTGGTATGGAGGGGAGGTCTTATGAGGAAAGGCTGAGGGACTTGAGGACGTTTTCATTAGAGAAGATGATTGAGAGGTGACTTATTTGAGACATACAAGATAATCAGAGGGTTAGATAGAGTGGACAGTGAAAGCCTTTTTCCTCGGATGGTGATGGCTAGCACGAGGGGCCATAGCTTTAAATTGAGGGGTGATAGATATAGGATAGATGTCAGAGGTAGTTTCTTCACTCAGAGTAGGAGGGGCGTGGAATGCCCTGCCTGCAACAGTTGCAGACTCGTCAACTTTACGGGAATTTAAATAGTCATTGGACAGACATATGGATGAAAATGGAATAGCATAGGATAGATGGGCTTCAGATTGGTTCCACAGATCAGCACAACATTGAGGGCTGAAGGGCCTGTACTGTGCTATAACGTTCTGTGTTCTAACATTATTAGCTGGCGATTTAAGAACAGAAACTTGGTGGTGTTTCCAATCATAGCTTGGGAATTTTAATGACATAATATTAGTAAAATGCCAAGAACTAAAACAGTCTGGCATGGCTTCCCTCCCATCACTGGTTTGGGTGTGTCTTCTTCCCACTTTAAATTATTTAACTTGCAAGTGGAGTGTGGAGTCAAGTGCAGAAAGTAAACTATTACAATATCACAATGTGTGGGTCGGTTGCTGGGTATTGATTCATGGGGAGGTCTGCACCCACACCATCACATTGGGAAATGGCTGAGTCCAGCCTGAGATACAGAATGTAAACAAACTGCAAGGGCTTCTCGGCTGGAACTCTAAATGGTCAGCAGCTCTTTATTAAGTGTCGAGTAATGAGAGAATCTGCGCTCGTGTTGTATTCTTCTGTCTGTCCATTTCAGCTCAGTGTGGGGAGACTGATGTAATCATTTAGAAGGTGACGAGGATCTACTCTTCCAATTTATGAAGGGCAAATCATTGTTAACATCTCCCTGTGGACCGTTGTAAATCCAGTACTTGGCTAATGTAGTCATGATTTGGAGATGCCAGTGTTGGACTGGGGTGTACCAAGTTAAAAATCACACAACACCAGGTCATAGTCGAACAGGTTTAATTGGAAGCACACTAGCTTTTGGAGAGACGCTCCTTCATCAGGTGATTGTGGAGGGCTCGATCGTAACACAGAATTTATATTAAAAATTTTGCAGTGTCTCTGTGTTACGATCGAGCCCCCCACAACCACCTGATGAACGAGCATCGCTCCGAAAGCTAGTGTGCTTCCAATTAAACCTGGTGGACTATAACCTGGTGTTGTGTGATTTTTAACTTGGCTAATGTAATTCACCAAAGTGATACTAACTTGGAAGAGGAAAGAGCTGACTCCAAACTTGACCAGCTTAGTTACAGACTGTACAAATGTAAGGTGTCAGGGACTGACCCCACCAACAGGTGGGGGAACTGTCGGAGGCGGCCCAGGGAAAGGCAGCTGGAGACCTCTTGATGACAATTGAACAGGAACCGGCCAATTATTCACAAAGGCAAGTGTTTAATTTTGGCAAATTGGGAGCATTTCCATCTGTTCCCCAAACCCACCCACTACCGCTGTAGAAAAATGACCTCTTTGCATTTAATGTTGCATAAAGTATAAAAACTAAAACATTGACAAACAAAACAGTTTTTAAAAAGTATTTTGTCCCAATGCAAGATAAATAATGCAATTTCATAACCTGCCAACATACAGACATTAACCAGTACCCACTGACAGACTGAAAATAGTGAAAAAACACTGCAGCAGAAAACAATAACAGGTCAAAAGCTAATAGCTGAAAAATACCAACCCCAGGAAACTTGGTTACAGATCACAGTGTCTTCATACATTCACTGCCTTTTCAAGAACAGGAATGAAAGCATTCTAAAGCCAATTGCCACCTATAGTACCCAGATACTCGATTATTGTAAATCCATTAGCAACATCTCTATAAAGTGCATGCAGCAGTGATTAAAGCTTTGGAAAGTCAGCTGTGCGAGGCAGCAGAGAATGCACTGAACAGTTAGAGTCAATATTGGTTTTCACAAAGCTCTCTCAGATACACAATGACATAAACAGAGCAAACAGTCAAGGACAAAACGACTTATAAACTAGACAACTCAGTCTGAGATGGAACCCAAATTGAGGCGGTTACTGATTAGGCTATCTGGAAAATGAAACCAAGTGTCTGTGAACCCCTGGCTGTTGTGGAATGTGGTGTGAATCCAGCCCAGGACCAGATAAACCAGAGGGGCCTCACCTGCCTTTCAGCCCCAAAGAAAGCTGGGTATTAAACGCCAGCCGGAGTGAAAAGGCAGCCGCATGCTAGCACAGAGCAGTGGGCGGGGCTGGGGCAGGGGAACAGATGTGTTTAGATCATGCTCCAAACCAAATTCCTCAACCAAGAAATAGAATCCGATAGGTCACATTGAAGAATAAGCCAGCAAACAGCTTGCATTGAGAACTTGGATAGGTTTCACATCCCCAGCCCGCAAAGCCACTAGTCAGCAGCACTGCTGCCTCACAGTACCAGGGTCCCAGGTTCGATTCCAGCCTTGGGCAACTGTCTGTATGGAGTTTGTACATTTCTCCCTTTGTCTGTGTGGGTTTCCTCCCACAGTCCAAAGATGTGCAGGTCAGGTGAATTGGCCATGTTAAACTGCCCATAGCGTTAGGTGCATTAATCAGAGGGAAATGGGTCTAGGTGGGTTACTCTTCAGAGGGTCGGTGTGGACTGATTGGGCCGAAGGGCCTGTTTCCACACTGTAGGGAATCTAATCTAGTAAAAAAATGACGATTGTAAGTCAGTTCTGGTGGGCTATCAGTAAAGCCCCAGTCCTCCCAGAACTGTTTACAGACTGGCAACAGGTACTTGCATATAATTTTAAGCCTTGTAGTTCACAGAGGAGGATTATGGAAAACTGCATTTTAAAATCTGCTATGTCAAGGTTAAGTGTTTAAAAACAAACTTCTACAATCTGCAGGATTCGAAAAAAGTTGGCAACACTGGGTATACTTGTATGTGACCGACATCAGAAGAGGTTCTGGTCCCCGATTATAACATGTGGGTGTCTGTGTGCGTGTATACAGAGGTTGGTGCAAACGTTACACAGACACAGTGCAGCCCATGTCCCGGGTGAAGGGTTACTGGGCTGGCTTCGGTGGATTCAGTGGTGCCAGATTTCTCATCTTGAAGTATGACACTAGCTGCTTAGGCACCTCTGCCAGGACAGTCTGGGCCAGGGCTTCCTTCGGAGCCTAGAAACAAAACAGGTAATAAGTAAAACCATGTGTTAACCTTTGTAGAGAAACACTGGTCTTTACAAGCGCCTATAGTCTCTCACAACAGTGACTAATCAAATTCCACAACCTTCCCATCATTGCATCAAGGACATGAATCATAAAAGTGACTCAAACAAAAGAAGGAATTATTTTCTATAACTGATACTCTTTATCCTTATCTGAAGAAGGATGCTCTGTATATGTAGGAGGGTTATCAGACTGACTTTTGAGATGCCTGGACTGACTGAGAATAGACTAAATTGGTTCGGATTATATTCACTGGAGGTTGGGAGAATGAAGGGGATCTCAGAAACCTATAAAATTGTAACAGGATTAGACAGAGTCAACGCAGGAAGGATGTTACCAATGACAGGGAACCTGTTTAAGGATACAATGTAAGACTGAGATGAGGAGAAATGCCTTTACCAAGAGTTGGAGATGCTGGTGTTGGACTGGAGTGGACAAAGTTAAAAATCACACAACACCAGGTTATAGTCCAACAGGTTTAATTGGAAGCACTAGCTTTCGGAGTGACGCTCCTTCATCAGGTGGTAGTGGAGGAATACTATGATAGTTTCACTTCTTTCATGCGTAAATCACAAAACCTTTTTTAAAATTTACATTCTCAGGTTAACTGTAACAATTGGTGTCAGCCAGATAAGATGTTGAAGGTGTTAGCCCCTAAGTGCTGTTGTCTGTGCCATAATGTTTAGACTGACTCTAATCTAAAAAATGAGGTAGCAGAGTCTTACATGGATTCATGAATCCACATGAAAGAAGTGAAACTAACATGGCCATTCTAACAGATGAGAGACTTAACAAACAATCAAGGTATTTTTCAATGTCTAATTTCAGTTACATCACACTGTAAACTTTTGCTATAAATTCTGTGCCTTACAATTGTGTCCTCCACAACTACCTGATGAAGGAGTGACGCTCCAAAAGCTAGTGCTTCCAATTAAACCTGTTGGACTATAACCTGTTGTGTGATTTTTAGCTTCACCAGAGAGTGGGGAGCCTGTGGAACTCTGTCACAGAAAACAGGCTGGGCCAAAACATTGAATGATTTCAACGAGGAGTTAGTATTGGTTCTTAGGACTAAAGGCGTCAGAGGGGGGATATGTGGAGAAAGTGGGAACATACTATTAACTTGGATGATCAGCTAGTGGAGCAGGCTCAAAGGGCTGAATGGCCTACTGCCATTTTCTATGTTTCTATGTAAACTAGCCAGAAATTGGAACCAACTGCCAACCAGAGTAGTTGGTGCAGGCTGTGATGATGTATTTTAGGGGAGGCTTGATGAAATTAGATTAGACTTACAGTGTGGAAACAGGCCCTTCGGCCCAACAAGTCCACACCGACCCGCCGAAGCGCAACCCACCCATACCCCTTACCTAACACTACGGGCAATTTAGCATGGCCAATTCACCTGACCCGCACATCTTTGGACCGTGGGAGGAAACCGGAGCACCCGGAGGAAACCCACGCAGACACGGGGAGAACGTGCAAACTCCACACAGTCAGTCGCCTGAGTCGGGAATTGAACCCGGGTCTTCAGGCGCTGTGAGGCAGCAGTGCTAACCACTGTGCCACCGTGCCGCCCACTCATCTTGGAAGGAGTAGGATTCCGGGGTTTGGGTGGGTGGGTGGAGCATGGGGTTGCTGTGGAACAGCAGCACCACCATACACCACATGGGCCGAATGGCCTGTTTCTACACTGAAGACTCAAAGTTGAGTCAGACCTCAGTCTACCCAACGTACAATGATTGGCAGACTCCGTGAAGGAAACAAGATTCAATACCTTGCTAAATGCAACAAGTGCTTTCAAACACAGCAGGCAATCTGTACGTAACAAACTCCCTCCAGCAGTAACAGCCAGATATTTGGATTCATTGATGTGAATAGGTGGACAAGGTCACTGGGCCAATAACCCCAGGGCAATTCCTCCGATCTTCCTTAGAATAGTGCTATGGAGTATTTTACCTTCACCTGATAAAGCAGCTGAGTATTAACTGTGAAATATGAAAAACTAAACACACAGGAGTCTTATTCGGTCAGTGCAGGAGAGGAGTTCTTCAGCTAAATCCATAACCCAGCTCTCTGAAGGTAGCCCTTTAAATTACCAGGTCTCTATTTCCAAGTGCTGCCAAAACGTGGGGAGGGTCTTTACCATTCTTCAGGCAGCGGGTTCCAGATCCACCCAGCTCCAGGTGAAACATTTACTCAACTCGCATGGATCTATCTTAAAGCCTCGTCCAAATCCTGAACAAAGGGTCAGCCTGTATCTTGTGTTCCAGTTTGAAATCACTACCCACTGTGGTGGGTGTTACACACCATAGCTCAGGCAGGTGGTTAGATTCGTGTGAAAGAGTTGCAGAGCGTTAGACAGAGCCCAGTTTAACTCTCAGTCTTTTCTACTTACGTTCTGAAACTGTCTGAAGGGGACAAACTGCACAATGTCTCGGACGACAGGCTCTCCGGCCAGCGACTTCAGGACACCATCATCACCATCAAGGAACTCCATGGCTTTGAAATCCGCGCTGCCAACACCAACTATAATGATGGACATCGGCAACTTTGAGGCTTCAACAATCGCATTCCGTGTCTGGTCCAAGTCAGTAATCTCCCCATCGGTGATAATCAGCAGAACGTAATATTGCTGAAAGGCCAGAATCAGAACCAAAACAGAGATGATGCAAATACCAAGATCCTCAGAACTTACTGCCCCCAACTCCACCGCCCCCTGCCATTTTCCCAATGAAGTTCTTTAAGAGAGATGAAGTAAGTTTCACAGGCACTCAACACACCACTCCTGTCTCCCAGCTGCTCTATCGAGCCATTTAACTGCAGAAGACCATGCCCATAGCCAGACAGGAACGTGGGGTGAAAAAAAAAATCACTGGATAGAGATGACTATGCTGGGGCTTATTTCCTGGAGCATCAGCAGCTGAGGAGTGACCTTATAGAGGTTTATAAAATAACAAAGGCATGGATAAAGTATTTTCCCCAGGGCAAGAGAGCCCAAAATCAGACACCATACGTTTAAGGTGCAAGGGGAAGAATTTAAAAGGAACTTCAGGGACAATTCTTTCACACAGAGGGTGGTGCATATATGGAATGAGTTACCAGAGGAAGTGGTGGAGGCTGATATGATTACAACATTTTAAAGGCATCTGGATGGATATATAAATAGGAAGGGTTTAGAGGGATATGGGCCAGGTGCTGGTAAATGGGACTAGATTAATTTAGGAATCTAGTCGGCATGGACAAGTAGGCTGAAAGGGTCTCTTTCCATGCTGGACAGCTCTGAGAAGATTGAACAGTCCTATCCCCACCCTCGCTAGCTACAGACCCCACAAACTGATAAGAACGTATCTGACCCCTGCTAGCTGTTACTCAGTATAGTGTGGAAAGGACTGTTCCATGAATCGAACCACAAAATCTCCCTTACTCAGGACTGACCGATCTATTGATCAACTGTGTGGTTTTCCTCCAGGTCCTCCAGTTTCCTCCCAGAATCCAAAGATGTGCAGGTCAGGTGAATTGCCCATAGTATTAGGTGCATTAGTCAGGGGTAAATATAGGGTGGGCGAAGGGGTCTGGGTGGGTTGCTCTTCAGAGGGTCGGTGTGGACTTGTTGGGCCGAAGGGCCTGTTTCCATACTGTAATTCGCCTAATCAAACATCTAAACTCACCACAGGTTTTTCAATATCACAAAGCCAGGACCCTTTCCCCATTCAGAAGAGGGAGGCTGAAGGAGCATGGGAACACCACCACCTCCAGGTCACATTCCAGCAGAACCGGAATCACCTGGAAGCTACACTGAATAAGGCAGCAGATTCCCAAAGGATATCGAGAACCAGTTCTTTAATATCAAGCCTGACAATGTTTTGTGACCAAGCTTTACTGGCACAAAAGTCATCACAAGATCCAAACTAGTTATGACACTCTCTCACAAAGCTCCGACAATGGGATTAAAAAATATCAAGATAATAAGCATATTGCTGCACAACACAGATATTGTCTACTGCCTTGGGAACCATTTAGCACTAGCTACCTGGTCCCACGTCCCCCCTATAGTGCAGTGACATTGCTGTGGGCACAGCCCAGTAAGAGCAGCAGAAAACACCAACTTCTTCACACCTACTCCTGCTGATCCCTGCAAATCTCCATCAAGTGTTACTGAAGGACAAATGTTGGCTTCGTCTGCAATGCTCATTTCCCATGAACAAATTAAAAATCCAACTCTCTTTTGAAAGTTTTTACTGAACCTTCTCTCAGCCCTGTGTTAGACAACGAACCTCATTTCTCCTATGGCTCTTTGGCCAACTACATGAAACATCTCTCTTCCAGTTACTGATCTTTTTATCAGCAAGTTGCTCTTAATTCACGGAATTTTTAAACACTGCGCTCCAAGCTCCCTGCCTGGGTACTCACCGCAGCCGTCCCTGCCTGAGTGGAAGCAGCAGCGAATCGCGACACGTGGGTTATAATGGGACAGAAGTTGGTCGGTCCATATAGCCTGACGTTGACAATAGCATTTCGATACGCATCAATAATCCCCTGTACTCCTGTTAGCACAAATTGGGGGCGTGGGGTGGACAGTTGGTCGGAGACAGGGGAAAGTGGAGCAGTGGGAGGGGCAGTAGGAATGGGAGAGAAAGAGAGACAAGGAGAGACAGACCAACAGAGGTGATGACAAGGGAGAGAGAGAAGTAGAGAGCACTATTACTCAGTCTTACATAGACTGCACAGATGGGAGATCAAACCAAATATTATGGCAAAAATTCTACTAAAGAACATGTCATCATTCTGTCCCCTTGGTGAATCACACCTTCATTCCCTGTTGAGATCTTGGGCAATTCATCATTTTTTCCCAATCAGGACTACAGCATCGATCCCCACACTGCCTGTTATACAGTGTCCCAGCGCCCCAGTGTACAACGCCCCAGCCTAAAACTAGGTCCTCTTACTGTGAAGGCCATGTCATTTTATCTTGTGCTTTTTAAGATTGTTGACTGAAATGGGCAAGAAATGTTTCAAAACTGGTGTCGTCAAGGATTGCTGCAGATTTTGACAAGTCACCTGACCCTCATGGCAAGCAATATTGAAACAGCTGCTGGAATGAGCAGCAATTACTGACAAACTGGAGACGAGGGGCTCCATATTCAGGGGGAGGTCTGGCTGGCAACACAACGTTTTTATTGGTCTATGGACTGGTAACTAGTTACTGAGGTGAAAGATCTTTTGCCTGCCAGTCTTGTGATCGGCTCTCAGGTAAATGAGCAACATAAAGAGAAATGATCAAATCTCAACCAACTCAGGAGCGGTTTCTCTTTTCCTCAGAATCAAAACCCACTTTAAATCTGAAGAAAGCCAGTTCCTTCAGCGGTTTCTGTACTTCCAAGTCTCTGACTTTTTAACTTATTAAGTCAGAGATCTTTTATAAATGAATAAACAACATGTGACTCTTGCAAAACAGTGGAATTATCCAAAAAAAAACCTTCAGCAAGAATCAACCCAATAGATCTTGTGAACAAACACTAGAGAATTATTTTGCATGTTTGTATTCTCCCATCCCAGTCTGTGCCAGTGTGCATAAGGGGATGTTAATAAGTTGATCAGTAATTTGTAGAGCTTGACCCAATGTTTGCAATAAATAGTAATTTTCAATAAAGCACAGAAATCTGATATGGGCTTTCCTTTAAGATTAGAAGTAAACTATGGGATTATGTGCTTTTTAAAATATACTACGTTTCTGGCAATATGGGGATTAACGAGGCTTGACTACCAGTGTGTCACTTCTGAGCGATGACACCACCTTCCTTCATCCTACATTAGTGGTGGTCAAATGGGGCTCTTATTTTGGCTTCTCAGGGTCAAGAGTTTCTGCCCTGAGTCTTCACCTGACTGAAGAGATTGACCAATGGAGCTGGCTTACCAAGGACAGCATCGAATATAACAGCACACAATAGGCCATTCGGCCCTCAGTGTTGCACTAACGTGTGATGCAGTATTTGTAGATTCCCTTCTCTATCAATTTGGAGGATGTGGTGAGGGTGTTACTGATGTTGGTGCACAGTCCATGTCTCTTAACAGTACATAGACAACAAAAACTCTATGTGGTAGGACTTTTGTTGACAACAAAGACCTCAAAGTCAAACCCTCGCTTCTGTAGTTTGTAGAAGCTGGAGTGATTGCAGCCGATTGGATGTTCTTGCCATTAACAGCGTTTGAGAGCAGTGGATGGGAAAGGCTCATTATATTCCAGAAGGGGGAATATTTGACTGGCCAGGTGTGGGCTAATAAATGTTGCCAAAAGAAATTTTAGGGACAGACTGAATTTCCTTACACAGAATTGATGAGATTGAAAGTGGATTTCTGAACGTGGTGCAAATCTTCTCCCCTTAGAATGAACCAGGTGATAAAAACATTGAGACACCTCAAGGAACAACAATAAGGAGAGGTCATTCAGCCTCTGAAACAGCCCTTCCATTAAAGGATGGCTGATCCATGACTGCATGGCAGCCTCCCACAGTCCTGAATACCATTAACTGACAAAACGCTACTCTGTTATCCTGGAAACTTAGGAGAGGCCACGTATATAGTCTCAAAAATATGAATACAATCCCATGTCAAGTCACTGGAACAAAACAGAAGCAACTGGACATTTCATTAGCACTATATCAAAACTCATTGGAAGGGAATTGTTAAAGCTCAGCTTCCAACGGCTAATCCCTTCAGTTTCAGAAGCCAAAGTGATACAGCTTTGTTTGATGGGAGGCAGACTGAGTGCTATTTGTAACATCAATAATATGTAAATCTCACAATAACCCTCAATGTGTACGAAGAGGGGAGGCTTCGAGAGTGAGGCAAGGCTTTCTACTGCACAGTTATTCAAACTCTAATGGCTTCGACTGGCTGTGATCAGATACACTGGAGGAGCAACTGAGAAAGGTTCAATGGTTTCCAATTGGCAGCAGAGCCACTGAGGAGCAGGGGATGGAGAAGGAATAGGAAATGCATCTCTCCAACTCATATCTTGGAATATTCTGAACACCAAATGTAATGCTGTCCCCTCCCAATCCTCAATTTGTTTCACATTTTCCAACATGAACTGCCCATCTCAATCCCAGAGTTAACAACCTTCACCAATCGGCCCTCAAAGCAGTGAGGGGGGAATGTGGGGCATGGTGTTGTGGGTGGAACACACAAGGATGGTACATACGTACTGTACAAGGTCAGGCCATTGGAAGACAAATTAAAATATAACTTGAGTATGTGAAAAATGCCAGGGACACTGCATTTTCATTTGTATTTTTGGTATGGCATTTCAGGTTACATAGGGGCATTCTGTGCTAGCTCAAAGCTCCATTTAAACAAATGCCTACATGGGTGACTTGTGATTTTACTGTACCCAGTATCACCACAACACGGAGGTGGCTATGGATGAAATGAAAGCCAAACCCAACAGACAAGCTTGCCAGAATTAAGCAGGAAGACACTGAACAAAAAGCACATTGCGCTACACTTGCCTTCCTTTCTACTCCATGACCTCAAACAGACAGATGGAGAAATCTCCTACCTTGACAATATGGGTTGGTGGCATTAAAATTCAAGGAAAACTCGTGGGAAACCTGCAGGAAGTAGGAAACAACAATTAGGTTTAAAATCTTCCTCACTGAAATTCTCTGACCAACCTATTGCCCACACCCCCAGGTTCACCCCTTCCCATTGGGTCAATGCCTTGTACCTACATTACTCAGTGATCAGTCTCACTCCTGGATCACAGGATAAGACAGGCTTGGAGCACATTGCCTGCATGTGTGATGGAGTCAAAACGTATGGTGCTGGCAAAGCACAGTCAGGCAGGCAGCATCCAAGGAGCAGGAGAGTCGACGTTTTGAGCATAAGCTCTTCATTAGGATGCATGATTGAAGCATTTAAGAGGCCAGTGGGTGATTATTTATATAGAAACAATGAGCAAGGGTTATGGTACAAAAGCAGGAGAAGGTCACGAAGTTGTAATATTCAGTTAAAGAGCTGGTGAAGACATGATAGGCTGAATGGCCTCCTTCTGGGATTGGGTAAGGTGACAACAGTCCAAACAGCAGATGGCCCTACACAGCTGACCCAGAGACCCATAACTGTTCAGCCTAAGGTGCCGGAGCTCCACTGGGGTGTGGCAGCTTCTCTGTTGGAAGCTCAAGGATATAATGTGGTGGTTAGCTTCAGATCGATAGCCCCAGTTCAGAAGGACATTCAGAGATACTGGGGATTGATGTTCTTCAACAGACAAGTTTTTGCATGTTGTGAACTTTTCAGAAATGGTGGTTAGACAGCGGCACGCTTTAGTTTAGTGCACCAAGTCAGGTTGCAGACTCAGGAGCAGTCAGTCAAGTAATAAAAGTGTTCATTTTGATACAGTTAGGTCACAGATATTCCATGTGGCATTCTCAACCTTAAAAACAAGATACAGACTCAATGGGCTGAGGGGCCTTTTCCATATGATTCTATGAAATGCAGCAGTAAATCTGCGTGGAGAATGTAGTAATGATATTTACATTGTAAATTCTTCCATGGTAAATGCATTTCAGTATCATAACTGAAAAATCATAAGCAGAAAGCAACATGGGGAAGGTTTGTAACAATGCAATGCATAAGACACAGCACCACCCCTGCAAACCCAGGGCTGTGCCTCTCCATTGCTCTTACCTTCCAATCGGGAGGAACTTGAGCCCCAAACCCAAATGCAGGAAACAGCTTATCTCTGTGGACACAGGGAGAGCAATGATGAGGCAGAACTCAATACACTCAGTGGGTTCTCATTTCATTAATCCACCAGCCAGCAGTGTCCTGAAAACAAGGAACTCACGTATCGTAATCCTGCACAACCTGGCCGACAGACCAGATGGCACTCAGGTACTCGTTGACTCCACTCGGGCTGATGTAATGTAGCGAGTCTGAGGAGCGGGGATCTCCGTTTGATCCAGTGAAGTCGACACCGACCTGAGAAAGGGGAAAGTTGTGGAATACATTCAGTGAAAAGATGCAACATCATAAACTGCACTCCCAGAAATACAAATTCTGAAGTCCATATGCACGTGCTGTTTGCAAATCTCCTGCTGTTAACACTCCGACATCCCACATTTAGAAGTTTCCAAAATAAACAGGTCATGCTGTAATGCCACTTTCCCACCTGTAGCACTGTTACAGTGTCTCAATTGTACAGCCTCCTGTACCCTCCATCAAACCAACGCTCTCTTCTTCCGTACTGTTTTGAAATTTAATGATGAATATTAAATCAAGTCAAGTCAAGTCAAGGAGTGACTAACTTGATGGAGTCATACTCTATGACTGAGGCTCTTTGGCCTACTACATCTATGCCAACTAACACACACCAAACCACACAGACTCCATTTACCTGCATTTGGTTCACAGCCTACCATGTTCTAGCAATGGAGATAATGGAGACTAAAATCGATCTGATCCACTCTGAAAACGACATCTGGCTCCACTTCACCTGATGCTGGCCCTTCTTTTCTCCTCACAGTTATCAACACCACAAGAGACTGACTTGTTCAAAACTGTCCCCCCCTCAGCTTGAACCTGTGCCATCTTGTGGTTGACCTTCCCACCGTGGGAGAAAGCGTCTGACTTTCCTGCCTCTCAATTTTGTGGATCTGTCAGGTTACCCTTCAGCCTCTGTCTTTCCAGTGAGAGAGTATCCAATCTCTCCTCAGTAACCAGGCAGCATCCTGGTAAACATTCCTCGCACACTCTCCAAAACCTTCATGCCCGCTGGCAGTGTAGCAACCAGAACCGCGCACAATTTTCCAAAAATAGCCTAACTAAAATTTTGTACAGCTGCAACATAACTTGCCAATTTTTATATTTGATGCCCCGGCCAATGAAAGCAAGGTTGCTGTATGCCTTCTTGACCACCTTATCCTCTATAAAGGAATAAGTTGATTAGGGATAGTCAACATGGTTTTGAGAATGGTTAGTCATGCCTCACAAACCTTACTGAGTTCTTTGAGAAGGTGATCAAATAGGTGGATGAGGGTAAAGTAGTTGATGTGGTGTATATTTCAGTAAGGTGTTTGAGAAGGCTCCTCACGGTAGGCTATTGCACAAAATACGGAGGCATGGATTGAGGATGATTTAGTGGTTTGGATCAGAACTTGGCTAACTGAAAGAAGACAGAGGGTGGTGGTTGATGGAAAATGTTCATCCTGGAGTTTAGTTACTAATGAAGTACTGCAAGGATCTGTTTTGGGTCCACTGTCGTTTGTCATTTTTATAAATGACCTCAATGAGGGCGTAGCAAGATGTGTTAGTAAATTTGCAGACGATACTAAGGTCAATGGAGTTGTGGATAACGACGAAGGATGTTGTAGATTACAGAGAGACATAGATAAGCTGCAGAGCTGGGCTGAGAGGTGGCAAATGGAGTTTAATGTGGAAAAGGATGAGGTGATTCACTTTGGAAGGAGTACCAACAGTAACGACTACTGGGTTAATATTCAGATTCTTGGTAGTGTAGATGAGCACAGAGATCTCGGTGTCCATGTACATAGATCCCTGAAAGTTGCCACCCAGATTAATAGGGTTGTCAAGAAGACATACAGTGTGTTAGCTTTTATTGGTAGAGGGATTGAGTTTCAGAGCCATGAGGTCATGCTGCAGCTGTACAAGAGTATTGCGTACGGTTCTGGTCACCGCATTATAGGAAGGATGTGGAAGTTTTGGAAAGGATTCAGAGGAGATTCACTAGGATGTTCCATGGTATGGAGGGAAGGTCTTATGAAGAAAGGCTGAGGGACATGAGGCTGTTTTCATTAGAGAGGAGGTGGTTGAGAGGTGACTTAATTGAGACATATAAAGATAATCAGAGGGTTAGGTAAAGTGGACAGAGAGTGTCTTTTTCTTCGGATAGTGATGGCTAGCACGAAGGGGCATAGCTTTAAATTGAGGGGTGACAGATACAAAGAGACGTCAGCGGTAGTTTCTTTACTCAGAGTAGTAAGGGCAAGGAACGCACTGCCTGCAACAGTGGTAGACTCACCAAGTTTAAGGGCATTTAAATGGTCATTGGATAGACATATGGATGAAAATAGAATAGCGTAGGTTCGATGAGCTTCAGATTGGTTCCACAGGTTGGCACAACATCAAGGGCCAAAGGGCCTGTATTGTGCTGTAATGTTCTATGTTCTTATCCATATGTGTTACCACTCTCAGGGATCTGTGGACCCATATGCCCAGATCCCCCTATATGTCAATGCTCCTCAGGGTTCTGCCATTTATTGTAATATTAACACTTATATGTGACCTTCTAAAACACATCACCTCACATTTGTCAGTATTAAACTGCATCTGCCAGAATCTGTAATTTATGTATATCCCACTGTATCCTTTGATAATCCTGCAGAATATCTGCAACTCTGCCAATTTTGGTGTCATCCACAAACTGACTAATCAGACCACCTATATTTTATTCCAGATCGTTTAAACATATTACAAACAATAGAGGTCCCAGCACTGACCCCTGCGGGACACCACTAGTTACTAAATTCTGGGAAGCACTTCTCCATCGCTACTTGGTCTTCTATGACTGAGCCAGTTCTGTATCCATCTAGCCAGCTCACCCCGGCTCCTAGGAGAGTCTACCTTCTGTAGCAGCCTGCCATGAGGTACCTTATCAAATGCCTGATAAAGTCTGTGTAGACAACATCCACTGCCTTTTCTGCAATCATTTTTGTCATCTCCTCAAAATACTCAAAGGGGTGATATATGACGTACCCTGCAGAAACCCATTCAAGCCCATTCATTTCCAAATCTGAATAAATCCTGTCTCTCAGTATCTTCTCCAACAGCTTTCCCACTGCTGATGTCAGGCTCACTGGCCTGTAATTCCCTGGATTATCTCGGTTTCCTTCTTAAACAAAGGAACATTGGCCATTCTCCAGTCCTCTGGAACCTCGCCTGAGGCCAAAGAGGATGTAAATATATTGGTTAAGTCCCAGCTGTTTCAACTTTTACCTCCCACAGTATTCTGGGAGATCCTTGTTTACCTTAATGCATTTCCAGACAACCAGCACTTCTTCCTTCATTATGAGTATTCATACACCTTTCCCGAACGTCAACATCCCTCTCTTAGGTGAATACCGATGTAAATTACTCTTTAAGGATCTCACCCATTTCCTCTGACTCCACACAACCTCCTTTCTTTATCCTCGAGTGGGCCTGCTCTTTCCCTAACTACCCTCTTGCTCCAACGTATGCATAAAATGCCGTGTGATTCTCCTTAACCACGCTGGCCAAAGACATTTCATTGCCCCTTTTAGCCCTCCTGATTCTCCTTTTGAGCTCCATTCTTCAATCGCTTTGTCTATTTTTTTGTTGTCTAGCCCTTTGGAGTACACTTCCTTTTTTTCTTATTAAGCTTATAATTTGTCCACTCATCCAAGGTGCCCAATTCCTGCCATTCCTGTCCTTCATTTTCACAGTGCCCATCCTGCACTCTAACCAACTGGTCCTTAAAAGACTCCCACATGTCAGGTATGTATTGACCCTCAAACAGCTGCTCCCAATCCACATTCTCACTGGAACTTTGATTACCTAGCCAAGCTCATTTCCCAGCCCCAAATCCGGTGTGGCCCACTCATTCAACTACCCACATACTGCTTCAAACAACCTTCCAGGACTCACCAAATTGGTCCCTGTTCAAACCCTAAGCATTAAGTGAACCCCAGTCAACACAGTGGAAGTTAGAATCACCCACCTCAACAACCCTGTTATTTTCACATCTTTTCAGAATCTGTCTACATACCTCTTCCTCTATCACCCACTAGCAGCTCGGGGCTCTGCAGTACAATCCCAGCATTGTGACTGCACCCTTCCTATTCCTGAGCTCTACCCATAATGCCTTGCTGCAAGTACCCCCAAGGGTGCCCTCCCTCTACACAGCTGTGATTTGCTCCCTGACTAGTACTGTAACTCCCTCACTACTTCTGCTTCCTCTTCTGTTTCTTCTAAAACATCAATATCCCACAACACTTAGCCGCCAACCCTGTCCCCCTTTCAGCCATGTCTCCGTGATAGCAACACCATCATAATTGTAGAATACTGAAAGAGATTGATTCCCTCAGTAGGGATGTCCACACAATACATGAGCCATCTTTCGTTCCAGATGCTGTTAGACCGACTGGCCAAAACCCACAACATTCCTGACCCTCACTTCATTCTGTTAAAGGAAGAAAAGCAACACTTTCCAAATCAAACACTGCACACAAAAAAATCCTGACCTTTTGTATCAGCCTCACTCAAACCAGAGAGACCGAATTATCTTCTTAAATATAAATGCCCACACCCTTGAACAAAGTAATGTTAATATTAATTGTCTGTGTATAGTTCCTGAGGTGGGAGCTATAGACTGAGAGAGGTTTGTGAGGTCACTTTAGAGGTAAGCTAATGACCAGTGTCAGCCTATTCTCCAACTGATCCAGGTCAGAGAGATTAATCACTGATCAGTGCATGTACAGGGAGGTGGGACTGAAACTAGGGGGTAAAATAAACTATTGTGGACAGAATTTCAAACAGAGATTTCCGATGCAATTGTTGTTTCCTACTGCCTTCAGGTTTTCCTTGAGTTTCCAGCCCAACAACCCATGCTGCCAAAGTACAGGTCATTTTGCTATAAGGTCCATTTCATTAATGCCAATTTGCTATAACACAATTGACAAATCGGGGACACTGCTTCTAAAGTGTAAACCTTTAAAGTCTGTATTGCTTATAATGCGGTTCTGGTCCTATTAGTTTAAATAGTGCTGCTATTTTGTGATTTTCTTATAACACAGGATTGCATGAAAACGGAACTCCCGCGTTATAGCGGAGCCAACTGTAGGTAATTGGTACAGGACTGGAGTCCCATACAAACCTAACCTGCCGAAGGATGGGCAGTTTTCCTTCACTTTAAGGTATCAGTGAACCAGGTGTACTCTGCTATCTTCATGGTCACTTTCACTTCATGGTCCCTTTGTTTGTGGGCTTTGTCGAACTGTATCAACCTTCTGAAACGACCAGGTTGGGAATTGAACTCTTACTCTCTGGTTTACTGAGGAGATGCACTTTCATGGATTTTAGTTTCTGACCTGTACACATTAGAATAGGAAGTTCTCCAGTATCAACCACTGTACAAAACTATCAATTTCAGCCTCCAGTTCAGTACATGGCCTGTAAGATATTACGTCACAACTACAGACAGAGATTAGGAATAGCCCACTCTCTAAACCACTACCTTACTGCATTCAAACTCACTCAAATACCATTGAAATTTACTTACTGTGAAATTAATCTGACATCCACCCATAACGTAATCCAGGAAGGAGTATTCAGTTTCCAGCTGTTAAATAAAACAAGGTGGAATTAGTACCACTTGTGGTTGCTGGTCTCTGAAAATGTGGGCAGAGACAGAATCTATTCCCTGTGCAGTGAACTCCAGGACAGGGGACAGAATTGCAAACGTAGTGTTTGGTTGTTCAGGGATGGAATCAGGAGGCACCTTTTCATATGTAAACCAAAAAAAAATGTAGAGGTACTGAGAGCCAATTAAAAGCTACAAGTGAAGATATCAGATTTTTATTAGAGCAGAGAATCAAGGTGTGGAAACAGAATCGACCTAGTGATTAACCATTATCTAACTTAACAGCAGAGCAGGCCAGAGGGGCTGAATGGTCTCCTGCTGGAGCTGTGGAGGGGCTGAATGGTCTCCTGCTGGAGCTGTGCCAGTGCAGCTAATGCTGAAGGCCGTTAACATTTTATAATGGGATCAGGGAGCAGCATGGTTCTAACAATGAGTAGATTCTTCCACAAATTTAGACACTTCCTGGGAAGTTTATTTCAGGATTTACATACCTTGCAAGATCGAACCCGAATAATGCCAGAGTTCTTGTAGCTCTTCTTCTTCTTTTTCTTCTCTGGGTTAATGCATTCAAACTCAATCTTCAGGGGAAAACACACCAATCAGAAAATGGCACTTTGTATAATCACACATTTCAATTCTTCACTCCAGACCTAGACTCCATTCCCATCACCCATCTTCCTTCAGCTAGATACAGTAACACGTTTTCCATCTAATCTGCCGACCATCTCTAGACCCCAATGGCTTCACCTCTCTCTGGTATTGATGACCTTTTCCACAATGGCTGTCATTTTCCTACTACAAGAAGAATGTTGTGAAACTTGAAAAGGTTGAGAAAAGATTTAAAAGGATGTTGCCAGGGTTGGAGGGCTTGAGCTATAGGGAGAGGCTGAATAGGCTGAGGCTACTTTCCCCAGAGGGTTGGAGGCGGAGGGGTGACCTTATAGGAGGTTTACAAAATTATGAGGGGCATGGATAGGGTAAATAGACAAGCTAATTTCCCCAAGGTAGGGTGAGTTCAAAACTAGAGGGTTTAGGGTGAGGGGGGAAAGATTTGTAAGGGATCTAAAGGGCAACTTTTTCATGCAGAGGGTGGTGTGTGTATGGAATGAGCTTACAACATTTAAAAAAGCATCTGGATGGGAGGTTTATGACTAGGAAAGGTTTAAGAGCGATGTGGGCCGAGTGCTGGCAAATGGGACCAGATTAATTTAGGATATCTGGTCAGCATGAATGAGTTAGGCTGAAAGATCTGTTTCTGTGTGACATGGAATGACTCTTATCAACTCTTTGTCAGGGACCAGACCGGCGGATCTCCTACCTTCTCTTCCAACTACAATCCGCAGGCTTTGAAAGCCCTAGCTTGACACCAGCTGCTTCTTTAATGGGCGGAATATTCTATTTTGGTTACAAAGCTCTCTTGAAAGCCTGAAACCAGCATCATCCCCAAATCTGCATAGTTTCTGTTTTCCTGTTTGTTTATCTCCACTGTCTCCTCTTGGACTGAGATCAAGTCCTCACCAGAAAACCCTGTGCTCAAGTGAGCAGTTCTTCTTTCTGCGGAGCTGTACCCACTGTGACTAACCTGACCTCCCCCTAAAAAGGCGCAGAGGAAGTGGGGAAGGAGGGAAAGAGGAAGTGAGGGAGGAAGAAAGCACCTGAAAGAGAACGAAGAGTGTGGGAAGGTGCAAACAAAACCAGAAGTTTACAGGACGGACAAGCCAAATTTGCAAAAACAGAAAACAACACCGCAGCACAACACAGGGTCTGTGAAGAAGGGGGGGTTCTAAATAAAAAAGCATATGTCACCTAACGTAAAGGTTTGAGAGAGAAATTAAGAAGGTTCTCACCGGATTCCCCATTTCCACTTCCTGTAGCTTAGAGAAGTTAGTTTCAAAAAGGCCTATCAGATCATGAGAGCCATCACCATCATAGTCAGAGCAGGTCACCTACAGGGAAAAGGGGACAGCCAAGATGGAGAGTTAGACAGGGCCTCACCACTTGGTCCTTTGCTTCCAACAGTTTCTGAGCAGGAGCCGTGCACTCCCCTATCAAATCGGAGCCTGTGCTTTCATCCTTATCGTAAATAGCCACCTAACATCAAACAAACACAAAGTGCAGCGTGAATATGTTTGGGGGAACGAGGGTCACAGAGATGAAGATGGCCTCCCTTTCAAAAAGGGAAACGGCAGCTTCATGATTCACCTCACCAGGATGCACTCCCAGCCCAGCGGAGGGGAGACGTGGGGCACCTGAGATCCACAGCCTTCAGTCATCAATCACTTGGTGCACCAAGACTGGTGAAAAGCTATTTAACTGCGCAAGCATCACAGCCGAACACTTTCCCATCTCCATCCAACGTCAGCACAAACAAGTGTTTAGTACAAGTCCCCAGGGTGAAAGTGGTGAGCAGTTGCTGATTTTCTGCTCACCTCCAATGCCCAAATCCTTTCCCTATCGAGGGGAATTGAGATTGGTTGGAATATTCCACAACGGCAGGTCAGGTAACCCAGAACAGACAGAACTGGGGTGGAAAATCAGAGAGTGGACAATGCACTGACCAACAGAGCTGCCTGAAGAGAGAGCTGGTGTACCCAGATAATTGTAGGCAGAGCAGAAGAAATAGGAGCAATAGGCCATTCAGACTATTGAGCCCACTTTGCCATTTAACACAAGCTTGGCTGATCTAGGGCTTTCATTCCACTTTCATGCCCCCTCCCCACACCTGATTTTCTGAAAGTCCGAAACTCTCTCTAACCCAGCTTCAAATATTTTCAATGGCGGAGCATCCAGAACCCACTGGAGTACCGAATGTACACGATTCACAACCCAGTGAGCAAAGAGACTTTCACCCCAGTCGGAAAGGACTCTGAGGCCTGGGCTCCGGATCTTGGATTTCCTGCCCAGTGACAACAATCTCCGAGCACCAATCCTACCCAGCCCCTTCAGAATTTAAATCCCCACTTCTTACATTACTCTGCCCTTCTGTAAATCACTGTCCAGAACCACTGAAACAACAACAAGTGTGTAGCCAGTTCCAACAGGAGCTAACAGAGGAGCTGGGAGCAGGCTGCTGGGCTTTATACCAGAGAGTAAAAAGTGAGGTCTGCAGATGCTGGAGATCAGAGCTGAAAATGTGTTGCTGGTTAAAGCACAGCAGGTCAGGCAGCATCCAAGGAACAGGAATATTGCCTGTCAATCGAACTGTATTTCCCTAATGACTTGATTAATTCCAGTCACTACATCCACACTCTCTCCCCGCCCATAAACTTCCCTGCTCCAAATAGAACAGTTTCAACTTCACCTTGGATGCTGCCTAACCTGCTGTGCTTTAACCAGCAACACGTTTTCAGCTTTATACCAGAGGCTCAGGTAACCATTCAGACAAACTGCACTTCAAAAGTTTTCAATAACCACAATCCAGAGTATCTTTGATGTGTAACCTGGACCAAGGTGAGATGGCGTGAAAGTACAGATGCTTTCACTGTGTGCTGGAGCAGGCTTGAGGGGCTGAATTGCTTCCTCTTGCTCCCATGACTCAGAGCATGAAATATCCAAGGAGCTGGGTAAACCTAGGGCAGCAGAACACCACATAATTTAAATAGATGCATTAACTGGTCAGTAAATGAAACCAGGAGAAAGCGAGGACTGCAGATGCTGGAGATCAGAGTCAAAGAGTGTGGGGCTGGAGACGTTCCGATTGCAGCAGGATCCTGATTCCTGATGAAGGCTTTATGCCAGATGTTTCAACTCTCCTGCTCCTCGGATGACCAGCTGTGCTTTCCCAGCACCACACTCTTTGAATAAATGAAATCCTCCAGTTACAGCTCCATTGAAGGGTCCATTTCCTGACAGTAGCTCCCCAGTCACTGGGCACAGATTTAAATTCCTGCACTACTTAAAGGGTCAGCTCCCAAACAGAACCACCTGGAAACTCGGGAATGCTCCACAGAAAAGGACTCAGCAGCTGTACCTTAATGGGCTTCTGCATATCTCCGTTACACAGCGACTGCAAAGAGACAGAGAAAGGCTTCCAGTTCGGATTCAGATTGTTCTTAATAACCTGCAACCAACAGTAGAGGAAGAGAATGCTGTTAGAACATCAGAACCAGTGTCGACATCCTTCCCTGCAAGAAGCCACAATCAGAACAGGAAGCCATTCAGCACGTTACGTCTGTGCTAACTCCTGATAGAGCTACCCAGTACTCCTCCTCTTTCCTCAGTACTGAAAATATTTATTCTTCAACTTCCATCCAAATCTCTCTTGAACAGTATTGTTAAGTCTGTTCCCACCACTGTCTCAGGGATGCATTCCAGATCACAATGGAGTACAAAAACAAAACCACTTCCGGTTCTTTTATCAGTTACTTTGTAACTGTGCCTTCATATTGCCTGTCAATGGAACTGTATTTCCCTAATGACTTGATTAATTCCAGTCACTACATCCACACTCTCTCCCCCCCATAAACTTCCCTGCTCCAAATAGAACAGTTTCAACTTCACCATATCCACGTAACTCGAGACTCTCATCCCTGTTGTTGAACAGTCCATATCGGTGCTGGAAATCCCATATACCATCTGTGGGGATGGTTCGGAAGGTCCTGCAGCTGAACTTTAAGTGACTGGCTGAACTGGAACTGCTGGTTTTCACTGGCAACCAGTCCAGTGACTTCTCAAACTAGAGTGCTCACCCCAAACTACAGCTCTGCAGTAACTGTACTGGTCAATCACAGAGGTGCGAGAGAAACAAGGCTATAGTTGTAGGGGATTTCAATATTGCTAACACTAACTGGGATTGCCTAATATGAAAGGATCAGACAGGTTGGCAGTTTTAAACTCTAGGAAAAAGATTCTGACTCTTAACTCCATCTATGCCTCTCATAATTTTATAGACTTCCATCAAGTCTCCCCTCGGCCTCCACCGCTCCAGAGAAAACAACCTGAGTTTTTCTAGCCTTTCCTTGTAGCTCATACCCTCTAATCCAGGCAGCATCTTGGGAAACCTCTCCTGTACCCTCTCCAAAGCCTCCACACCCTTCCTGTATTGTGGTGACCAGAACTGAACACAATACTCTTAAGTGTGGCCTAACCAAAATCTTATAAAGCTGCACCATGACATCCTGACTCTTGTACTCAATTCCCCGACCAATGAAGGCAGCATGCCATACACCTCCTTTCCCACACTATCTCCTTGTGGGGCCACTTTCAGAGAGTAATGGACTTGAACCCCAAGATCCCTCTGTACATCAATACTGTTCCGAGTCCTGCCATTAACTGTATACTTTTCCTTAACATTTGATCTCCCGAAGCATAGCACCACACACTTACCCAGATTAAACTCCATCTGTCATGTCTCCGCCCATATCTGCAGCTGATCCATATCCCACTATATCCTTTGACAAACTGTCTACATGATTCATAACTCCACCAATCTTTGTATCATCTGCAAACTTACTAGCCCAACCATCTACATTTTCATCTAAGTCAGTTTTATAGGTATCACAAACAGCAGAGGTCCCAATATGGATTTCTGCAGAAACCCAACAGTCTCAGACCTCCAGCCTGACAAACATCCTTCCACCATTACCCTCTGCCTTCTATGGCAGCCACATCACCGTAGATCCCATGCATTTTAGTCTTCTGGATGAGCCTACCATGAGAGACCTGGTTGAAATCCTTACTAAAATCCATGTAAACAACATCCACAGCCGTACCCTTATTGGCTTTTTTGAGGTGACAAAGGTGGTCAATCAAGTCAGCACAAAGTAATGCTGACTGTTCCTAATTAATCCATGCCTTTCTAAAACGCTCGTAAATCCTATCCCGAAGAATTCTGTCCAACAGCTTCCTGACCACCAACATGACCATCACCAGTCTGTAGTTTCCAGGATTCTCCCTATTTCCCTGATTGAACAGAGGAACAACAATAGCTACTCACCTGCCCTCTGGGACCTCTCCTGGGGGTAATGAGAACACAAATATCTTGGTCAACGTAATGACAGACCAGAGATGGGTTTGATGAGAGGCATCGACAAAGTAGATTAAGAGAATATTTTCCCTATGGTAGACATGTCTAAGGAGAAATGTTTTCCCCCAAAGGGTGGTAGCAATATGGAATGTGCTGCTTGAGACAGCGGTGGAGGCAGGTACTCCCGCAACATTTAAGCAGCATCTGGATGAGCCCTTAAAATACCCGGATTTAATAGGCTATGGACCAAGTACAGGTAGATGGTTTTTGTTGGTCGGCATAGACATGGTAAGCAGAAGGGCCTGCTTCAATGCTGTATGACTCTATGACTCTTGTACCTCTAAGACAGCAATCCAGAAAAGCCTACCTGGACTAGTTTCTCACCAGGTCAAATGATAAATGGTGAAAGCAGAGAGCAAAGCTACATAAACAAAACAAAGTCACTCCACTACCCGTTACACAACACTCAACCCCATGGTCAATAATAGACTGGCCAACTTTTAAGGGCATTTAAATAGTCTTTGGATAAATATATGGATGAAATGCGAATAGTTTAGGTTGGGTGGGCTTCCAACTGGATCCACAGGTCAGCACAACATCGAGGACTGAAGGGCCTGTACTGCGCTGTAATGTTCTTTGTTCTATTTCCAGAAATATCTTCAGTTACTCACCCAAACCTCTCATCAATATTAAAGTAAGAAGTAGTTTTTCAGACTTTCAGAACATTTTAATGCAACAGAATGCTAATCTATATATTTATACACAAAACATATACTATATACAGCTATCTATAATATGTAATGGAAGGAAGAATTGAAGGGAAACAGAGTGGGTTAACTCTGAGTGTCTGCACAGGCAATCTGGAGTCAAGCAGCTTGTATCAATGGGGAACATTACACTTTGTTTTGGTTATATTAAAACGTCATTACCTCTGATCGGTACGCTAGTTGCCATTTGTCACCATCTCCCTGCCTGTAGAGCTCCAGAAATGGATCAGATTTCCCCATGAAATCCTTTAAAAAGGTAAAAATAAAATAAAGTTCACCAAACAAAATATTGCAAAATATTCCAATTAACTTTCATGTGCACATTTTATTGGCATCCCACCCAGTGACAACAGTATGTACCATCTACAGGACACAGTGCAACAACTCACAGATTCCTTCAGCAGCATGTTCAAAACCCACAACCACTACCACCCTGAAGGAGCAGATGCTTAGGAACACAACGACCTGGACTACCTTGGCTTGGAACTATTAAGGGACCATTTTTTTTCTTTTGAACTTTGTAAGGAAGTAGAAGTCTGGCACTGTTAAATAGTTGAGAGGCTGGGAGAGTTTTGCAGCTTGGAAAAATCATGTGTGCACATTTTTAGCTGTGCAAGATAATGTTGCTTTTCAAAGCAGAGAGATTATTATTTTGAAACCTAATGTCATCAAGAGTTAAGACTACCTAAAGACAGCCTTCAGATTGGTTGAGCAGGGTTTGAGCAATGTGACCTGTAGGTTTTTCTCTATCTGAAGTCAATTATTAACTTGTAAGTATTTCTGTAACCATGGCAATTAATTAGCTTTTGAAGACTGGCTGTAGAGTGAATGGACTTGGTGCATTACTAAATTGTCTTTTGTTTATATTGTTTCATGGACCAGCCTGGTAAATAATGGGGCATCAAAGACGTGTGTTTTTGTTCTGGAATCTGTTTTTGTTTAAGGTTAAGGGAAATGCCTGTAGCTGAGGGGGAGTGACTTCTAGTTTCACTGGCAAGAAAGAGAAGTTGATGCCAGGTCCAAACCAGCCATGATCGCGTTGGATGGCAGAGCAAGTTTGAGGGGCAGAATGGCCTACTCCTGTGCTTATTTCCTAAATTTCGATGTGTAACTTTGAGCTTGAGAAATTTATCAAACTGGATGTTTGCAATACTGCCCCCGAGAAGGGGCTGACAGATACAATTAATCTGTTACCTTGAAGGGAACAGGCTACGTTAGCCCCAGATCAGAAGTGTTGAGATAAAAACCCTGAAGCTACTTAAAGCTGAGCCCAGTGAAGCTCAGGTGTGTGGTCATTCCAAGAAGAAGCTATCACAGTTCAGAGTCCAAAAGGTGAAGTCGCAAACAATTCAAACTGACTTAGATTTTTGATACAGGTGCATGCATCATACAAAGTGTGTCTTGGGAACTGTTTTTGGGTTGTTGTGGGGATTATATGAAGCAGTTTCGTTTCATTTCAACTTATAAAAGAATGTTTTGGGATTAATGTGATCATGCTTTTACTGCATGTTTAAAATGTGAATTACAAGTTGTTAGTTTAGATTATTCTATTTTAACTACCAGCCTTTTGTAATATATTTCCATTTTGCTGTGAAAGCAAAATCTGCAGCATTTCATGTCTGTGTTCTTGTGAGAGAACAATTCATTAAAACCAAAACAAATGAACATCAAGTCAAGTTTCTGTCTGGGATCTGACTGTCCAGTGGACTCCAGCTGGGTTTACGTCAGTTACAACAGAGTCACTTCCCGTTGATGATATAACCTGGTCTGAATTGCTTTTGGCCTGAGTAGTGGTCAGTCAGGCAAGTTGATCTTGTGATGGTTTGTGAAACAATGTAGCAATGATTATTAAGTTAAAATGTGACACATAGAACAAAAGAGCTTTTATATCACACCCAGAACACACTCTGGGAACTCCCTTCCCAAAAGCACTGTGGGCATCCCCGTACAAATGGTTTTAACAGTTCAAGGTGACAGATCACCACCACCATCGCCTTCTCCAGGATAATTAGAAATGGACAGTAAATCTGACACCCACATCCCAAAGGAAATAACTGTAGGGAAGAGAATATTTGAATTCAAGATGGGATCAATCAGCTCAGGTTTGTCTTTATGGCCAGCCCCCATCAGTAATCCAGTGCACTAGGAAAGGTTTCGCACCTTTGCAGGAAACAGATCTGGAAGCTTCCTACTTTTATTTATTGGGTTGACCAGGAAAGCCTCTCCCATTGTACATTCCTCGTTCTCAAATGATACACACATTACAATCATCAATTACAATCTCATATTACAAAGAACCGTGTATTTTAGACTTGTATCCTCAGGTAGCTGCAGCTGAAGTGAAAGGTTAGCTCTAACACAAACACTTGACAGAGAATGTTTAGCACCTTGTTTTCCAGGTTTCTTGCTTCCAGTTGTAGAACTGCAGACCGTTTATCCCGGATCTCCTCAGCCACTACCTGAGCACAGACACAAAAAAAGCACCACACCAGAATTGAAAACTCAAAGTCTCAATGGGATCTTGCAGGACGTTTCGGCACATGCTCGGTCAGGAGTTTATTCCGAGTATCCAATGATGCATGCAACATGCACGAGGCCCATTAGATACTTTATCTAACACTGTGCAGTCCCTATGCTAGGAGTGTTTGATGGGGACAAGGTAGAGGAAGTTTTACGCTGTATTTAACCCCACGCTGTCCCTATCCTGGGAATGTTTGATAGGGGACAGTATAAAGCTCCCTCTATGTTGCCTCAAAAAATGCATTGCAAACCTCAACAGCATTTATCACTAAGTGCTTTCTAAACTCTTGGACTGCAGACTGCATTTAGCTTGCAAGCTGGTACTTTGCATGAATTAGATTTCAAGAGTGGACAGGCCTCAGTGAACTTCTATCCTTTTACTTTAAGCAGGGTCGAATCAAGTTCCAGGGATAAGCAGCTAAACACACTCACCATCCAATCTATTCAGGTTAAAGACTTAGCTCTCATATTCACTACAAATGAAATTCTAATCAATTGATAAGATTGTATTATTTGAATGTTTATACTGTGTTAAAAAGAATGTAAAGGCTTTAAAATATGCTACATATTGACTCAAGATAACCCACTGCCTTGACTGATTGTTCCGCAGCCAAACTGATACAAGGACATTGTAGGTTCCACATTTCCAATTAATTACCCGTGCTGCAGCAAGGACCCTAGCTCTCCTCATCTCTATCTCTGGGCAGATGAAAGAACAGAAGAGATCTAGAGAACCTGAAGCCCACCTGGAAGTATTTTGCATTTGCAGGGTCAAGGCGAAAGGATGCTGGGTTGAGGGTTAACTTACAGTGATGTTCCCTTTTCCAGCCAACTTCCCCTTCTTCAATTGCAGAGGCCGAGTGAATGACTTACTGGAGACAATCTGAAAGGTACAGGAAAAGGGTGAGTGGAACAGAAAATGCACCAATCCCGAACTCCCCTCTCTTTTTCCCTGATAACCTTGCACCAATCCCAAACTCATCCCTCTCTCTCTCTCTCCCTGACAATTCTGCACCAAACTCATCTCTCTTACTCTCCCTGATAACCCTGCACCAATCCCAAACTCATTCCTCTCTCGCCCTCCCCCCACATTATCCTGCACCAATCCTAAACATCACTGTCTCATCATAGCCCTGCATCGATCCTCTCCTCATTCCTGATGAAGGGCTTATGCCCGAAACGTCGAATTTCCTATTCCTTGGATGCTGCCTGACCTGCTGTGCTTTAACCAGCAACACATTTTCAACTGCATCAATCATAAACTAACTCCAACGTCTCACTCTCTCCCTGATAACCCTGCACCAATCCCAACGTCATCCCTCTCTCTCGCCCCCCCCATAACCCTGCACCAATCCTAAACTAACATCACTGTCTCATCATAGCCCTACACAGATAATAAATTCACCCACTGTCTCACTCTCTCCCTGATAACCCTGCACCAATCCCAACGTCATCCCTCTCTCTCACCCCCCGATAACCCTGCACCAATCCTAAACTAACATCACTGTCTCAACATAGCCCTACACAGATAATAAACTCACCCATTGTCTCACTCTCTCCCTGATAACCCTGCACCAATCCCAAACTACTCCCTCACTCTCTCTCCCCTTAGCTCTGCATCAATTCCAAACTAACCCCTCAGTTTCACACTCTCCCCATAGTTTTCAACTCCTGATACCTCAAAATAACAGAATTTTATGGTGAATTAACAGCTGTCATATTATCACCAACTTTGCAGACAGGATGACGAGTGGTGAGGATGTCAATGATGCTACGGACAGACGTAAATAGGTTAGACGGGGGGGGAGAAACTCAGCTGATGGAATGTAATGTGTGTGTGGGGGGGTGAGGTCATGCACTTTTGCAGGAAGAATGGAGGAGCTGAATATTATTTAAATAGAGGAAGACTGCAGAAAGCTACAGCCCAAAGGGATGGAGTCCTCACCAATGAATCATTAAGATACTAGATTCCAAGTTCAGCAGGGAAGGCAAACGGAATGTTGGCCTTTACTTCAAAAATAGGGAGGTTGAGCGAAAAACTATAGAAGGCACCAGTCAGGCTACAGCTGGAATACTGAATGGTTTTGGTTGCCTTATCTAGGGAGAGGTATACTGAGCAGTGGAAACAGGCTAGAGATGGTGCATTAGGTTGATCCTGGGTCTGGAGGGATTCCCTTATAAAGTGAGTGGGTGGGGAGGTTGAACTTGTATCCACTGGATTTCAGAAAAATCAGAGATTTTAAAGGAAACTAACAAGGTTCTTAGAGAACTTGATATGGTGGATGTAGAGAGGTTGCAGTCCCTGTCGAATCTAGGACCCGGCAGCACAACATCAGAATAAGGGACTGCACATTTAAGACAGAGATGAGGAGGAATTTCTTCTCCTAGAAGAGTGTGAATCTGTGGAATTCTTTACAACAGAGCACTGTCAAGGCTGGGTCATTAAGTATTTTCAAGGCTGAGATAAGCGTTTTTAATCAGTGAGGCAATCAAGGGTTACAGGGGAAAGGTAGGAAGGTGGAAATGAGGATTATTAGAGAGACAGTCCCTTTGGGATTTTCCACATACAAATGAAGGAGGACAGGTAGTAAACGCAGGATCCCTGAAGGTAAATGAATCAAACACAAAGGTACTTACCTGGCCCAGTGTACACTCAACTCCTCCCAGATAGTCGTCATCACTCAGATTTGTGGATTTATTGTCAATATCGTAAATGCCAAACTTCAATTTCTGCACACGCTCAAAGAAATAATCCACCTCCAGTTTCTTGGCAAACTGGGGACTCTGGCAGTTTTTAACCCTCTCTGTTCGGTCCAGCTGTGGGTCAGAGACCAATAGAATTAGTCATGTACCATTTGTCATTAAAGGCAAAATAACAAGTCTGTCCTGCTGAGACGCTGTAACATGGTCTTTATTCAGTGAGAGTCTTGGTTCACAGGGCAGCTTGCTCATCTCAGAGTCTAAAAGCCCTAGAGTTCACACTCTTAACTGGGCAAATCCAAAACAGTGCTATGGGAGTACTGTTCTGTTGGAGGTGTCATCTTTAAATCAAAGACATTAAACTAAAGCCTCTTCCATCCTCTCAAAAGAATTTGAAAGATCACAATACATATTAAAAGAGCAGAGGAATTTTCTGATGTCTTTGACACTTTAACATTCAATCGTTATCTAAGTGCCAATGACTTAGTTCTGTATTTAATTTTGGTCTGGGAGAAAGGGAGGACTGCAAATGCCGGAGATCAGAATCGAAAAGTGTGGCACTGGAAAAGCACAGCAGGTCAGGCAGCTTCCAAGGAGCAGGAGAATCGATGTGTCCGGCATCAGCCCTTACTGCTGAAGGAAATTCTCCCGCTCCTTAGAAACTGCCTGACCTTCTGTGCTTTTCCAGCGCCAGAGTTTTCAACGTTAATTTATCTGTAGCAGCTTGCTGCGCATAAATTAGGTCCACATTTCCATATTTTCAACAGTAAATAATTGTCCATAAAATTCTTCAGGACATTAAAGGTGTCAAAATTGATAAATAAGGACATGGTAGGTGAATTGAACTAGAATTCTGCATTGGTCTTCCCTCGAGATGATATAAGTAACATCACAGAAATTCAAACCAGAAAGTGAAAGACACTGAAGAAAATATCACCAGAGAAGTGGTACTGAGTAAATAAAAGTAAAGCTGAAAATGTGTTGCTGGTTAAAGCGCAGCAGGTCAGGCAGCGTCCAAGGAACAGGAAATTCGACGTTTCAGGCAAAAGCCCTTCATCAGGAATGATCCAGCAACACATTTTCAGCTCTGATCTCCAGCATCTGTAGACCTCACTTTTTACTTAAATAAAAGTAAAGGCAATCAGGGTTTGGTTAGCTCAATTGCCGAGGCGGTTGGTTTGTGACGCAGAGTGAAGCCAATAGAGTGGCACCAATTCTTGCAATGGCTGAGGTTACCATGAAAGGCTCTCTTTCTCAACCACTCCTTGCCTGAGGCATGGTGACCCTCACGTTAAACCACCATCAGTCATCTGTAATGAAAGAGCAGCCTCATGATCTGGTAGGACTATGATGACTTTGATATAGCGAGTATGTTGATGGAGTTGTGGGCTGACATGCATCTGGGGGCTGACGGGCTTCATCCTGGAGTCTTCACAGAACTGGCCAGTGAGATAGCTATGGCATTGGTTTTAATGGCCAAAACTCCCGAGATTCGGGAATGGTTTCATTAGATTGGAAGATAGCAAATGCTTTCTGCCACCTTGCTTTATTCCAGGAGGAAAACAGGAAATTACAGGCCAGTTTACATCTGTCACAGGTAAAGGTTAGAAGCCATATAAACACATTATTATGGTGCATCATTACAAAGACACGTCATATTTAATGTTTGCGTGCTTTGAAGGATTCTGGACACCAGGATTATACTGAGAGGTCAATGAAAGGACACTGGAACTTATTTTGTAAAAAGGCATTGCTTAGACTTCACAGGGGGCTTGTTTACTGCAGAGAACCTGTCGGGATTTTATGACAGTCAGATTGCAGATTGTGATGCTGGAGATTGTTTGGACTTATTGCTTTGTGGGCAGTCTGCAGGGAGCCTGGTTTTGAAGGGGGGGGCGGGGTCGGAGATTGAGGCTTAGACATTTATTGTTGCATAATACAATTTAATGTGTTAAGAGAGTTTTACATCTTTGTTGAATAAGTTTTAAAATAGAACATAGAACATTCCAGCGCAGTACAGGCCCTTTGGCCCTCAATGTTGCGCCAACTTGTGAAACCAATCTGAAGCCTATCTGTCCTATGCTATTGCATGTACACCCATACATAAATCCAATGACCATTTAAATGGCCTTAAAGTTGGCGAGTCTACTACTGTTGCAGGCAGTGCGTTCCTACTACTCTCGGAGTAAAGAAACTACCTCTGACATCTGTCCTATATCTATCACCACTCAGTTTAAAGCTATGTCCCCTCATGTGAGTCATCACCATTTGAGGAAAAAGGCTCTCAGTGCCCACCCTATCTAACCCTCTGATTATCTTATATGTCTCAATTAAGTCACCTCTCAACCTTCCTCTCTCTAACGAAAACAGCCTCAAGTCCCTCAGTCTTTCCTCAGAAGACCTTCCCTCCATACCAGGCAACATCTACATAAATCTCCTCTGAACCCTTTCCAAAGCTTCCACATCCTTCCTATAATGTGGTGACCAGAACTGTATGCAATACTCCAAGTGCACCAGAGTTTTGTACAGCTGCAACATGACCTCGTGGCTCCGAAACTCAATCCTTCTACCAATAAAAGCTAACACTGTATGCCTTCTTAACAACCCTATCAACCTGGATGGCAACTTTCAGGAATCTATGTCCATGGACACACAGAGATCTCTCTGCTCATCTACACTACCAAGAATCTTACCACTAGCTCAGTACTCTGAATTCCTGTTGCTCCTTCCAAAGTGAATCACCTCACACTTTTCCGCATTAAAACTCCATTTGCCACCTCTCAGCCCAGCTCTGTAGCTTATCTATGCCCCTCTGTAACCTGCAACAACCTTCAGCAGTATCCACAACTCCACCGACCTTCGTGTCATCCGCAAATGTACTAACCCATCCTTCTACACCCTTACGTACGTCATTTATAAAAATGACAAACAGCAGTGGCCCCAAAACAGATCCTTACGGTACCCTACTAGTAAGTGAAGTCCAGGATGAACATTTCCCATCAACCACCACCCTCTTTCAGCAAGCCAACTTCTGATCCTAACCGCTAAATCACCCTCAATCCCATTCCTCTGTATTTTGTGCAATAGCCTACCATGGGGAACCTTATCAAACCCCTTACTGAAACCCACATACACCACATCAACCGCTTTACTCTCATCCACCTGTTTGGTCACCTTCTCCAAGAACTTCAAGCCAGGAGCATCTGGAATAAGTTGGGTGAACATGCAGATGTCACTTAGTATGGTGACGAAACATCTGAAAACAAACCTTCCAGCTCAGCGAGCAAACCTACATCCAGAGTGATCTGTCACAGGGGTCAGTGCTGGGACCTCAACTTTTTACAACTTAGATCGATGATTTGGATGAAGGTACCAGAGATATAATTGCTAAACTTTCTGATCATACAAAGATTGGTAGAAAGGTACATCACAAAGAGGTCATGAGGAGATCCTAAATATAGATACTGTTAACTGTGTGGGTAAAGGTCGCCCCCACCCCACCAAACAGACAGTATCCATAAACCTATCCAGAGGCCTGTGCATTGATTTTTCTTGATGCCAAGGTCCTAAACACCAAGAGATCCTGCTTATAGATTTCCACAACTCTCCTCCTTGAAGTGCTCCCTCAAATGTACCTCTTTGACCAAGATTATAGTCACTCGCCCTAAAATCTCTTATGGGGCTTGATATCATAGTCTGTTTGACAAATATTGCTGAAGGAGTTGGAGAGGTTTTGCTTCCCAAATAGCTCTATATAAATGCAAAACTGTTTTTTAGTCACTGAAGGACTATGAGATTTTAATGGAATAAAACCTTACAAAGTGAGAGCATGCTACTTATTTCAAGTGGCTTCAGAACTCCCAAAGGTTACCTCAGAGACAGCATTACCTCCATCCACTGGTCGCCTGCCTCAGTGTTTTGAAGTAAAACACATAGTGGGTCTGACATTGAACCAACATCTTTGTCCATCAAATTCTCACAGGAAATGGTCAACTGTACTTTTGTCACACAATGTGCCATCTTGGAGAAACGACTCTACGTTCTTAAAGAGAAGAAAAAACATAATTAAAAAGGCCATTGGTATACAGGTGAAAAGTCCTCAATCATAAATACATTTGGTTCTCTTACCAGGTTCATTCAAATCACTGAATTATCAGGAAACAAATGAATGGTCATGTGAAATTTACCTATAGATTGCATTTTATCCCCACCTTGCTGCAAATGTTGGAAAATTAAAAATCACTTAATATACAGTCTGCGTCTGCAGCCTCAAACTTACAAGAATTTTCAAGCCTACAACATAATTAATGTTCCAATTGTTTAATCTGGAACAGCCTGGGGTCAATACTCATTCAGGAGACCAGAATAATATCTAGCTCCTTCTCTTGTCCTTACAGCACAACATTCAATTTTGCAATCAAACCAGCCACTTCAACTCCCTCTCCCACTCTCCCAAGGCCATGCAAATCCTGAGCCACCTCCACCGTCAAATTCCAGCCACCCACCAACTGAAGAACGAACACCACCTCTTCCACCTTGGGACCCTTCATCCACATGGCATCAACGTGGACTTCACTAGTTTCCAAATCTCCCCTGCCCCCAGATCCAGTCCTCCAGCTCAGCACCGCCCTCCTGACTTGTCCTAACAGTAGGCTCCAACCTATCACATATCGCCTTCTCACCTACCTTCCTCCAACCCCACACCAACATTTATCTCTCAACCCCCCCTTCCCCATCCACATTCCTGATGAAGGGCTTATGCTTGAAACATCGACTTTCCTGCTGGGCAGAAGTGGGTACTGCAGAGGCTGGAGATTAGAGTCAAGATTAGAATGGTGCTGGAAAAGCACAGCAGGTTAGGCCTCGGATGCTGCCTGACCTGCTGAGCTTTTCCAGCACCACCCTTTTTGACTTTGACTCTCCAGCATCTGCAGTCCTCACTTTCTCCTAACAGTACTGAAAGACTACCTTTAACACATGGACTGCAGCAGTTTAAGGCAGCTGCTCACCACCACTTTCTCAAGGATAATATGGCTGGCAATAAATATTGGTCTCACCAAGGACACCCTCAACCACAAATCACTAAAATAAGTGATATTTACTGCTCATGTGCAATGAAAAATGATAGAAACTTTACATTACTGCTGTAATAATTCATACTAATTAGTAGTGAGAAACCTCCGACTGCATGCACTACCAGGTCAAAGCCAAGGAGGAAGCATTCTTCCTATTGCCACTAAAAGGCAGGTGGAATTTTAACTCCTACAGGGTGTGGTCACTGAGAGCATTCAAGGGTGTGACTGATGGATATCCATTGGGCAAAGGTATTGTGGGAGGAGGATCAAAAGGCAGGCTAATGGAATTGCCCACAGATTGGCCACCATCTAACTCAAAAGACAGCGCAAGCAAGAGGTTGAATCACCAATTCCTGCTCTTAATTAAACTAGTCCAATGATCTATTTAACAAAACATGTATTACGCATGAGCCAACAGACTTTCCTGTGATAGCCTACATTACAATCCAGTCCAAGCATCAGCTGCAAATTAGTACAATGCTCTTGATTCAAGTCAGCAGTCATGGGTTCAATTCCCAGCCCAGACACAAGGCAGGTATGCCCAGCATGGTACTGAGGGAGAGCTGTCCTTGTCAGAGGTGCTGTCTTTCAGAAGAGAAATTGGATGCAGGCCCCACCTGTCCTGTCTGACAGGTTATCCCAGGCACTATTTTAAAGAGCAGGGCTTTCACTCCAGCAGGGCAGCTCAGTGGTTAGCACTGCTGTCTCACAGTGCCAGGGACCGGGGTTCAATTCCAGCCTTAGGCCACTGTGTGTGGAGTTTGCAATTTCTCCCTGTGTCTGCTCGGGTTTCCTCCAGGTGCTCTGGTTTCCTCCCACAGTCCAAAGAATTGGCCATGCTAAACATAGTGTTAGGTGCACTAGCTAGGGTATATGTAGGGAAATGGGTCTGGGTGAGTTACTTTTCGGAAGGTCAGTGTGGACTTGTTGGGCTAAAAGGCCTGTTTCCACACTGTAGGGAATCTAATCTAATCATTATCAGAGAGAGGAAAAAACAAACAGAAATTCCTGGAAAAACTTAGCAGGTCTGGTAGTCAGAGTTAATGTTTCCGGTTGCAAGAACTCAGGATCATTGAACCCGAAACATTAACTGATTTCCTTCCACAGAGGTTACCAGACCTTCTGAGCTTTTCCAGCAATTTCTGTTTCTGATTTACAGCACCTGCCATTCTCTATTTTTTTTAATTTAAAAAGTCATCTGGTCATTAACACATTGTTTGAAGTGTCCCTGCACTTTGACCTGGTTGTACACCAACTAAGAAGGTTCCCACATTGTGGAATCTAGCCACGTACAAATCTCATGTTACGTTTCCTAAACTGATCTCTATTCAATGGTCATGGACTCTATATCCGGAGGCTGTGAACATTACGAACATAAATCCAAGTTTTTCCTTCATTTGCAAACCACCAGTGAAAGTTCAAGGAGCTCTATCTGAAGCCAAGTATAGACTAGAACGCACTGTGATATCTGCCGGTGTTCCCCACTGTCAGGTATATTTGCTGGGTATCAGCTTTCCTGATGGGCAAGGAGGTGGGGTGATCAGCAGTTCAAAAGTAACTCTGGGTGCTCACCTACAGGAAATTATTATTGGAGCTGCTTATGATGGGGCTCAGAATGTGCTTATATATTAAACAAAGCAGCATTCTTTAAAGTGAACAGTTTCAATTCTGAGGGGCTGTGTGGCTTTCGAATGTCCAAACACAGTGGAGGGATGACAAGAATGAGCTAACTTAAAGTCTCAAACTTCATAGACAAGAGGAAAGAATAGTGAGAGCGAGAGAGATGTAGCATCCACTAGCTAACAACATACAGAGACATTCATTGTCTAGATTCACCCGAGGAATACCCACTTCACTGGTGCAAGGAGGAGACCCCAATTTAGTCTGAGAGAGAAACTGCCTCACTCAATAAGAATGTGAAATTACTAATGGTCCACGCCACCAACCCTTCAAAAACTCTAACTCTTTAAGCCCAGTGTTGTTCTGGTGCATCTGCATTGTACCTACAGGAGTATTGACCTCAGAAGGTAATCCACCCACATTAAGGTCAGTAATGGGAATGAAACACCTTACTCCTTGAGGAACATATCAGCCATGATCAAATGCTGAGTAGACCCGATGGGCCGAATAGCCTAATACTGCTGAGAGCTTATGGTCTCCAGACTTGATCTGTCCGAGGCTCTGTGCAGCTAAAACATTATCACTTCCACCCTTTCCAGATTTTCAGCTAAACACCTACTTTCACATGGCCATGTGGATTTTTTTCCTATCTGTTCATTAGGTTTTGAAGTCAGAAGTCACACAACACCAGGTTATAGTCCAACAGGCTTATTTGAAATCACAAGCTTTCACAGTGATGTCCCTTCATCAGGTGAAGTCTTCTGACAAAGGAGCAGCGCTCTGAAAGCTTGAGATTTCAAACAAACCTGTTGGGTGTCATGTGATTGCTTTGTCCACCCCAGTCCAACACCGGCACCTCCAAATCATAGTTTATGATGGACAGTGAATTCCGTTGTACTTTCACAGCAATTAGTCTCTCAACATGAAAATATATTCCAAAATGTCTCTCTTAAATCCAAAATGGACGGTCCACATTCTCCCTTAAAACTTCCATCCCATGTTGAAGTTTAATTTCTACAAATTTGCCCATTCACTTTCTGTACTTTGTAATTTGCTGCTCTCCACTGACATATCTTATTGTATCTTTAATATTTTATTGTCAACTAAAAACCTGGAACTAATACTCTCCATTTCTCTGTTAGTGGTGTATATGATGAAAAGCTGAGACCCAACACACATCCAAAGTGAAACGCCCAAAGCCAGACCTTGGCAGAAGAAAAAGGCGGCACTTTATGGTGAGGGCTCTAAAATAAGCTTGGAGATTTGAAACTGCTCAACCTGCGCTTCAAAGCGAAACATTAAATCAACAATGTAAAACTGCAGATTCAAATCAGGAGTCAATAGATAAAAACAAACAGTTGGGTAACTCAGTAACCCTGAGAAAACATAACATTTAATGACAGCAAGCTCCCTCCTGCTCTGTCCAACAGGACATGCCAGAGAGCAGGCTCCAGAAACTACATACAGGACAGCTTCACTAGTGTAACGTCCCAGCTTGACTCCCATTAAATGAAAATTGAAGATCCAGTCTCATAACTGATTCTGGTTCCTCCCCTTGATAAACACCATCAGTGAAACGGTGGATCCTAAAGTCAAACTGCAAGTAACTCAACTGTGCTATGTAGTCTAGTTTTTGGAATGCAGAAATCAGCCAACGTAATCATTTGGTCATCTGCTTTTTTTCTATTAATTCCTTGCAGATCAGGTCACAATCATTAGAGAGCAATAATTTGCTCTGCAAACCCAGACCCCCTTCCTCCATTATAAATCCTGCCAAAAGCCTTCTCAGAACTCCACACAATCACCACAGTTACACCATGCACATCAACAACATTTACAGGCCAATTCCCATTTGTAAAATACCCTTTAAACTTCGTTCCACCGAGTCCTATGCTGCATGGATTAATCTGGTCATACACAGTTCAAAACAGCGATGAGCAGACAAAAAGGGCACGCCCTGCTGATACTGCACTACTCATTGCCTGTCTTCAAAGAGACTCCTACACAAAATGTCTGACAGATTCATTATTCAAAGTATGAGGAATTGGCAACGGAGGTAAACCAGTAACTGGAAACATTTTTTTAAAATTACATTGCTTAACAACTAGTTTACTGTGCTAAGTGAAGTTCAATGTCTTAAGGATAAAGTTAGAAGGGGAAGAATCTCAATTATGGTAAACACATAATTAGTTCTCAAACCATGCACTCAGGCTGCTGGGCCGAACTGGGGAACATGGGATAATAGGTTTCTGATTTAAAAGGTGACTGTGCTTCAGAAATACCAAAATATCTGACAAACCACTGCTCAACCATTTGTTCATAAACCTGCAATGCAAAGGATATGAGGAACATTCAAAATAAGCAACAAATAAAAACTTGAAGGGGGAAAAGAACTACTGTGCTACAAAGAGGAAGCACGGGAGAATTAATCAGTTTCCCCCCAAATAAGGGTTAACACAGGAATGATGGGCTGAATCATCTCCTATGGTTTTGAGATTCTATAAATTGCTCAGCATTTTTTGGAGGATTAACAACCCACAGCATATTCTCGGAGAGTTAGTGAACACAACACAAACCATATGAAACATTCAGGTGGTGACAAAAGGAAGTACTTGATCATTTTTGAAAACTCCTTTAAAAGGATTTTAACAACAAAAGCAACTCAAATAATAAAACACCTTCCACACCCTCTTGGTAACACAACCAATGAATCATTTTTGAAATTTGCTGACAAAGATTCATTGGAAACCCAGTTGTGGACAGGCCATAAAGGGGGCTGCAAAGACAGGATACAAGATCTGGCAAAACCATGGCAGATGGGAGCATAATGTGGAAAAATGCAAACTTGTCCATTTTGGCAGAAGACTAAAAACAACATATTATCTAAATAATGTAAGATTGCACAGCTGAGATGCAGAGGAACCTGGGTATCCTCGGGTTTAAATTGTGTACGGTTAGTATGCAGGCAACAGAAGTAATTAGGAATGCTAACAGGATGTTATTTATTGAGAGGGAAAATTAATATGGAAATAGGGAGGTGATATTTCAATTATACAGCCTGATGAGACCATACCTAGAGGACTGTGCAGTGTTGGTCACCTATACTGTATTCCTGCTCCTGATTCCTATGTTTCAATGAAATACATTCAATGTAGTCACATATGTAGACAAACATGGCTGTTAATTTGCATGTGGAGCTGTCATGTTCTTCCTATAATAGCTGTGGAATCTTTAGCATCCAGCTGAAGGGGTAGAGAAGGTGAACTGGCCATGCTAAATTGCCCGTAGTGTTAGGTAAGGGGTATATGTAGGGGTATGGGTGGGTTGTGCTTCGGCGGGTCGGTGTGGACTTGTTGGGCCGAAGGGCCCGTTTCCACACTAAGTAATCTAATCAAAAAAATTTGGAGAAGGACAAGGCTTAAAATCTCAGCAGGCAGACTGTATTTCTGACAGTGCAGCACTCCCTCAGTAGTGCTACAGTGTGTCAACCTGGACTGTGCTAAGTGGAAGCTGAAGGCAAATCTTCTGTCTCAAGAGAAGTTGGTAAGTAAATGGAAATCAGAATGTGGACATTGAGAAGGGAGTCACAGGAATTAGATCGTGGAGAAAACAGGGGAACATTTTGAAATCAGTAAAGCAAAAAAAAAAGGGCTGTGGTCGTTGTAGTTCTGAAACGAAAACAAATTGCTGAAGAAACTCGGCAGCTCTGGTACTATCTGTAGAGAGAGAAACAGTCCGAGTCCAGTGGCCCTTTCTCAGAGTGCTCAGTACACAGGAGGGTGGAGCACTATGTAGGACAGGCTGCCACAAGTTCCAGGTGTAGGTGCACCGTGGTGACAATCTCACTGGGATAACAATCCCGAGAACCCAAGTTTCACTAAATGCCTCACTGCTGCTGTATGCCTTCTCCATTTCAATCAGACACAACCCCCACTTCAAAAACAAGCCATGTTTGTGCAGAAGGTCGAGCTAATTGTGCCTGAGAGCTAGGATAGTGCTGAATACACAGCGTTCCCCCCCGTGCAGGCATTACTCCACCCCGTCAGCAGCAATTCACTCACACTGCAGCATTTCTCAACAACACCATAACATTACAAAAAACACAACAGACTTTAGCTACACAACACTAACAGGAGGTTCGAGAACAGCAGCTTCAGCAGAGACTTTCTGGAATCTCCCCCTGCCCAACAGGGATCAACCAGGGGCAGCTCCTGTGGGACACTGGAAGGAGCCCTCACTGTCACTGTGTCTCAGTGGGATACTCACTGCGGTACTCAGGGACACTGTATCGTGAATCTCTCCTACACCAACCGCCTCCCAGCTCCAGACTGATACACACCAAACCCAGCCACCCTCCCCAAAGTGATTGGCTGACCTCCCAGACAGGGATCCCAGCCATTGATCCATTTCAATGTCAATCACAAAACGTAGCCGGAATCAGGGAATTCCGCCTTGGTGGAATTTGGGTGTGAGCAGAGAGAGAGAGACAGACATTCACATGGGGAGAGAGAGAGAGAGGCAGGCATTTCCGACTCTCAGGCAGAGAGAGATACACTTAGACTCACAGGCAGTCACTGACAGTTTCAGGCAGAGATAGAGTGTCACATACAGGCAAGGAATACTGACACACACACAGAGAAAGATAGCAAAAAGTCAAAGATCATCACAGACTCTGTCACAGGTAGCCTCAAACACCCAACTCCCACACTGCACTTTCTACACACATTCCCAAACACTATACATCATACACAGGGCCCTCAATCCTATTCTCAAACACTCTGCACAATCACTCCTTTCTGCATTTAGGAATCAGGCCTGTAACTTTCTTTAGCATCTTTCTTTAATTACTTTAGATCTGTAACAGAGAACTAAAACTAAGCTGTGCTGCAGATGCTGATTTAGCAAGGACCAGCTAACACTCATAATCACTTCGGGTTCAAGTCCCAACCGCTCCAGAGATGTGTTGTAAAATCCCTGAACACTTGCATTTAAAAAAACCTACATAAGATACTGAAGCAGAAGTGGGCCATTCGGCCCATCGAGTTTGCTCTGCCATTCAATCGTGGCTGTTATGTTTCTCAACCCCATTCCCCTGCCTTCTCCCTATAACCCTTGATCCCCTTACTCATCAAGAAATTATCTCTTGTCTTAAATACACTCAATGACTTGTCCTGCACAGCCCTCTGCAGCAATGAGTTCCACAGAGGCACCACCCTCTGCCTGAAGAAATTCCTCATCTCCGTTCTAAAGGGTCATCCCTTCACTATGAGGCAGTGCCCTCAGGTCCTCGTCTCTCCTACTGGTGGAAACATCTTCTCCATGTCCACTCTATCCAGGCCCCTCAGTATTCTGCAAGCTTCATTCAAATTCCCCCCTCATCCTTCTAACCTCCACTGAGTACAGACCCAGAGTCCACAATCACTCCTCTTAACAAACCCTCCATCCCCAGGATCATTCTTGGGATGCTCTCCAACACCAGAACATCACCCCCTTAGATACAGGGCCCAAAACTGCTCACAATATTCCAAATGCAGCCTGACTTATACAGCCACAGCAGTATGTCTCTACTCTTGTATTCTAGCCCTCTTGAAATAAAGATTAACATTGTATTTGCCTTCTTAGCCACAAACTGAACCTGAATGTTAACCTGAAGAGAATCAAGAACGAGAACTCGAGGCCTTTCGTGCTTCAGTTTTCCAAAGCCTTTCCCTATTTAGAAAAAAGTCTATGCCTCTACTCTTCCTCCCAAATGCACTTCACACTTTCCCACATTGCATTCCATCCACCACTTCTCTGCCCACTCTCCCAGTCGGTCTAAATCCTTCTGCAGCCTCCACACTTCAACACTACCTGTCCCTCTCATCTTTTGAATCATCTGCAAAATTAGCAACAGTACCCTCAGTTCCTTTGTCCAGATCCGTGCAGAACACCATGAATAACCAGTTGCCATCCTGAAAAAGACATCTTCATCCTACATTGACTGACTGGCAGAAGGCAATCCTCTATCCATGTCAGTACCTTGCCCTGAACACCATGGGTTCTTCTCTTATTTAGCAGTTTCCTGTGCAGCATCTTGTTAAAAGCCTTCTGGAAATCCAAATAGATCCTGTCCACTGGCTCTCCTTCGCCAACCTTGCTTGTTATCTCCTCAAAGAAATTCTAACAGATTTGTCAGGCATTATCTGTCCTCGAAGGCGTCACACTAACTCAGCACTTCAAAGTACTCCACAATTTCATTCTTAATAATAGATTCTAAAATCTTCCCAACAACCAAAGTTAGGCTAACTGGCCTATAGTTTCCTGTCTTCTGTCTCCCTCCCTTAAACTGGGGTGTTACATCAGCCATTTTCCAGTCCTGCAGGACTCTCTCTGACTCCTGTGATTTCTGAAGATCACAGTCCAATCACTCTACATCCCCTCAGCTATCTCCTTCAGAATCCTGGGGTGTAATCCATCTGGTCCAGGTGAGTTATCCACCTTCAGACCTTTCAACTGCCTCTTAGTGATGACCATTACACTCATCTGTCCCCTGACTCTCCATTTCTGGTATGTGTCTTCCACCATGAAGACTGATGCAAAGTTATTAATCAGTTCCTCAGCTATTTCTTTGTTCCCATATTTACTTCTTTCACCATCAACCCTCAGCCTAGATTCACATCTGATTATATTTCTTGCTCTGCTCCAAATATGGGGAGGAAATGTGGTATTGTCACTAGACTAGTTTAGGAGAAAGTGAGGACTGCAGATGCTGGAGACCAGAGTTGAAAAATGTGGTGCTGGAAAAACACTAGACTAGTTTAATTTGGAAAACTTAGCCAGCACAGACGAATTACACCAAAGGGTCGGTTTCAATGCTGTATGACTATTAATCCAGAGACCCAGCTTACCACTGTGTCAAACAAAAAACCAGAAAGCAATCCGGATGCTAGAAATCAGAAACAAAAACAAATTTCTGGAAAAGCCCAGCAGGTCTGGCAGCATCTGTGGAGAGAAATCAAAGTTAATGTTTCAAATCCAGTGATCCTTCCTTCATTTCAGTTCTGAAGATGATTCACTGGAGCTGAAATGCGTTCTAAATCATGATGCAAAACCTATTTTTCCAGCCATTTTGTTTCGACCCATTGTGCCACCATGCTGACTATGTAATGTTCTGGAGCGTCAGGTTCAAAGCCTGCCATGGCAACTGGTGGCATTTGAATTCAATAAAGACATTAGGAATTAAGAGTCAAATGATGACCATGAATCCGTTGTCAGATAAACCCATCAGGATCATAAATGGAAAGAAATCTGCTGTCCTTGCTGATCTGGCCTATACATCACTCCTGAGGGAGAGCATAATTACTGTCTGGGCATTTAGGGATGGGCAATAAATGCTGGCCTAGCCAGTGATGCCTATGTCCCATGAATGAAGATTTTAAAAAAAAAAGCACCTCTCAAAGTACTGTACAGCCAATTAAATGCCTTTGAAATGCTGTCACTCTTGAATGCAGTGTTGTGTAATTTATAAGTAACAATTAGCCAACACTGTTCCTATTGCAGTTCACTGTAGTAAGTGTGTACAAGTTGTGTAATGAGTTGTGGACATTAATTAGGAATTGACTTGTGTTCCCCATGTCATTAATTTATGTTCTTTTGTGTAAATAGCTTTCTTTCAATTTGAGAATAATACCTATTGCCATGTTTTTGCCTGTGATTGAACAGGCCGACTCCCAGCCCACAGATTTTCGAGGCATGAGACATAGAGTCTCATGATGTACTGGAATCTGGAGGACAGGATGCTGTTCTTTCCTCATCAATTGCTCCATCTCATAAAGACATTTGGGCTCACAGCAGTTTGATGGAGCAGCTGTTGTCACTTTGAATGATTGGTAGAAAGCTCCTCTCAGTCAGCCATGTTAATATGCCATGCTTCAAGGAGATCTTCACACACTAACCAGTCTGTAACTTCCATCTTCTGCCTCCCTCCCTTCCTAAACAGGGCTGGGACATTAGCCATTTTCCAGGTTATAGCAAGGATGTTATTAAACGGAGGGTTCAGAAAAGATTTACCAGGATGTTGCCAGAAATGGAGCATTTGCAAGATAAAAATAGACTGGAAAAGCTGGGATCTTTTTATTCCACTGGAGCTTAGGAAGTTGAGAGGTGACCTCATTGAGGTTTATAAAATTATGAGGGGCATAGAGAAGGTGAACAGCAAGGGTCTTTTCCCCAGAGTGGTGGCATTTCAAACAAGGGGGCACATTTTTTAAGGTGAGGGGAAAGACTGAAAAAGCACATGAGGTGGTAATTTTTTTTAACCATTCTCTGTTTATGTGTAGAATGAGTTGCCAGAGAAAGTGGCGGATGCAGGTACAGTTACAACATTTAAAAGACATTTGGGAAAGTACATGAACTAGAAATGCTTGGAGGGATATGGGCCAAGGGAAGGGGGGGGTGGGGGCAAGGAGAAAACTAGTTTAGTTTGGGATTATGGTCAGCATGGGCTGGTTTAATCGAATGGTCTGTTTCTGTGCTAGTATGAATCTATGACTCCTCTGGGACCCTCCCTGGTCCCAATGATTCCTAAAAGATCACCACCAATGTTTCTACAATCTCCTCAGCTATCTTCTTCAGAACTCTGGATGCAGTCCATGTGGTTCAAGTGACTTATCCACCTTCATACCTTTCAGTTTCCCCAGCACCCCCTCCTTAGAAATGGCCATGACACTTATCTATTTTCACCTTTTCCAGAATATAAGTCCCCTGGACCTGATGGCATTTATCCTAGGATTCTCTGGGAAGCAAGGGAGGAGATTGCAGGGCCATTGGCCTCGATTTTTGTGTCCTCGTTGTCTACAGGAATAGTGCCAGAAGACTGGAGGATAGCAAGTGTGGTTCCCTTGTTCAAGAAGGGGAGTAGGGATAACCCTAGTAACTATAGGCCGGTGAGTCTCACTTCTGTTGTGGGCAAAGTCTTAGAGAGAATTGTAAGGGCTGGGATTTATGAACATTTGGATAGGAATAATGTGATCAAGGATAGTCAACATGGTTTTGTGAAGGGCAGGTCGTGCCTCACAAACCTTATTGAATTCTTTGAGAAGGTGACTAAGGAGGTGGATGAGGATAAAGCAGTAGAAATGGTGTATATGGATTTTAGTAAGGCGTTTGATAAGGTTCCCCAGGGTAGACTACTGCAAAAAATACAGAGGTATGGCATTGAGGGTGCGTTAGAGGTTTTGATTAGGAATTGGCTGGCTGGAAGAAGACAGAGGGTAGTAGTTGATGGTAAAGGTTCATCTTGGAGTGCAGTTACTAGCAGTGTTCCCCAAGGATCTGTTTTGGAATCACTGCTGTTTGTAATTTTTATAAATGACCTGGAGGAGGGGCTAGAAGGTTGGGTGAGCAAGTTTGCGGATGATACGAAAGTCGGTGGAGTTGTTGACAGTGAGGAAGGATGTGGCAGGTTACAGTGGGATATAGATAAGCTGCAGAGCTGGGCAGAAAGGTGGCAAATGGAGTTCAATGTAGGTAAGTGTGAAATGATTCACTTTGATAAGAGTAACAAGATGGGGTACTGGGCTAATGGTCGGATAATTGGTAGTGTGGATGAGCAGAGGGATCTTGGTTTCCATGTACACAGATCTCTGAAAGTTGCCACCCAGGTAAATAGTGCTGTGGAGAAGGGATATGGCGTACTGGCTTTTATTGGTAGAGGAATTGAGTTCCGGAGTCCTGAGGTCATGTTGCAGTTGTATAAGACTCTGGAGCGGCCGCATCTGGAGTATTGTGTGCAGTTTTGGTCGCCATACTATAGGAAGGATGTGGAGGCACTGGAACGGGTGCAGAGGAGGTTTACCAGGATGTTGCCTGGTATGGCAGGAAGATCGTATGAGGAAAGGCTGAGGCACTTGGGGCTGTTTTCATTGGAGAAAAGAAGTTTTGGGGGTGACTTGATAGAGGTGTACAAAATGATTAGGGGTTTAGATAGGGTTGACAATGAGAACGGTTTTCCACATATGGAGTTAGCTATTATGAGGGGGCATAGCTTTAAATTAAGGGGAGGTAGGTATAGGACAGATGTTACGGGTAGATTCTTTACTCAGCGAGTCGTGAGTTCATGGAATGCCCTGCCAGTAGCAGTGGTGGACACTCCCTCTTTATAGGCATTTAAACGGGCATTGGATAGGCATATGGAGGATAGTGGGCTAGTGTAGGTTAGGTTGGCTTGAGTCGGCACAACATTGAGGGCCGAAGGGCCTGTACTGTACTGTATTTTTCTATGTTTCTATGTTTATATCTGCCCCCAGATTCTCTTGAAGTTCCGGTATGTGCTTTCTTTGTCCTTCTCTAGAATACTAGCAACCTGAGAGCTGAGAAAAGACAACCTCATTGTAGAGACACTTTTCCATCATTTGGGCTGACAGTGTCCAGTCCTTTGTAGCTGGTATTGTGGGAAATCTGCCCAAATGCCTGCGGAATTGGTTTCGCAGAGGACACTTATATTTGTCTAATAATCTTACCATTGGGTCTGGAGGATGTGGATGAGGCATTGCTGGTGGAATTTCTCTAGTCCTCTTTGTGTTGCAGATATGTAAAATATTGGCAGGAAGAACAAAAATGGCGACACGTATTGTCTAAGTGGTGAGAAATTACAGAGGTCTGCAATGCAGAGGGATCAGAGTGTCATCATGCCTGAATTGCAAAAAGTTATTGAGTGAATACAATAAACAATTAGGAAATCCAATGGGATGTTATAGCTTATCATGAGATGAGTCAAATAAAAAAAAAATGAAACAATGCTTCATTAACAAAGGCATTGGGACCATGTCTGGAATACTGTGGACAGTAACTGTCATTTTATTGAAGGAATATTGTAGATTCATTGGAGGCAGATCAGGGAAAGTTCTCAGAGATATCTGGAATGGGTAACAGGTCTTATACCTGGGTAACCGGAGTGATTAGCCATATTAGGATTACATCTGCTGGAGTTAAGACAACTTAAAGCCTAAAAAATGTCCTGTGGGATCTTGTGAAAAGGGTATTTATTTTTCTTAGAAAATCTATGCCTGGAAATCACTGTTTAAAAATGAAGGATTCCCCAAAAAAGGATGTATTTTTTCTTGAGTGCTGTGAATCATTGGAACTCTTTTTTTAAAAAAGTGTGTCTTGGAACATTTTCAGGCAAATGTAGATAGATACTTGATAAACTAAGAGTTGAAAGTGATCAGGGATAGGCGGGAATATAATCACATCACCCATGATCAGATAGAATGGTACAGCAGGCTCGAGGGGCCGAGTGGCCTACTTGTACCACTAAACCATGTTGGCATGTTCTATCCCACGGTCTCATTTTGCCACAAGAACAGTTGGGATAGCCGTATCTGCATTACCGAAATCCGATTAATACTTTTCTATTTTCTCTCCACATCCTTGACTTTAAAATAATTGCTTTGAGCTACTGAGCCCCTCAAAACAAATTTTTTTTACAGCCTTTATGCTGTCCTCATTTCAACACTAAACAACTTCATGATCTCTGACTTCCAATATTCTTTGTTCCTTTTCATGCTGAAGAGGAGTAATTCCAAACTTGCTTTTCCTTTTCAGAGTTCCTTCACTTGCAGTTGAAGAGTTTCTTTGATAGCATCTGCATTGTCCTCACTACAAATCTCAATTTACAAAAATTTTGAAATGTCCCATGAATAAAGCTGGAGGCTGAACACTAACAGCTATTATCCCCTACAGTTCAACATCATTCATGACAACCCATATACTAAAACAATCCAAATACTACAGGCATGGGCTGAAAAGAGGAAAGTAGCAATCACAAATGCCTGTGAATGACCATCTCCAATCAGAGATAATCTAATAATTACCCTTTGACAGCCAATGACATTGCCATCATGGAATTCCTTCACTATCAACATCCTGAAAGTTACCATTGATCAGAAATGCAACTGGACTGGCCATATGAATACAGCGGCTAGGAATACAGCATAGAGTCATAGAGATGTACAGCATGGAAACAGACCCTTCGGTCCAACCTGTCCACGTCGACAGATATCCCAACCCAATCTAGTCCCACCTACCAGCACCCGGCCCATATCTTTCCAAACCCTTCCTAGTCATATAACCATCCAATGCCTCTTAAATGTTGGAATTGTATCAGCCTCCACCACATCCTCTGGCAGCTCATTCCATACATGTACCACCCTCTGCGTGAAAAAGTTGCCCCTAGATTTCTTTTATATCTTTCCCCTCTCACCTTAAACCTATACCCTCTAGTTTTGGACTCCCTGACCCCAGGGAAAAGACTTTGTCTATTTATCCTATCCATGCCCCTCAATTTTGTAAACCTCTATAAGGTCACCCCTCAGCCTCCGATGCTCCAGTGAAAGTGAGTAACTCACCTCCTAACTCCTCATAGCGTGTCCATCATCTATAAGACACAAGTCAGGAGTGTGATGGAATACTTCTCATTTGCATGGATGAGTGCAGCACCAACAAACTCAAAAAAAAACTTCACACTATCCCAGACAAGCAGCACACCTATTTGTGGATGTTGTGATATTCACTCACTCCATTATCAGAAGCAGCAGTGCGTACTAACCACACAATGCACTACAGAAAATCACCAGGGCTCCTTACGCAGCACAGTCCAAACCCACAACCATTTCCATTTAGAAGGACAGGGGCAGTAGACGCATGGGAACACCACCCCCTGAAAATACTTCTCGGAGCCACTCACCATCCCAACATTGCCATTCCTTCACTGCTGCACTACTCTGGAATATATTGAACCACTAAATCTTTTTCATCTTGCTTACTTCCCATGTAGTGGCCCTATCACTTAAGTGCTACTAATGATGGCTCTCCAAAACATTGGGGCTGTTTTCCCTGGAGAATTGGAGACTTAGGAATGACCGTAGAGGTTTATAAAAACATGAGGGGCATGGATTGGATAAATAGACAAAGTCTTTTCTCTGGGGTGGGAGAGTCCAGAATTAGAGGGCATAGGTTGAGGGTGAGGGGGGTAAAGATATAAAAAAGAGACCTAAGGGACAACTTTTCCCAAGCAGGGGTTGGTAGGTGTGTGGAATGAGCTGCCAGAGGATGTGGTGGAGGCTGGTACAATTGCATCATTTAAAAGGCATCTTGATGGGTATATGAATAGGAAGGATTTGAAGGGATATGGGCCGGGTGCTGGCAGGTGGGACTAGATTGGGTTGGGATATCTGGTCAGCATGGATGGGTTGGACCGAAGGGTCTGTTCCCATGCTGTGCATCTCTATGACTGTATCTGAGCCTTGAAACTGCCATGGGACGAAATGAAGGGGCAGTCGATGGGCTGGGAGATGGGGGCAGAGTCTAAATCCATGTGATGTACACTTTAGCCAGATCAACCAAAATAAAAAATTTTCATTCTTAGTTTTGTCAGAACCTAAGAAAGAGGCAGGAACAGATCATCCTACTCTTCAAACGTGGTCCCCAACCAGAGAATGGTCATGACTGTATTTGTGGTTTGAGGCAGTGTTAGTGGGTCTCCCATCAAAAACTGACTGATCTCAACATTGTCAGGTAACAAGTCAGTATGAAAGTTATATCAGACTATTTAAAATGTTTTATTTGGTTTAATTTGTTTTGTTTCTTTAAACTCAAAATCTATTCCTATATTGTGAAGAGATAAGTTGCTGCTTTTAAGTGAGATTTATAAAAAGGCAGTAATTGTGATTAATGATCAGAATAAATCAGCACTGTATAGCATTCTCATTTTAAAAACACGTGGTATTAAGCATGAAACTAAAACAACACAAGCAAAAGCATTGTTCAATGATGAATAGAAATGACACTGGAGGAATTAACCAATCACAACAATTCACATCACATTTACCCAGTGCCCCCACATGACCTCTTCCATTTGTTCAATCTTTATTGACCATTGCAAAGTTGTAAAGAACTCTTGATTTAATGCACAGTGAAACCTTCACTCTCTCCCCTCTAAACCGAATCTCAGAAAAGATTTGTGTCAACATCATTTTCAATTACCACACCAACTGCCTTTAAGATGCAACTGTCATCAGAGAAGCAGTTTCCCGCAGTGGAATTGTAGAGTCACAGAGCCAGAGATGTACAGCATGGAAACAGACCCTTCGGTCCAACCTGCAAATGTGTTGCTGGTCAAAGCACAGCAGGTTAGGCAGCATCTCAGGAATAGAGAATTCGACGTTTCGAGCATAAGCCCTTCATCAGGAATAATTCCTGATTCCTGATGAAGGGCTTATGCTCGAAACGTCGAATTCTCTATTCCTGAGATGCTGCCTAACCTGCTGTGCTTTGACCAGCAACACATTTGCAGCTGTGATCTCCAGCATCTGCAGATCTCATTTTTTACCCTTCGGTCCAACCTGTCCATGCCGACCAGATATCCCAACTCAATCCAGTCCCACCTGCCAGCACCTGGCCTATATCCCTCCAAACCCTTCCAATTCATGTACCTATCCAAATGCCTGTTAAATGTTGCAATTATACCATCCTCCACCACTTCCTCTGGCAGCTCATTCCATACACATAGCACCCTCTGCATGAAAAAGCTGCCCCTTAGGTCTCTTTTATATCTTTCCCCTCTCACCCTAAACCTATGCCCTCTAGTTCTGGACTCCCCGACCCCAGGGAAAAGATTTTGTCTATTTATCCTATCCGTGCCCCTCATAATTTTGTAAACCTCTATAAGGTCACTCCTCAGCCTGATGCTCCACTGAAAACAGCCGCAGCCTGTTCAGCCTCTCCCTATAGTTCAAATCCTCCAACCCTGGCAACATCGCTGTAAATTTTTTCTGAACCCTTTCAAGTTTCACAACATCTTTCCAATAGGAAGGAGACCAAAATTGCATGCAATATTCCAACAGTGGCCTAACCCATGTCCTGTACAGCCGCAACATGACCTCCCAACACCTGTACTCAATACTCTGACCAATAAAGGAAAGCATACCAAATGCCTTCTTCACTATCCTATCTACCTGCAACTCCACTTTCAAGGAACCGTGAACCTGCACTCCAAGGTCTCTTTGTTCAGCAACTCTCCTCGGGACTTTACAATTAAGTGTACAAGTCCAGCTAAGATTTGCTTTCCCAAAATGCAGCACCTCGCATTTATCTGAATTAAACTCCATCTGCCACTTCTCAGCCCATTGACCCATCTGGTCCAGATCCTGTTGTAATCTTAGGTAACCCTCTTCGCTGTCCACTACACCTCCAATTTTGGTGTCATCTGCAAACTTACTAACTGTACCTCTTATGCGCGCATCCAAATCATTTATGTAAATGACAAAAAGTAGAGGGCCCAGCACCGATCCTTGTGGCACTCCACTGGTCACAGGCCTCCAGTCTGAAAAACAACCCCCCACCACTACCCTCTGTCTTCTACCTTTGAGCCAGTTCTGTATTCAGCCACAGATCTACTAAACTCATCTCAGTTGACTTCAAAACAACTTGACTCATCGGTCTGAAGTCAAGACTGGATACTTCAACTATTCCTTGAGGTCCGTATATAAGCAACACATCTATCAACAAACACATTGACGTGGATCCCATTTACCACCCCCGAGAAAAAGAACGGGAAATGACATCACCAAAGGAAATGATGTCACTACAATAATTTACACCACCAACCCCAGGAAACTCAAACATATAAACAAAAAGGCTACAGCACAGTGCTTCATTCGGAGGCTCACTGAAGATGTTGCCTTGTATGGTCACAAAATATCTGAAAACAAACCTTCCAGCTCAGCGTAGAAACCTACATCCAGAACCATATCCTTGTTGTTATGCCTCTTCAAACCTTTACCCTCTTTGATATCAATATATCCCAAGGAGGTTTACACTACTCTGAACTAGCAGATTTAGAGATCCAAGCCTTACCTTATTTTCCTTTATGCATTCACAAGATGTGGCCATTCCTTGCCTGTCTCTAATTGCCCAGGTGGCAGCTAAGAGTCACATGTAGGCCAGGCTGGTAAGATCAGCATATTTTCTTCCCCAGAGGATATTAGTGAACCAGATGGGGTTCTTCCCAATCATTAAAGTTTTAAATCCAATTATTTTATTGAGTTCACATTCCCCCATCTGCCACGGCAGGATTTGAACCTGGGTTCTCCGAATATTACCTGACTAATAGTCTAGTGATAACACCACTGAACTATTGCCTCCTCTTACAAACAGCAACACAAAAAACAATGACATGCACAAAAAATTCACAATATCTCCCTCAATGATTTTATTACAGCATTTGCTTTCGGTGAAATATAAACTAAATAGCTGGATGAAGGTCTTGTCAGTATGCTCCAAACTGTGCATGCTGGAAATCTGAAATGGAAGAACTTGCTGGAGAAACTCAGCAATTCTGGCAGGATCTGCAGAGAGAGAAACAGAGTCCAGTGACCCTTCTTCAGAACCTTGTTTTGGGTCACCAGACTTTAAACATCAACACTCTCTCTCTGCAGATGCCGCAAACCCTGAATTTCTCCAGCATTTTCTGTTATTTCTTTCTACTTGTTAAACACAAGCCTGATGTTTTAGTATTCCCCTGTTCCTGAGTGTGTTTGAAAAGGATGCCTGATGCATTACAAAACCAGTTGGTAATGCCCCAACAAAATATTTCCAGGAACTCGTGTTGCCTTTTTCATGATCCAATGTATCATAAGTATTTATGGATTGTTTCTAAAACAAATTCAATTATATCATGCTTAATTTATAAATCCAATTACAGGCTGAAAAAGGTGTGTTATAATGTGTCACTAACCAGGAAGGATGACAAACTGCTTGTATGTATTGCATAGGTTAGCAGTACACTTGTTTCACCATGCTCACCAGTGTAAGACCCTGCTGACTGCAGTAATGAGTAGTTTAGCTCTTAACAATCCATCAACACAATAATTATAGTGATGAATTGTACTAGACCACCAGGCTAGTTCCCAGCCGTGGGAAATTACAGGGTGGTTCTGAGTTTTTCACATTAGGAGCGGAGCCATACATACCAAGGTCTCTGTGATTTATTACATCCTTTGGGATATCTAGTGCCACAGGACCAGAAATTTGCTTCAATTCAATATTGGGATGGTGAAAGCCATTCCTTTCTCCCTGCTAACTCTGATGCTAGACATCAGTCTCCACCATTCCAATGACCACCTGGTTAGCCTCCTATTTTCACCCTTCATAACCTTCAGTTCACCTCAGTTACCCATTTCCTAACTCGCGCCACGACACTGCTGAAGTTACATTAGTTCCCAGCCAAGTAATGTTTCATATTTAAACTTCCATCTGGCACCCTCTGTGGCCTTCCCCTTTCCAACCTCTGTAACAGCCACTGGCAATTCAGCTCTCCAAGATTCCTCTCATCCTTGGGATGTTCGATTGTGTTAATGTAAATGTAAATTGTTGCTGTATCCATGAGAGCCTTTTGGGTGAAATTATGTTCCATTTTTCTACTCCACTGAGCAAAGTGAATGCCTTACTAAAGGCCTAGCTACATTGTCTGAAATATGCCCTCTAGCTATCTTTATTCTGTTTAAAGATTTTTTATTTTGCCATGCTAACTCCTTTATCATACTTTTTAAAGAATTTGTTTGTGGGATGTGGGCACCACTGGCTGGACCAGCATTTCCTGTCCATTCCTAATTGCTCAGATGACAGTTAAGAATCAATCACACTGTTGTGGGTCTGCAGTCACATATAGACCAGACCAGCCATCAAATTTCACTAAAGGACATTCGTGAACCAGATGGGTTTTTTTACAGCGCTCAAACAGCAGTTACATAGACGTCATTAGGCAAGCGTTTTTATTCCAGAATTTTATTAAATTCAAATATCATCGACTGGGATTCAAACTCATGTTGTCAGAACATTCTGGATTACTAATACGATGACATCATCATGGCCCCATATCCCACAGCACCTTTCCCAAAAGACTTTGTCCATCTCAGATCTTGAGAACTCCAGCTGACATTGGTCTTTTGGGGTTGGGGTAGATAAGATGAGAAATGAAGATTTTCACTATCCTCGTGTGAAGAGATGCTTTGTGGTTAGCACTGCAGCCTCACAGCGCCAGGGACCTGGGTTCGATTCCAACCTCTGGCAACTGCGCAGGTTTCCTCCCACAGTCCAAAGATGTGCAGGTTAGGTGAATTGGCCATGCTAAATTGCTCAGTGTTCAGGGATGTGTCAGTTAGCTGTATTAGTCAGGGGTAAAATGTGGGATGGTGGGGCGAAGGATTGGATCTGGGTGGGTTGTTTTTCAGAGGGTCGGTGTGGACTTGTTGGGCCAAAGGGCCTGTTTCCACACTGTAGAATTCTAATTCTAAAAACAAATTCTAATTTTAACCTAACTCTAATATTAAAGATTATGCTCCCTTATTCTACCACCTGTTTCTTGAGGAAATGGCTTCAATTTACACTTTCTAGTGATTTAATATTGTGAGCACCTCCATTAAATCCTGGCTGGAATACTGAGCACAATTTCAGGCACTACACTTTGAGAAGGATGTCAAGATCTGTACAACACCAGATATAGGATATGGGGTCAGCACCTCAGTTGGCTAGGGTGATGCAGAATGAGCCAAAGACACTGGTTCAACCCTCTGACTGTAGTCATTCATTGGACGGCTGACTTCTCACCTTGCCCCATGATGTAGAGTGTGGCTTCCCTAAAGCCAAGTCAAATTCTCTCTAAAAAGGAGAGATTTACTTTTGTGAATTATGGTTAATCATATAAGAGATGAGAAATTGGTGAAGCTTCAAGTCGAGGAGGCTCATGAGAAATCAGAGAGGGTTGCTTTGAAACAGGGGTTTTGATAATAGAAGAGAAACTTTCACCTCGTTTGAAGTCAAGTTGGAATGAAAACAATTAACAAAAAGATTATGCAGGAACTGAGGAATCTCTTATGAGGGTTGTTGAGTATTGAACCTCTCGACCTGAATGACAATGGTAGTGGTAGCAGTTGAGGTAGTACATGGAAAAGCCAATCAACAGAAACTTGACAAAGACTTAGACAATAGGTGCAGGAGTAGGCCATTCAGCCCTTCGAGCCTGCACCATCATTCAATATGATCATGGCTGACCATTCCAAATAGTATCCTCTTCCTGCCTTATCTCCATAACCCTTGATTCCACTATCTTTGAGAGCTCTATCCAACTCTTTCTTAAATGAATCCAGACACTGGGCCTCCACTGCCCTCTGGGGCAGAGCATTCCACACAGCCACCACTCTCTCGGTGAAGAAGTTTCTCTTCATCTCTGTCCTAAATGGTCTACCCCGTATTTTTAAGCTGTATTTTTTAAACTTGTATCTAAGGATGACTCATTTTCAAGTTATGACGGGAAATGTTAATGAGTGGGACTCTTTCAAATAGTGATTAGGCTAGTGATCGTTTTCAGCCTGATAACTTTTTTATTCATTCACCGGACGGCCAGACAGCATTTATTGCCCAGAGGGCAGTTAACAGTCAATCACATTGCTGTGAGTCTCGAGGCACACATAGACCAGACCAGATAAGGATGGCAGTTTCCTTCCCTAAAGAACATTAGTGAACCAAACAGGTTTTTACGACAATCGACAATGGATTCACGGTTATCATTAGACTCTTAATTCCAGATTTTTAAAAACTGAATTCAAATTTCACCATTTGCTGCGGCAAGATTCAAACCCAGGTCCCCAGAACCTTACCTGGGTCTCTGGGTTAACAGTCCAGCAATAATACCACTGGGCCATCACCTCGCCAGATGATTTTAACTTATCTTCATATTTTAACTCTTAAGAAATTCAATCATCTCTACACCTCCACTCAACAAATCCTCACTCGAGATCTCAGGGAGACCGATCAGAAGCACTATCCCGAATTGAGCAAACAGCTTTGGTGCTCTGATGATGATTATGTTTAGTATGCGTGTGGGAAGTGACTCATGGATGAAGCACAGTCCCTGTGGTTACTGTTTTGAGAAAGGTAGGGGAGGCAAAGGAATCGAAATCACGTAAGATAAACATAATGGGATGCAAGGAGACTCCTTACATGGATGAGGCAAACTAAGCCAAATGGCTTTCCACATCTGTATCTAGTAAACTGTTCAAACCACTTTATTCAAATAATTAAATGATGTTTTAAATGGAAATGACATGTTTCTAATGTAGTCTGAACACATCAGTCAAGTCAATGACAGTGACACGTGATAAAGAAAGTGTTCCACAGTTATTTTAAAGTTGCTGAATATGCTCATTTTCTCAAAATAAACAGATACTCTCTTAAAATTAACCTTGGGAATTCTGCCAAAAGCCGAGTGGTTAACTGTAAACTGTTTCAAATGAGCCGCATAGATCAGGATAGCCAATTGGGACAGAGATGAGAAGGAGTTCCTTCACTTGGAAGGTTGAGAATTCTGAAGAGTAGGTAAGCATTCTGAAGAGTCATACCTAAATTTGATCCCAGAACTCTAGGCATGCTCCAACTAGCGTATTATTGAATATGTGGGACAACATTCTGTTGGCAGTTACACACTATTGTAAAGCCTGTCAGGGCTGAGTAGTCCAAACCAGTCTTTGGGGATTGGCAGCAACATTTATAGCACTTGAGAGTTATTGTACAGTAGCATGGATTGGCATTGGGTGAGGTTCTCCACCTTATTCTTGAATGTTCTTCTGAGGTACGATTAAAGTCTTATGTATTCTATGATCTAATCTGTGATGAAAATTGATTTATTCTATGAGTTTTTAGTAGGCTAAATCATCTCCCTTCCCTTGCTCAACATTACATGACCATAGGCACCAGGAGACATTGTGGAATATCTCAAGAACCTCTCAGTGTACCATTGGCTGGAATTTCAGGTGTGAACCTTCATCACAGATGCTGTGGTGACATTCTGAAGATAGTAAAGCCTTGCAGACATCTAAAAGCCTGTTGGAACCCATCTATTCTTATAATTCTTTGCATATATTTAGTACCAGAACCACATGCCTGCATTAAAAGGTGCTTCCGATTATGGAGTAATGATGGAAGGAAGTGTCCTGGTCATCAGTCATTATCTGGGCCTTGGGAGGTTACAAAATCTTACAACCTCCCAAAACAGTGCATCATTTCTTAAAAGTAAATCATTTTGTTTCATAGACATCTCAAAAATCTGAAAGTTCAAACAACAAATTGTAAGATCATGAAAATCAAACACAACTTAAAACTGTGCTTAGAACTCAGAAAAAAACGAGATGCTAGATGAACATCAAACCCTGTCAACACTCAAGTGCAACAGCAGAATGTTTAGGGCTCAATGTAGGGGTAGCTGAGTATTCAGCCAGTTTCGAGAGTATGGTGCTGGAAAGCACAGGTGGTTAGGTAGCATCCGAGGAGCAGGAGAATCAACATTTCGGGCGTAAGTCTTTCATCAGGATGTTTGGCTGTTTCAGACTCATCTCAACATCAAAGAGAAAAATCAAAATAAACCCAGACTGTAGCCATTTGAATTTGATTAACAGATTTGTTAGAGGAATAAAATTAATTTATAAAACGGCTGATCTATTGTGGATAGAGAAAGTATGGTTTATTTTTAGTGATCTCAGATTATGAATCAACATGGCAGAAGGATGTGCTGATTGATAGACAACAGGAACTGGGTTCAAACCTATTGAAAGTTGAATATCTGTCTTGAACCAACCTGCCTTGTTTAAAATTTAAAGTAAGTCTGGCAGTTAATTGTCAATTATCAAGAATGCTGCATTCCCATACAATACCTCTAGCATACAGATTCCACTTGTCAACAAGTCAGCATTCTCCTCTGATACATTATGCTGTTTTCCTTTTACTTTGGTGTTTCTTGTAAATTGACTGAATGAGTGCAAGATGAAAAGCTTAAATAAAATGTGTCTTTTTATAGTTGTACCCAAGTTCTGTCCTACCAAATGACTATGTAATGTGGCTTTGTTGAGGACCATATACATGTTGGAGTAGGCTCATCATTCTCTCCCAATCAAGAATGGCACAAATGTGAAAGAGCAGTGAACAAGTATCATGTGCTAGGATTTGTAATTTTACAAATCTCTAATATATACTTTGGTTATCAAGAGAGAATATCCGAATAAATGGTATTGATGAAATACTGGACTATAACAAGATTAAATAGGCAAATCAGGAAAGCCTTTATGTTTTTTATCAGGGAAGTTACAGTCACACAGCATAGAAACAGGCCCTTCAGCCCAATTCATCCATGCCAACCAGCTTTCCCAAACTAGTTCCATTTGCCTGTGTTTAGCGTATATCACTCGAAATCTTTCCTATCCATGTGGCTGTCCAAACTGTTTTTAGATGTTGTAATTGCACCAGCCTCCATCACCTCCTCTGATAGCTCGTCCCATACACGCACCACCCTCTGCATGGAAAACTTGCCCCTCAGGTCCCCTTTGAATCTTTCCCCTCTCACCTTAAACCTATGCCCTCTCAATTTGGAGTCCCCAACCCTGGCAAAAATATTTTTACCAACCACATTATTTATGCTCACCTTGATTTTATAAACTTCTATGAAAGGTTCAAGACTGGAACAGCCTCCTATGCTCCTGGGAATGAAGTCCCAGCCTATCCAGCCTCTCCTTTTGACTCAAACCCTCCAGTGTCAGTAACATCCTTGTAAATCTTTTTCACACCATTTCTAGTTTAACAGTATTCTTCCTATAGCAAGGCAACCAGAAATCTGTGCAGTATACCAAATGTGGGCTTCGCAATGTCCTGAACAATTGCAGCCATTGTCTTCAGGCCCAGTTAAACTCCATTTCTTCGTCAGCACCTCCTTCCTTCTCCTCTGACCACTGTTTGAGAACTGAATTAGAAAGAGACATTCTTTGCTTCCTATTTGATCCTGAGCTCAGCTGCAACCGACATCCTCTCCACCACCAGGTTTTCTAATACCACACAACTCCAGCTCTGCCTCATGCAGGCCTTTGTTACCTCTAGACTCAAATTATTCTAATGACCTCCTGGATCAGCTGTTATCTTGCACCCTATATAAACCTCAGCTCATCAAAAACTCTGCTCCTCGTATTCTAGCTCATGCAAAGGTTCACTTTACACCAATCCAATCAGATTTCAATTGAAAATTCTTGACTTGGTTTTCAAATCCTTCCCCAGTCTCTGGAAAATCCCGAAAACTCAAATGCCACCAATTTTGGTAGCTCGTCCCTGCCCAAAGTTCAACAGTCTTGGCCCCTAGTTCTAGAATTTCCTCCTGACGCTGCTCTCTTCTCCTTTAAGATACTTTGGATCTCCACTGCGCTTGTAGTCACCTATCTTTAGGGATCATGTGTCTTGATGCTAAATTTTCTTTTGAACATACAAATAGAAAATTGGAACAGGCGCAGACCATTTGCCCCTTCGAGCCTGCATATGAGTATGATCATGGCTGACCATCCAACTTCTCCCCATACACACTCTGAACTCTTTAGCCCTAAGGACTATATCTAAAGCATCCTTGAAAATATACAATATTTCAGCCTCAACCAGTTTGTGCGCCAGAGAATTCTACAGGTTTATCACAATCTAGGTGCTAGAATGTGCCCTCATTTCAGTCCTAAATGGCATATCTCATATCCTTAGTCTACTGGTTCTGTATTTCCCCGGTCATCAGGAATATCAGTCCTGTTAGAATTTTATAGGTTTCTAGGAGATCCCCTGCCCAATTCTTGAAAATTCAATTGAATATAGTCATAACTGGTCCAGTAAAAGGAGAAGTGCTATATAAATGCAAGTTGTTGTTGAAAGATGAAGGCAGTCCTCACAAAATGTTTGGAAGGAAGGAGAGATGCATCAGCTCTCCAGACTGGAGTTTCATTTGCAGACTTCTCTAGTCAACATTTTCATTTTTTGATAACCCTGCAATCACTTTTCTGTTTCTCTGTAATCTCACATTTCACCAAGCCTCCGATGCTTAGCACTTTGGCCCTAATTTTAATAGGATTGGTCTTGACAACATTGCATCACTGACTTTCTGCTTGGGAGCTAGTGTGGTAATTTCTGTTACAATCATAATGTGCATGCATTCACAGCAACACAAAACGTACTCATCCAGATTGTGTCAACAGGTAGAGGAAGACAAAAAAGTCAACGTGAGCCAATTAAGCACAAGAGTGTCAGTAACAGGACTGACCATCCATGTTAAGAGTATAATTTCAGAATTTTTGGATAAAATGACAGTGGGCAGATTTGTTTAAATAAATTCTTTAACAGATTTCTTAAACAGACTCTTAAACAGATTCTTTAAATAAAAGGTTTGAAAAATACCCTACCCCTGTTTCAAAGTTCCTTTGGTACTTACTTAACAGCAAGTCAAACTGATCAAAGGTGATTTTCCAAAATGCCCTTATAAAGCAGGGTATTTGAGTTGCATGAGCTGAAAATGTGTTGCTGGTTAAAGCACAGCAGGTCAGGCAGCACCATGTCAATCTTCAGGGATCAATCCTAATGAATATTTTAAAATTAAACCGCCAGTTGCTAACCACCATTACAAATTCTCAGTACAGTGGGAAGTTACTGGATAGTACACAGGGGCGAATATGTATAATTCTTAGACTGTACTCCTGTCACTAACCTTGGTTTAAATAATTGCTATCTTTATTTCCTTTACTGTAATATGGGGGTTGCTATAAATAGTTACAGCTCAAATCAGAAAATCTAATCAGAAGTTGTGCAATATGTTCTAGTGCAAGGAATCTCTCTTTATTCTACAGAAACAGAAAATACAAGCAAGCCATTCAGCCTCTCGATATGATAATAGCTAATCACTAAATATTCAGTATGCTGTTCCTGCTTTCTCTCTCTATCCTTTGATCATTTTGGCCCAAGGAACTAGATTTAACTCCTTGAAATCAGTGAGAATTCCACAGGCTCACCACTCGTCCTGCACTTATCATCTCCTCCTGTTTGAATTTTAGAAGTTTCTACATGATACCTTTCCAGTCTTTAAACTCCAGTGAAAATAGATATTTTCTAAGCAGCACAGTGGTTCAATGCTTAGCACTGCTGCCTCAAGGCACCAGGAACCCAGCTTCAATTCAAGTCTCGAGTGACTGAAGATTTACAAGGACATACCGTAAATATTTGAGCTATAGGGAGAGGCTGAATAGGCTGGGGCTGGTTTCCCTGGAGCATTGGAGGCTGAGGGGTGACTGTATAGAGGTTTATAAAATCATAAGGGGCATGGATTGGATAAATAGGCAGGGTCTTTTCCCTGGGGTCGGGAAGTCCAAAACTAGAAAGCATAGGTTTAAGTTGAGGGGGCAAAGATATAAAAGGGATCTAAGGGGCAACTTTTTCACTCAGAGGGTGGTGCGTGTATGGAATGAGCTGCCAGAGGAAGTGGAGGAGGCTGGTACAATGACAACATTTAAAAGGCATCTGGATGGGAACATCAACAGGAAGACGTTGGAGGGGTATGGGCCAAGTTCTGGCAAATGGGACTAGATTTGATCAAGATATCTGGCTGGCGTGGGCGAGTTGAACTGAAGAGTCTGTTTCTGTGCTGTACATCTCTGTGACTCCATAATCGTCCGTGAGGAATATATTATTTTTCCCACTGTGTGGGTTTCTTCTGGGTGCTACGGTTTCCTCCTACAATCCAAAAATGTGCAGGTGAGGGTGGATGGGCCATACTAAATTGCCCATGGTGTCCAGGGGTGTGCAGGCAAGGTAGGCTAGTCACAGGAAATGTCAGGTTACAGGATAGGGTAGGAGGCTGGCTTCAAATCTAATGTTGAGCTTACTTTATGCACATCCTAAACAGTGTAAACTCGTATGCCTGGCTTAGTCTAAACACCCTATCATCTGTACATTCTTGTGTGTCGTGGTCTGCCTGTACTGCTCACAAAACAATACTTTCCACTGTATTTAGGTATATGTGACAATAAATCAAATTTACTCTTCGATAGTTAGGTGCTGATTTGATGGGCTGAATGGCCTCCTTCTGCACAGTAGGGTTTCTAATGATTTTAAGGAATCTGCTCAGAGATGGAGCAGGTGGGATGTGAACTCGTGTCTCCAGAGTCACAGCTGGGGACACTACCACTGTCACAAAGAGCTCACCTAAACTTCTAGAAAGAATGGATTCCATATGTGGATATTCAACAATATGCCATTCTGTTCCAGTCTTGCACCTGGAACCAAGATAATGAGGATCTGAGCTGTAGTCTTAATGTTTTGCAACTTCAGAAAGGAGGATTTCATCTGCAAGCTGCATTTTAAGTCCTGTACAGCTAAATTTAGGTTTACCTTTTGTTAAGTCATGTTTCAGTCTTAACTGGATTGGTTTTGTAATAACTAATAGGTAACGGGTAAGGCCATGCGTGGCTAACAGATTATGCAAGCCTCAGTTGATAGAGTGCCACAGTTTACTACTGAAGTTTTGATCAGTTTTTGAAAAAAAAAACTGAACAGTAAATTCTGACAATGTAGCTGTTAGGAATTTAGTAAGAGTGTCCTTGAATGTGAAACATTCACTAACATGTATTTATCCAGCATCTTTAGTGTAGTTTAAAAAACCCAAGCAGTTTCACAGGATCGTTATGAAACAATCCTTGATGCGGAACTACATTAAGTGAATATTAGGAGAGACAGAAGAGAGATTTGCAGAGGGAACTCTAGAGCCTTAGGTCTAGACATCTACGGTTCTGGATTTTAAAAAAAATCAGGAATGCACACTCAAGAGGGCCAGAATTTGAGTCATGCACAAGTCTATACAATTTGTGTTTCACTAACTATTTTAAATGTGCAATTTGATGTTCCACTTAAATTTTGCAAATGAAATACCAACACCAATCCTAATAATTTTAGATTTTTACTTGAATCTAGCCTCATCTCAGAGGTGCCAGATCAGATATACAGAACAGCACAAGAACAGGGCTCTTCAGCCCACCAAGCCTATGCCAATTCCTAATCCTTACTTAAACCCACTACTTATTTACCATGCACGGTATCTATCCCTCTATTCACCTTATGTTCATGTGTCAGTTAAGATACGCCTTAAACCTTGCTAACATGATTGGTTCCACCACTTCCACTGACTGTATTCCAGGCACTCTCACACCACCTGCTGTGTGATACACCTTCCCCACACACCTCCCTTAAAACCTTTCCCCTCTCACCTTGAACCTGTGCCCTCTTGTAGTTGAACTATTGCCCCTGGGAAAAAGCCTGACTATCCAGACTCTCTCTGCCTCTCAGTTTTCTAGACCTCAATCAGGTCATCCCTCAGCCTCCATCTTTCCAGCGAAAACAAAGGTTATCCAACTCTCATGACTAAAACCTCCAGATGAAGCAACATCCTTCTCTGCACCCTCTCCAAAGCATTTACAACCTTCTGAGAGTGTGGCAAACAGAACCGCATACGATATTCCAAATGTGGCTGATCTAAAGTTTTATACAGCTGTAAGAAAACTTGCCAATGTTTATATTTGATGCCCCAGGTGAAGAAGGCAAGTGTGTTGTCTGCTTATCCACCTGTATTGCCCCTTTCAGGGATTTGTGGATCTGTACATCCAGATCCCTCTGTTGCAATAAGTTTCCCGGAGGGATGAGTGGGGCCGGCCACATTCTATTTAATCCCATGAGCAGCTCAATACATCATACGTCTACTGCACAAAACCAAACTGCTTCAAGCCGTTGCTGATGAATTGCCTTGGATCACACAATTGTTTTCCAATTTTAGGCTCGATAGGAGAATGTTTTAGGTTGTGCATCACAGAAGTGGACCTTGCACTGGCCATTAATGAGGACAACATAATGATTGTCACATTGTACATCATAAGGAAGTAGTTTAACTGTGCTTTCATTGTCCAGTGTTGTTACGAATACACTAAACAAGCTTGGGGGCAATATGCAACAAAATTTCAAATCTCAATTTCACAGACCAGGCAAGATGAGCACATTTTGTTGAGAAGACTATTGTTTCTGAACATACCCTTTCAAAGAGATACCCAGAAGGAATTTCATGCTATAATAAATCTTCAGATTAAATCACCAGGCCAGAGGTTACCATCAAATATCATGGATTGAATCAGCAGCAAACGAAGGGCACAGCACACTCGGCATCTCACAGCATAGGAACTAATTTGACAATGTGTGCCTACAACATCTCGCTGAAAGCTATCTATTCAATTTGTGTTTCATTGCACTATTTTTGCCCCATCACACTGTCAATTTCCTTTCCATCAAGTATTTAACTAAAGTTAAAATTGGATGTATTTCCTCCACCAAATCAGAATTCTACAACAAAAATTACCTCCCCCAGCAGTTTTGCCAACTACCTCACACAAAAGCATTGCAAATTGAAGTAGAGTAACCACAAGGCCCATTCACCATTTTGATACGATCATGCCTGATCTTCTAACACAACTGTACTTTCCTGAACTATTCCTATGTCCCTTGATTGTATAATTCTAAGAATGCACTTCTGCCCATTGTATGCTAAATCTACACTTATCCCACTTAGATTTAGATTAGATGTTTGTAGATTACCTACAGTATGGAAACAGGCCCTTCGGCCCAACCAGTCCACACCGACCCTCCAAAGAGTAACCCACCCAGACCCACTTCCCTCTGACTAATGCACCTAGCACTACGAGCAATTTAGCATGGCCAATTCACCTAACCAGCACATCTTTGGACTGTGGGAGAAAGCCAAAGCACCCTAAAGAAACCCACACAGACACGGGGAGAATGTGCAAACTCCATACAGGCAGTCGTCCGAGGCTGGAATCGAACCTGGGACCCTGCTGCTGTGAGGCAGCAGTGCTAATCACTGAGCCACTGTGCCGCTCCTTACCAGCACTTGGCCCATAACCTTAAATGTTCTGACATTTGAAATACTTATGCAAGTACTTCTAAAGGTAAGGTTTCCTACCTCAGCGACCCACACAGACATTCGCCATCCTGATTGAAAGATATTTTTCTCAAATCCCCTCTAAACCTCCTACCTTTCACCTCAAAACTATGACGCCTTATTACTGACACTTCAACTAAGGGTACAGCTGCTTTCTATCCACTCTGTTCATACCCTCAATCTTAGCCTGCTCAATTATGTCCCCTCTCATCCTTCTGTTCTAAAGAAACAACCACAGTCCATCCCACCTCTCTTCATCACTGAAATGCTCCATCCCAGGCAATATCCTGGTAAACCTCCTCTCCATCCCTTCATATAGTGTGGGGACCAGAACTACACACACTACCCCAGCTGTGGCCTACCAAAGTCCTGCACAGCTCCAACACGATCTCCCAGCTCTTATAACCTATACCACAACTGATAAGCAGGCATATGAGACATTTGCCTTTATTTACCCTGTTAGCCTGCCCTGCTACCGTCAAGTACCCAAGATGTCTCTGTTCCTCTGAGCTTTCTAGTGTCCTACCATTCACTTAGTACTCCCTGATCTTGTTACTTCTTCCAACGTGCACCTCAAAGTGATCAGGTTTGAATTCTACCTGCCCAATCTGTTTATATCCTCCTCCTTCCACACTGTCAACCATCCAGCCAATTTTTGTATCATCTGCAGATTTACATACCATTTCTCACCTACATAGTTTTTCTATATCACAGGACTAATATAGGATCCAGCACTGATCACTTATGTCACAGTACACCTCCAGTCTAGCAAACAGCCTTCCGTCAACACCCTCTGTCTCCTGTCACGAAGCCAATTTTGGATCCAACTTGCCAACTTACCCTGGATCCATGAGGTTTTTTAATAACCATCTTTATCAGTCTCCCATGGGGGTCCTTGACAAAGGCTTTACTGAAATCCATAAAACTACATCAAGTGCACTACGCTCAAAAGACTTGGTCATCTCATCAAAAAATTCAACCAGATTTGTTCTGCATGACCTCCCTTTGACCAAGTCGTGCGGCCTATATCTGATCACACCTTGTCTCTCTAAATTCAGGTTAACCCTTTCCTTCAGAACATTCTCCATTACTTTCCCTACCACTGATGTGAGACTCAATGCTCTGTAATTCCGTAGTTTCTCTTGACCTCTTTTCTTTAAAAGTAGAACCACACTTTGCTGTCCTCTGGAGTTTCCCGTAGCCAGAGAGGAATTAAAAGTGTGGGTCAGGGTCCCGGTGATTTCTTCCCTGGATACATTCATCAGACTCCGGGATTTATCTGCTTTTAAGCCCATCAAAATCTCCAAGACTTCATTCCCTATTATCAATCTGCTCAAGAACCTCTACATCCTCCTCCTGTGAACTGATGACAAGATGTGAAGCATCCAAGGAATAGGAAATTCGACGTTTCGGGCATAAGCCCTTGAAGGGCTTATGCCCGAAACGTCGAATTTCCTATTCCTTGGATGCTGCCTAACCTGCTGTGCTTTAACCAGCAACACATTTTCAGCTCTGATCTCCAGCATCTGTAGACCTCACTTTTTACACGACAAGATGTGAAGTACTTATTTAACACTCCAATGTTCTATGGCTCCACACTCATTTCTCCCATGATTCCCAAACAGCCCTACTCTTTCCCTGGTTATTCTGATCCTCTTGACCAGAGAGAATATCTTGGGATACTCTGTAATACTGCTTGCCAGCATTTTTCATACCAGCTCTTTACGCTCCCAATTGCCTGAAGTCTCCCCTTTCTATAGTCCACTCAGACTTTTGTTAATTTGCTCTCTTTGTGCCTGTTATTGACCTCTTTTCCTTTTTATCGTTTTCTGAATGTTCCTGAACATCCAGGGGCTTAATATCCTATATTTCACCCTAAAGGGATCACATGTTGGGTTTGTACTCTCATCTCTTCCTTTCCAATGCCTCCCATTGCTCTGCTATAGATTTATCTGTAAGTAGGCGACCTCAGTTTACCTTGGCCAGATCATGCTTTGTTGTTTTTTTTCTAAAAAAAAGGAATCGGTCTTCTCCACAATCCAAAACCAGTTTTGTTGCAGACCATCATTTTCCCTTGCCATATACAAATATAAAACTTATGTTGCGGTCTCTATTATTAAAAAGCTCCTACACTGCCATCTCGAATCTCTGTCTGGCTTCATTCCCCAGAATGAAGTCCAGGACTGCACTGTCCCTTGTTTGACCACCGACATAATGCTATTTCTATATTCTTCCTACCAAAGTGAATAACTTCATATCATACTTCATTCACCAAGTTCTTGCCATTTACCAAGCTGCCTTAATGTTGGTCTTTCTTGGTCACAGCTTACAAAACTCAGTGCGAATGTGTCAACAGCAAACTTGTGATATATCTCACTTGCCATTTCATTTACATTACTTACACTAACTAAATAGCTGAAGCCAAATAATGACTCTCGTAAAATGATACAATATTTTAACTATGTTAATTTTTTAAAAAGAAAAAATGTAACAGGAAATTAGCATTGAGATAATTTACGTGGAGAATACATTAAAACATTTAATAAACTAATGGCAGTATCTTCATAAAACCATAAAGAAACCTGTCCCTCAAGTCTGCTCCATTCAATAGAATTAAGGCTGTTGCAACATTCCTCACATCCACTTTCCTTCCCTTTCCCAATAATCATTGATATACTGAGAGATTCTGAATCAGTCACAACCTTAAAAATGCAAAAGGATTCTCAACCCTTAGAAAAGAAACTAATCATGAAATTTGTACCCTTTTATTCTAAGACAGTGCCCTCTGGTCCTACACTCTTCCATGACGGGGAGTATCCTCTCAGCATTTACCCCGTCAAGCCTCTTAAGACTCCTGTATGTTTCAATGAGATCACCTCTCATCCTTCTAAATTCCAATGAGTAGAGTCCCAGCTTGTTTAACCTTTGCTCATACCACAGATGATCCTGGTAAGCCTTCTCTGAATGGCTTCCAATGAAACGTCCTCCCACAAAAAAAAATTCAGCTTTCACATTATTTGCGGTGCAGTCACCATTATGTGCTGACTCATCCTTCAGCCAAGAATACTCTGTCAAACCCCTTCATCATTTTAAATACCTCTATGCTTTGAGGACAATCCCAGCTTTTTCTAGTGTCTCCACATAACTGAACTACCTCATCCCTGATTTCACTCTCTACAATTCAGAATTCCTCAAGATTCATGGTGCCTAGAATTGGATGTATTAATCCAGCCAGGTCCAAAGCAATGTTATACAAAACCCTTTTACAGGACCTTTGAAATTCACAGTCATCTAGGTCAAGGATAGCTGATACATGGGTACACCACCACCTACAAGTTACCTATAAAGCCTTTCACCATCCTATCTCTCAAGCTTATTGCTGTTCTTTCACTGTCACTGGGGTCAAAATCCTAGGGTCCTCCTCCAAGGGCATTGTGAGTCTACCTGCAGCACAAGACTAGGAGAAAAAGTGAGGACTGCAGATGCTGGAGATCAGAGCTGAAAAATGTGTTGCTGGAAAAGGGCAGCAGGTCAGGCAGCATCTAAGGAGCAGGCAAATTGGCATTTCGGACATAAGCCCTTCTTCAGCACAAGACTGGCAGCTCACCACCACCTTAAGGGCAACAAGGGATGGGCAATAAGTGCTGGCCCAGCCAACGATATTACTTACATTTGTTTACAAGACGTGGGTATGAATTCCTTACTACCTGTTTACAAATCCAAGAACCCGGTAAGTTTTCTGCAGTTTGTTCCTAGCCACACAATTGTTCCTATCCAGAAGGAAGTATTTGGCCCTACATATCTGTATCATCTCTCCAAATGATCTTCATGACTTGGTGTTATTCTCCTGTCTTTTCCCTGTAACACTGCACATCATTAGAATGGAAACTGAGTCAATTCCATCTCGAAAGCCTTGATTGAGCCTGCCCCATCACACTTCCAGGCAGTGAATTTTGGACCCTTAGTAGCCTGCAAGAAATTATTTTCTCTCACAACGGGCTATGACATTTCTTTCCTTACAGGCCGACGTGCATCAATACGGCAAGATCATCGCCTGCTCTCCTTTTAAATTGGCTATTAATAGTAATCCTACAGTTATATTCTGTTGATATCAGCATTTGTCTCGAATCTATTCACCTACTAGCTGAACAATCATAATGTACCGATCGAGTTAGCTGATCCCCCTCATTTGCTTCCAGCCTTTAACCCTAAAAGTGTCTGTTAGCAAGGTCATGAAGCTGCCTACCATGTACCGCAATTTGGCCTGGATCGGGAATGGGAGAACAGGAGGAGACTGTTAATTAGGAAAATATCAACCTCTGCTTTACACATCAGCTCGTGGTTTAAAACGGTGCAGCATCTCATGGGTGTTGCTGGTGTGTGTAGCAGGAAATGGCTGCTCGGAGGACGGTCAGAAACAGTGTACAGCCTATTCTCAGTGAACAGTGCAACCAATAATGCTGAGTTACCACCAGTTACACTGGGACAGTCCTGCTAGTGTTAAACCGACTGCGATCTCGCGTCCACATTGAAAGGGAACACTCCGAAGCAGGTTCCGACAAGGCTAGACAGAAAATAATTGGAGGGGGGAAGGAAAGACTTCCATTACATTAGGAAATGTTTAGGTGAAAAGTGTGCAGTAGATATATTTGTTTTTTTGTATTGGTACTTGTGAACGTCTCTCCTTCACTATTTGTGTCAGTAGGGACACAGGCTCTTCATTTTCCCCGGGTTTTATATAGCTCAAATGTTTCCCAACTACGCACCTCCCCACTCTTCCCCAAAGTTGCCTACTGAATAGTTTCGAGGACATTACTCCTTCTCTGGGTATGATGTATTTTTTTTTTCCTTTTCGCCCCCAGACCCCTTCTTTTTTCCAGCCTTACTGGGGTAACTGCTCCTCTTCCAATCTTCTGGGCTGATGAAGTAGCTCACGTCTGCATCGTGTTTGTCTAGACAGTTGCTGACTGTTTAGTTCCAGGTATATGCTGCTTGCATCACCGATTTCCAGCATTTACTGTTTTGGCATTGTATGTTGTTTCAAGCAGATTATAGTCTGCCTCCGGAATAACAAAGTCATGTTACCTTCTAAGATGCAACCCTTTCACAATGGGATAAAGTTTCCACACCAACTTGCACCGAAAGAACTATTAGAGAAATCAATTCACACTGCACTTAGCGGAAATATCAATATATTTACTCACTGCAAATGTTCTTTAATTCCCTGATCACCATTGAGATTGGTCCCTTTTGTGGTTATATTACCACTTCCCAAACAGAAGTGACGCTGTTCAAGAAATTCCCACTCATTCTCAGAGCACTGCTCAAATTTTCACACCCAACTGTTACAATTGGTCCATTGCAGGTTGATAAGTTGCAACTGTTGTAGATATGACCATTCAAATATCCATATAGCCGAGAATGGAATAGTGTAGGTTAGATTGGCTTCACAGGGCGGTGCAACATCGAGAGCTGAAAGAACATTACAGCGCTGCACAGACCTATGTTCTAAATCGGTTTATGTAGCATCTCACTGAAACATCAGCAGCCCTGACTGAAGGAAATTAAGTTCACAACTATCACAGGTGTCAGTGCAAGAGTTTATTCATTGGTTTAAAAAAAAGCCTTTGGCTGATCTGGTTAAGTATCAATTCCTCAGACTGATGCAGCATAGACATGGGTGTTCCAGCTCAGGTAACACCAGGACATAGCCATTACTAAGTCACGTTGCTTCTCGTCAACCGTGTAACAAAGTTTCTAACTACAGCAGCGATAATAACTAGACAAAGTAACACTGCCCGTTAGTATAACAGCTTATAGTCTGCGAAATTAATTTGCTCACTCTTCTGAAGGCTTTGGGCTCAAATTACAATTTCACAACAAGCTTATCCAGTAATAGGCAGATCCAGCGGACCGAGGTGGACATTGGAGTGCACTGGTGAGCTAATTTTAGCCAGGTAAGTACTGCTACAGATTGCTAAACTACAGGAGCTGAGGCTGAGTGTGAGAGACTGGGGTACATACTGATAGGAGGCTCTTGCAATCAACCTTTCCTAGGCAAGTGTTCATTTCTGGTATATAGATAAGATGCTGTGAAATTCGAAAGGATTCAGATAATGCTGCAGGGTTTGAGCTATAGAGAAAGACTGAATAGGTTAGGGCTACTTTTCCTGACGCACCAGAGACTGAGGAGATTTATAAAATCATGTGGGGCAAGGATAGGAAAAATGGCCAATGTCTTTTCCCCAGGGTAGGTTAGTCCAAAACTAGATGGCATAAGTTTTAAGATGTGGGGGGAAAGATTTAAAAGGAACACTATTTTCTCAGATGGTGGTACGTGTATGGAATGAACTGCGATAAGAAGTAGTGGAGGTGGGTACAATTACATTTAAAAGGCAGCTGGATAGGTATATGAATAAATGGTTTAGAGGGATATGGGCCAAATACTGACAAATGGGACGAGATTAATTTAGGATATCTGGTCAGTTGGACCAAAACGGACTGTTTCCATGCTGTACAATTCTATGGTGCTAACTGCGACTGGCTACCGAGTGAAGGAGCAGGGGAAATGACAGATTAGGGAATCACAGCAAAGAACGTGCCTCAGGAAGAAGAAAATCTCTTGTGACACTCATTCAAAAGCTTCCAGTAGAGGCACTTCCATGCAAAGTTAGTTACATGTGGACAGTTGGGAGTCCTGCTTCTGCTGCTGAGGTTAGAATACCTTTAAGGCAAAGATGTGTTTTCTTTGTGCCTGAATAACAAAGAATATGAAGCCAACACTCGATTAAAAGGAAAGCATTTCTACTATGAAAATCTAATTTGGTTGAGAACAAACATTGGCTAGGTGTAGTGTGATGACGACAATGGACCAGCAAACTCTATCATATAATAGAACAAGAACACTGATGATGTTTTACTTGCAGAGTCAAAAAGAAAAATTACAATCAAAATATTTCAACTGAGCCCAAATTACTCAGCATTTTATAGGGCTTTTGGAATGCTTAACAGCAATGTAAATTGGTTTTCTACAATGATAGCTCTGGAAATCTTATGTCAAAGTAGAATGGAAAGTCTGCACAATCAGAAAGCTTGCTTTCAAGATATCTTGGTAGTTGACAACACAAAGTCTAGCAGAATAGATTGGCCACACCATCCTACCATCTTTGGAAATTAAACATTGCACCAAACAAGTGGTGTGTGTTTCATGAGCTCTTCCTTCTGGCTGAAGTAATCATAATTTAAGGTAAGCCTCAAACCAGTTCTTTCTGAGTGTTCGAATTCTTAGTACGAAGGTTATAAACATATGATCTGACAGGGCAAATTTGGCAGAGGCAACACCAAGAAAGACACTTGAAGTAGAGGTTGAAATGTTGACATCAACCTGAAATGGAAACAGGCATGATAACCATTTCCCCAATATCATATTTTGATCAAGAAATGGGAAATTAGCCCAAACCCTATTAACGCCCCTCTGAAATTAGCCTCTAAAGAGGTACATAGGAGAGTTGTGTGTAATTTTGGTCACTTGTGTATCACACTTAAGTTATATAACTGAATTCAATAAGACCAGTAAGTGTAAAATGTCACCCGATACGGTCATGTGTTTCCAGACAATAGTGTCCAAATTGTTCTTCGGGATACAGGGAGTCTACAATTCCAACTGTCTAGCCTAAAAAAATTCACAACAGCTGATTTTTAATGTCCTTCCATGTAGCCTAACAAGCCATTCAGTTGTAATGATTTCTATAAGACTCAACTGCAACTAAAGCTGTGCAAATAAAATGCAACCTTGCAAGTGTCACAACAGAGAACAAATCAGAAGATATCTGCACACCAAAACGTAAATTAATCCACCAGTGGACTTATTCAACCCCTTTGTTCCTTTCCAAACAGGCATCAACCTACCTTTTCCAAGTTGTTATCACGGCAGTGACTTTACAAGTTTGATCTCTGCACTTAAACATCAAACGGAGGCAGCAGAATCTGCAGATTGCAGCCAGGTAAAAATCAAAAATCTCAACCATGATGGCATCAACTATGTGTCATGTGAGTGAAAAGGAGCATCATGCAGGTACATCCACTCCTCAGCAGCTTTCTTCACACAAATATTTCAGTCTGTACATTAACTTGGTACATTTCTGCAGACACCTGACTTTCAATGAGTTACTGCTTGAGAATCAAAAATGTATTGTTTTGCACCACCACTGAATAGAAGTATTTGCAAAGGTGGGTCACCAATCAAAAGCATAAATCAATAATCAGATGGCCCAAAATGTAAGTGGTGAGTTTCCTCTGCCCAAATAAAGAAATGGCTTTGCAAGGTCATCCCTCTCAAATAATGTTTGCTAAAACACCCAACTGTGATTTAAACCATTTGCGTACAACCAAAAATTCAAATACCATGAGCCTTTATTTCATGACATTCCAACTATGGACATTTGAGAATATTAAGAAAATCATTAGAGCCAATGCAGGATCATTTAAAAAATAACCAGTTTTACAAAATCATCCCAGTTTCTGAAACAGAGATGCCTTTCTGTGCCAAAGTTAACAGTTAAATTGAATGAACGCAAGATGAAAAATACAGAAAAATGCAGTTGTATTCAAAATTGATGCCTGTTCTGCAGATTATCATCAGAACATTAGCTGCAAAGCACTACACTTACCACTATACAAGCAATGCATTTTTTTGAAGTTGTACCTACTATATGTTCCACAAATATAAATGCATAGCACCAACAAATGAATGTTAACATGAAGCCAAACTGTACTTTGTGCACAGAAGGTCCACTGATTCTTTGGAAAAGACCGCATATTCCAAACTGTATATGCAATGTGACCAGCATAATGTTGAGCTTTAACACACCAGTGTCCTTAAAGCAATGTCAAAATGGCAATGAGTTGGCAAAGTAAATTAGACACAAGCAATTTGGACAAGTCAGACAATGAGTTACACTTGCCATTTTATGTATGCAGTTTAAAGAGGTCGTGCAAGAGCAACAGAACAAAACACTAGTTCCAAGTATGCACAACTTTTCTGAAGATCAAAAATAAATTGAGAATATACCATAAAGACAAGCCAGACAAAAATCTCATTCTCTTGAGAATAGGAAGTCATCATTCTTAAAAAAAAACTAATTGGAGGAAAAGTATCTAATAGTCTCCTGCAGTTAAAGTCAAATCTAACCCAACAATCATTAGAGCTTTTCTTTTGAATCATTACCTCTTTGCAGGAAGTGGGAAAAAGCAAAATGGGCTTTGTTCTGCTTTAGGAAGCAGCAAACATTATAAAGGTTCTTGTTTGGCAGGGGGTGGGGGAATGAGATGCTGCCAAAGGGACCTTGTAAAGAAGGAAATTTTATATTTAGAGAATTTCACTTTGATCCCCAACTGTGATGTGATTCCAATTCCTTGAAGAACTAAAAAGTTGAAGGATTTTTAATGTGGAATTCCACTGTTGCAGCTGCTCATTGAAAATACTGTTGCATATAAATTTTCTTCTGAAATGAGGTAAATTGTAAATATAGATGATCAATGAGGAAAATCAGACAGGTAATTGTGGTCCTCTCATCCATTTAAGTCAGTATTGGACAACTTTGTTACCAACAAGCCATCAGATTCAGATATCAGATACACTTATGTTGCACAAAACATTGGAAAAACAAAACAAAGCCACCAAATTTGCCATTTGTCTGGCCATTTCTCTTTTAAAAGCAATACAAGGTTTTATATCTAAACCTACAAGAGCTGTTTCCTTTATTCATCACGGAATGCATTTTATTGACAAAAAACTGAAGATAACGGCGTATGTACAACTTGTTCTTTTACATCATGGTTCAGTTCAACATTTTTCCTACTGATCTCACCAAATAGATGTAAATGCAAAATTTATCAGTCTGCAAATTACAAAGGCGATCTTCAAATGTAACTGTACCAGTACAAAGATGCTTAATATGTTGCAACAGCAGAAATCCAGATCACACAAAGAACAATGCAGTTCTTACAATACTACTTAAGTAGTTTATGGGGACTTCTCACATTAGCTCACTGAGCAGACTTCAATCTAGTTTTGAGTTGAATTTGGTTCATGGGTCAATCAGCATGAATGCAGAGTCACATTGCCACTCAAAGTACCGTCAATTTCATCACAATATTGGCTACTTTTGAGACCCATTTTGCGTGGGAGCTGAATCTGTGCTCGTGAGTTAAGACCAATCTGTTCCAAATCCTGCCCTACTGCCTCAAACATTAAATTCTACTGGTACAGTACATTGTGGGATTGAAAACCCAAAACTGGAAGTCAGAGATGGAATATCCCAAGATGCACTGTGTGCAGTTACAGATGCTCAGTGAACCAATAAAAGTCCTTTCTCACTATACAATGTAGTGTTGCATACGTTTCAGATCTCCTCAACATCATTGCAAAAACACATCAAAAATTCAAATAAGCAATACGCATCGTCTTTTTAGTTAAAAAAAACAGCATCACACTTTTACTGATTCATTTTGTATCTTTTACAAAAAACTTACGGATATGATACAGTAGGATTATTGAGGCTTGGGTCATTAACAAGGCTGTACAATATTTCCCCAAACAGGGCACTCTCTATCCAGCATACATTTGCTTACAAATACATTTCAAAATGCTAGTTACTCTAAATCTCTACTAGCACTGCATGCTGGCATGAATACAATGAGCATTTCCCAGTGCCAGAAAGGAATACAGTTGCAGCTTGCATTTAAAAAAAACACTGTTACAAGAATTCATTCGACCTTTGAATGGGGTTACAAGGATCTTTTGTACACCTTTACAAACCAGCAAGTAACAAAATTTTAGAAAAGTATAATGCAGAAATTATACTAAGTGCATCAGCATTAAAAGTCTTGCATTAGCCAAATTCTACAGCAAGAAACTGGCAGCCTGTAGTGGTTTAAAAAAAAGAAAAAAAGTTCCTCCGAACTGATTTCACCACCCTTGCAGCATTAATGTGAACAGTGTGGGTACTAGCAGAACAAATAGATAACTAGCACACAAATGAGCTCCATAAACAGTATGATATCAAGCCTTGGGTCACACAATAGCACAAGTTCAAATTGAACACGGAAGTGAAACAACTTAACCTGCAATATGCCGTGTTATATACAGAGATTGGAGAGAATGGCTACTCTCAAACTCAAAAGTTTTGAAAAAAAATACCATGCCCAGAACAAAGGGTCAACATGCACATTAAGAACTGAGTTTTCAACTTACTTGTACCCTAGTTCCTACTATTTTCACTGTGTCTAATGGCAGCTGACAATGAAACCCAAGTGCACAAAATACTATAATTTACATCAATGTCCAACCTAGGTTTAGCTCTCAGTTTTAACTTGCAAGGTTAATTATCTGCCAAAGTTGCCAAAGACAGAGCTTCTATCCACTTAACATTCAGGGTTCCAAAACTTAAAATAATTGCATTGAACAAAGAATCATGGCTACATTAGCATCTAATATGCATCTGTGCATAGACTGGTTGCCTAAGTATGAGGAAGCTAACAGTTTCATGGATCTACACAAAACATCCATTTCTGCTAGGTCTACACTATCAGTGGCGCATTTACAATTTCCACTGGACATCTAAATATTTTCATCAGATTCCAAAAATTGGGGGTCAAAGTGTCAGTTGCAAACACTTGCAAGTTTCAGGCCAGAAGTTCAGATAACCTCCATGTTAAATAACTAAGCTTATGGGAAGCCTACACAAAGCTACAACCTTAATTTAGAATTTGGAGTTATCCCAAGACAAGTTTCACTTTCCTGGATCCCATTGGTCTGTCACTCAGGTCAACGACAGCTGACATTGCTTCATTGCAGGATTCAAAAGCAACCATTGCTTCACCTGTAGGCATGCCTTGCTCGTTGAATTGCAAGCACACAGAATCGGGAATCACACGGTAGCCATAAAAGAAATCTAAAATTTCATCCACAGATACTTTGAAGGGCAAATTTTGCACTTTAACCACTGTTGGGCTTTTGGTAGTTAAAGGACCACTTGCAACCCTTGGCTCAACACTTGCTCCTGGAAAACTAGTGACACTGCTGCTTCCAAATGCAGGCCCTCCTGTTGGGCCATCACCGATACTAACACTGACCCCTGATCCAGGACTCGGCCCTGGTCCAAATATGTTAGTCGATCCACTAAAGCTACTAACAGGGTTGAACGGTGGTACAGGGCCATTAAGATTGCTTGAACTGACAGTTGGTGAGAAAATGCTGTCACCTCCAACACAGGGGAGGAAAGGAGGATCAAGGGTCCCTTGGTTTGGATTCTTCTGGCTCTTGGTTTGAAATGGTGGATTTGTTTCCATTTCTTGCTTTTGTTCAAGAGTAATCAGTTGAAGAAATGCATTACGTCCATTTAACTTCTTGCGATGCAGTCGCTCAGCCTTCTGTGCCTCCTCTTCATTTAGAAACTGCACAAGGGCCTGCCCAAGCCCTTGGCCATTCGAGTCAACAAGAATCTGGACACCATTTTCTGCTAGTCCAATACCTTCCAAAAACTGGAACACATCACTTTTGGTTACATTATAAGGTATATTCCATATATGACCACAAATCTTTGGTGAACTAGACACTTCCTCAGTTTTCACTGTTACTTCTCTCTTCTGCTCATTTTGCACAAAGCTGTGCGCTCGCTTCTGAATGTTTTCTAGCTTCTCCAACATCGCTTTTTTAGTAATTGGATGAACCTGGATGAAGCGACTGCCCATGTACTGTTTGTGGCGACACAAAGCTGCCTGGTAATCAGTGTGAGTTTTAAATTCTACAAAGCCTTCACCTGTTGCTCTTCCACTTGGTCCATATACTATGTAGATGCTATCTTCTATGAGTTCCAGTTTATTGAAGAATTCCATGATGTGCTTATTTTCAGCCTCATATGGCAAGCCTTTCAAATAAACGCAGAACTCCTTATCATGAGGGGAGCGTGATCGTGATCGTTCACGTTTGCTTGGAGATTCAGACCGAGATGTATGAAATGGAGGTAGGCTCTGTCCATAATGCCCAATGGAAGGTGGGGGGCCCATGCTTTTGGGTGTACTAAAGCCAACAGTAGTACTAAGCCACTGCCTCTCTGTTGCAGGGAATACATTAGCAAATCTCTGGCCCATCATCATTTTTCCATGTCGCTTCAGAGCCTCAAATGTGTCCGAGGAACTATAAAACTTCACCATTGCATCTCTGCTATTGCGACCTGGATGATCTTTCATCATGTGCACTGCTTCAATTCGGAGTCCATGTAAAAATTCCCTTACATCTGATTCCATTGCAGTGTATGGCATCCCATAGATATGGGCATACACATCATCAGACTTAATTGGCGGTGGCCCTTTGTTAATTGAACTATGGGAATTCATGGGGTGCAGTGGATTTAATGAACCTAGAGGACCCATGTACATGGAACTTACACTATTACTGATGCCTAATGTAGACCCAGAACCATTCATTCCACTGGGCCCAGAGCTTCCTAGAGGAAGAGTACTACCTGCATTGATGGGCATGGGTGGTAAGCTTGGTATTGGAGGTATAGGTGGCATGGGAGGAATTGGAGCGAGAGGTGCTATAGGAGGAAGGGGAGGCACTGGTGGCAGGATACCAATTGGAGGAATTGAAGGCATAGGTGGCAGTGATGGCATTGTAGGTAAAGGAGGAAGTGGTGGTAAAGGTGGTACGGAGTTTATTGTATTCAGTGGTGGCATAGTGCTGGCTATAGTTGAACCCATGGTAAACCCAGGGCTGCTAAAAGTGGGATTGAGGCTCGAGGGTGTACTTCCCATGCTGGCAGCAGAAAAGGTGGGCACATTTTTATTCCCTACGTTCTCATGTAACGAGGAGGTTGTGGTGACCATAGTGGGAGTGTTTAAGTTAGGCATAGTTGTCGGTAAATTACCCCTTGCAGTAATACTAGTATTACTAGTTGGACCTGGTCTACTTGAGCCGACTGGTGGCATATCCACATTACCAGTTTCAAAACGCCTACGACTCAGCTCAATCATATTTTGCATTTCAGTTTTACTACTGAGTAGGAGTGATACTTTGGATCCTTTAATTGTACCCCCACCACGCATCATACCAAGCCGTGCATCTTCATCTGTGGAGAAAACGATGAAAGCCTCACCAAGTTCACCACCTACAATATGCACACCACCATCAGGAATGGTTAATCCAGAGAAGAAGTGGCGGATATCCATGGTCCCCGCCACAATGGGGAGACCCTGCAAGCGGATGACCACGGCCATGCTGAGCACAATCAATAACAACCACCTGCAGACGAGAAAGGCACGAACTACGTCAGACTTGTTAGAACAAAACCAGCCTAACCAGAAATGTAAAATGTACTTAGCATACAATATAAGCCATCACAGGAAACCGACTTCTTGCAGATATTGTACCAGTTTTAAGACAGGATTTTAAATCAACATTGCATAAATAAGTCCAACTTGCATAATACTAATTGCTCAGCAATTAAGAAACCACAACAGTAAGATACTTCCCTTTACCACTACAAATGGCATTTATTACAAAATAATAACGGACCAATACGAGCTTTACCAAAGAAAATACAACACTGAGCTACATAAGGAGACATTAGGACAGATAACCAAAAGCTTGGTTGGTCAATTACTAGATTTAAGAGTGAGAAATGAAAGAGGCTTTGCTCAGGAAGGAACATGCAGACTACAGAATCTAGAAGCTGAACAGTCAGCTACCAAAGATGGGACAGTAAGAAACCGGAATTAGAGGAGTCAGTGAGTGATGGATTAATTACATATAGGAGGAGGTGGTATCAAAGCAATTTGACATGGTGAAGAATTTTCAAAATTGAGTTATTGCCAGACCCAGATTCAACATAAGTCAGCAAGCACAGGGGTCATGGGTGAACATGGTTTGGGTAAGCCAAGATTTACAATTGGGGAGAATGTCCTGGAGCAACAGTCATGTCTAGAGGTAACAAAGGCACAAATGGGGTTTCCAGCTGATATCTGATGCAGGTTGTGGAAGCAGGCAGGCAGGCAGTCAGATGGGGACAGGAATGGTCTAGTTCAGTCTTAGCTGCATGGGAATGGGTTTGTAGTGCTGTTCAAAGACAAGTGTTCAGAAAATCAGTACTATGAAGTGGAGTGAAGCTATGCTTGTCCTTCTGCTTATTGAACGATCAGTATTGGACAAGTCAGAGTGGAGAGTGTTTTTAGCATGCAAATCAAATCTGACATTTCTGGCATATGTTTTTTTGAATGGCAAACCTTCTTACAGATGCATTGCAATTTACAATATTGAATATGAATGCAAAAACAAGTAACTGCAATTCAGATTTCAAATCTATCTCAGCTTGTAAAGCATACCAGAATTTGCAACAGTCAGACTACTATAGTAAGCAAACTCAAGTTTAGTTGATACACAACTATTCTGGGTTTGTTTCTGTGCTCATTCCATGCTAATAGCCAATTCTGCAAATTTTGAAGATAGGATGATCACACATGGTTTTGCAAACTTAACACTTCTGAATAACAATGTTGCAGGTCAAACATTAAAATTCAATGCCAATAAAGAGCACTGCAGACAGAATTTACAGCTTAAAGCAGAGTCATGTGTCTGAATTTAAAAATAAAATCTTCAAACAAAATAGCCAATAAATTGGAGTCTGACATATTTAAATCATGTTAATCTACCAAACCTCAAGGTAAATGCCCTTTTACTAATACCAATTAAAATGGTAAATCTCAATGTTTCAGCTCAAAATTTTAAAGCAACTAAGTTGGAGCCTGCATAAATTTTAAAATTCTATATCTAAAACAACCTGTACAGAAGAGAATCTTACCTGTAACCAAAACAGTGGCGTTTCCCTTAAGCAGCTGAGGACACCAGCCAATCCTGTTGTCAACCAATTTAAACCAACTTTACAGACTGCAGAAAGAATAAACGGGATGACAAATCAATGTCTGCAATATGCAAAGCAATCAGCCTGTTGGCGTGTACATGAATGTCACCACGTAAGACCACATCTTGTGGAATCAGTTCAAGCTGAACATTTCAGAATTCCTCAACTTTCCATGTTATGCAACATTAACCATCAAATCTCCCCTAGCTAAATATAAAGGGAGACTGAATTCAAGGCAATAATCAAGTCTCCATAGCCAACTGAGGGGGAAAGCAACACAGGAAATAGGAGGCTACTCAGCAAAAGAGAATTCCCTGGATTCGTTTCATGGAAACTTGTGAAAAGATTTTTCCGAAGTTCAATCTTCAATGCAGTACAACTCCATGGATGCCTGGGACCTTCCTTTTTCTTACTCAAGTAGCCACACTAGCATAATTCTAGACCAGAGGGGTCAGAAAAGTTAGCAAACCTTGCTGACACAGCCAAACACAAACCCACCATGGTCTAACGCACACAATCTCCAGAGATTAATGGACAACAGCCAAGTTCTTGTTAGTACAAGAACTGCTGCTTACTATCACAAGAGTGGTACCCTTCTGTTCAACTCACTAAGATAAACTCTGAAGAATAGGGATTAATTCTGGGACTTCACTGGTCTGTATAGTTCAGCTATTTCACACTGAGCTGCAGCAATTTGGAACAATACACACGTCCTAATTTGAAGCAATGAGGTTTGGCATTTGAATTTGGTAGATGACAGAAAATGTTGGATTTAATAACTGTTGTATAACTATACTATGTTCATGAAGATTTTAAATTAGAAGACTTGACATTGTCCACAGCAACGAGGTGAGGGACGATGTATTCTACCAAAGAACAGTTCAGGCTTTCTACAATGCATGACCATTACCTATTTAGAAATATCATTGACCAGTTTCTAATATAAGCAATCTATTTGCAATTTGTTACCTTACCAAGAGAAACTTCCACAAATACTCCACAGTTTAACAAGCTAAGAGATTTTTACAAAGTTTCACCTGTATAAATTTACCTTAAAAAAAACAAAATTATGCTTGCAATCAGACTCCAAAATTTCTGAAATTCACTGGCCAGGGTTGGGAGAAATTGTATGCTATTAACAATCATTTGATTTACAATGTAAATGTTCGGGTATATCATTAGGTTTGTCAATTTTTAAGAGTAACATGGTTCATGAAAAATATTGTGGTAAAAGGCAATTTAGCTTCATGATGTAAATAATTTAGAAGTCATGCATTAAAATTGACTTGAGAATTCCTGTATTATGCTTAATTATTCCACAAGAAGCTAATTGCTCAAAAGCATTTACCCAATGTGTAAAAATTGCCCCGAAAACAAAAGACCATAATAGGGAATGAACAGTTAACTGGGGTGACTTTGATAAAGGATTAGGCTTAGGACTGATAACATAAGACAACAATCTCAGAGCAATAGCTGCAGCTGTGAAACTTGAATTACAGTCATCATCTGAACCCAGAGTTTAGAGTCACCATAGTACTTTGAAAAAAAATGTCTGTTACAAAGCTCTTGACCGACTGGTAATATTATTACCAATAGCTAGTGCTGCTTCAGGTCAAGAATGCGTTTAGGGATTTGCCGTGAGGAATAGAAATCGTGAAAAACTGTGTGTTTCAGTGAGAATCCATATCATCAGAAGTGGCATACTCAATTAGAAATTTAAACTTTTGCTAACTATAATGTGATTATGTGGGTAGATGCAATATGTTCTTTCCAGAGCACTTTTTGGTCTACCCTTTTGTTTAACCAGTAAATATAAAGAAACAAAATGGACAATCACTATTTGAAATCTTGAAGTTGATGGCAAGTCATTTAACGTGTGACTCAGTTAAGAGAACAAAAATCAGACAAAAGACCTTAGATTCTATCTTACCTTTGCCCCTACACTCGTATCCTGACTAATGTTAACTAAAATTTGTACAAGATACAGTGACATGCTCTTAAAGATCATTCTAGAGGCGCACACAAGGCTGTCAGTGGCAGCATGTGGTAGAGTTAGCAAGCCCGAGCAAGAGATTCAAAAGTTTCATTGCTCCAGGCTCCTACACATCCTCAATGGCTGTGGAAAAACATTCAATGCAACCTAGCAAGTGAAATTTTACTTCAGAGTAGTGAGGGAAACCAAGTTAACACTGAGTCCAGTATGACTTGTTCATAATGAATTTGAAACATGTCTCTCCACAGATGCTGCCAGACCTGCTGCGTTTTTCCAGCACTTTTTGAATTTGTTTCAGATTTGCAATACCAGTAGTACTTGGCTTTCATATGCCTAGAACTTCAATACAATCCAAAACTACAGTACGATGTAAGAAGATTTTTAACTACCTCCCCTATTTTAATGATACAAAACTATCTTCCTAACATTACTGAATCCAGTCTAGTTTGTTCTACTGTTTAATGTACGGAGTTATGACAAATAAGCCTAAAATAGAGAACATTGGTCTTAAAAAATTAATGATACTTAGATAAATGCTTTTCATGCTCAATGTTGTTAGAACACGAATGCATTATTAAAGTGATTTTGAAGCTAGTTGTGTGCGTTTTCAAAAGTGTGTGGGAACTGTATTGGAAATAGTCCCAAAGTGCAGCAGAAACTGAAATGATAAACTGACTGGCTTCTTCCCATGTATGCCCTTCAATGATTAAAACAGGGATCATTGAAGTTTCTTTTAAAAAGAATTCTGATCAGACGTGACACTGCCAAACCCTGAATAAAGCTTCTATCCTATACACAAAGTAATTTCCATTCAACCACGAGCACTGGCACGGCAATTCCACTTCCTTCATCAGTCAGCCTGGAGGCAGAAGTGAACCTGCCAATTTAGCATCAATTCTGCCATCTTGAAAAGATAACTTCAATTAAATTTTTACAAAGCAGTGGAATCTGAGAAAATTAAAAGTCTGAATTTTAACCTGTATACCCAATTCGATTTTTATCACCCACGTTCTATAAATGAAAAAAGTTAAAAAACAAGAACAGTGTGAACACCTCAAAAGACCAACCTATGTTGGTAAAAGAAAATGGTGACATTTTCTTCACATATAAATAATTGTTAATTACTGAAGTAAAAACACTATGGAATCAACAAGATATTAAGTACTGGATGTTCTAAAGGGGAAGCATCGTAATCCCCATAAATTAATGATTTTATGCCATTCTTTTGTCACTTATTAAACACAGAATACCAATTTTTGTGGCTAAAGAAGTTTCTCAATAAACTACTAGATTAAGTAGTTAATAACTGTATAAGGACTAAGTCAATTTTGCTCCAGCATACTATACAAAATTGTAAACTCTTACTGTACTATTACAATAAAAAAGATCAGCAAGTGCAGCCAGGTTTCCTTAGGTTACTACAACTATACCAAGAATTTCAGCAATGTAAAAAAAATGAAAAAAGCCATCCATGCATCCTCAATTGTGTGAAGCACCTAGAGATTCTACTACAGATTTGACTTTCCAAACATGGCTGTTTGGAAAACAGATACAGGGTGCAATCTTGGAGGATATGTACACATTACAAGGACAAATCAAAGCAACTGCTTATTAAAGTCAGTCACATCAATGCAATTTACCCTGTAGGGCTCTACCATCATTGCACTAACCAGAATGACAATACATTTCCTGGTGAACCAAATCCAACTACGCATCAATCAGCACAGCCAGACTGGCCAATCCATTGGTAGGCCCGTCAGAGAGCACATGCATTTGCTCCATATTTGTAGCTGTTCCACTTTAATGTGGTTATTTACATTCAATGTATATGAAACAAAATTACTACTTCTTGCTCAAGTGCAGATCTGGCCATTTAACCAGCTTAAGATTTCCACCCCATTAAAAACAAGTGTAATAAAGACGATACTGAATAATGCATAGATGGTGCCAGACCTGCTGAACATTTCCAGCATTTATAATTTTGTCTCTGATTTTTTTTTCTTTCAGTTCTCATTTCAATGCATCATTCCAGATTATCTCTGGATTTAGCAAAACTGAGCCAACAGGCATACCAAATATTGCTTCACGTGAAGGCTGTGGAAACCAAAATGCAATTATAGTGAACATCTCAGTGTGCATTAGAGCGGATTACAAAAATTAAAAGCATAATCAACTACTGGTGTAAATGCAGGAAACAGAACAGCCAACTCACACAGCAAGATCCCACAAACAGCAATTACTAATCTTGACTCAGACAAAAGTGGTACCCATCATGTCATAGATGACACCAGTACTTCAATTCTGGCACAGGGTGGCTAATAAACATCAACAAAAACGTAACTCCACCTCACACAGGGAGATTTACACCAACTGTAAATTTGAGAGAGACTGACTCTCCCATCAAATTGAGCACAGCAAGGCCACAAGGAAGTAAGGTGAAAATTAAAATGTCTCAACAAATGCCAATACACATACATAGCAATCAGCAAAATCAATATGGACCATCAAGTCGTCTTTGTTCAGGATAGGCAACAGAATCATTGCCTAAGAAACAGGAAAAGCAAGTGATGTAGTCCAACTAAATGTCAAACAGACCATTACGGTAACAAAACACAAATTAATCCGAACACCAGTTCACTGGTATTTACCATCTCTCTGCCACAAACAAAACCAGAAGTATGCAAGTCGAGGAATCATCCGTAGCCTTTACTCAGCTGAATTGCAATGCCAGTTATGAAAGCAGTGAACAAGATACTGGCAATTAGCTCAATTCACAACAAAGTGCACAATTATACTTAGAGGAAGGATTAAGAAAAATACAAACATTTGCATATTTAAACTCTGTAAATCACCATTCTGTTCCAAAATAACTTGCTATACAACACAATTCAACACAAACAAAACAAGAAAACAGAATAGGAACTTTTCCCAGAATGACATGAGACAAAATAACCATCACTTTGAAAAGTTCTAAACCACAATCAAATTCTAATAGCATCATCATTTATTGTGAAGCAAGATTTTCCAACCAGAAGAAACTGATCATTAAAAATTCTGAATACAACATGCACCAGCAACAAATTGTAGAGACAAACTAAATCTTCACGGAAGCAACTCGAAAAGAGCACTTAACTGCAGACTTAAAATAAGCTTTACACAATTTTAAATTGGATTCAGTTAAAGACACCTTCTTCAATGAATACACATTCAAAAATCTTTACAAAAGCCCTTGTTAAAAATTCAATAGCTTGAACAATTAAACATACCTTTGTAGAATTACCACAAAATTAACATATTATAACCCAGGAGATCTGCTGTACTAAATAGTTTGAGTTCTCAAATACACTTATCTGAAGTGATAAGAATACCACCACAACTTGTTCATTTTCTTAAAACTGTACCACCACTGTTCAAAGAAAGCAGGATCTTGCAATTTTACCACCAGCATATTAAGTAGAATTAAACTCCATAAATGCCACAAAACTTTAGTTCATTAAATCAGCTTGTACTGTTTGATACATCATTCCAAAACAAAACCAAAGTGATCAAAGTTTATAAATTCCAAGCTCAAATAAAATTCTGCTGCAAATACTACTTGACCTATAAAAAATAAAACGGACCTGCCAAATCATTAGCTTCAATCAAAAGGTTGACTCATTTTAGATCAATTCCATTATTCAAGACAACTGATGCATTATTTGTTCCACAAAGCAATATAAACAATTGCTAGCACCCATTTGCTGCAAATTTCCACTCCATCTTTATCAATTCCTTATAAAATATAATAAACATAAATATGCATTTCATTCCAAAACAGACAGACAGACACCACTTTCAATCATTTAGAGATTTATTTAACACTGTGCTTGAGACCACCTGAAGCCTCAAATCACTTCACAGGCAATAAATTACTTTTTGTAGCAGTCACTATTGTAATATGGTACATACAGCAGAAAGCCAAATCCTTTGAAAGCCACAATTATCAAACCAAATTCACACAAACAATCCAGAAGCTTCACAATTTGAAACGTAAATCTACAGATTTAAAACTGAAGTCTCATATAGATTCTGAATATTTCTCAGTACAAGCTACTGAACAGAATACCGTAAAAATCAACCTATTGCTTAGGAATGCCACAGTGACCTTGAAAACATTAAGTACGTACATCCCACCAGAAAACAGATGATCTGTCCTTTTCAGATCCGAAACAGATATGAACACCATTCCAATATCAAGAAAGCAAACAACACTACCTAACAAAACGGAAACAATCAGTCCTGAAAACAATCAACTTGAAATGTAACAGTTCAAATTTAGTTCACATTTTCATATCCTTAGTGTAGGAGGAAAAAATTGATTTTCTTTGCTCTATATTAAAATCATCCTCATGATGGAGGATTTCAATGCCATCATTAAAACACTCCAAGATCACCTTTAAAGCTGCTTATATCTCACACAAGAAAATGCATTGCACTTGAAAAGTGAGCTTTAATCAGTTAGAGACATGGAATCAGACAGCATAGAAAGAGACGCTTTAGTCTTGAGTCAGCCATATTGACCAAGTTTTCCAAACTAAACTAGAACCATTCATTTATTTGCATTTGGCCCACATCCAGAGGTGAGAAGGCAGGTAGTGAGGATGACAAAATTAAATTATTTTGGTCAAATGAAATCAAAAACAGGGCTCTTCAGTTACAGAAGCCTGATAGTCAGCACAGACTATGGATTAAGTTTGAGACTTCAATTAAAAAAGGCTGAAGGATTCCACAAGTAACCAGAAGAATCGGAGGACTGGAAGGAATGGAAAGACACCAAAGACAGCTGGGCAAGGGAACAAAAAGCTGCATCAATTGATATCCAATGGACCTTTTAAGGGGTAAAGTTGCCACAGCAGTGATGTGCTGAAAATGTGTTGCTGGTTAAAGCACAGCAGGTTAGGCAGCATCCAAGGAACAGGAAATTCGACGTTTCGGGCGACAGCCCTTCATCAGGAACCTACAGCTGTGATGTGACCTACACTGAACAGCAACTGAGATTAGTTTTGATTCACAGGATGTGGTTCTTTTGGGCAATGCATACAATTATTGCCCATACAAGTCAAGGTGGTGAAACAAAGGAATGAGTTACTGTGCAATTTCAAAAATCAGTTAGTCAACTACATTTGTTTGGGACTGAAATTCTATATCATAAGAACAGAAGGAGACCCCTTGAGCCTGCCCAGCCACTGAATAGGATCATGGCGATCTGACATTCCTCACATGCACTTTCCTGTTCTCTCCCCATACCCTGGATTCCTGACTGTTCAAGAATCTCTTTCAGCCTTAACTTAATGCAAGGACTATACTGGGCAGCACAGTGGCATAGTAGTTAGCACCAAGGACCCAGGTTTGATTTCAGCCTGGGTGACTGTTTGGAGTTTGCATCGTTTCTGTGTCTGCAGGGGTTTCAGCCAGGTACTCTACTTTCCTTCCAGAAGACAAAGATGCGCTAATTTGGTGGATTGGCCATGCTAAACTGTTGAATAGTGTTCAGGGAAATGCAGGCTAGGGGAGTTAGCCATGTAAATTCCGGATTATTGGGATAGGGCAGTGGGTCTGGGAGGGATACTCTTCAGAGGGTTAGTGTAGAATCAATAGGACAAATGGCTTCTCACCGCACTGTAGGGATTCTCTGCTCCAAGGCAAGGAGTCCAGACTTTAAAAAACCTTTCGAGAGAAGAAATTCCTCCTCATCTCAGTCTTAAATTAGCACCCTTAATACTGAGACTATGTCCTCTGGTCGTAGATGCATGAAGGGAAACATTCTATCAGTATTTACCCTTCCAGAAACCAATATATTTCAGTGAGACCACCTTTTATCCTTCTAAACTCCAGTGAATACTTTGTACGCAAGACAATTTTTCCATCATCCTACAGAACCTTCCAATGAAATGACATCGCTTCTAAAATAAGGGGACCAAAACTGCCCCCATAATAACAGAATGGCTACAGCACAGCAGTCATTTAATATCAGTTTGCCTGCTTTATTTTCTTAGGTAGTAGATAGTTGAAAATGTGTTGCTGGTTAAAGCACAGCAGGTTAGGCAGCATCCAAGGAACAGGAAATTCGACGTTTCGGGCCAGAGCCCTTCATCAGCCCTTCCTGATGAAGGGCTCTGGCCCGAAACGTCGAATTTCCTGTTCCTTGGATGCTGCCTAACCTGCTGTGCTTTAACCAGCAACACATTTTCAACTGTGATCTCCAGCATCTGCAGACCTCACTTTTTAGGTAGTAGATAGTCTGAACCACTGTCTGCATTAAAAAAAAGTCGTCACCTTTGACTCACTGATATTTATAGCAGAGTAAGATACCATTCAGCCCACCAAATCCATTCTCAAAGATCTGACAATATTAATCCCTTTTTCCAGTTCTTGCCCTGTAGTCCCAGAGGCCACGGCAATGGCAATAAATTTCTAAATATGTTTATATGTTAAAAGAGTTTGTCTCAACTACTCCTTCAGGCAGAGTTCCAGACTCTAACGCCCTCAGAGTTAAAAAAAAGTCTCAACTCTCCCTTAGTTCTTACTTCTCATCCGAAATCTGTGCTCCCTAGTTACTGACCCCTCTACTAAAACTGTCTTCTTATTCCACCTATGCTTCACTATCAGATCCCCTTTGAATCTTCACTATTCCAAATAAAAGAACCCCAGCCTGCCAATATTTCCTCAACATAGGCTGTCGAGCTGAAGCAGCATTCTGGTAAATCTCCTCTGTCACTGTCTAGTGCAAACTTATTTCTTGCTATAATGTGGTGACTAAAACTGCATGCATTATTTGAGTTGAGGCCTATTTAAAATTTTACACAGAATTAAAACAAAGCACTGGACCTTAGTTCCAAAGAAGTCTTTCTCTGCCAGACCTGCTCAGTTTTCTCCAGCATTTTAGATCTCCAGCATCCACAATATTTTGCTTTTATTTCATTTTTTATACACCCAGCATAACCTTCTAACTTTTGGCTATTTTTCATTATTTCAGTTCTATTCCACTGTCTAGATCCCCTCATGATTTTGAACACTTCTTTCAAACATTCTCAAAGAACAACCCCAGATTCTCCAATCTATATGCTCCTTTCACATTGCCACCTAGGCTATTATAGCAAGCATCCTACTACAGGCTCCAGTTCTCTCTATGCCGTTTATTTTCAGTGTCCCTACTTTTTGGTTATCTCCTTGAGGTTTTTTGGGGTCAATAATTTTGCGAGGGCCAAGCTAGAGAAAAACTGCTTCCATCAGTAGAAAAATCATTGATCATGGACCAAGTTTTAGTACTTCTTAGCAGCAGGAAGAGGAATGGAGAAATACCCTCATGCAGAGGGTGGTAGGATCTGGAACTCTGCTCAAAAATATGATAGATGCAGACATCCTCACCATACATAAACTCTTGAGGTGTCACAACTTAAGATTAGGATGTTGCATGGTCTGGAGGGAAGGTCTTATGAGGAAAGGTTGAGAGACTTGATCTGTTCTCATTGGAAAGAATGCGGCTAAGAGAGGATTTAATAGAGACATACGAGATGATCAGAGGATTAGACAGGGTAGACAGTTAGAGTCTTTTGCCTCGGGTGGTGACGCTAGTTTCTATGAGAGGACACAGCTACAAATTGAGGGGTGATAGATTTAAGACAGATGTCAGAGGCAGGTTCTCTACTCAGTGTAGTCAGGGCATGGAATGCCCTGCCTGCCAATGTAGTTAGCTTAACCACATTAGGGACACAAACAATCCTTGGATAAGCACATAGATGATGATGATGGAATAGTGTAGGGGAATGGACTTAGATTAGTTCACAGGCCAGTGCAACATCAGGAGCCAAAAGGACTGTTCTGCGTTGTTTTGTTCTATGTTAAACTGACTAGCATTTGTAACCAACACAGAGACAGTGGTCCAACTGGCTACCTCCTATGTCATAATCTTTGTTTTCTTTCTACAGAAGTAAAATCTCTAATCCCTGGAAGCCCATCAGAAACTTTTTGAGCATTGCTGCATCCCCGCTAAAGCTTATTCAAGTAAGCCAGATATAATGTGGTGCATTGACTAAATTAGGTTGAGGCACTTCAGGTTTATGTTGGCATCAAATCAGATTTCACCCATAGGGGAAAATAATTTCTTTCAAGGAGTGATAACAGAGGAAAAAAAATAATTTTTAAGCAAATGGCAAAGCAATAACTCTTTTTAGGAGATTATATAACATACACTTTAAATATTAAAAGCCAAAACTTTGCATCAAAAACAAATAATGCACACAATATCCCTTACCAGTCAGAACTTGAAAACTAGTATGACTTTCAGTCCAAATCGTACTGCACATACCTCATCTATCTTTTAGAGCCACTTGCCAGCAAGTTAGAAAGCAGAATTGGGACCAAAATAATTCATGCGATCAGGATTAAATGCCTAAAAAACAAAGGCTGAACAGGCAAAGTTTAACAATATGGTTGACATCAGAATTCTAATCAAATCTCAAATCATTCTATTCAATTTATCATTTAGAACATTAACAAAGTTTAAAACTTAAATGTGTGCTACTGATATTTCTCCTGGTGTAAAACTTGAAAACTTATCAAGTAAAAGCAACTCATCACTTATTGTTCTCCTAAACAGAACTACATGCATCTGCTTTTAATAAGAACCTTGTTGTACGGTTCAGCAAACCAGAAATTATAGTTTGGTGGGTGGAGGCTTGGAAAATTGCAACATTACTTTTAGCAAACAAATTCATCACAGTCAGATTTCACAATATATTCACCTGCATGCAACATCATGCAACTGCCCCTGAAATAACCTTATTAATAGAGAAAAGCAGGTCCCACAACTGACCAGCCTACTGACACTGGCGTGAAGAGTGACCATTGAGGCTTGTCTATAAAAACTATGGAGATGCATTTCAATCAGGTATATTCAAGGGGAAAACAAAACTGAAAAGGGATCACTTGCACGCAGACTCCCTCCACACTGCTGCAGTCATGTGGAGGTGCCGGTGTTGGAATGGGGCGGACAAGGTCAGAAGTCACCACACCCAGCTTATAGTCAACATGTTTATTTGAAATCACAAGTGTTTGGAGTACTGCCCCATTGTCAGGTGAAGTGAAGCGAAGCAGATAGGTACAGAATTTATTGGCAGAAAGATCAAAAGATCGTACAAATGGTGTGATGGAATGGTGCAATCAACAAGTCTCACAAGACTATGGACATTACTCCTGATAACTATATTTACTTTCAAACCACTAGGAGGCCAAAACTTTATTAAATCACACCGCTGCTTGAACATTCATTTGAAGAAAAGAACTGTGGATGCTGGAGATATGAATCAAACTCAGAAATGAGGAACCTATTATCCGAAGGACACTGGCAGGGAGTACAGTTAACCGAATTGTGGATAATTGAATGTCAGACTAAAGTTTAGCCAAGCATTGGGATCTTGCAATCTTGCCAAATAATCCAATATTCGGACAATCGCTGATCCTCTGTAATTGTTTCAATTCAGCTTATTTTAATGGCCGTTTTAAAATTTATCCATAGACATAAAAGGCGTTTGTCAAAACAAATTCCTTAGTAACCACAATTCCACCAATGGAATAGGTGGTCCATAATAATCCATTAAAACAGTTTTTAAAGTTGTAAAATAAACAAAAGGATTGTACCAATAGCATTTGTTTTGGAGACAAATGTGTTAAGGTCTCCTATCATGTCACTCATCCTCACCGTACCTAACTTGTTTGCCCTGCAAATTAATACTTAGTTCTAAAACAATATTTTGGTTGACTTTGCTAAATTTTGAAACTGATACTGGAATCCAGAAGACCAATATTTAACGTAAAATGCAGAAATATCATTCAACAAATTTCATGTTAGACACTCCACCCATTTTCAAATTTCAGTGAATTCAATTTAAGAGTTAATTCTGGATTCATAACCACCAAAAATTTGATTGAGATTGGTCTACTCGGCATGTTGTACATTAGTGAAAAGATGATAATTCTACTGATATGCTTAACACAAAACTGTGCTTTAGATAAAAAGATTGTGCTTTAGGCTGTTTGACCACCTTTAAAATTTATAATTGAAAATAGTTTCTAAAGCTGCAAAAGGAAAATATAACACAGCCTGACTCCATACCATACTTCATTAAGGTTCTCAGAGATCAACACAACGCAAGACTCAAGTCTCCAAATTCCTGGTGGAATCATAGGAATTTCAGCACAAGGCATCATTCAGCCCATCATCCCTGCGCCAGTTCCACTTTGGAACTAACGCCTCTAAACAATGGCTTTGCTCTCTGTACATTTTGCTTTTGTTCAGATGTTTATCTAATACTATTTTCAGAGACTGATCAACAGTATTTCAGCAGATCTCTACTAGCATGAAAACTTTCCAAATTCACTTAACTGTGTGCATGAGACACAGATGGGGAGAGCGAGAAAGGAATAGAGGGAATAAAATTACACGAGATTTGAACACTTCCTTTTGAATTGAAATTTGTAAAAATCTGAAGATTCTCAGGGTAGTCAAGATAAGAAAAAACACAAGATCAAGCTCTGATGAGGTTTTAAACTGATAGTTCATTTCAACTGATCAAGTAACTACTATACCACATAGGTCAACAAGTGGCTAAATCTTAGTGGGCAGTTGGGACAGTGGTTGTTGAATACAGAGTCTCAGAAAGGTGTCAGTCAAATTGCCCTGCCAATCTTGACATCAGACTTGTTGAATTGATGGTCATCCAATCGAAGCAAGAAAAGTCAATTCGTGCCTTGAAACTTTAACCAAAAGGGCTAATAAGAGAGAGAAACAGCAAATTGTTTGGTCCTTCAAGCCTTCTCCACTATTCAGTAGCTGAGTTAGTAAGTAGATACAAGAAAATTTGTAGAGTAAATAAACTGATACATTAGGATCTCTAAAAAGAGCTTTTCCAACAGTGTAAAATTAATCTTTTCTACAATTAAGATCAGGGAATTTTAATATTTTCAGTTTAAAATATTTCTAAAACTCTTCATCGCTGAAGTTTACTGTATTTTTCAGTAGTGGCATCAATTTTTTTTCCACAAATGCTTAAAAGTCCTCATTACTCCAATTTGAAATTTCAGCCAATATTCAGTTTAGGATTTTGGGTAGTTAACTTAGTGACAAAAATGAGCTTATTAAAGTATCCAAACATGTTGGCCTGCACCAACCAGAATTTACCAGATGCTAATCAATTGTTATTTAAAGCAGTGGAGATTATGCATATTTATGTTGAGAGACAGAACATTAAGTGCCCAGAATTAAAAGGAAGATACTGTACTTTGCCAAGCCAATTTAAAAACAACACCAAATGAAAAATGGCAAAGTTGATTCAAAATTAACTAATGTCCCAAATGAACATTCAAGTACCACAGCTGCAATATAAAGCTAAATTATTAGAGGCTCATCCTCTAGTTGCAGTCTCTAAGCTGGGATATACCTGATTGGTGAACATCACAAACAATTGTGCCAGCAACAATGGATGATCTTCACAAAATATTTCCACATCATACATCCAAGTTCAAAATAAACAAAGTCTGTAGTAGTGCAAATGCTGTCAGTTGTGTTCTAATTTTCAGGAGTGTTGTACTCCTGGTTTCAGATGATGTTTACAAAAAGACTGTCACATACTTCAGCATTTATAGTATGATGCATTAGATTCATATCACTAACTAAAAGCCAAACCATCACAGCTTTTATGCATTAACATTTAGTTAACAAAAGCACCAAGCACATGTTAGAAAACATGGCAAGTACCAAAACCTAATGCCTCAATTAGATTGAATGTGCACAAGAACAGGGTTACAAATGTGTTCATAAATAAGTTTAATTTGTGCTTAACATAATATGAAACTGAGTAACACTATTAGAATAGACACTAGGCAACTAAATAGCACTTGGTCAAAACTGCTTCAGGGACAAGCAATGTGACAAATTACACAATCTAACAAGGTTTTACAACAAGCAACACAAACAAACCAGATCTGGCTGACATCCATTTTACAGCAAGGCCCTAAATAAAGAAAATAAAATGTTAAAAATGCAAGTAGTATACAAATCAATACTAAAAAAAATCAAAAGATCACAGGTCCAACCAGCCTGACATGAACAAGGTTAATGCACATAAATACCCTACCATTTCAAGAATATTTTCCTTCTGCTCAAACTTCATTCTTTTTTACTTTGTGATTCTAAAAAAAACAATCCAATTTGTTCCACACAGATCCATTTAGCAAAAAAAAACTCTGATCAGCAAGCCATGGACCAACACATGCAGATCATTAGACGGGATACATTACATGAGATTGCACTTTGAGAGTAAATATCCTTTACAGCTTTTAAAAACGTGCAGTATCCACAAAATGAAACCAGTAAATACCTGCAGAATATTTGAGACACAAAATCTGGATCTTGAACAGTTAAAAAAAAAACAAGGCCAATGTTTTAATTTGCCTTCAGGATTAAACAGTATGTGGTTGGCTCTGAAATCCTCCTTTCGATTTTAGACAGAAATACCACTTGCTTTTAAATATTACAATAGAGCCCAAGAGGTATGTACTGAGTGATTTAAGCTGTGTGCCCGAGCTTTAGGAAGAATCCTCCCCACAACTACCCCACCCCCACCCCACTTCGACCCTGGGTGTGGAAGGAATTGACCCACATCTCTCCCCGTCTCCTCCCCCTGGTCTGGGCTCTGGGAGGACTCGTGCCCCACTCCCCAACTCCGGATTCCTTCGACGGTCCCTCTTGCTGCGCATGCACACTCTTTGTCCCCCTCCCCCCGCACACGCACAAAGCGCCGTATCGCCCTCACACAAGCCACCGCAAATTCAGACTCCATTCCACTAAAACCCATTCACTGTAATAATCCAACCAGCAGTGAGCAGAGGGAGACCCGGGGGGGGGGGGGGGCTGGGGGAGAGGCCTACCCGGGCGCCCTCCCGCGGGGAGGCCTAGTTGCTCGGTCCGCCGATAGGCCCGAGCTCGGAGTTACAGAGAGAGGGAGAGAAACAGCGGCATTTACTGACAGACAACACAACTCATTCCCGGCCCCGCACGGCCGCAGGAAGCCGAGTCAGCGATGCCCTTACCGGTGACACGGGATCTAAAGGATTAACTAGGGGTGGGCCTGAGGGTTTAAGCGAGCGGACGCCCTGCTGCTCTCCCGCTCCCGCTCGTTTCCTCACTCAGCCTCAACAACATGGCAGCCAGGAGGCAACCCCGCCCCCATCGTTTGCGTCTGACGTCGGAGGTCTCCGCCCCCAGCCGACGTTCATTAACGTCATCGAGATAGACCCCGCCCCTTAGGATGCGGGTCTGACGTTAACGCCAACCAATTTCCGACGTCACCGGACGGTATCCGCCCCTTAGTGTCTGCGTCTGACGTTGGCACCAACTGGTCCGCCCTTTACCTGACGTCTCGCGGATAGGCTCCGCCCATTTAGTGCATGCGTTTTCTTTCAACGGTAACTGGCCCCGCCCCACAGGAGCCTGACTCCGCCCACTACCGAGGTCATGGCGTCACTCCAGGGAGATGATTTGGGTCAAGGGTTCGAGTCCCATCAGGTTTAGTGCAGACTTCTAACTTCTATAAATTTGTGGAATTAAAAACTGGACTGAATGGTGACCATGAAAAACCATTATCATTTTTTGCCAATCTGGTTCGCTAATGTCCTTTTATGTGAAGGTCATAGAGAAGTACAGCACAGAAACAGACCCTTCAGTCCAACTCATCCGTGCTAACCATCCTACCCTAATCTAGTCCCATTTGCCAGCACCTGGCCCATACCCCTCCAAACCCTTCCTGTTTATATACCCATCCAGATGCCTTCTAAACGCTGTAATTGTACCAGCTTCCACCACTTCCTCTGGCAGTTCATTTCATACACGTACCACCCTCAGAGTGAAAAGGTTGTCCCCTTTGGTCCCTTTTGCATCTTTCCCCTCTCATCATGAACCTATGCCCTCTAGTTCTGGACTCCCTGACCACAGGGAAAAGACCTTGTCTATTTATCCTATCCATTCCTCTCATGAATTTATAAAACTCTTATAAGGTCACCTCTCAGTCTCTGAAGCTCCAGGGAAAACAGCCCCAGCCTATTTAGCTTCTCCCTATAGCTCAAATCCTCCCACCCTGGCAACATCCTTGTAAATCTTTTCTGAACCCTTTCAAATTTCACAACATCCTTACGATAGGAGGGAGACCAGAATTGCATGCAATATTCCAGCTAGTATAAGACTGGCATGGACAAAGTTAAAAACCACATAACCTTCTAACCCAACAGGTTTGTTTGGAAGCACTAGCTTTCAGAATGCTGCTCTTTCATCAGGTAGCTAGTTATAAACCTGTTGGACTATGACCTGGTGTTGTGTGATTTTTAATAGTGTCCTTTAGTGAGGGAAATCTGGCATCCTTCTGGCATGGATTTCACCAGTTTCGTCATTTCCCCTCCCCCCACCTTACCCCAGTGCCAGTCTGCTAGCTCAGCACCATTCTCATAACCTGTCCTACCTGTCAATCTTCCTTCCCATTTATCCGCTCCATCCTCCTCTCCGACCTATCACCTTTACACCCCATCTCCACCCACCTGTTGCTCTCTTAGCTACCTTCTCCCCAGCCCCACCACCCCCTCCCATTTATCTCTCCACTCCAGAGGCTCCCAGCCTCATTCCTGATGAAGGACTCCTGCCCGAAACTTCGATTTTCCTGTTCCTTGGATGCTGCCTGACCTGCTGCGCTTTTCCAGCAATACATTTTCAACAGTGAAAATAGGCCCAGCCCATTCAGCCTCTCCCTTTAGCTCAAACTCTCCAATTCCAGCAACATCCCAGTAATTCTTTTCTGAACCCTTTGAAGTTTCACAACATCCTTCCTATAGCAGGGAGACGGAGACCAGAAGTGACCGTTTAGTGAGTGAATCTCAATGAGTCTACATCCCATGAATGATTTTACAAAAATCAGGAAATTATGTTGAAACCCATAAGGAATACTTTCCACCCTGGGATATCCTGTCCAATTTTGGACACCACTTTTGGAAGCCAGGATGGAGGACTGAATGTGAGAGCCGGAGTAGCACAATGGGCTAAATGACCCCTCCCTGCTTGACATTTAGTTTCTATGGTTCCAATCACAATAATCTCACATCCTTTCAGGTCTGAGCTTTCTGACATGGAGAATGAGAATATATCCAGGCTGATTGGATCGCTAAACGATGCGTTTGATGTCAGTTTGGAGAAAATATTCCACAGTAAACGCAATTATCCATATTTAAGATTGACAGTAACATGTATGATGAGGAACTTATGCTCAAACCATTGACTCTCCTGCTCCTTGGATGCTGCCTGACCAGCTGTGCTTTTCCAGCGCCACACTTTTTGACTCTGATCTCCAGCATCACTTTCTCCTATTTAGAGGCATGTATTTGTACATTAACATTATAGAATTCCAATATCAGTGTCTTGTGTGCAATTCTGTAATCCTCACTGAGGGATGGACGTAATTGCACTGGAGAGGATGCAGAGGAGATTTGCCAAGGTGTTGCCTGGGCTGGAGAGTTACCGTAATAAAGAGAGATTGAACAGACTGGTGTTGTTTTCCTTAGAGCAGAGCAGACTGAGAAGGGATATGATTGAGATGTATCAAATGATGAGTGACATAGACAGAGCAGACACAAATAAACATGTCTCCTTGGTGGAGGATCAATAAACTGGAAGCAAAATTTTAAGGCTGGGGGCAGGAAATTTAGAGGGGATGTGCAGAGAATGTTTTTCACCCAAAGAGTGATGGGAATCTGGAACTCACTGCTACTAAGGGTGGTAAAGTCAGAAACCCTCATAACATTGAAGAAGTATTGAGATGTACATTTGCTATGCAACAGCAGACAAGTCTATGGACCAAGTGCTGGAAAATGAGATTAGTATCGTTAGGTAGTTGGTTTTGACCAGCACAAACTCTATGGGCTGAAGGACCTTTTTCATTGCTGAAGACCTCTATGATTCTATGACTTATCAATAATTTCTTTTACACCACCAAAGTATTTAAGTCGGTACAAGCCAACAGGTGTCCATTAACAACGAAAAGCTTTTTATTTCAAAATAAATGACACATACTTCCAGAACGAAAAAAGGCATCACTTGAAGCATAGCCTGGTGAGGGCATAGTTGATGCATTTCTGTGGCATATGCACAAAACTTGAACATTTTAACTTTTACAGAAACTCTGTTCTAATTATCAGATTTCAATTTAACAATTGGCACAGTGTTCACTAAAATTGCCTCCACTATATTCTGTCCCTATATAGTTCCTCCTGAACCGACACAGATTGAAGCTAGAGATTCCACATTGATTTGCAAGGAATTCATCACCTCGTGATTTCAACTTGCCATGGATCCCAGTTAGCTGTGTATTCCTTTGCTGGCAGGTTTAAAAATGTTCTCTCTTCTTTATAGCTTCCTTCTATAATGGTTTTTGTTTGAAATTCAAGACTAGTTGCAACCATGAAGAGGTTATTCGAAGCTAAGAAATTCAAAGCTCCATTGTGAAAATAGTCAAGGAAGAGGCTGTCAGACTCTCAGGACCAGGAATTGAAAGAAACCTGTAGATATTATAGAAGGGAATCCTCTCTGTTGTTTAAGTACTGTAAACAGGTGCTGTTAGGAATAGATGGAACATTGTATTTTTACTATAAGTTTTGGAATATTTCAAATATATTACTTGTAAACAACTTGTTTTACTATTTTATCTTTTTTTCTTTTGCATAATAAACTTTTGTTTCATTGTTAAAACCAGATCTGCACTGTTATGTTTTTGTATTTCAGTAAGAGACCACATCATTAAATAAAGATGAAAAGATCTATCAAACCAGATTTCAGAGTTGATCTGCCGGGGCAGCATGGTGGCTCAGTGGTTAGCACAGCTACCTCACAGCACTAGGGACGTGGGTTTGATTCTGGCCTCAGGCGACTGTCTGTATGGAGTTTGCACATTTTTCCTGTATCTGTATGGGTTTCCTTTGGATGCTCCGGTTTCCTCCCACATTCCAAAAGATGTGCAGGCCAGGTGAATTCGCCATGCTAAATTGCCCATAGTGTTAGGTTTTTAATCAGGGTTAAATGCTGGGAAATGAGTCCGGATGGGTTACTCTTCAGGGGTTGGTGTGGACTTGTTGGGCCAAAGGGCCCGTTTCCACACTGTAGGGAATCTAATCTAATGAGAACATCATATCCAAACATTACATTCACAGAGTGGGCTGGCATCAATCTATTAGACTATAATTGAAGAGCATGCATGAATAAAGTGTGCTGCTTCAAGTCATTGAAGGTAAGATGGAGTATGAGATATTTAAATCTTCAGGTCACATACAATAATGATAGCAAGAACATAACTCATAAAAGTTACACTGACATACTGACTGCGAGACGTAAGAAAACAGTAGGGCAAATCTTAGTTGATATTTTCACCCTTATCGAAAATGAAATAATGCAGCACTAACAAAGGACTAAACTGTGAAACCACTGCTCTGGATAAATTGGGAAGATTCCTATCAGGTTATTTTTCTGAAGGTGCAGTGAACTATTTCCTAGAACAGAGTAGGAAAAAACCCAACTCCTTACTCCTTTCCAAAACAATCTGAAATTCATAACAACCAGCAATCTGCAACAAATCCAATCAGTGGATTTTAATAATGTAATCTCCTCAATCCAATCAAATTTCTTGACTTTGTGCTTTAAATAGTTAATGCATTTAAGAATCAGATAATTGAGTACACTGATGAGAATATTGTAGTTCAATTTCTGTTTCAAAGAGCTTCTCGAATCAGTCTTACTAATGAGATATCGATAAACTGGAGCTCTGGGCAACGAACATTTCATACAAATAAGTAACCTCTCCAGGAGACATCTTGTTTCAGACTGCACACTTTTCTCACTAAAGATCTTCACATTGCTCAGCAAAGTCAAATTGGTTTGAGTCATTCTCAGACAAGAGTTCATTCAATTTCCACACCAAGTCAAGATTTCAACTAGAGTAGTCAAATGTTTACAAGAGGACTAGGAAGCAAAGTAGATGTGGATACATAGAAAGGATTTACGTTTCTATAGTGAGTACTGTTCCTGACCTCAGCACCCCCCCCCCCCCCCCCCCAGTGTGCTTTATAACTAATGTTGTACTTCTAATGTGTCGTCACTATTTCGTTCAAGATCAACTTGTTAAGACATCTCTACTGCTCGAACTTCAAATAATATTGATCTTGCTTTATGCACCTCCTGTGGAGCTGTAAGCCTGTCTGTCTCGCTCAGATTAACCTCCCTATGATCCGTATGCTTTTGTCTGCATTGATCTGCCTGCACTACTCCCAAAACAAGTTTTTCATTGTACTTAGGTACATGTGACTACAATAAACCAAATCAAATAAATTCAAATCGGACTTGAACCCATACCATCAGGCTCAAAGGCAGGGACACTACCACTGAACCTCAACACCCTTTGTGTAGTCACGATTATTCTGTAGGAAATGCAGCCAGTAATGTTGAACATATCAACCTCCCAGCAACAGCACTGAGCTAAATCATCTAAGTGATTAATATTGACCAAGACACCAGGAAGAAACCCTCTGGATTTTCTTCAGACATCATGATGTAATGCTGCATATTCATTTGAAAGGACAGATGGAGCATCAGACCCAAAGCCAGTGCCTGCCCATACTGGTACAGTGTTAAATTGGTATAATCTCTGTTACCCAATGAGAACATACACTGTTTTGGTCCAGTGTAGAGAACCGCATCTAGAGAGAGCAGAAGGGTGGTGAGGGAAATTGCAATGTTGCAGTGATGTCGAATGGTGTGTTTACATGACACCGAAACAATGGAAAGAGCTACTAGACTGTCCTGTATCTGACCTGGTAATGCTCAGTGTGTTACTGTGATGTGGAACTTATCCATGCTACCTAACTCTGTGATCTGCCTGCATTTCTCGCCAGACAAAGCTTTTCACTGTGCCTGGTACACGGGACAATAAATTCAATTTAATTCAATTCAACTCAACTGCAGCAAGGCAGAGAGCCACCATGTTAGAGAGAGCAAAATTGATAAAGTGTGTGTCTTCAAATTACAACTCATTCCTCTGTTCTCTGTTAGAAAGTGGAGGACACTGTGGTTATAGAAACATTCTCAGTCACCTTTCCCAGTGAAGGATTCAAACTGATTTTCAGCAAGGCATTGGCTTTGACATTTCTGTCTTCCTTTTGGATTACATTAGAATAGATTCCCTACAGTGTGGGAACAGGCCCTTCGGCCCAACAAGTCCACACCGACCCTCTGAAGAGTAACCCACCCAGACCCGTTCCCCTCCACCTAATACTACGGGCAGTTTAGCCTGGCCAATTCACCTGACCTGCACATCTTTTGGACTGTGGGAGGAAACCGGAGCACCCGGAGGAAACCAGGCAGACACGGGGAAAATGTGCAAACTCCACACAGGCAGTTGCCCAAGGCAGGAATTGAACCCAGTCCCTGGCGCTGTGAGGCAGTGGTGCTAACCACTGAGCCACTGTGCTGCCCACAATAATTCATTGTGGTTTGGTTTATCAGATATAGTCAGTGCGGGAACAACAACACACTCTGGATGATAAAACAAGGACTGAAAGAGTTAGCACAGCAAAGGAAGGATCAGAGGTTTTGCAGCAGGTCACGCAGTAGTTGAAATGATGGCCGGCTGCAGGGCTCCTCCCCCCAGCACATCAACATGACATGATACAGCTCCTCTGGGCAGCCCAGGGGGCGTTGCATGCGAAGACCACTTTCCAAAAACTGAACAGTTTGTAGAAAGGTTAGACCTGAAAACAAGGAGACAGCAATGAATTCCCCAATACAGGTTAACCAGTTTGGATATTGAATTCAGTAGAAAGAAAGATCCAGCAATGAGAATCAGGTGTCAGTGAATGTGAGCATGAAGTCATTGCACTGTTGTATAGGCTGTCTGATTCAAAAATGTCTTTTATGGACGCAAACTCAGTCACTGAAACTCAGTCACCGAGTTTTAAGTCTCTGATGAAATGTCACTGACCTCGACCTTTTCTTTATTAAAGTCCTTCAGGGGATGTGAGTGCATTGGCTGGGTCAGCATTTACTGCCTGTCCTTAGTTGCCTTTGAGAGGGTGGTGGTGAGGTACATGAACTCTCAGCACAGACCTTCTGACTGGTTTTAGCATTTCCTGTTTGTAAATTAGCTGCATTTTGTTTCTCTATTTAATAAAATCAAGGATCCCAAATGCCCACAGCTCTCTCATCTTTCCCAATTTCTGGACATAAAGCCCAGGGCTTCCAGCCCATGCACATCCTATAAACCCTTTAGTTTACATTGCCTATTCATGATCTTCCAACCAAAACATACTGATTCATACTTTGCTGTGTTAAATTCCATTCCCATGTGTCAGTCCGTTTCTCCAATCTGCCTGTATCCTCCTAATGCCTGCTACCTCTTCATTGGTTTGTACTTTTCCATGTCTCATGCCATCTGCAAAGTCTCAAATTACATCCTGTATACCCGAACCACAGTCATTCATGTTCTCATGCTCAGTTCCATAGAGACATAGAAAATAGGAACATACAGCCCTTTGAGCCTGCAACAACCTTCAGTATGATTGTAACTGGTCATCCAATTCATGAGGTGAAGACATTTCTCCTCATCTCAGTCCTAACTGGCTTAGCCTGTATTTTTAGACTATGATCCTTGGTTCTGGACTCCTGGTCATCAGGAACATTCATCCTGTGTTTACCCTGTCTACTGCTGCTAGAATTTTATAGGTTTCTACGAAACCCCCTCATTCTCCAAAACTCAAGTGAATATGGTCCAAAACAATCCAGTGTCACTTCATACATCTGTCCGACCATCCTAGGAATCCTTCTGGTAGATCAGTCTCCATTGCACTCCCTCTGTTGTCAGAATATCTTTCCTCAGATAAAGTTAAAAATCACACAACACCAGGTTATAGTCCAACAGGTTTATTTGGAAGCACTAAGGAGCAGCGCTCCGAAAGCTAGTGCTTCCAAATAAACCTGTTGGACTATAACCTGGTGTTGTGTGATTTTTAACTTTGTCCACTCTAGTCCAACACCAGCACCTCCACATCATGGCTTCCTCAGATAAGGAGACCAAATTACACACAATACTCCATAGTCTCACCAAAATCTGTACAATTGCAGCAAGATATTCCTCCTCCTGTACTCGAATCCTCTCATTATGAAGGCCAACATACCATTTGCCTTCTTCACTGCCTGCTGCACCTGGAATTCTTACTTTCAGCAATTGGGAGAGAGTTAAAGACGGGTCATGGGACTTGAAACAACATCTCTGCTTCTCTCCCTTCAGATGCTGCCTGACCTGGGTGAATTTCTCCAGCATTTTCTGTTGTTACCTTTCATGACATTGAATATCCAATGGGACTCAGGGTCTGAATTCCAGATGAAGTCTAACCAACAGTTTGAACATAATTTTTGCATCTTTGTGCATTAGCTCCAGAATCTGGGATCTTCCTAAGTTAGGTAATCTAGTTTGCCCTAACCCCTATTTTTAATGCTTTCTGATGGAAGTTATTTATCTGATGCACAGCTCATGATTCTATGATCTCATACCCCTCCATTCTCAATATTTCTTTTCTCCGACTCATTTAGTTTTACACAGTGGATTGGTAAATGCTGCCAATTGACACCCAGGCTGCATCAGCTGGTGTTGTATGAACACACATCAGTCACTGTAGATATTTCAGAAATGTGACTTATCTAACAGCCAAGATTATGTCAGTGGTGGTTGGAAGCAATGTTGGATGTTGTCAGTCTATAATTGGCAGTTCAACATCTTCACCATTCACAATCATTGGTTCCTTGGGTAAAGGTGGCACTTACCTGGGTATGGCGTTTGCCCAAAAGTCACCAGTTCCATCAAGAAAATCCCAAAGGACCAGACGTCAGATTTTGTAGTGTGTGTCTCCTCTCTGAAGACTTCAGGTGCAGTCCATTTAACTGCAACCTTTTCATCTGGAAGCACAAAAGCATGGGTATTAATTGGACAGCTCTTTCAAAGAGCTGACACAGATATAGTGAAGTGAATGGCCTCCTCTGCAGGATTCCATGATTTTATAAATGGCCCGCATGACGATGCATGGACTGAGATGGATAGCCATATGGGTAAAGTTTGTGTTGGATGGTAGGTCAATGGCCATTATTTTAGGTAAACTATTGCCTTCCCCACCCCTCCTGAGGGACAGTGTAAAATGCAGTTTGAGGGTCATGCGAAATGAAGCGAGAAATTGCATATCTACAATCCCATAACAGCCATTTGATTACTTTTGAAGAGTCTTTGCCTTCTAGGGCAGTCCCTCACGGTTGAGGATGACTTGCACTCCTGTTTGATGAGGTTCTGGGATGGCTAATGCATGATTTACACATTTTACCAAATGCATAGCATGTGGTAGTTGAAGGGTCAGAGAGATGAGAGTTTTGTTTGCTCCCTCTGATAGCTCAATATCTCCTTCGCATGATCTAATGGAGTTTCTCAATGAGCTCTGTCCTTTCCCCAGCAAGCCTTCTTCATTTGGGCAGACACAAACCATTGAGCCATGTTTGAATCGGGTTAGATTAATGCTGTCACCGTGGCTACTCAATGGCTGTTGGCTATTCGGCTGCTGTTGACCTCACATCCTGACAGTACATTTGCTGATGTCTACTTGTCTGTACATGAATGTTTTTCAACAAAATAAATGTGCAACTTAAAACAGAATTTGGCCTCCTCTGCCCACCCTGAAGGTGGCGAGGTTAAATCAGCCTTTCTACAGTGACTCAATCGCTAGCACTGTTTCCTCACAGTGCAAGGGACTGGGTTCAATTCAAGCCTCTGGGGACTATCTGTATGGACTTTGCACATTTTCCCCGTGTCTGTGTGGATTTCCTCCGGGTGCTCCGGTTTCCTCCCACAGTCCAAAGATGTGCAGGTGAGGTGGATTGGCCATGCTGAATTTCCCCTAGTGTCCAGGGATGTGCAGGCTAGGTGGATTAGCGTTGGGAAATGCAGGGTTACAGGGATAGGGTTGGTCTGGAAGGGTTGCTCTTCGGAGTTCAGTGCAGACTCGATGGGCCATATGGCCTCTATCTGCACTGTAGGGATGCTTGATTCCATTCAGTCCCTAAATTAGATCCATTCACTCAGTGCAGAGGGGATATGTATCCTGGAGCTTGGTCATTCTCAGAGCTCAGCCATGTATTAGATACATTCATATAGCTCACTGCACTTCATTACCCAGAGTGTCTTCCAGGTTTCTATTGAAACACATCAGGAAGTGACCATTGAGCCCCTTGATCCTGCTCCACCAGGACATGGCTCATCTTCTGCTGGAGTCCCAGAGCCTGCTCTATTCTCTTCATTGTCTCAGCACTCTAAAATCAATCAACGTTTGTCTTGGACATCCCCAATGACTGAGCATCCACAGCCCTCAGGGAATACCAAAGATTCATTACCCTCAGAGAGAAGACATTTCTCCTCAGCTCAGTCTGAAATGGCCACCTGTGCCAATGACCCTGTGCTTTTGACTCCCCAACCAGGAGAGACATGGTCTCAACATCAAACTTTCAGTCACACGTACCTTTCAAGAGGATGTATCTCTGTTCTTTCAGTTTCTGAGTGAGGCTGAAATCTCCAATTTTGCACTCCAGGTTACCATTGAGAAGAATGTTTGCCGATCTCAGGTCTCTATGCACATACGCATTCTCTTCCATATAAAGCATTCCATCCAAAACCTGCAGAAATCCAGAGGCTTGTCACCACTGGTTGATTTCCTCCCATATTGTCTGATTTCACTCTCTCTCAGTGCGATTCCCAAGGGTCCTCCAGAGGTGGTCTTTGGTAGGGGGCTGCTCCTGAATACAAGTCACTGACCCAGCAATGTCACAGCTGAGAACCAGCAGAACTTCCACCATGACCACCCTCACATTGTCACACATCAGCCCAGATCCCGTCTACCCAGCCTGAGTCAATACACATGGAATTACAGTCAAGTGATTTCACAGCCACCAACCATGTTGTTTGTTTGAAATCAGTGCGAAAAAAATGATAGTTCATCACAAGAGAACTACTGTGATCATTTTATAACTTTTTAGAACATTTCAAGTAAATATATCTGTTATAATTGTATTTTATTCCTTGAATTTCTAAGAAAATGAATTTATGTGATGCCACTGTCTGGGTCAACATTTATTGCCCGTCCCTAGTTGCCCCTTGAAAAGGTGGGGGTGAGCTGCCTTCTTGAACCGCTGCAGTCCATGTGCTGTGGGTTGACCCACAATGCCCTTGGGGAGGGAATTCCAGGATTTTGACCAAGCGACACTGAAGGAATGGTGTTATATTTCCAAGTCAGGATGGAGAGTGGCTTGGAGGGGAACTTGCAGGGGGTGGTGTTCCCATGTATCTGCTGCCCTTGTCCTTATAGATGGAAGTGGTCGTGGGTTTTGAAGGTGCTGTCTGAGGATTGTCAGTGAATTTCTGCAGTGCATTTTGTAAGTGGTACTCACTGCTGCTACTGAGCATCCGTGGTGGAAGGAGTGGATGTGTGTGGAGAATGAATTCATAATTCCCTTGTGATATTTAATGAAAACATGAACGCACATACATTTATTTCATTTAGGAATTAAAAATCAGCAAATCACATATAACTATATAAAAATCCCCTGAACTCCAAGAAGTTGTTTGCAGTGGCAAGTGAAAAGTGGATGGGGAAGGATTGGGAGGTGGGTCAAAAGGCTTTTGCCCGAAACATCGATTTTCCTGCTCCTCGGATGCTGTCTGACCTGCTGTGCATTTCCAGCACCACTCTAATCTTGACTCTAGTCTCCAGCATCTGCAGTCCTCACTTGCACCAAAAAGGCTGTTTACCCCAGTGGTCGGTACAACAACATGTTTGTGAGCTGCATCCTGTTAACTGGAAAAATGCAGCACCTCACTCAGGTACACTTACCTGTAAAGCAAAGTCAATCAGTAGCACCAATTCCAGCTGCCTACCAAGGTCACTCCTCAAGTAACTGTTTAGATTCCCTTCAGGAGCAGAAAACAAATCGGTTATTTCAAGTACCTCTACTTTTTAAGCTTTGCCCCTTTGTCCTAGACTTTCCAACCAGTTGAAATAGTTTCTCTCTGTTGACATTATCGGTTCAGCTTAATATCTTGAAAATTTCTATCAAACCACACCATAACCATGCAAAATAAAAATCTGTGGATGCTGTAAATCAGAAACAAAATCAGAAATTGCTGGAAAAGCTCAGCAGGTCTGGCAACATCTGTGTAGAGAAATCAGAGTTAATGTTACTGGTCCGGTGACCCTTCCTCAGAACTGATGGTAGGCTGGGAAAATGGCAGTTTATATGCAGAAGATAAGGTGGGGGGAGATGGGTAAAGAGTAAACGATAGGTGGGGATAGAACCCAAAAAGAGAGAAGAACAGTTGGGCAGACAAAGGATTGGATAACAATCTGACTAGGAGGGTGAATATTTGTTAATGGAGACTGTTAGTGGCTAACAATAGGTAGTGTGTAAGGGCAGACCGTTAAATAACAAGGCCTGGTGTGTGGGGGTTAGGGTAAGGACATGACTGAGCTCAAACCTTAAAGTTATTGAACTCAACGTTAGATTAGATTACTTACAGTGTGGAAACAGGCCCTTCGGCCCAACAAGTCCACACCGACCCGCCGAAGTGCAACCCACCCATACCCCTACATTTACCCCTTACCACGATGGGCAATTTAGCATGGCCAATTCACCTGACCCACACATCTTTGGACTGTGGGAGGAAACCGGAGCACCCGGAGGAAACCCACGCAGACACGGGGAGAACGTGCAAACTCCACACAGTCAGTCGCCTGAGTCGGGAATTGAACCCAGGTCTCCAGGCGCTGTGAGGCAGCAGTGCTAACCACTGTGCCACCGTGCCGCCCACACGGTCTGGAGGGCTGCAGGGTCTCCAAGTGGAAAATGAGGTGCTGTTCTTCCAGCTTGTGCTGAGCTTCACTGGAGCACTGCAGCAAACCTGAGACAGAGATGTTGGCCAGGGAACAGGGTGGGGTGGTAAAGTGGCAGGCAACTGGAAGCTCTGGGTCATTTTTTGTGGGCAGAACGTAGATGTTCTGTGAAGTCTGTGCTTCATTTCCCCAACGTAGAGGAGACCACGTTGTGAGCAGCAAATGTAGGAGGCTAGATTGAGTGAAGTGCAGGTAAAGTTCTGGAAGGTGTGTCTGGGCCCTTGAATACTGAGGAGGGCAGAGGGAAATGGGCAGGTGTTACACCTTCAGCGGTTGCAGGGGAAGTTGTCGTGGGGCTGTGGGGGTGGTGTTGGGAGTGAAGGAGGAGTGGACCAAGGTGTCCTGGAGGGAATGGTCCCTGTGGAAGGCGGACAAGGAGGGGAGGAGAATGTTTGACTGGTGGTGGCATCTCTGGAGGTGGTGGAAGTGGCTACTAATGATCTTTGGGATATGGATGCTGGTAGGATGATAGGACAAGGGGAACCTTATCAGTATTGTGGGAGGGAAGAGAGGGCGTGAGGGTGGAAGTACAGGAGATGGGTCAGACCAGGCTGTGCTGAGGAATGCTCAGTTGAGGAAGAAGGTGAACATTTTGGAGGTTCCCTTGTTGAAGTTGGTATCATCAGAACCGATACAGTTAAAAATCACACAACACCAGGTTATAGTCCAACAGGTTTATTTGGAAGCACTAGTTTTCGGAGTGGTGCTCCTTCATCAGGTAGCTCGTGGGACACGATCATAGGACACAGAATTAATAATAAAAGATTAAAGTGTCATACAACTGATGAACAAATCTAGATTGCTGTTAAGTCTTTCTTCCTTTAGAATGGGTTGCAGGTTTTGATTCATTAATATGTAAATCCCACAACTTCTTTCAAGTCACATTCCTGAGATAGCTTAAGGTTTTATAGATAAAGGTGACATCTCAACTCAGACAATACACTAAAGGTATGATGCATTGTCTGGTTCTATTTCCAAAGTAGGTTCCAATTCCAAAGTAGGAATTTATAAAATGTCACATGGACCGACTGCCTACAGATTGTGTGCTCATTGAACAAAATAGAATGTACCTGCAAATACAAATCTGTGAGTGCAAATTGGAGCCTATTTTAGTAAAAAAACAGTCTGATTCAAGATTGGGATACAGACAGACTCCATCCTCACACCTTTAATGCATTGTCTGAGTTGAGATGTCACCTTTATCTATAAAACCTTAAGCTATCTCAGGAATGTGACTTGAAAGAAGTTGTGGGATTTACATATTAATGAATCAAAACCTGCAACCCATTCTAAAGGAAGAAAGACTTAACAGCAATCTAGGTTTGTTCATCAGTTGTATGACACTTTGATCTTTCACTATAAATTCTGTGATCCTATCTCACTAGCTACCTGACGAAGGAGCAGCACTCTGAAAGCTTCCAAATAAACTTGTTGGAGTATAACCCAACTTTGTCCAGCCCAGTACAACACCAGCACCTCCACACCAACACAGATATGTGAGAGACAGAGAAACTGGGAGAATGGAATAGAGACTTTACAGGAAGTGGGGAAGCAGTCGTTCAACATGGAGCTGAGTGTAGTGACACTTAAACGTTTTCACTGTTCTTTTTTGAAATGCATGTAACAATCAATCATTTAGTTTGATTCAGATAATCCAATTGACAAAGTGGGTGTGTAGGTGATTGTTAGTGGGACTTCCCAGCACCTGTACCAGGCTTCACCATTACCTTGGCTCATGAACTCGGTGATGATGAGCATGGGCTGTGATTGTGTCACCACTGCCAGAAGTTGAACCAGCCGGTCATGCTGAAGAGCTTTACGAATGCTGACCTCCCTGAGGAAGGCTTGGTTTGGAGTCCCGTCCACACTCTGCATCTTCACAGACACTCGGACATTAGTGCCATTCAACCCTAACGGAATAAAGAGTCCCAAGTTTATATTGTACTTTTCACAACATCCAGACATTCTAAAGCAGCTGCTGTCCAAGGTTTATAGAACGATTTGTAGCCTGGGTGCGAGTTGCCGTGGTTGTGAGTATGTTCGCTGAGCTGGGAAGCTGGCTTGTAGATGCTTTGTCCCCTGTCTGGGGGACATCCTCAGGGCTTTGGAGCCTCCTGTGAAGCACTGCTGTACTGTGTCTCCGGGAATTTATTTGGTTTTGTTCCCACTGCTTCCGGTTGTTGGTTGTAGTGGTGGGTGTATTGGGTCTAGGTCTGTATGCTTGTTGATGGGGTCCGTGGATGAGTGCCATGCTTCGAGGAATTCTCTGGCTGTCCTCTGTTTGTCTTGTCCTATTATTGTTGTGCTGTTCCAGTTGGAGTTTTGGTCCTTGTTGTCTGTGAGTATAGATACTAAGGATACAGCACAACAATAATAGGACAGCAAACAGAGGACAGCCAGGGAATTCCTAGAAGCTTGACACTCATCCATGGACTCCATCAATACATTGAGTTAGCCCCAATATACCGACCCCTATAACAAACAACTGGAACCAGCAACTGGAAGCAATAGGAATGAAATCAAATAAATTCCAACTGACACAATACAGCAGTGCTTCATAGGGGGCTCCACTGAGGATGTCACCTAGACAGAGGACAAAATGTCTGCAAATCAAAATCCCACCTCAGCCAACATAACCACAACAACTGTGAGATGCTGTACCTTTCTGAACTGTTGTGTGAGCTATACTCATTGTGTCTTTTTATATTTCTGCATTTTTGACAGTGGACTGAAATTGGGAACAGAGCATTTTAAAAACCAAGGATTGTTGAAGGACTGCTTCAATGTTTGGAAAGCTGGAACCTGATCCTCATTATATGGGTTGTTTACACAGCTGCTGGTTCAGGCAGACCTGGATGGTTTGCAGACAAGCTGGAGCCACGGGCTGTGTCCAAATGGAGTTTCAGCTGGAAACATGGACTGATCAGTCTGTTAACTAGTGACCAATTAACAATGACAAAGGCCTACTGCATGTCAAAAGTCACATGGTTGCTATGTATCTGAACCGTGACTAAGATCGAGAGGAGCCTTCTGACCTACGCAGGTCATAGAGGTCAACCACAAAGAAAATGACCCTTCGGCCCATCATGTATGCACCAGTGGAAAGCAACCATCCAACTATTCTAATCCCATTTTCCATGCTTGCCCATAGTCTTGTATACCTTGGTATTGCAAGTCCACACCTAAATTGTTCTTCAATGTTATGAGAGTTTCTGCCTCTCCCTCCCTTATTGGCAGTGCATTCCAGATGCCCACCACCCTCTGGGTGAAATAAAAATTCCTCACATTCCCTTTAAACCTCCTACCCCATTATCTCATGATCCAAAATTCAGCTCCTCAGAGGACACTCTTCAAAATCACTTGGAAGCGTTTTTTGCTTAAGACATTTTCTATGCAGCCAGTTCAGAGATGTTATGACAAACTCCTGGAGCAAGTGGGTCTTGAACAGAGGACTCCTAGCTCAGAGGTAGGAACACTACCACTGTGCCACAAGAGCCCCTCACTCCAAAAGCACCCTCTGTTTTCAGCAGATGAACCACTTGAAGCCCAAAGAAAACTAGGTTTATTTTCCCTCAGCTGTTTCTGTAAGCTGTGACTTTTAAATAATAAGACAGAGATCTTTATAATGTGAATCAGTCACTCTGTGCCTGATAGAACATAGAACAGTACAGCACAGTACAGGGCCTTGATATTGTGCTGACCTTTTATCCCTATTCTAAGATCAGACTAACCGACATACCCCTCGTTGTGCTATCTTCCATGTGCCTATCCAAGAGTCGCTTAAATGTCCCTCATGTATCTGACCCTATTACCACTGCTGGCAGGGCATTCCACACACCCATCATTCTCTGTGTAAAGAACTGACCTCTGACATCTCCCCAAAACCTTCCTCCAATCACTTTAAAATTATGCCCCCTCATCATAGCCATTTCTGCCCTTGGAAAATGTCTCTGACTATTCACTCTATCTATGCCTCTCAATATCTTCTACATCTGTACCAAGTCTCATCTTTCTTCACTCCAATGAGAAAAGCCCTAGCTCCCTCAACCTTTCTTCAGATGACATGCCCTCCAGTCCAGACAGCATCCTGGTAAATCTCCACAATATTCCAAGTGTGGTCTAACCAGGGCTCTATCGAGCTGCAGCATAACTTTGTCACTCCTAAACTCAATCTCCCTGCTAATGAAAGCTAACACATTATACGCCTTCTTAACAACCCTATCAACTTGACTGGCAACATTTGATGGATTATTGGACATGTACCCCAAGATCCCCCTGTTTTTCCACACTGCCAAGAATCCTGCCTTTAACCCTGTATTCTGTATTCAAATTCCACCTTCAAAATGAATCACACATTTCCAGGTTGAACTCCATCTGCCACTTAGCCGCCCAATTCTGCATCCTGTCAACGTCCCATTGCAACCTATGACAGGCCTCCACACTATCCACCACTCCACCAAACTTTGTATCATCAAAAAACTTGCTTACCCACCCTTCCACTTCCTCAACCAAGTCATTTATAAAAATCACAAACAGTAGAGGTCCCAGAACAGGTCTGTGTGGAATACTATTGGTCACCGAGCTCCTGGCTGAATACTTTCCATCCACTACCACTTGCTGTATTCTTTTGGTCCAGCCAATTCTGTCTCCAGACAGCCAGATTTCTCTGTACCCCATGCCTCCTTACTTTCTGAATGAGTCTACCATGGGGAACCTTATTAGACACCTTGCTAAAATCCATGTACACCACACCCACTGCTCTACCTTCAACTATTTGTTTTGTCACTTTCTCAAAGAACTCAATAAGGTTTGTGAGCATGACCCACCCCTCGGGGAGAAAGTGAGGTCTGCGGATGCTGGAGATCAGAGCTGAAAATGTGTTGCTGGAAAAGTGCAGCAGGTCAGGCAGCATCCAAGGAACAGGAAATTCGACGTTTCGGGCATAAGCCCTTCATCAGCCCTTCCTGATGAAGGGCTTATGCCCGAAACGTCGAATTTCCTGTTCCTTGGATGCTGCCTGACCTGCTGCCCATGACCCACCCCTCACAAAGCCATGTTGACTGTCTCTAATCAAACTATGGTTTTCCAAGTAATCATAAATCCTGTCTCTCAGAATCCTCTCCAATAATTTGGCCACCACTGACGTGAGACTGATTGGTTTGTAATTCCCAGGATTATCTCTATTCCCTTTCTTGAACAAAGGAATAACATTTGCCACCCTCCAATCATCTGGCACTACCCCAGTGGACAGTGAGGAGACAAAGATCATTGCCAAAAGTGCAGCAATCTCTTCTCTCGCTTCCTGCAGTAACCAATGGTGTATTCCGTCTGGCCCAGAGGAATTATCTATCTTTCTGCTTTGCAAAATTTCCAGCACATCCTCCTTCCTAACATCAACCTGTTCTTGCATACCAGTCTGTTCCAGGCTGTCCTCAGAAATGTCAAGGTCCCTCTCAGTAGTGAATACTGAAGCAAGGTTTTCATTAAGGGTCTCCCCTACCTCCTCCAACTTCAGGCACAAGTTCCCTCCATTACCCCTGATCTGCCCTACCCTACTCTGGCCACCCTCTACTTCCTCACACAAGTGTAGAATGCCTCCTGTAAATATGTGAAAGCATCTGGAGAAGGAAACTGAAAAGCGTCATTCTAATCAGTATAAGAATTATCTCGACAGACCCTGGGAACAGGGCCCAACTGAACTACCTTCCCAGCTCCTCCCTCCATCTAAACACACATGCTTATTTGCCCTGTGTGTTTGTGTGTGTGTGTGTGTGTGTGTGTGTCTGTGTGTGTCAGTACGTGTGGTTGGGTATGTGTGTGTGGGTGCGTGTGTCTGAAGTGTGTGTGTCTGTGTGTGTGGTCCATAGTGGTTTATCTATAGTCAGAGTCTTTATTTGCAGTAAATAAATTGTAATAAATAATATGTAATAAATAAATAACACTTGTTAGATACAGAAACCTTGTTTAAGCTCTCAGGCTGGGTCTAATCGGGATATTAATAGGCTTTTTAAATTTGGTGATGATTCTGAGAATTGCAGGCTTGACTTCCAATGTAGGGCATCATTCCTGTAATGTAGGGAATGTGGTGGCTAACAGACACATGGAAAACTCCCACAAACAGTAACGTGACCGTGATAAGACAACCATTTGTATATATAGATCCTGGTGAGAAGGTTAAGGACAATTACCCTGCTCTCCTACAGAATAGTGCTGCTGGATCTTTCATATCCCGGGAGTAGATGTGACCTCAGTTTAGTGTCTCATTCAAAAGATGAACCTACACCTTAAACAGTGCAGCACTCCCCCAGAGTGACAGCTCAAACTGTGGGTTTGGGTGTCTGGAGTGGAACTTGAAACCATAACCTTTGTGATACTGAGGAGCTCCAGGTACTCTTCGCCAACCTTTACAGGCATGTTACTGAACACTCTCTGGAACAGGTGGGACTTAAACCCAGGGATTCTGGGCTAGAGATAGGGAAAGTACCACTGCATCACAAGCCCCTGGCAGAGGAGCTACATAATGAATCATGTCCCACTGCCAAGGTGGAGCTCAGGGATTTGTGATAGGTCCGAATTGTAGCATCGAGATCACGGAAGGTGGGAGAGCTAATGGAGACCAGAGGCAGGAAGGACCTTGCAAATAAGGATGAAAATGTCAACATCAAGAGATTGTCAAATTGGGAGCCAAGGTTGATCAGAGGGCACAGGGGTTATGGGGAAAGGTGGTGTGAGTTAGGAGATGGATGTAATTAAACGCTGGGCAATATGGAAACATATTTAAATGTAGGATGTTCACAACCTTTCATAGAGAGAACAGAGAGGTTACTGTAGTATAGTGGTTACATCACAGAGTTATTAATGAAAATGTTTGAGTTCAAAAGTGACCTTGAGGCTGTTAGATTGTGGCAAAAACCTCAATTGGTTGATTAATGTCCTTCAGGGGAATGAAGCTTCCATCCTTACCCGATCTGGTCTACATGTGACTCCAGACCCAGAGTAAGGTGGTTGACTCTTAACTGCCCTCTGAAATGGCTGAGGGAGCTCCTCAGATGTATCAAAATAAAAGTCCATTCAGCCATCACCTCCTCAGGGTAAATACAGCCAGCCAGTGATGGTCACAGCCAGTGATGGTCACAGCCAGTGATGGTCACAGCCAGTGGAGTGAACATTTACTTACTCATCCTGCCTTCTGCAAAATGTCCAACTTCTGGTTTACTTTGCAGAAGAACGCACTTCCTCGGAATTTCAAAACTATCCGTTTTTGAAATACTTTGAGAGTTTTTGAGTGGGGGGCTCGCGAGCCTTTGGCACAGACCATTTGCATTTCCTACAGAAATAGATTCAATTGAACATTTTAGTTTGTTTGATGGTGCAATTTGGGATAATCAGCGACCCACAACACTCCTCCTGGATGCAGGGAAACTCCACCCAGCATTGCTACCTGAGCATCTCTCTTTAACGAGTATGTTCAGGTTAAGACTCCAGCCTGAGATCTGAGCACAGTTTAGACTCAGATTCAATGAGAAACTGAAGGAGAGCTGCAATGTTGGAGCTGAGTCTCAGACCAATGACTCCAGCTGTCTGTTTGAATTAGATTAGATTAGATGAGATTAGATTACTTACAGTGTAGAAACAGGCCCTTCGGCCCAACAAGTCCACACCGACCCACTGAAGCGCAACCCACCCAGACCCATTCCCCTACATTTACCCCTTCACCTAACACTACGGACAATTTAGCATGACCAATTCACCTAACCTGCACATTTTTGGATTGTGGGAGGAAACCAGAACACCCAGAGGAAACCCACGCAGACACGGGGAGAACGTGCAAACTCCACAAGGGACAGGAAAAAACCCCTGCTGCTTTAGAGAGAAACTCATGCTGCTGATCAACATTTTTTTTGCTTTACAGAAGAAAGCTAATGGCTATTAGGCCTGTTGTGTAGATATTGACTCTCTGCAGGAATAGTACCAGCAAATCCTCCTCTTTCCTCATCATCCTGTGAATTCTTTCACTTTAGATAATTCCTCCTGCTCTCTTTTGACACTTCATTAGGTCTTGCTGCCAAGAGCAGCACAGTCTGGATCCTAACCTCCTGTTGTGGAGAAAGGTCACCTTGTGGTGCAGCTCAGTGGTTAGCACTGTTACCTCACAGTACCAGGGATCCCACGTTCAATTCCAGCATTGGGTGACTGTCTGTGTGGAGTTTACTCATTTTCCCTGTGTCTGTATGGGGTTTCCTCCCACAGTCCAACAATGTGCAGGCGAAGTGGGTTAGCCATGGGAAATGCAAGGTTATGGGGATAGGATGGGATTCTCTTTGGGGAGTCAGTATGGGCTGAATGGCCGTTTTCCATATTGTAGGGATTCAATGATGAAGTTCCCCAACAAATCATATACTCTCTGCTTCTGAATTCCTCTACCAATTGGACGTTTCTCTGTATTTGCTCAGTCCAGACCCCTTGTGATTTTGAACACCTTGATCAAATCCCCTCGCAATGTTTTCTTCTCAAAAGAAGACAAGCACAGCTTCTCCCGTTTGTACACAATGTTTCATCCCTGGATCCATTCTTTCTCTGATTTTTTTAATATTCATTGAGAAGTTGTGTCAGTTTCTTTACTTTCCCTAACTGCCCCTTGAACTCAATGGCTCCTTAGACAATTTCAGAAATGGTTAAGAGTTAAACACATTCTTGTGGGTCTGAAGTCACATGTAGGTCAGGCTGGGTAAGGCCAACAGATTTCCTTCCCTAAAGGGCAAGAGTAACCCAGATGAAGTTTTATAACAATCAGCAATGGTCACTATGTGGCCTGCCTTTTAATCCAGTATTTTATTGAATTTAAATTTCACCACCAGCCATTGTGGGATTTGAAAACCTGACCCCAGAACATCAGACTAGGGCTTTGCAATATAGAATTACTGAAACTCAGGACTATTCCAGCACATAAGGAGGACGTTCAGTGCATCATGCTTCTACTTGCTTTTCAAATGAACATCATTATCTTGTGCTAACCTCCTGCCTTTTCCCCAGACCCTTGCACATTATTTCTATCCAGATAACCATCCCATCCTCTCTTTAATGCTTCACTTGAACCTGCCTCCACCACATTTCTAAACAGCTCATTCCTCACCCTAACTCCTTACTGAGTGAGAAACAGCTTCTCCCTGTCAACACTGTCCAGGCCATTCATGATTTTGAAAACCTCCATCAAATCTCCTCTCAGTCTTCTTCTGTCCAAGGACAACAGTCCCAACCTCTTCAATCTATCTTCATCACTGAAATTTCTCATTCCTGGAAACATTCTTGTAAATCATTTCTGTACTCTCTCCAATGTTTTCCCATCTTTCCCATAATATGATGCCCAGTACTGGACACAATACTCTGGCTGGGACCTAAAAAGTGGCTGATACCGGTTCAGTGACGCTGCTCCAACTGCCAGCCCCTTTGTCTGATGCTTTCACATCCCTCCAGGGTGAGGAGTGAGTGCTCGAACTGACTCCAAAACCAAATATCAGCCAATGGGAATCAGCAGCAAGATTCAGGGTGGGGGTGGAGGAGAGGGAATTGGATTAAGTGGGAAGAAAGTAAAATTGGGAACTGAAATAGTATGATAATAATAGGATGCACTCCACGTGTAACATGTATTTCTGGGTCACAAGCAAAGATTGAGGCTCAGTCCTTAAACTATGTTTTCAAATTTGTGTTGCAAATGTTTCGTCCCATGTCTAGGTGACATCCTCAGTGATTGGGAGCCCCCTGTGAAGTGCTTCACAGGAGGCTCCCAAGCACTGAGGATGTCACCTAGACAGGGGACGAAACGTCTGCAACACAAATTCCCAGCTCGGCGAACAGAACCACAACAACGAGCACCCGAGCTACAAATCTTCTCACAAACTATGTTTTCAAACTCACACACACAGAGACCATTCAGCCCCTCATGTCTGTGTCTGTTCTTTGAAAGAGTTAATCAATTGAAATACATTTTTGCATTTGAGTAATGCCTTACATGTCCTCAGGACATTAGAAAACTCTTCAGTCACTAAAGCATTTTTAAAGTGTAGACACTGTTGTAATGTAGGAAATTCAGCAACCAATTTATACATAGGAAGATCCCACAAGCAGCAGTGTGATAATCATAGACTCCCTACAATGAGGAAGCAAGTCATTCGGCCCTTTGGATCCACACCAACCCTTCGAAGAGCATCCCACCCAGTCCCACACCCCCCACACTATCCCTGTATCCCTGCATTTCCCAGGGCCAACCCACCTACCTGCACATCTTTGGATTTAATTATATATTTTGTGAAGTTGACAATGGGAATAAACTTTGGACAGATTACTGGTGAGAAATCCCCTACAGTTCTTCAAAGTAATGATGGGAATCTTTGAATCCACCTCCAAGGGCAGATTAATCCTTTCGAAAACTGAATATCTTTTGGAACTCATAGTGTTCTCAGCTACCAAAAGTAATCTCACTTCTCTCTGTTTTATTAACCCCAACAGTTTCACCAAAGCAGATAAGCAAGATCAAAACTTACTGTGATAATACTTGACTAGCTCTGGTAGGCTGATGAACTTGACCCGTGGATTGATGTAATAGCCACTGGGCCTGTTGGATACTTTGTAGGACATGACTCTAAAATCCAGCTTGGGATCCCAATGCTTCACCAGTAAAGCATAGCAACCTAATGCAGTAAAGGAGAAATGCTTCAGGAGATGGGAGAAACTAACTCCGGCTCCATCCGATCCTATCCTTGGATGCTTCTCCAATACCGGCTCTATCCCAGGAACATACCATGCCATAGTCTGGTAAATACAATGCTATACCTCACCACAGCCCCTTGCCTTGGTTAGATCCCAATGACATGCTTAATGAACACATTCTCTATTTGACTGTGTGCACCCCTCAGTAATGTATAGTATTGTTGACCAGGCAATGTACAGATGGTGAGGGAGATGGAATGGTCTACTATTGGTTTTGCGATGATGTGGAGGTGCCGGTGGTAGACTGAGGTGTACAAAGTTAAAAATCACACAATACCATTTTATAGTCCAACAAGTCTGATGTAGACAGGCTCTAACCTCACACCTTTAATGCATTTTCTGAGCTGAGATGTCACCTTTTTATTATAAAACTTTAAGTTATCTCAAGAATGTGACTTAAAAGAAGTTCTATGATTCATATATTAATGAACTAAAACCTGCAAACCATTCTAAAAGACGACAAACTTATCAGCAATCTAGGTTTGCTCAATATATCATTTAATTGCAAGGCACTGTGACCTTTTGCTATAAATTCTGTGTCTTATGATCCTGCGCCACGAGTTACCTGATGAAGGGGCAACTTTCTGAAGTTGAAGGTGTGTACTGTACCTTTAAGAGAGAATGAAGGCAGGTACCTGTAATGTACTGACAGCAGTCTCAGTGTGTGTTGGAAAATTGAAATTACATAACATTTGGCTGTGACCAAGCAGTTTAAATTATGCTCAAAGATACTAAAAACCAATCAAATTTGAATTTTACTGTTTTGACAACATTGAACCAATGAGAATATCTGATGTTTTGGGGAGAAAAAGCAGGCATTTTGGATAGTTAACCAGAGAAAGAGCACCAACAGCCATTTGAACAATTGCTTTTTGCCATATTTTCTCTAAAAGGTACCTTTTTTGTATGAAACATCTTTGCAGCAGAAGATTGAAGATGACCCAGGAAGATCTACAAACAGAGGAAGGTCAACACTATCTGGTTTAGAAACTTGAGTTGCTGTAAATTTAATAGGGGCTTTATTAGATCAGTAGGTTTTTATAGAGTGGGAGGGAGAGAACAAACCTTCAAGAGGAAGGAGGCTTAGAGTTGGAAATAATTGTTGTTTCATGTTCATTTTAGAGTTAAGGAATGAAATTGTTATTTTTCCTTGAAATAGTGGAATTTGGGAGTTCTCTGTCACTTGTACTTTAACAGATTGAAGTAAACTTTTCTGGGTGTTTGGTTTAATTAGCAGATTAACTGCCAGATAAACCTGTTGGACTATAACCTGGTGTTGTGTGGCTTTTGATCTTGTTTTTGTATTCAATGTCAAGGTGGGGGCATTGCTGACAAGGCCAGGGTTTATTAGCCCTCCCTAATTGCCCTTGAAGATGGTGGTGAGCTGCCTCCACAAATCCAACTGAGTGGTTTGCTCAGCTACTTCAGTTTGAACGAGCTGCATTGGTCATGGATCGCAAGCCTGTTGGTCAGACTTGGGAAGGAGAGCAGGTTTGATTTCTGGATGATACAAACTCTGTACATGTTAGTATGGGGTGGGGGGACAGAATTTAGGAGGAGCTGAAACATGCAAGTGGAAACATGCATTTAGGTGGAAACATGCAAGCAGTTTTCAGAATGGAACATTGCTGCTCATGCACAGCAATGCAGGGGTGCAGGGGTTCCAGATATACCTTCACTCATTCACTCTGAGTAAATATCACCCATTCTCAACAAAGTCATGCAGGGCTATTAAACTGTCCCTAAGTATCAAACAACTCAAATTCTCAAAGAGAATTGAGGGCAGAGTAGTGGATGTGATCTATAAGGACTTCCGTAAAGCGTTCAATAAGGTTCCTCATGGTAGATTGGTTAGCGAGGTTGGATCTCATGAAATACAGAGAGAACTAGCCACTTATGTACATAACTGGCTCGAAGTAGACAGAGGGTAGTGGTGGAGGATTGCTTTACAGACTGGAGGTCTGTAACTAGCAGTGTGCCACAAGGATCGGTGCTGGGTCCACTGTTTCTCACCATTTATATAAGTGACTTGGATGTGTTAGTTAGTTATAATTAGTAAGTTTGCAGATTGTAGTGGAGAGTGAAGAAGGTTACCTCAGAGTACAACAGGATCTTGATCAGATGGGCCAATGGGCTGAGGAGTGAAAGATGGAGTTTAATTCAAGTAAATGTGAGATACTGCATTTTGGAAAGGCAAATCAGAGCAGGACTCTTACACTTAATGGTAAGGTCCTGGGGAGTGTTGCTGAACAAAGAGACCTTGGAGCACAGGTTCACAGTTCCTTGAAAGTGGAGTTGTAGGTAGATAGGATAGTGAAAAAAGTCTTTGGTTTGCTTTCCTTTATTGGTCAGAGTACTGAGTACAGGAGTTGGGAGGTCAAGTTGTGGCTGTACAGGACATTGGTTAGGCCACTTTTGGAATATTGGGTGCAATTCTGGTCTCCTTCCTATCAGAAGCATGCTTTGAAACTTGAAAGGGTTCAGTTAAGATTTACAAGGATATTGCCAGGGTTGAAGGATCTGAGCTTTAGGGAGAGGCTGAATAGGCTGGGACTGTTTTCCATGGAGTGTCGGAGGCTGAGGGGCAACTATATGATAAACAGACAAGGTCTTTCCCCTGGGGTGGGGGAGTCCAGAACTAGAGGGCATAGGTTTAGGGTGAGAGGGAAAAGATATAAAAAAGGCCTAAGAGTCAACTTTTTCATGCTGAGGGTAGTACTTGTATGAAATGAGCTGCCAGAGGTGGTGGAGGCTGAATAGGAAGGGTTTGGAGGGATCTGGGCCGGGTGCTGGCAAAAGGGACAAGATTAGATTAGATTAGACTTACAGTGTGGAAACAGGCCCTTCGGCCCAACAAGTCCACACCGACCCGCCGAAGCGCAACCCACCCATACCCCTACATATACCCCTTACCTAACACTACAGGCAATTTAGCATGGCCAATTCACCTGACCCGCACATCTTTGGACTGTGGGAGGAAACCGGAGCACCCGGAGGAAACCCACGCAGACACGGGGAGAATGTGCAAACTCCACACAGTCAGTCGCCTGAGGCGGGAATTGAACCCAGGTCCCTGGCTGGTCAGCGTGGACCAAAGAGTCTGTTTCTGTGCTGTACATCTCTCTGACTCTATAACTTCCAGGCCAAACTCACACAGTCACTCTCTGAGTTACCTTTCTTTGACTGGCTCTCTCTGATCAGGAAAGTTCCCTCTTTGTTTTCTGGTTGGAGAATTATTCTCTCTGCTTCTTTGCCACTCAATCCTTTAAAGAACCACCTGTGAAGAACAATGGCAAACCATGCTCTCAATTTCTGGTGGAATAGCAGCAAATCCGAAATATCAATGTTAAGCTAGAAATCACAGGTATCCACCACCATTCTGCTCTCAATCTGGCTTAAAGCCAAATCATTAGCATTGAAACACAGTCACTGTTGTAATGTAGGTGCTAGGTCATGTGACATGTGCTAACGTCCCTGGACGAGCAATCTAAAGGCAAAACCTAACATCCTGGAGGATGTTATGGTGAACTTTAAATGCAGTGAATATGTCAGGAATACTGAGCTAGTCTCAGTTATGGTGTCCAAAGCAACAAACATTAAGAAACTCATCTGGTTGACTAATGACCTCTCGGGAAGGAAATGTACCATCCTTTCCTTCCCTAGTCTGGCCTACCCATCACTGCAGACCCAGTGTATTATGATTGACTCTGAACTGGCTGAGCAAGTTCCTCAACTCAAGGGTCATGGGGCTGGACAACACATGCTGGCCATGTTATACTGACATGAAATAATGAAAGAATAAATTTGGCAATGATCGCCACTTTGGGTGCTGTAAGATCCTGTAAACAGAATGACCAGTTGATCCTCTGATGTTTATGGATGACTGCATGCAGACTTCACCTGCTCTTTGAAACCATCCAATGAATGAGTTCTTTCACATCCACTTCAGAGGGCAGACAAGGCTGAGATGACTGACCTCCAACAACCACAACCACCTTCCTATGTGTCAGGTATGACTCTAACCACCAGAGAGTTTGCCCCCTGATATCCATTGATTCCAGTTTTGCCAGGGCTCAGTGATGTCACACTCGGTTGAATGCAGGCTTGATGTCAGGGGCTGTCCCTCTCCCCTCCCCTCTGGAATTCTGCTGTTTTGTCCATGTTTGACCCAAGGCTGTAATGAGGTCAGGAGCTGAGTGACTCTGGGGGAACCCAAACTGGGCATCACTGAGCAGGTTATTGCTGAGCTGGTGTTGCTTGATAACCCTGTGGATGACACCTTCCATCACTTGACTGATGATCGAGAGTGGACTGATGGAATGGTAATTGGCCGGGTGGGATTTATCCTGCTTTTTATGTACAGGACATACCTGTTTGGGGAGATGTCCGTGTTGTAACTGTATTGGAAGAGCATGCCTTGGAGTGTGGCAAGTTCTGGAGCACAAATCCCCTTTACTGCAGAGGGACCTCAATTATCCGAATATCAGATTATCCGAAGGAGATCTCGAGGTCCTGATAGAAACATTACATCAAACAGCTGTTTCAACCCTGATTACGTCTTTTGTTTACACTGATTAAAAACGAACTCGGCTCACTGAAATGTTCCTGGGAACAGTCCTGGACAGTCCAGGCACCATCTCCAAATAACTGACTTCTCTGTCACTCTGTCTCTCTGTCTCCACACTTTCCCTGGAGCTCCACACAAGAGTGTACTCTGAATCCCCCCTTCCCCAGATAATCTCTCCGACATTGTCCTGTACAGGGCACAGGTGGAACCTGTCAAAAAAGTTTCAGTAAAACGGTGTGTGTGTGTGTGTGTGTGTGTGTGTGCGCGCGCGCTCTTTGGAGACTCACCCCACAAAGGCAGCTGCAGTCTTACTGTTGATGTCCACTCTGGCTGTCCCGGACGAGGAGCGGGGGGGTGGCAGGGGGTGGGGCGGGTGGGCAGGCGGGCGTGCAGATGGGACTCGGTTGGTGGGTGGAGTGGACAGGGGAAGGGGTGAATGGGGAGACAGGTGGTGATGCTGGATGGGTTTGGGGCGGCTGGGTAGGCGTTTTTTGGGGGCGGGCTGGGAGCCAAGGGCCTGTGCGCAGTGTACTGCTACTTTGTCTCCTGAACGGGGAGCAGACTTAACAGAGAACTCTGAGCCCCAGAGGAAAGGCAATGAATTGATTAACCGAATAATTGATTATCTGAACAAAATAGTGCCCTCCCATCTTGTTCAGATAATCAAGGTTCCTCTGTATTGCTGGCATGTCGGAAGAGCATGTAGCCTTTACAATATCCAGTGTCTCCAATTATTTCTTGGTATCACGTGGAATGAATGAAATTATCTGAAGCCTGCTATCTGATGCTGGGGATCACTGGAGGAGGCCTAGATGGATCATCCACTCGGTATTTCTGGCTGAAGATTGCTGTGAAAGCTTCAGCCTTATCTTTTGCCCTGATGTGCTGGGCTCTTCCATCATTGAGGAGGGGGATACTTGTAGAGCCTCCTCCTCTAGTGAGTTGTTGAATTGTCCACCACCATTCCTGACTGGATGTGGCAGGACTGCAGAACTTAGATCTGCTCCATTGGTTCTGGGATCATTTAGCTCTGCCTATCACTTGTTGCTGTTTGACATGCAAGTAGTCCTCTTTGGTGGCTTCACCAGATTGACACCTCATCTTCAGGTCTGCCTGGTGCTGCTCCTGGCATGTCCCCCTGCACTCGCTATTGAAACAAAGGATTGATCTCAGGAACAGCATCTCTGACGGTGCAGCATCTCCTCAGCGTTGCACTGATATGTTAACCATGATTAAGTGCTCACAGCTCTGGAGTGGGACATGAATGTATAATCTTCTCAACTCTGAGCCAAGCTGATATTTGCGGTGCTTTGTGATGGCGATTCCTCACAAGGTTGGCTCCTTGGTGCCACATCTATTACGAAGAGCCCCCTTGCTGAACAACAGCTGCAGCCTCTGCAGCCCATGCTATCTCAGATTTGTTCATTGTGTCCTGATGGATCTCAGCTTCAGCTGAAAGTCTCCTTTCTCATCCCACTAACAGCCTTCCCACCTAACTTTGTGTCATCCACAAACTGGCCTATGGTCCATTCACTTTCCTCAGCCAAATCACACTGATCTTTACTCTGATAGGTCCTTGCACCGATCTTTTCTCTAATAGGTCCTCACAGACTGATCTTTACTCTGATAGGTCCTTGCACATATCTTTACTCTGATTGGTCCTCACACACTGATCTTTGCTCTGATAGGTCTTATGAGATGAGGTGTATTTAACAACAGCTGTTCACCTACGTTTCCTCCTCCAGTGGTTTGCTGTCAGTACCTTGATCCCTCAGAGACTCTGCCCTGAACAGAGACTTAAAGCTTTCTGATCTGAAAAACAGAACAACAATTAGAAAGATGAGCTACAATTTCCAACTCAGAAAATGGCCTTTTAGCCCCAAGGACTGTTTAGGTGCCTCATAAGCGCACCCCCCCCACCCCCCTCAAACTGTCATGATCTCATTCCACCAAACATTTCCCGATTCCTTCCCCCCACCGCCCCCATGTGTTCCTTTAGCTATCACCTGGACATGTCAGTATTATTTCCTGCTGTTTCAGTTGTAACAAATCCCACTTCCTCACCACTCCCTGGGGAAGGCTGTTTTGGTGGAAAAAAGGCTTTGTTTGAATTCCTGTTTGCATTTTTATTGATTTGTTAAAAAATCTTTTAATGGGATGTGGGCCAGTATTTACTGCCCGTCCCTAATTGCCCCTTGAGAAGGTGGGGGTGAGCTGCCTTCTTCAACTGCTGCAGTCCATGTGCTGTGGGTTGACCCACAATGTTCTGAGGGAGGGGATTCCAGGATTTTGATCCAGTGACAGTGAAGGAGCGGGGATATATTTCCAAGTCAGGATGGTGAGTGGTTTGGAGGGGAAATTGTAGGGGGTGGTGTTCCCCTGTACCAAGGATTACTCAACTAAAACTTGGAATGGCTGGATTGTATTAAAAGGAAAGGCTGGTCAGTCTAGGCCTGTACCCTCTGGAGTTTCACCTCTGACTTATCTGAAATGTATAAGATCCTGAGGGCACTTGACCAGGTAGATGTGCAAAGGTTGGTTTCTCTTGTAAGAGAATCTAGAGCTAGGGGTCTGAGTTTAAAAACAAGGGGGTACTCATTTAGGACAGAGGAGAGGAAGCTTTTTATTCCTTTCAGAAGATTGGGAGTCTTTGGAACCCCCTTCCTCAAGAAGCAGAATCTGTAAATATTTTTAAGGCAGAGGTTGATAGATTCTTGATGACCCAGGGGCAGAAAGATTATCAGAGAAATTCAGGAGGGTAGAGTTGGGGTTAAAATCAGACCAGCCATTGAATGGCAGCGCAGGCTTGAAGGGCTGAGTGACCTTCACTTGTTCCTTGTTCATATGTTGCTATTTTTGTATCTGCTGCCCTTGTCCTCCTGGTTAGAAGTGGTCATGGGTTTGGAAGGTGCTGTCTGAGGATCGTCGGTGAATTTCTGCAGTGAATCTTGTAGATGATACACACTGCTGCTCCTGAGAGTCAGTGGTGGAGGGAGTGGATGCTTGTGGATGTGGTGTTGTTTCAAATAGCTCTTAAAGAACATGCAAATTAATTTTTTTAAATTTTTGTTTGTAATAAACTTTAACGTTCTTGTTAATAGTACATTGGCAGCCTCATGTGATCGTGTTCAGCCTCACTGGAATCAAATCCCGGAAATAAAACCAATGTCTCATCAAGTCAGGTTTCACTCTGGCATCAGGCGTGTCCAGCATGGGCATCAGCTACAAACACATCAAAACAGGATGGAAGCAGAGCTGTAAAGATATCTCACAGTATATGAAGCTGTGGTGAGACACATCTGGAGTATTGTTTAGAGTTTGGGGTTCTCAGCTACAGAAAGATTTATTTCCTGTGAACGGAATACAACAAAGACTCACCAAACTAATCCCCGAAACGGAGAGATTGACTTCTGAGGAAATATTAAACAAACTGGATCATTATTCTCTGGAGTTTAGAAGAATGAGAGTATGTTTTATTCAAACAAACATAATCCTTACAGGGGAGACCAAAAAAGAAAATGCTGGAAAATCTCAGCAGTTCTGGCAGCATCTGTAAGGAGAGAAAAGAGCTGAAGTTTCGTGTCTAACTGACCCTTTGTCAAAGCTTTGACAAAGGGTCAGTTAGACTCGAAACATCGGCTCTTATCTCCTTACAGATGCTGCCAGAACTGCTGAGATTTTCCAGCATTTTCTCTTTTGGTTTCAGATTCCAGCATCCGCAGTAATTTGCTTTAAATCCTTACAGGGATTGAGAGGGTGGATGTGGGAAAGATGTTTCCTCTGACTGCTCGTGTCAGTGGTTTAGGATTAGGGGACCCGGGCTCAGATAGAGGCACTGGCCTTCCAGGGCTGGTATGAGGAGGGGCTTCCTCACTCAGAGGGGGTGGTTTCTGTTTTCATTTGTTCACGCTTTGTGGGTGTCACTGGCAAGACCATTGTTTAATGGCCAACACCAAATCTCTGAATCTTGAGAATTCTCTGTCTTGTGGGAATATGGAGGGAATACTTAGTACATCCCAACTGAGATTGATAGATTTCAATAAGTTAAAAATTTCAAGGGAGCTGGAGGCAGTGCGGGAAATGATGTTGAAGTAGGTCAGCCCTGATCTCATTGAGTGGGAGAGGCATATGTTCTGAGAAGGTTGGTGGGGAGCTGACACACAGACAGGATGAGTGCTTTGCAAAACACCTAGGTTCTATCACAAAAAAGATCCTGAGCTTCCAGTTCCCTGCCACTTTATCACCCCACCCTGTTCCCTGGCCAACATCTCAGTCTCAGGTTTGCTGCAGTGCTCCAGTGAAGCTCAGCACAAGCTGGAAGAACAGCCCCTCATTTTCCCTTTGGGGACCCTGCAGCCCCACGGACTCAATATCGAGTTTTCAAATAATGTTCATGTTGACCTTACATTGTACACCTCCTGTACAGTATAACCTGTATCCCTCGCTCTGTCTAACCTCCCGATGATCTGTAGGTCCTTATTTGCTATAATCTGCCTGTACTGCTCACAAAACAAAATTTTTCATTATACTTAGGTACACATGACTAAAATAAATCGAATCAAATCGATAATTTTACAGCCTGATCCATCCTTCCATGTTTTTTTTACTGACCCCTGCATCCTGGACCTGTCATGAAATAGGTTGTTGCTTTCAACAGAGCCACCCCACTCTGTTCCTCTCTCAACGCTCAGCTCTCATTCAGCATCAATAATCTTCTCATGTCATCTACCCCTTTCATATCTCTTGCTCTCTCTCTGGGTGCTAGCTCCATCTTTCCACTTCCTTCACCACCACAACCCCCCTCATTGCCACACCCCCTTCGGCATAAATACCACCTTTTCCTAGTAGCTATCAGTTCTGATGATGGGTCACTGGAATCAAAATGTCAGCTCTGTTTTCTCTCTCCACAGCTGCTGCCAGACCTGCTGAGTTTCTCCAGCAATCTCTATTTTTGATTTTGATTATCTTTGGCCAGCTTTCTTCGTATTCCCAGACAATCCTTATAACCCAGAAACCGCCACTCACTTCCTCATTCCCTCTACCAGAGTTTCTCTGACCTTGTCGTACTGAACATTCTGGATCACAGTATGAAGTACACACCAAAGCAGGGACAGCATCAGGAACATACCTGGTGTTGTGCTCCTTCACATCCTGGTCTTCACTTTGCTGCTCCTCATGTTCTCTGTCACCTTGCGGCTCAGCACAAGGGCTTCCCTCCTGACCATCAGACATTTTGCCCAGCTCCAGTCTACCAGCCTGAAGTGGAGAAAAGACAGGCTCTATTTTGTCAGGTCTGATTCTGAAAAATATTTCGGGTCAATCGAGAGATTTGGTTTTGGTTGGTGAGAGAGGAAGCCAAGATGGATCATCCAATCAGCACCTCTGGGTGAAGAGGGTTATGAATGTTTCAGCTTGATCTTTTGCACTGACCTGCGGGAATCCCCCATCATTGAGGAAGGGGCTATTTGTTAATAATTAATTATCCAGCACCATTCATGACTGGATGTGGCAGGACTGCAGAGCTCAGATTTGAGACATTGTTTGTGGAACCGGATAGCTCTGTCTATCACTTGTGACCTCAAGTGTCCAACCTCCATTTTCCTCCCTTTTAGCCAAAAACAGAACTAGCTGTGGCCCCTTACACCCGATTGTTTGATATTACAGACTTCAGAACTTCAATAACTGTTCATGGGTTGAATAAATTAACAGAAGATAAAGTGTTACACACAGAAAAAATTTAGTCTGGAATAAACTGGTAAAAGTCAAGGACAAACTTATACATGAATTGGAAGCAATTGGCCATATCTAGATTAGATTACTTACAGTGTGGAAACAGGCCCTACAGCCCAACAAGTCCACACTGACCCTCCGAAGAGCAACCCACCCAGACTCATTCCCCTACACCTACCACAACAGGCAATTTAGCATGGCCAATTCACCTAACCTGCACATCTTTGGACTGTGGGAGGAAACCCACGCAGACACGGGGAGAACATGCAAACTCCACACAGACAGTTGCCCGAGGCAGAAATTGAACCCAGGTCTCTGGCGCTGTGAAGCAGCAGTGCTAACCACTGTGCCATTGTGCCATCTAGCTAAAGGAGGAGTGGAGGCTATTTGAACACAATTACCTTGGTACCTGTATGATAAACAGAATGCTTTATGGCACAAAGACAATGATTGGCCTGCAGAAGGATTTAAGGAGTTAGTCACAGGAAAGCTGTGTCTTCAAACAGACAGTCAATGTCAAATATAATAAGAACAAAGAAGCTACTTCTGATAAAAAAGCAAATTGCAGACTTGAGGCAATTTAGATGAAAGGACCTTAAAGAATCATCAGTAATGGTCTGAAGGATAAAAATCTGTATAGGAATCGAACACTAGAACTCCCCCTTTAGCAGAACTCTGGAGAACAATGTCCCGAGACACATCCAGAGACGGACACCATTGGTGGGACATGGGCAACTTCCACATTAATTGGGTAATAGCCAGGGCAGATTGTAAGTCTGAATTTGCTTACTTAAGGGGTCTTATTTTGGTTGCTACATACAACAATGTTTATATCATTGTTTCAGTATTTGATTGTCTGCGAGATTTCTTAATAAGCAGCTGAATTAAAGGCAGCTTGTGGTGATTTACCCATTACTGTGTCATTTAGCACCATGGTCATGTCTTACAGCTTGCCAGTGGATATCTTCAATGTGAAGATAGGACTTTGTTTCTGCAGTGCCTGTGTGCTGGGGCCTTGCACAGAAAGTTGGAGCCCTCCAGGTTGAATCTCAGCCGAGAAACATCCGGCAGGGGGAGGCTGTGGGGAAGGAATGCAATTTGGAGTGGAGCTGTGGTGAGGGAGTGAAGCCCCAGTGAGAATACATTGCGTTTTAGGTGGGGACAGACTCTGCATTCCAGAAAACATTGCAGCCCTGTGCTTCTCTACCCCCCTTTCAGTGGTCATCTTCATTTCTCTTCATATTAACACCACAATTTGTCCAATTAGTGGTCCTGTGAGGTTCCTGAGACCTTTTAACTGTATGAAAGACACCTTCTGAAAGCAAGCTGTTACTGCCACTGCATTTGGACAGGAGCAAATTTGCCTTTGACAACAAATGGCAAAATAATTATAAAACCGAAACTGTTGCAGGGGAGTGACTAAAGACCAATTGTTCAGAAACAGAACTACAGCCTGACGAAACCAATTAAATTGGGTTCCATTGACAATAGGAATTAATAATTTTTGCCGGCTTATTCCAAGTTAATTGTGATTGTACAGAAAACTCTCACTTTTACTTTTTTTTAACTGAGTAGGTAATGATTTGATTCCAGGTCACGTACATCTCCACTGAATAGTCCTAAGTCACTGTATCAACCTAAACAGAATTTAAAGGAACAAACATCATATAAACTCGATCTTACCTTGCTGTTGGATTCTCATTCTGTAGAATTCCAGATCTTCCTGTCATTTATTGTCAGAATTTGTCTAATTCATGACTTGGAGACAGCTTACCCTCTCACAGCAGAATAACCCCAGGAACAAAAGCTCCCTTATCAATTCACTGAAAGTGCAAAGTACATGAGTCCTTGGCTTGGGCGGAAGCACACGACAAGCTTTATAAAGCATATTGCAGGACTAGGCAAACACTCTCACAGATTAGGGAGAATTAGACACGTGGGGATCGATTATTTCATTGCAATGTCAGTTTGTAGCACATCGTTATTATTTGGAAACTTTGACTTGAAAATAGATTTTAGTTTTCAGTTCTGTAAAGGTCACTTGTAATCTTTGGGAGGTTAGAATGTCATTTTTGAAAAGTGAGTTTAAACACCTTTTCCGAGAAAGAACAAGACTTCAGTTAAATGATTTAGATAAATTATTTTGGGAGTAAATTGTAGAAATGTTGAGTTTTTTTGACAGATTGAGAGGCAGAGAGGGCCCCAGTCAGGTCTCATCCCAGCGGAAGGCTAGCTTTGTTTGAGTAAGGCGAGCTGTTCGAACTGGGATGACATTTTGAAAGTTTTTAGCAATTTCATCAGACAAGGCTTTTCTTGAAATTCGGTTGGGAAAAGCAGTGAAATATTTGGTGCCATGTAACAGAGTCAATAATGGAGAGAATTAAAACCTAGTGACTGGATAAGAAGGAAACTCTTGCAACCTTACATTGGAATCAAACAGTTAAAACGGGAATGATACTGTACTGGGTTTGAGTGTCCGGAAAAGACATTGCTGGGATAGGAGTTGAAGTTAACATCTATCTAAATGTTTATTTATAACTATTTCACATACCTTTGAATAATAAACTTGTGTTCTTTCATTAAAAGAACATTGGCAACTTTGTGTGTGTGTAAGCAGACTGGCCAGCACAGTAACTGAATGACAAAAACATGGTCTATCAAGCCACGCTTCACTCTCTGGGATCTGATAGGTCCAGCCTCATCATTAGCTGGGCTTATAAAAGAAGGTATGTATTATACAATATGATAATAAAACAATGATTCTAGCGATAAGGGATTTGTCTAATGAATTCTATTAGATTTAAAATAATGATGGAAAAGGATAGACCAGATCTAAAAGTTGAAGTTCTAAATTGGAGAAAGGTTAATTTTGACGGTATTAGGCAAGAACTTTCAAAAGCTGATTGGGCGCTGATGTTCACAGGTAAAGGGACGGCTGGAAAATGGGAAGCCTTCAGAAATGGGATAATGAGAATCCAGAGAAAGTATATTCCTGTTAGGGTGAAAGGGAAGGCAGGTAGGTATAGGGAATGCTGGATGACTAAAGAAATTGAAGGTTTGGGTAAGAAGAAGAAGGAAGCATATGTCAGGTATAGACAGGATGGATCGAGTGAATCCTTAGAAGAGTATAAAGGCAGTAGGAGTATACTTAAGAGGGAAATCAGGAGGGCAAAAAGGGGACATGAGATACTTTGGCAAATAGAATTAAGGAGAATCCAAAGAGTTTTTACAAATATATTAAAGACAAAAGGGTAACGAGGGAGAGAACAGGGCCCCTTAAAGATCAGCAAGGCGGCCTTTGTGTGGAGCCGCAGAAAATGGGGGAGATACTAAATGAATATTTTGCATCAGTATTTACTGTGGAAAAGGATATTGAAGATATAGACTGTAGGGAAATAGATGGTGACATCTTGCAAAATGTCCAGATTACAGAGGAGGAAGTGCTGGATGTCTTGAAATGCATAAAAGTGGATAAATCCCCAGGACCTGATCAGGTGTACCCTAGAACTCTGTGGGAAGCTAGATGAGTGGTTGCTGGGCCACTTGCTGAGATATTTGTATCATCGATAGTCACAGGTGAGGTGCTGGAAGACTGGAGGTTAGCAAACGTTGTGCCACTGTTTAAGAAGGGTGGTAAAGACAAGCCAGGGAACTATAGTCCAGTGAGCCTGACCTCAGTGGTGGGCAGTTTGTTGGAGGGAATCCTGAGGGACAGGATGTCTATGTATTTGGAAAGGCAAGGACTGATTCGGGATATTCAGCGTGGGAAATCATGTCTCACAAACTTGATTGAGTTTTTTGAAGAAGTAACAAAGAAGATTGATGAGGGCAGAGCAGTAGATGTGATCTATATGGACTTCAGTAAGGTGTTTGACAAGGTTCCCCATGGGAGACTGATTAGCAAGGTTAGATCTCATGGAATACAGGGAGAACTAGCCATTTGGATACAGAACTGGCTCAAAGGTAGAAGACAGAGGGTATTGATGGAGGGTTGTTTTTCAGACTGGAGACCTGTGACCAGTGGAGTGCCACAAGGATCGGTGCTGGGTCCACTACTTTTTGTCATTTACATAAATGATTTGGATGCGAGCATAAGAGGTAAAGTTAGTAAGTTTGCAGATGACACCAAAATTGGAGGTGTAGTGGACAGCAAAGAGGGTTAACTCAGATTGCAACAGGATCTGGACCAGATGGGCCAATGGGCTGAGAAGTGGCAGATGGAGTTCAATTCAGATAAATGCGAGGTGCTGCATTTTGGGAAAGCAAATCTTAACAGGACTTATACACGTAATGGTAAGGTCCGAGGGAGTGTTGCTGAACAAAGAGACCTTGGAGTGCAGGTTCATAGCTCCTTGAAAGTGGAGTCGCAGGTAGATAGGATAGTGAAGAAGGCGTTTGGTATGCTTTCCTTTATTGGTCAGAGTATTGAGGACAGCAGTTGGGAGGTCATGTTGTGGCTGTACAGGACATTGGTTAGGCCGCTGTTGGAATATTGCATGCAATTCTGGTCTCCTTCCTATCAGAAAGATGTTGTGAAACTTGAAAGGGTTCAGAAAAGATTTACAAGGATGTTGCCAGGGTTGGAGGATTTGAGCTATAGGGAGAGGCTGAACAGGCTGGGGCTGTTTTCCCTGAAGCGTCGGAGGCTGAGGGGTGGCCTTATAGAGGTTTACAAAATTATGAGGGGCATGGATGGGATAAATAGGCAAAGTCTTTTCCCTGGGGTCGGGGAGTTCAGAACTAGAGGGCATAGGTTTACGGTGAGAGGGGAAAGATATAAAAGAGATCTACGGGGCAACGTTTTCACACAGAAGGTGGTATGTGTATGGAATGGGCTGCCAGAGGAAGTGGTGGGGGCTGGTACAATTGCAACATTTAAAAGTCATTTGGATGGGTATATGAATAGGAAGGGTTTGGAGGGATATGGGCCAGGTGCTGGCAGGTGGGACTAGATTGAGTTGGGATATCTGGTCGGCATGGACGGGTTGGACCGAAGGGTCTGTTTCCGTGCTGTACATCTCTATGACTCTATGAATGAATGAAGAGGGATTGAGCAGGTCAGGCCGATCCTCTCTGGAGTTTAGAAGAATGAGAGGAGATCGAATTGAGACATCGAAGCTGCTAAAAGGGATTGACAAATTTGACATAGAGAGGATGTTTCTTCATGTGGGACAAAGTAGAACATGAGGTGATAGATTTAGGATCCGGGGTAGCAGATTTAAAACAAAGATGGGGAGGAATTACTTCTCTCAAATGGTCGTGGATCTGTGGAATTCACTCTCCCAGAGCATGGAGGATGCTAGGACATCAAGGATATTGAAGGAGGAGACAGAAGGTTTTTAATTAGTACAGTAATGAGGTGAAAGGTTACAGAGAGCAGGCAGCAAAGTGGGGTTGAGGCCGAGATGAGATCTGCCATGATCGGATTGAATGGTGGAGCAGGCTTGTGGGGCCGAATGGCCTCCTGCTGCTCCGAGTTGTGTATTCTTCAATGTTTGGTCACCATCTGGAGAAGTAAGTCTGAATTTCTATATGAGACTCTGAAGAAAGCAGGATGCTGCTTAAAAGGAGGAAATTTAATTAGTTGCTGATGTTTGATCCACACGGGAGGAGCTATTAGCTCAATTAACTGGATGGGCAGCATGGTGGCCATCACTCAGGTGAAGGTGCTCAGGAAGCTGAAAGGTCTGAAGGTGGATAAACGTTGAACCAGATGGACCATACCCTGGGGTTCTGAAGGAGGGTGCTGTGGAGATGGTAGAGGGATTGGTGGTGATCTTTTAGGAATCACTGGAGTCAGGGAAGGTCCCAGAGGACTGGAAAGTGGCTGATGTTATTCCCCCTATTTCAGACGGGAGGGAGAACACAGGGAACTATAGGCTGGTTAGCCTGACGTTGGCCATTGGTAAGATTCATTATTTAGGATAAGATTACGGAGTAATTGAAGGTAAGGGATTAAGGGTTATGGCAGGTAAATGGAGCTGAGGCCACGAAAAGATCAGCCATGATCTTATTGAATGGTGGAGCACACCCCAGGGGCTAGATAATCTACTCCTGCTCCTGCTCCTTCGATTGTTCTTATGTAGCACTTGGACGTGGTCGATAAAATAGGGCAGAGTCAACATGGCTTCGTCAAGGGGCACTCATGCCTGACAAATTCTTTGAGGAGGTGATGAGCAATATAGACAAAGGAAAGCACGTGGACATGATCTATTTGGTTTTCCAGAAGGTCTTCGACAAGGTATCACACAGGAGGCTGATGGATAAGCTAAGAGCCCATGGTGTTCGGGGCAAGGTACTGCCATGGATAGAGGATTGACTGACTGACAGAAGGCAAAGAGTAGGGATAAAGTCGTCTTTTCCAAGATGGCATTATACATTAATGTTGTGGCTCTGTTCGCCGAGCTGGGAATTTGTGTTACAGACGTTTCGTCCCCTGTCTAGGTGACACCCTCAGTGCTTGGGAGCCTCCTGTGAAGCGCTTCTGTGATCTTTCCTCCGGCATTTATAGTGGCTTGTCTCTGCCGCTTCCGGTTGTCAGTTGCTGTCCGCTGCAGTGGCCGGTATATAGGGTCCAGGTCGATGTGTTTGTTGATAGAATCTGTGGATGAGTGCCACGCCTCTAAGAATTCCCTGGCTGTTCTCTGTTGGCTTGCCCTATAATAGCAGTGTTGTCCCAGTCGAACTCATGTTGCTTGTCATCTGCGTGTTGGCTACTAACGATAGCTGGTTGTTTCATTTAGTGACCAGCTATCCTTAGTAGCCACACATGCAGATGACAAGCAACACGAATTCGACTGGGACAACACTACTATTATAGGGCAAGCCAAACAGAGAACAGCCAGGGAATTCTTAGAGGCGTGGCACTCATCCACAGATTCTATCAACAAACACATCGACCTGGACCCAATATACCGACCACTGCAGCGGACAGCAACTGACAACCGGAAGCAGCCGATTCAAACCAGTACAAATGCCGGAGGAAAGATCACAGAAGCACTTCACAGGAGGTTCCCAAGCACTGAGGATGTCACCTAGACAGGGGACGAAATGTCTGTAACACAAATTCCCAGCTCGGCGAACAGAACCACAACAATGAGCACCCGAGCTACAAATCTTCTCACAAACTTTATACATTAATGATCTGAACAGAGGAACTGAGGGCATTGTTGTGAAGTTTGCAGATGACACAAAGATAAGGGAGAGACAGGTAGTGTTGAGGAAGTCGGCCTGCAGAAGGAATTGAACAGGCTGTGAGAGTGAGCTAAGAAGTGGCAGATGGAATACAATGTGGGAAAGTGTGAGGTTATGCACTTTGATAGGAAGAATACAGGTGTAGAATATATTTTAACTGGAGAAATGTTTTGGAAATCTGAAGCACAGAAGGGCTGGAGTAGTTCAAAATTTTCAGGTTCAGTTGGTAGTTAGGAGGGGCCATGCAATGTTAGCATTCATTTCAAGAAACCCAGAATACAGAGGTGTACTGCTGAGGCTGTATAAGGTTCTGGTCAGACTGCATTTGGAATATCGTGAGCAGTCTAGGGTCCCGAATCTAACGAAGGATGTGCTGGCCGGGAGGGGTTCCAGAGGAAGTTGACAGAGACTGACCCTGGGATGAAGGGTTTGTCATGTGAGGAGCGATTGAGGACTCTGGGACTGGACTCAATGGAGGTTAAAAGGATGGGGGGGGGATCTAATTGAAACTTACAGAACACTGAGGGGCCCTGGATAGAGTGAATGTGGAGAAGATGTTTCCACCAGGAGGAGAGACTAGGGTTGAGGGCACAGCGTCAGAGTGAAGGGACGACCCTTCAGAACGGAGATGAGGAGCAATTTCTTCAGCCAGAGGGTGGGGACTCTGTGAGACTCATTGCTGCAGAGGGCTGTGCAGGATAAGTCACTGAGTGTATTTAAGACAGAAGTAGGTAGGGTTTTGATTAATAAGGGGATCAAGGGTTGCATGGAGATTGCAGGAGGGAGGACTTGAAAAATGTGTCAGCTGTAATTGAATGGCATAGCAGACTCAATGGACTGAATGGCCTAATTCTGTCTCTGTATTGTTTGGTCCAGTAGGGTTCAGAATAACAGCAACAGCACGGTTTTATGTGGGGCTCCCTCAGCACTGACCCTCCGACAGTGAGGCACTCCCTCAGCACTGACCATCCAACAGTGTAGCACTCCCTCAGCACTAACCCTCTGACAGTGCGGCACTCCCTCGGCACTAACCCTCTGACAGTGCGGCACTCCCTCAGCACTGACCCTCCAACAGCGCGGCACTCCCTCAGCATTGAACCTCCGAAAGTGCGGCACTCCCTCAGCACTGACCCACCAACAGTGCGACACTCCCTCAGCACTGACCCTCCAAAAGTGCGGCACACCCTCAGCACTGACCCTCCGGCAGTGTCCAATCCCTCAGCACTGACCCTCCAACAGCACGGCATTCCCTCAGCACTGACCCTCCAACAGTGCGGCACTACCTCAACACGGACCCTCTGACTGTGCGGCACTCCCTCAGCACCGACCCTCCGACAGTGTGGCACTCCCTCAGCACTGACCCTCTGACTGTGCAGCACTCCCTCAGCACGGACCCTCCGACAGTGCGACACTACCTCAGCACGGACCCTCCGACAGTGCCCAATCCCTCAGCACTGACTCTCCAGCAGCGCGGCACTAACTCAGCACTGAACCTCCGAAAGTGCGGCACTCCCTCAGCACTGACCCTCCAAAAGTGCGGCATTCCCTCAGCACTGACCCTCCGACAGCACGGCATTCCCTCAGCACTGACCCTCCAACAGCACAGCATTCCCTCAGCACTGACCCTCCAACAGTGCGGCACTACCTCAACACGGACCCTCTGACTGTGCGGCACTCCCTCAGCACGGACACTCTGAGTGTGAGGCACTCCCTCAGCACGGACCCTCCGACAGTGCGACACTACCTCAGCACGGACCCTCTGACTGTGCTGCATTCCCTTAGCACGGACCCTCCAACAGTGCGGCGTTCCCTCAGAACTGACCCTCCGATAGTGGGACACTCCCTCAGCACTGACCCTCCGACAGTGGCCAATCCCTCAGCACTGACTCTCCAACAGTGTGGCACTCCCTCAGCACTGACCCTCTGACAGTGTGGCACTCCCTCAGCACCGACCCTCCGACAGTGTGGCACTCCCTCAGCACTGAACCTCCGAAAGTGCGGCACTCCCTCAGCACTGACTCTCCTACAGTGCAGCATTCCCTCAGCACGGACCCTCTGACAGTGCGGCATTCCCTCAGCACGGACCCTCCAACAAGTACGACACTCCCTCAGCACTGACTCTCCAATACCGCGGCACTCCCTCAACACGGACCCTCTGACTGTGCGGCACTCCCTCAGCACTGACCCTCCGACAGTGTGGCACTCCCTCAGCACGACCCTCTGACTGTGTGGCACTCCCTCAGCACAGACCCTCTGACTGTGCGCCACTCCCTTAGCACTGACCCTCCAACAGTGCGGCACTCCCTTAGCATGGACCTCCGACTGTATGGCCCTCCCTCAGCAGTGACCCTCCAACAGTGCGGCACCCCCTCAGCACAGACCCTCTGACTGTGCGCCACTCCCTCAGCACTGACCCTCCAATAGTGCGGCACTCCCTTAGCATGGACCTCTGACTGTGCGGCACTCCCTCAGCACCGACCCTCCGACAGTGCGGCATTCCCTCAGCACGGACCCTGTGACTGTGTGGCACTCCCTCAGCATGGACCCTCCGACAGTGCGACACTACCTCAGCACGGACCCTCTGACTGTGCTGCATTCCCTCAGCACTGACCCTCCAACAGTGCAGCACTCCCTCAGCACTGACCCTCCGACAGTGCAGCACTCCCTCAGCACTGACCCTCCGACAGTGCGGCACTCCCTCAGCACTGACCCTCCGACAGTGCGGCACTCCCTCAGCACTGACCCTCCGACAGTGCGGCACTCCCTCAGCACTGACCCTCCGACAGTGCGGCACTCCCTCAGCACTGACCCTCCGACAGCACGGCATTCCCTCAGCACTGACCCTCCAACAGTGCGGCACTACCTCAACACGGACCCTCTGACTGTGCGGCACTCCCTCAGCACCGACCCTCCGACAGTGTGGCACTCCCTCAGCACGGACCCTCCGACAGTGCGACACTACCTCAGCACGGACCCTCTGACTGTGCTGCATTCCCTTAGCACGGACCCTCCAACAGTGCGGCGTTCCCTCAGAACTGACCCTCCGATAGTGCGACACTCCCTCAGCACTGACCCTCCGACAGTGGCCAATCCCTCAGCACTGACTCTCCAACAGTGTGGCACTCCCTCAGCACTGACCCTCTGACAGTGTGGCACTCCCTCAGCACTGACACTCCAACAGCGTGGCACTCCCTCAGCACTGAACCTCCGAAAGTGCGGCACTCCCTCAGCACTGACCCTCCAACAGTGCGGCACTCCCTCAGCACGGACCCTCCAAAAAGTACGGCACTCTCTCAGCACTGACTCTCCAATACCGCGGCACTCCCTCAACACGGACCCTCTGACTGTGCGGCACTCCCTCAGCACTGACCCTCCGACAGTGTGGCACTCCCTCAGCACGACCCTCTGACTGTGTGGCACTCCCTCAGCACAGGCCCTCAGACTGTGCGCCACTCCCTCAGCACTGACCCTCCAATAGTGCGGCACTCCCTTAGCATGGACCTCTGACTGTGTGGCCCTCCCTCAGCAGTGACTCTCCAACAGTGCGGCACTCCCTCAGCACAGACCCTCTGACCGTGCGCCACTCCCTCAGCACTGACCCTCCGACAGTGTGGCATTCCCTCAGCACGGACCCTGTGACTGTGTGGCACTCCCTCAGCATGGACCCTCCGACAGTGCGACACTACCTCAGCACGGACCCTCTGACTGTGCTGCATTCCCTCAGCACTGACCCTCCAACAGTGCAGCACTCCCTCAGCACTGACCCTCCAACAGTGTGGCACTCCCTCAGCACTAACCCTCTGACAGTGCGGCACTCACTCAGCACTGAACCTCCGAAAGTGCGGCACTCCCTCAGTACTGACCCTCCAACAGTGCGGCAGTCCCTCAGCACGGACCCTCCAACAAGTACGGCACTCCCTCAGCACTGACTCTCCAATACCGCGGCACTCCCTCAGCACTGACCCTCCAACAGCACGGCACTCCCTCAGCACTGACCCTCCAACAGTGCGGCACTACCTCAACACGGACCCTCTGACTGTGCGGCACTCCCTCAGCACTGACACTCCGACAGTGCAGCACTCCCTCAGCACTGACCCTCCGACAGTGCAGCACTCCCTCAGCACTGACCCTCCGACAGTGCCCACTCCGTCAGCACTGACCCTCCAACAGTGCAGCACTCCCTTAGCATGGACCCTCTGACAGTGTGGCACTCCCTCAGCACTGACCCTCCGACAGTGCGGCACTCCCTCAGCACTGACCCTCCGACAGTGCGGCACTCCCTCAGCACTGACCCTCCGACAGTGCGGCACTCCCTCAGCACTGACCCTCCGACAGTGCGGCACTCCCTCAGCACTGACCCTCCGACAGTGCGGCACTGAATTACTCGGTACTGTGCCGGTAGTGAGAGTGTACATTATGAGCTCAATGTCTGGATTGAGATTTGAACCCACTGCCTCCTGCCTGACTCAGGTTTGTTTAAAACAGGCTTTAATCACTCTGAGTCAAGTTCACAATGATGCTGGAAAAGCACAGCAGGCCAGGCAGCATTCGAGGAGCAGGAGAATCTACGTTTTGGGCAAAAGCCTTTCACCAGGAATGAGGCAGAGAGTCTCGGAGGTGGAGAGATAAATGTGGGGTAAGGGGGAGATAAAGGTAGCTGAGAGTGCAATAGGTGGATGGAGGTGGAGGTAAAGGTGATAGGTCAGAGAGGAGGGTGCAGCGGATGGGTGGGAAGGGAGATTGGCAGGTAGGACATGTCATGGGGACGGTGCTGAGCTGGAAGGTTGGAACTGGGGTAAGGCGGGGGGGACGGCAAATGAGGAAACTGGTGAAGTCCACATTGACGCCCTGGGGTTGAGCGGTCCCGAGACGGAAGATGAGGTGTTCTTCCTCCAGGCGTCAGGTGCTGAGGTAGTGGCGATGGAGGAGGTCCAGGACTTGCATGTCCCTGGTAGAGTGGGAGGGGGAGTTGAAATGTTTGGCCACGGGGCAGTGGGGTTGATTGGTGCGGGTGACTCGGAGATGTTCTCTGATCACTCTAAGTTGTGTTTCTGAAGCTAAATCTTTTCTGTGTGTCCGGAATGTGGAGACTAATATACCGTTCTCATTCAGTTTAACTGAAGTCAGCTCCAACCTCTGTGTGAGGGTTGGTGTCCTGTGGAGGTGCTGTAAGTGTGCTGGTTCCTGTTGGGCTGTGTTCAGGCGCAGTGCATTTGTGAACTTTCTAAACTTTGCAGCAATCAGTGTTTGAGCTAACCCCTGTGTGCTCCCTCCTTACAAAGGATTTGATTTGGAGGAGCTGGTGTTGGACTGGGGTGGACAAAGTTAAAAATCACACAACACCAGGTTATAGTCCAAGCGGTTTATTTGGAAGCACTAGCTTTCGGAGCGCTGCTCCTTCATCAGGCGGATGTAGAACAGGACCATACAACACAGAATTTATAGCAAAAGTGTTACAGTGTCATGGAGCTGTAATGATTTATTAAACAAATTTAGATTAAGTATTTCATCTATAAGAATGGGCATGTTAGTTTCAGTTCTTTAATATGTCAATCCCAGAACTCTTTTTAGGTAACATTCTCAAGATAACTTCAGTTTTTCTAACATTAGGTGCCATCACACTCAGGCATTAAGGTGCAAGGTTAAAGTCTGTCTGTGTCTCAATGTTGAGTCAGACTGGTGCTATTTCTAATGTGGGGCTTACAGAACCTTACATGGATTTGTGCAGTTTTTGAGCAAAGTAAAATTTAATTCTGCAAATACATTCCATAAACCTATATGTGTGCGCATGCAGGAGAGACAGAATGAGTGTGTGTATGTGACATGCATGTGGGTTGGTTGTATGTGAGATTGTGTGTACTTGTGTGTGTTGAGTGATGGGATACAAGCCTGTGAGAGGGTGCATGGGTGAGTGTGTGGAGGGGTGCATGTATGTGCATGAGAGAGCTTGTGTATGAAAGATGGTCATGTTAGTATGTAGGAATGTGTATGTGGGTGTCTGTGTGGTGGAGTGGGGTCACCTGTAGTGTGACATGAGCCCGAGGTCCTGGTTGAGACCATCCCCATGGGTACCGAACTCGGCTCTCAGCCTCTGCTTGGCCACCCTGCATTGTTGCTTGTCCCGAAGTCCACCTTAGAGGATGGTCACCTGAAAGTCTGAGGGTGAATATCACGGACCGCTGAAGTGTTCTCCAACTGGGAGGGAACACCATTCATCCATTGCCACAGTCTCTGCTCGGTCTTGCCAATGTACCATGCGTCAGGTCATCCTTGCCTGCAGTGTATGAGATAGATCATGTTGGCTGAGTCATCAGTACTCACCGCATACGTGGTGGGTGGTGTGCCCACATGTAATGGTGGTATTTGTGTCGACACTCTGACACGTCTTGCAGTGGTTACTGTGACAGGGTTGTACAGTTTTATGGTCGATGTTGTACAAAGGATTTGATACGGTCTGGAGAAACTAACTCCTCTGGTTATGGGAAGGGAGAAAGTGCTGTCTAGAATGGGCGGGGTGGGGGGGGCGCAAGTGGGCAGTGTAGTGGCGAATGGAAATACATCCTTGCATAAAGGATAGTGAAACTCTGGCAGTATCTCCCCCAAAAATGCTGCATTCAACTAATGAACCTAACAAGGAATGGTTCCTCTACAGGTCGGAGGATGCTCAGTGGGTGGACAGAGGTAGATTACTGAAGAAACAAAACCAGAAATTGCTGGAGAGGCTCAGCTGGTCTGTCAGCATCTGTGGACAGAGTCAGAGTTAACATTTTGGGTTGAGTGACCCTTCCTCAGAACTCTGTTTTCTAACTGGCATAAAGCATCAGAGGAATCGCAGATTCAAATGAGAGGAACTGGATCAGGAGGAGGAAAGACAGAGTCAAGGTAAGGGGAGATGAGTTCTGAGGAAAGGTCACTTGACCTGAAACATTAGCTCTGATTTCTCTCCTCAGATGCTGCCAGACATGCTGAGCTTTTCCAGCAATTTCTAATTTTGCCTTTAATCTTTTCCATGTATAAATGAACATATCTTAGTACAAATAATGCTGCAAACAAAGACCCTGAAATAGAAACACTGAAACAGACATTCATATTTGACTAAAGCACCAAAGGATATTCTATGTGTGTACACACACACACACACACACACACACACACACACAGCCTTCCTCACCCCTCTCCCCACCCCTTGTCATGTGGGAATTCAGGTGATTTGAGAGATGGTTGACACTGTCTCCTTTCAGTAACTACCCCAAGGCTGATCTGTACTCCACCACCATACCATCGTTATCCATCAGAGCCTTGGGAGCTGCCCAGAATCTGTCGCACGTTTGCAGACTCAAAACTACTTGCATTGATGGGAAATTTAAGAACTTTGGATAATGAAAGCTGATTTCTCATTTGGATCCCACTCAATCTGAACTCCCCATCTTGCTCACTGTCCAGTGCAGCTCGGATCACCTGCGAGCTGTGTGCTGGAATGTGGCTCAGCAGTATTTACACTCTTCCCCACACACTGCAGGGCCACGTTTGGAAAGTGATGATTGTTGTATGTAAACAAACACTGCTGGCTGGCTGTTTCTTTCATATTAATTTTTGGCATTTAACTGTTGAGGATTTTATGTTCAAAGAACGCATATGTTTCATTTCCACTCAAACCCTGAGTAAGGAAGTTCCGAGATGCAGGCAAGCAGATTAGACTGAGTATAAGCTTTCTATTTATAAACTCTTTGGAAGATTTTATGAGATTAAAGGTGCTATATAAAAGCAAGTAGTTGCTGTGATCCTTGGATTTACTCCCCACGGTTACATTCACATTCGGCAAATGAAACTTCACATGGAAAGGAATCTACTATTTGAATAATAAAAACACAGAGTGCTATAGAAACTCAGTAGGTCTGATAGAGTGTAGAGAATGTGAGGACTGCAAATACTAGAGAGTCAGAGACAAAACGTGTGGTGCTGGAAGAGCACAGCAGGTCAGGCAGCTTCCGAGGAGCAGGAGAGTCGACATTCCGGTCATAAGCAGTCCTGATGAAACGCTCATGCCTGAAACGTCGACCCTCCTGCTCCTCATCTGCTGCAGACTTGCTGTGTTTTTTCCAGCGCCACACATTTTTACATTTTCATTCATGTCAACAGGGAAAGAGTTAATATTTCAAATCCAGTATGACTCTTCAACAGAACTCCAACTCAGAACTCCAGTCATAACCAGACTTGAAACGTTAACTCTGTTTCCCCAGCATTTTGTTTTGAATTCAGATTGCCACCGTCTACAGTACCTTGGAGTTATCTGGTATTCCAGTGAATGGATTCATAAAAAGCCCATTGAGGTGAAGCTCTAGGATGCCTTTCTTTGGATTTTCTGGCTGGGCCCAGTAATTATTGCCCCCTGAGAAAGTGGGGGTGAGCTGCCTTTTTGAACTGCTACAGTCCATGTGCTGTGGGTCAACTCACAATACCCTTAGGGAGGGAATTCCAGGATTTTGACCCAGCGACGGTGAGGGAATGTTGATACATTTCCAAGTCAGGATGAAGCGTGGCTTGGAGGGGAACTTGCAGAGAATGGTCTTTTGTCACAGTCTACTCAGACCCCTTGGCATCATGGTAGCCCACAAACCCACCAACACACTAAAACAGCAGCTAATGAACTTGAAAGACCCTATACAGACAATGAGCAAAACTAACCTCATTTACAAAATACTGTACAAGAACTGTAACAAACACTACATTGGACAAACAGGCAGAAAACTAACCACCAGGATACATGAACACCAACTAGCCAATAAAGACATGACCCTCTCTCACTGGTATCCTCATATACGGATGAGGAAGGACACCGCTTCGACTGGGACAACACATCCATCCCAGGACAAGCCAAACAAAGATATGCCGGAGAATTCCTAGAAGCATGGCATTCCAACCAGAATTCCATCAACAAACACATCGAGTTAGACCTCATCTATCACCCCCTGAGAAAAGGGACAGGAAGTGACTTCACCACAGGAAATAACATCACTACAGGAAATGACATCATCAACCCAAAGAAACCCAAACATATAAATGGAAAGCAGGAATTTTCAGCATTGCTTCGTATGTGGCCCACTGAAGATATCACCTGTAAGGTAACAAAACATCTGGAAATGAACCTTTCAGCTCAGCTAGCAAACCTACATCCAAAACCTCAACTTGAGCTACAAATCTCAAAACTCGATAAGAGAATGGTCATAGAGATGTACAGCATGGAAACCGACCCTTCAGTCCAACCCGTCCATGCTGACCAGATATCTTAACCTAATCTAGTCCTACCTGCCAGCACCTGGCCCATATCCCTCTAAACCCTTCCTATTTATATACCCATCCAGATGCCTTTTAAATGTTGCAATTGTACCAGCCTCCACCACATCCTCTGGCAGTACATTTCATACACTGTACCACCTTCTGAGTAAAAAGGTTGCCCCTTAGGTCCCTTTTATATCTTTCCCCATTCACCCAAAACCATGCCCTCTAGTTCTGGACTCCCCAATCCCAGGGAAAAGATTGGATATTTATCCTATCCATGCCCCTCATGACTTTATAGACCTCTATAAGTTCACCCTCAGCCTCCGACGTTCCAGGGAAAACAGCCCCAGCCTGTTCAGCCTTTCCTTATAGCTCAAATCCTCCACCCTGGCAACATTCTTGTAAATCTTTTCTGAACCCTTTCAAGTTTAACCACATCCTTCCGATAGGAAGGAGACCAGAATTGCATGCAATATTCCAAAAGTGGCTTAACCAATGTCCTGAAACATATACTCCCAACTCCTATAATCAACGCTCTGACCAATAAAGGAAAGCATACCAAAACCTTCTTCACTATTCTATCTACCTGCAACTCTACTTTCAAGGAACCATGAACCTGCACTCCAAGGTCTCTTTGTTCAGCATCACTCCCCAGGACCTTACCATTAAGTTTATAAATCCTGGCCTGATTTGCCTTTCCAAAATGCAGCACCTCACATTTATCTAAATTAAACTCCCATCTTCCATTCCTCGATCCATTGACCTATCTGATCAAGATCCCGTTGTACTCTGAGATAACCTCCTTCACTGGCAACTACTCCTCCAATGTTGGTGTCATCTGCAAATTTACCAACTACACCTCCTATATTCACATCCAAATCATTTTGAATCTGCTTTCCTTGTCCTTCTCCATGGAAGATACTATCTGATGATTCCTGGAGCTTGTATTGTAGGTAGTCCACACTGCTGCTACTGAGCCTCGGTGCTGGAGGGAGTGGATGAGATGCCAATCAATGGAAGCTGCTTTGTCCTGGATGGTGTCGAGCATCTTGAGTGTTGTTGGAACTGCCCCCATCCAGGCAAGTGGGGAGTATTCCATCACACTCCTGACCTGTGCCTCGTAGATAGTGGACATGCTTTGGGGAGTCAGGAAGTGAGTGACTCACTGCAGTATTCCTTGCATCTGACCTACTTTTGTGGTCATTGTGTCTATATGAATTACTGGTCAATGGTAACCCCATAATGTTGGTAGTGGGGGGGATTCAGTTATGGAGATGCCATTGAAAGTAAAGGCTGATCGTTAGATCATCTCTTGTTGGAGATGGTCATTGTCTGGCGCTTGTGTGACCCAAATGTTTCTTGCCAGCATGATGAATGTTATTCAGGTCTTGCTGCATTCGGACATGAGTGCTTCAGTACATGAGGAGCTGGGAATGGTACTGAAACATTGCATAATAACCATTAGTGAACAGCCCTGATTATGACCTTATGATGGAGGGAAGGTCATTGCTGAAGCAGTTGAAGATGGTTGGGTCTAGGACACTATCCTGAGGAACTCCTGCAGAGACATCCTGGAGCTGAAATGACTCACCTCAAACACCAACAATCATCTTCCTATGTGTCAGGTAATGACTCCATCCACCTGATTCCAGTTTTGCTCAGGCTCCCTAATGCCACACTCAGTCAAATGCAGCCTGGATGTCAAAGGCAGTCTCTTGACTCACCTCTGAAATTCAATTCTTTTGTCTGTATTCTTGAAGCCGCAATTCAATAAGCAAATCTTGGCATGAAGCAATCCACGTCGAGCACGCAGGATTCTGAAGTCTCTGGGATTGTAAAGAAATGTATAGCAAGAAGCTTTTTCTCCAGAGTGGGGGCCTCAATTACTAGGGGTCACGAGTTCAAGGTGAAAGGGGGAAAGGTTTAAGGGAGATATGCATAGAAAGTTCTTTACGCAGAGGGTGGTGGGTGACTGGAATGCATTGCCAGCGGAGGTGGTAGAGGCAGGCACGATTGGGTCATTTAAGATGTATCTAGACAGATATATGAATGGGCAGGGAGCAGAGGGATACAGACCCTTAGAAAATAGGTGACAGGTTTAGATAGAGGATCTGGATAGGCACAGGCTTGGAGGGTCAAAGGGCCTGTTCCTGTGTTGGAATTTTCTTTGTTCTTTGTTCTATACAAACAGAAGTTTTAAAACAAATATTTCAGAATGTAGCAAGGCTTATCTAGTCAATATACCTGGGGACAAAATCTAAGAGACAGTGATATCTTCAATCTGAAGTGTAACAATAGGTATGTGTCAAATTATTAAGAATAAATTATTTGAATTGTAAAATTGAAGAGTACAGGAGGTGACCAAACAGCTATCGAGTCTGCTTCATGATGGAATAAACCTGCTGTGCATAAAACTCTTGTGCAAGCTAATAAATAGTGAAGAATTACATTATTTGTGAGCATTCATTCTCTGACATAATAAAAAGATTGCTATTTTAAATTTAAACTCAACATCATTTTAAAATAAACCATTCTGAAATATTTTCCTTGAGCAGAGCAGTAGCAATAGACCCTAGCATTTCCCCACCATCAATCACAGACACAGTCAGACTTTCAATCAACTGAAGCACTTCTCTGATGTGATGTGACACTCAGTAGGCACCAACCCTGCCCAAGTTTCACCTGCAAGTTTAACAAGCCCTGTGGTGGGTGTTGTTTCTGCAACTGGGCTTCTTCAATTTGACCTGACTCTCAGTTCACACCCAACTCCACCCAAGTTTCATACTGGTTCGTTCAATTTTACACAGTTCACAAATATATTTTCAATCTGGTTTTAATGTGAACAAACTTGAAAAAATATAATATGACCCGGAATAATGAGTGAACAGGATAAGATTAAAACGTAAGCTAGCATCCCACAAGAGTCACAAAGACGGTTTAGGAAATTCCAAACAGGAAAGATGCGAAACAGTTCAGAAGAGATTAATTTCTCGTCCAACATCGCAGACCTTGGAAAGGCAGCTATCAGACTGGATTAAAATGTCATTCAGACGACCTGTTCAACATCACATGCTGCGAATGACAAATCAAACTAAGAGGATGATGAAAGACAAGTCTTTGCATCCTGAGGCATTTCAGTCTGTGCTCTTTATGCAGTCACCTCAGGTGAGTTGGAGTCTCTCTCAACCCCTCTCTCACTCACTCCAGTGAACCAACATGTTGATTTGTCCAAAACTAACAGTGGCTCCTTGATACACACCAGTCGAGAGGTGTCAATTAAATACGCCTGCGTTTGGCTCCACTGGGGCTGGAGGGGTTACTGCTCACGCTCAGAAGGTTCACAGTGGCTCGGTTCCTTTTCCGCTTGTCGATTACCTCCTTAGTCCCAAGCTCACCGGCTACCAGCGTTCTCTCCTTCACTGCTGGCTTCTCCATCATCTTCATGTTACCTGGACATGCAAGAATCAAAATCAATCATTGTTCAAGAAAGATTGAATCATTTCCACAAGATACATTCAAAGCCAATACTCAAATTAATTGCATTGCTGCGTTACATTTTTGACAATTTGTTTTTGCAGTTATAGCCATTTGCCATTGCAGACTATGTTTCATGTCAATGCATCGATAATAATGACTAGGTCAATAAGTAGCACACTCATCGAGACAGAGTTCACAATGCAGGGTGGCATAAGCGCAGAGTAATGGAGAGCGCCGCACTGTCGGAAGGTTAGCACCGAGGGAGTGCTGCACTGTTGGAGGGTCAGCGCCGAGGGAGTGCCGCACTGTCGGAGGGTCAGCGCCGAGGGCGTGCCGCACTGTCGGAGGGTCAGCGCCGAGGGCGTGCCACACTGTCGGAGGGTCAGCGCCAAGGGCGTGCCACACTGTCGGAGGGTCAGCGCCGAGGGAGTGCTACACTGTCAGAGGGTCATTGCTGAGGGAGTGCCAGTGTCAGAGGGTCAATGCTGAGGGAGCGGACACTGTCGGACAGTCAGCGCTAAGGGACTGCTGCACTATCGGAGGGTCAGTGCTGAGGGAGTGCTGCACTATCGGAGGGTCAGTGCTGAGGGAGTGCTGCACTGTCAGAAGATCTGTACTGAGGGAGTGCTGCATAGTTAGAAGGTCAGTGCTGAGGGAGTGGGCACTGTCGGAGGATCACAGCTGTTCTAATGGAGGTGCCTTCCTCAGATAAATTGCCCCTGGATCTTGTGTAATATTTAATTTTCAACGAACATTATCTAAAGTGACTACCTCCATGTTTATGTGATGCTGTTTATGGGACCTTCCAGCCTCCTGCTTCACAGCTGCAACTAATTGAAACACATGACGTTATGTAACAGAACATACCAAATGTTTGAAATGAACGATGATATCTGTCTGCAACGCTGTGTCAAACTTTGTCCATTATTAATTTGGTTGGACATGCAGATGGTGTCACACCCTGAATGGAGTGATTGCAGATCTCCAGAGATGAGGATGTGGGAGTGTCTGTCCCACACCAGCTTTCCTGGCAGGAAGGAAGGCTGTGCCCTTTGCTGGTTGGCCACGTGTAACTGGAAGCCGCTTGGAAATGTCTTGATTCAAATCCTAATGAGCTCTACTTGGGGGTGGTGTGGAGGCTTGTGTGGACAAGAAAATAGCAGCATGGACCAGTTGGTGGGTCTGTGCTGTACATTCTGTAGCAAGCAATTAAAAGTAATTGTATGAATCTGTAAACTACCCTCAATCACCAGAACAATCACATAACATGACTGGTGTGGGAAACAAGACCAATCTTTTAGCTTTGTTCAATGCTGATGAACAGTCATTGGACTGGAAACATTAAGCTGTGTTTCTCTCCCCACAGATGGCGCCAGACCTGCTGAGTTTGGCCATTAATTTCTGGTTTTGTTTACTATGGGGTAATCTTATGGAGTTACTGAGACATCATGTCATCTCCCAACCTGCCTGTAGAGTCTGTGCACCCTGGGGTGGAAGTGTTTAGCCTGCCTGAGTTGTCAGGCGGACCGAGTCTCAGACAGTGTCAGCAGGGTATGACACTGAGAATTCCATGGCCATGTCAGTCAGAGCACATACACAAACAGTTTGCAGAGACCGTGCTGTCTGAGTGTCCCCTCTGAACCTGATACAAACGTTATATGTCCCTAATGCTCAGGACCAGCTCACTGAACATAGATTCTTCATTTACCATCTAGGGAAGTTCACCATGCATTTAAAAGAAGGCTTTACTGTACTCGCTTCAGGTCTTTCTCAGCTTAGCTCCATCTCACTTTGACGCTGAAGCAGAGAGTTGAATAGACCGGGTACGTACCCTCGTCAGCAAGTGGCTGCTCCAGCAACTCCTCTTTGTGTTCATCCTTCAGTTCTTCCTCTGGTCCACTCTTGCCTGTGGTTGAAGATTCAAAACATCACCCACCAAATTCATAAAGTGAAACCAAGGGTTGACAATGACCCCTGCACTGGAGAGTGCGTGTGAGAGAGAGAGAGAGTGTGTATGCGAGTGTGAGAGTGAGAAAGAGACAGAGGGAGAGAGAGTGTGTATGTGAGGAGAGGGAGAGAGACACACACACTGTGTGTGTGTGTGTGTGTGTGTGTGTGTGTGTGTGGGGTGGGGGATGGGGAGGGTTGAGTGGGTGTGGTGTGTCAGCTATCCCCGCACATACGTCGGGTGACCATGACAGTTGCAGAAAGTGAGGACTGCAGATGCTGGAGACCAGAGTCGAAAAATGTGGTGCTGGAAAAGCACAGCAGGTCAGGCAGCATCCAAGAAGCAGGAGAGTCGACGTTTCAGGCATAGCCTTTTGTTCTGATGGATTTTCCTGCTCCTTGGATGCTGCCTGACCTGCTGTGCTTTTCCAACGCCACACTGTCTGACTCTGGCCATGACAGTTGTGAGGTTCAGTCCTCACTGTGGTTTTCTGGTATACAGGATTGTAACTGAGGTGGGTTAGAAATGTGAACTTTACAGAGCCACAAGCCCAGGAACGAATAAATCTGCTTGTCCACAGCTCCATACCTTCTTTTACTTCATGAATAATGTCTTCAGGAAGAACAAAATTCCGCTCGCCATTTGGGAAAGGGAGGATTTCTGATTCGTGCTGGAAAACAATGGATAACAAAGGAACCTAAACTGAGAAAACAACAGTTATAAAGTCCTTCACGTAGAAAATCTTTGCAAAGTGCTTCAGATGAACACAATGCAAACGTCAGTCCTGTGAAGTATGCTGCGTTGTTGTACTAAGGTGCTATATGAATGTAAATTTTGTTGGCGATAGAAGACAAATGGCTTGCAGTAAAATGACACTTTGCAAACCTTCAATTCCTCTCTCCAAAATGTGAATGGTGCTGATAATTATAGCACCTTGCATTGAGTAAGCATTTTTAACATTGCAAAGGGTCCCCAAGCATGGAGGAACAAAGAAATGGGAATCCCTGACTGTGGGGGAAGGTTCGCTGAAAGTCTGGTCACTGAGGGTGCAATAAACAACTGGGGCAAAGCGTTTAGATTCAAGGGATTGGAGTGTCCAGCTTTTGGTTACCTTTCCACCTCTATCCTCATGTGCATCAGTGTCAGTTTTTGTTGATAACTGCTCCTGTGAAAAGCCACAGATCGTTAAAACTGAGTGACCCATGACTAATTTCTAATCTCGATTAATGTAATAAGCTTTCACACTAGGTAACAGTTTTAAAAGGTCTCTATGTTGCGCTCTGGGAATCAGTGACATAGCCAGCATTTATTCCCCATGTCGGAATCTGGGAATCAGTGACATAGCCAGCATTTATTCCCAACGTCAGGATCTGGGAATCACTGACACGGCCAGCATTTATTCCCCATGTCGGAATCTGGGAATCAGTGACACAGCCAGCATTTATTCCCCATGTTGGGATCTGGGATCACTGACACAGCCAGCATTTATTCCCCACGTCAGGATCTGGGAATCAGTGACAAGGCCAGCTTTTATTCCCCATGTCGGGATCTGGGAGTCAGTGACACGGCTAACATTTATTTCCCGTGTCGGAATCTGGGATCAGTGACAAGGGCAGCATTTATTCCCCATATCGGGATCTGGGAATCAGTGACACAGCCAGCATTTATTCCCCATGTCGGGATCTGGGAATCACTGACACGGCCAACATTTATTCCCCATGTCAGGATCTGGGAATCAGTGACACGGCCAGCATTTATTCCCCATGTCGGGATCTGGGAATCAGTGACACGGCCAGCATTTATTTCCCAAGTCGGAATCTGGGAATCAGTGACAAGGCCAGCATTTATTCCCCATGTCGGAATCTGGGAATCAGTGACACAGCCAGCATTTATTCCCCAAGTCAGGATCTGGGAATCAGTGACACGGCCAGCTTTTATTCCCCATGTCGGGATCTGGGAATCAGTGACACAGCCAGTTTTTATTCCCCATGTCGGAATCTGGGATCACTGACACGGCCAGCTTTTATTCCCCATGTCGGAATCTGGGATCACTGACACGGCCAGCATTTATTCCCCACGTCGGGATCTGGGAATCAGTGACACAGCCAGCTTTTATTCCCCATGTCGGGATCTGGGAATCAGTGACACGGCCAGCATTTATTCCCCATGTCGGGATCTGGGAATCAGTGACACGGCCAGCATTTATTTCCCAAGTCGGAATCTGGGAATCTGTGACAAGGCCAGCATTTATTCCCCATGTCGGAATCTGGGAATCAGTGACACGGCCAGCATTTATTTCCCAAGTCGGAATCTGGGAATCAGTGACAAGGCAAGCTTTTATTCCCCATGTCGGGATCTGGGATCACTGACACAGTCAGCATTTATTCCCCATGTCGGGATCTGGGAATCAGTGACACAGCTGCAAATGTGTTGCTGGTCAAAGCACAGCAGGTTAGGCAGCATCAGTGACACAGCCAGCATTTATTCCCCATGTCGGGATCTGGGATCACTGACACAGTCAGCATTTATTCCCCATGTCGGAATCTGGGAATCAGTGACACGGCCAGCATTTATTCCTCATGTCGGGATCTGGGAATCAGTGACAAGGCCAGCATTTATTCCGTATATCGGGATCTGGGAATCAATGACTCGGCCAGCTTTTATTCCCCATGTCGGGATCTGGGAATCAGTGACAAGGCCAGCATTTATTCCCCATGTCAGGATCTGGGAGTCAGTGACACAGCTAACATTTATTTCCCGTGTCGGAATCTGGGATCAGTGACAAGGGCAGCATTTATTCCCCATATCGGGATCTGGGAATCAGTGACACAGTCAGCTTTTTTTCCCCTTGTCGGGATCTGGGAATCAGTGACATGGCCAGCATTTATTCCCCACGTCAGGATCTGGGAATCAGTGACAGGGCCAGCATTTATTCCCCATATCGGGATCTGGGAATCAGTGACAGGGCCAGCATTTATTCCCCATATCGGGATCTGGGATCAGTGACAGGGCCAGCATTTATTCCCCACGTCAGGATCTGGGATCAGTGACAAGGCCAGCATTTATTGCCATCCTCTATGCCATTGTGTAAAGGGCATGGCCCAATAAACAACACCCCCCGCGCCACCTCCCAGGAGAAAGTGGGGACTGCAGATGCTGGAGATCAGACTCCAAAAGTGTGGTGTGGGAAAAGCACAGCTGGTCAGGCAGCATCTAAGGAAAAAATGAGTCGACATTTCGAGCATAAGCTCCTCACCAGGAATGTCAGGAATGTTCAACAATCCCCCTCCTGCCAGATTAGTGTTCTGAAGACTTGGGTTTGAAACCCACTCCGACAGTTAGTGAACTTTTAGTTGGAATGAAATCTGGAATTAAAAAGCTAGCCTAATGGCAACAATGCCAACACTTTTTGCTGCAAGTCTAAAGTCACATGTAGTCACATTATCAAAGAATCCCTAAAGTGTGGAAGCAGGCCATTTGCCCCATTGAGTCCACACTGTCCCTCCAAACAGCAGGTGAAAATGAGGACTGCAGATGCTGGAGATCAGAGCTGAAAAATGTGTTGCTGGAAAGATCAGCAGGTCAGGCAGCATCCAAGGAGCAGGAGAATCGATGCTTCTTCAGGAAGGGCTTATGCCCGAAACGTCGATTCTCCTGCTCCTCCAAACAGCATCCCATTCAGACCCTTCCAGCTACCCTATCCCTGTAACTCTGCATTTTCCCATGGCTAATCAACCTAGCCTGCAAATCCCTGGACATTCTGAGTAATTTAGCATGGCCAATCCACCCGAACCTGTAAACCTGAGAGAGGAAACTGGAGCATTCTGAGAGAACCCACGCAAACGTGGGGAGAATGTGTATACTCCATAAAGACAGTCACATAGAATCGAACACAGGTCCTTGTGCTGTGAGGCAGCAGTGCTAATCACTGATCTGCACATGCCTTGGAGAAAAGGAGGATGAGAGGGGACCTAATTGAGGTATACAAGATAATGAGAGGCATTGATAGAGTGGATAGCCAGAGACTATTTCCCAGGGCAGAAATGGCTAACACGAGGGGTCATAGTTTTAAGCTGGTTGGAGGAAAGTATAGAGGGGATGTCAGAGGCGGGTTCTTTACACAGAGAGTTGAGAGAGCATGGAATGCGTTGCCAGCAGCAGTTGTGGAAGCAAGGTCATTGGGGACACTCAAAAGACTGCTGGACATGCGTATGGTCACAGAAATGTGAGGGTGCATACATGAGGATCAGTGGTCGGGACAACATTGTGGGCTGAAGGGCCTGTTCTGTGCTGGACTGTTCTCTGCTCTAAATGTGAAGGTCGAGCTCCATGCCTAACAGATTTTTTTTTACAACAATTGACAGTGACACGATTAGCTTCAGCTAGCTTTTAATTTGATTTTTATTGAATTCAAAATTTCATCACTTGCCACTATTTCAAGTTAAAGGGCAAAAGGTTTAGAGAAAATCTGAGGAAAGGGTTTTTTTTACATCCAATGGATGGTGGAAAACTGGAATGCAGCACCAAATTTCATCTGCCATGGTGGAATGTGGACCCATGGCCTAGTCCATTGACATTCCCGCTACATCACCATTTCCGCTAAGAGACAGGGGAGCACCAACACTGTCTGGATGAACCTAATTACCTGCTTCTGTGCTCTGATTTCTGCAGAACAATCTGAGTCCCCATACATAACTCTGAACAACTAACGAGTACAAAATACAACCATCTGTGATTGATCGTCATTGTGCTACCGTGTGGATCTAAACAGAATTCTCCAAGTGAACACTTACCCTTCAACCCAACAGACCCAAACCAAAGCCATATCGTAACCTGCAACATACCAGGGCTTGCATGTCATACATGACATTTAAATGCTCCCAAACGATTTTTGAGGAGACTTGGCGTCCGATATTCTGGCTGAATTTGTCCCGAATACAGATCATGTGGAAGTGCCTGTTTACTCCTGTTGAGAGAGAGAGAAATCTGGAGTTATTCTGCATTGAACTGAATGATCAACTATGCTGTTTGGAGTGTTGGTGCCGAGGGGCGTACATTGAACCAGGTCAAAAGGAAGAACTCACCTGCTCTAACCTTGCTGAGTTAGAGTCATAGAGTTATAAAGCACAGAAGAGCCCTTCAGCCCATCAAGTGAGTGCTGGCATACCTACACTAACCCATGTTCCTGCATTAGGCCCATAGCCTTGAATTTTATGACATTTCAAGTGCTTGTTCATGTACTTTGTAAAGGTTGTGAGGTGTCCCAACCCATCGACCCTCCCAGACCCCTGCCACCTTGTGGCCGAAAAAAAAACTTTTCCTCAACTTCCCTCGAAACTTCCTACCTTGCATCTGCAAACTATGCCCCCTCACCATTAACCTTTTAATGAAGGGGAACAGCTGTTTCCTATTCACCCCATCCATACCCCACATAATCTTATACACCTCAATTAGGTCCCCCACTCAGCCTTTTCTGGTCCAAAGAAAACAACCCAATATCTTTACGAGTTACCTGGTTCAGAGATATTAGAACGTACCTCTGGAGCAGGTGGGACTTGATTCTGAGTGTCTTGGTCCAATGGTAGGTGCATTACCACTGTACTCGAAGAGGAGGCGCTCCTCATTGCTAAAATGCTCCACCCTAGGCACCTCTCCTCTGCTCTCCATCCAGTACAATCACATCCTTCCCACAGTACTCCAGCTGTGGCCTAACCAAAGACATGTACAGCTCCAACATAATCTCTCTGATTTTATCAGCTATGGCACAACTGATAGGCAAGTGTCCTGTATAACTTCTTAACAACCCTATTAATCTGTCTTTCAGAGATCTGCGGACAAGCATCATAGGATCCCAGTATAAGAATGCAGAAGCTATGCCGCAATTATACAAAACCCTGGTTAGATCCCACGTGGAGTACAGAGAGCAAGTCGGAGCACAACACATTAGGAAGTCATGATTTGGAGATGCCAGTGTTGGTCTGGGGTGCACAAAGTAAAAAGTGAGGTCTGCAGATGCTGGAGATCAGAGCTGGAAATGTGTTGCTGGTTAAAGCACAGCAGGTCAGGCAGCATCCAAGGAACAGGAAATTCGACGCTTCGGGCATAAGCCCTTCATCAGGAATGAGGAAAGTGTGTCCAGCAGGCTAAGATAAAAGGTAGGGAGGAGGGACTTGAGGGAGGGGCGATGGAGATGTGATAGGTGGAAGGAGGTCAAGGTGAGGGTGATAGGTCCGAGTGGGGTGGGGGCGGAGAGGTCAGGAAGAAGATTGCAGGTTTGGAGGGCGGTGTTGAGTTCAAGGGAATCGACTGAGACAAGGTGGGAGGGGAAATGAGGAAACTGGAGAAATCTGAGTTCATCCCTTGTGGTTGGAGGGTTCCCAGGCGGAAGATGAGGCGCTCTTCCTCCAACCATCGTGTTGTTGTGTTCTGGCGATGGAGGAGTCCAAGGACCTGCATCTCCTTGGTGGAGTTAAAGTGTTGAGCCACGGGGTAGTTGGGTTGGTTGGTCCGGGCGTCCCAGATCGGGTGCAGCGAATGCAATAGATGATGTGTGTGGAGGTGCAGGTGAATTTGTGGCGGATAAGGAAGGATCCCTTCGGACCTTAGAGAGAGGTAAGGGAGGAGGTGTGGGCCCAAGTTTTGCATTTCCTGCGGTTGCAGGGGAAGGTGCCGGGAGTGGAGGTTGGGTTGGTGGGGGGTGTGGACCTGATGAGGGAGTCACGGAGGGAGTGGTCTTTTCGGAACGCTGATAGGGGAGGGGAGGGAAATATATCCCTGGTGGTGGGGTCCGTTTGGAGGTGACAGAAATGACGGCGGATGATACGCTGTATACGGAGGTTGGTGGGGTGGTAGGTGAGGACCAGTGGGGTTCTGTCCTGGTGGCGATTGGAGAGGCGGGGCTCAAGGGCGGAGGAGCAGGAAGTGGAGGAGATGTGGTGGAGGGCATCGTCGATCACCTCTGGGGAGAATCTGCGGTCTTTGAAGAAGGAGGCCATCTGGGCTGTACGGTATTGGAACTGGTCCTCCTGGGAGTAGATGCGGCGGAGACGAAGGAATTGGGAATATGGGATTGCGTTTTTACAGAGGGCAGGGTGGGAGGTGTAATCTAGGTAGCTGTGGGAGTCAGTCGATTTATAGTAAATGTCCGTGTTGAGTTGGTCGCCCAAGATAGAAATGGAAAGGTCTAGGAAGGGGAGGGAGGAATCTGAGACGGTCCAGGTGAATTTGAGGTCGGGGTGGAAGGTGTTGATAAAGTTGATGAACTGTTCAACCTCCTCGTGGGAGCATGAGGCAGCACTGATACAGTCATTGATGTAGCGGAGGAAAAGGTGGGGGGTGGTGCCAGTGTAGCTGCGGAAGATGGAAGATGGACTGTTCCACATATCCTACGAAGAGACAGGCATAGCTGGGGCCCATGCAGGTGCTCATGGCAACTCCTTTAGTTTGGAGGAAGTGGGAGGATTGGAAAGCGAAGTTGTTCAGGGTGAGGACCAGTTCAGTCAGTCGAAGGAGGGTGTCGGTGGAAGGGTACTGGTTGGTGCGGCGGGAAAGGAAGAAGCGGAGGGCTTTGAGTCCTTCGTGATGGGGGATGGAGGTGTACAGGGACAGGATGTCCATGGTGAAGATAAGGCGTTGGGGACCGGGGAAGCGAAAATCATGGAGGAGGTGGAGGGCGTGGGTGGTGTCCCGAACGTAGGTGGGGAGTTCTAGGACTAAACCGTGTCGAGGTATGCAGAAATGAGTTCGGTGGGGCAGGAGCAGGCTGAGACAATGGGTCGGCCGGAGCAGGCAGGTTTGTGGATTTTGGGCAGGAGGTAGAAACGGGCGGTGCGGGGTTGTGGGACTATGAGGTTGGAGGCGGTGGATGGGAGATCCCCTGAGGTGATGAGGTTATGGATGGTCTGGGAGATGATGGTTTGGTGGTGGGAGGTGGGGTCATGGTCAAGGAGGCAATAGGAGGAGGCGTCCGTGAGCTGGCGTTTGGCCTCAGCGGTATAAAGGTCAGGATGCACAAAGTTAAAGATCACACAACACCAGGTTATAGCCCAACAGGTTTAATTGGAAGCACACTAGTTTTCGGAGCGCCACTACTTCATTGGGGGGGGGGGTTGTCTGTAGGGGAGTGGAGGGCGTGTAGGGGGAGTGGGGTTTTATGGGGGGCCGGGGGCGCGTGGGGGGAGCTTGGGGGGCGCATAAGGGGAGTGAGGGGTGTAGGGAGGGAGTGGGGGGTGTAGGGGGAGTGTAGGGGCAGTAGAGGGGTGTAGGGGCGGTGGAGGGGCGTGGGGCGGTGGAGGGGCGTGGGGGAGTGGGGGGTGTGGGGGAGTGGAGGTGTTGTAGGGGGAGTGGAGGTGTTGTAGGGGGAGTGGAGGGGTGTAGGGGGAGTGGAGGGGTGTAGGGGGAGTGGAGGGGTGTAGGGGGAGTGGGGCGTGGGGGGGAAGTAAGGGGGAAGTGAGGGGGAGAATGAGGGGGCAAGTGAGGGGGGAGTGGGGGAAGTGAGGGGGGAGTGGGGGGAAGTGAGGGGGGAGTGGGGGAAGTGAGGGGGGAGTGGGGGGAAGTGAGGGGGGAGTGGGGGGAAGTGAGGGGGGAGTGGGGGGAAGTGAGGGGGGAGTGGGGGGAAGTGAGGGGGGAGTGGGGGGAAGTGAGGGGGGAGTGGGGGGGAGTGGGGGGGGGGGGGAGTGGGGGGAAGTGAGGGGGGAGGGGGGGAGTGGGGGGGGAGTGTGGGGGGAGTGGGGGGGGAGTGGGGGGAAGTGAGGGGGGAGTGGGGGGAAGTGAGGGGGGAGTGGGGGGAAGTGAGGGGGGAGTGGGGGGGAGTGGGGGGAAGTGAGGGGGGAGTGGGGGGAAGTGAGGGGGGAGTGGGGGGGGAAGTGAGGGGGGGGGGGGGGGGGAAGTGAGGGGGGAGTGGGGGGGGGAAGTGAGGGGGGAGTGGGGGGGGAAGTGAGGGGGGAGTGGGGGGGGAAGTGAGGGGGGAGTGGGGGGGGAAGTGAGGGGGGAGTGGGGGGGGGAGTGAGGGGGGGGAAGTGAGGGGGGAGTGGGGGGGGGGTGGGGGGGGAAGTGAGGGGGGAGTGGGGGGGGGTGGGGGAAGTGAGGGGGGAGTGGGGGGAAGTGAGGGGGGAGTGGGGGGAAGTGAGGGGGGAGTGGGGGGAAGTGAGGGGGGAGTGGGGGGAAGTGAGGGGGGAGTGGGGGGAAGTGAGGGGGGAGTGGGGGGAAGTGAGGGGGGAGTGGGGGGAGTGGGGGGAAGTGAGGGGGGAGTGGGGGGGGAGTGGGGGGGAGTGGGGGGGAGTGGGGGGAAGTGAGGGGGGAGTGGGGGGAGTGGGGGGAAGTGAGGGGGGAGTGGGGGGGAGTGGGGGGAAGTGAGGGGGGAGTGGGGGGAAGTGAGGGGGGAGTGGGGGGAAGAGGGGGGGGGAGTGGGGGGGAGTGGGGGGGAGTGGGGGGGAGTGGGGGGGAGTGAGGCGGAGCGGGGGGGAGCGGGGGGGGCGGAGCGGGGGGCTGTAGGGGGAGTGTGGGGGGGTGTTGGGGGTGTAGGGGGGAGTGGGGATGGAGTGGGGATGAGAGTGGGGGGGGAGTGGGGATGAGAGTGGGGGGGGAGTGGGGATGAGAGTGGGGGGGGAGTGGGGATGAGAGTGGGGAGGGAGGTGGGGATGAGAGTGGGGAGGGAGGTGGGGGGTGAGAGTGGGGAGGGAGGTGGGGGTGAGAGTGGGGAGGGAGGTGGGGGTGAGAGTGGGGGTGAGAGTGGGGGGGAGGTGGGGGGGAGGTGGGGGGGAGGTGGGGGTGAGAGTGGGGGGGAGGTGGGGGTGAGAGTGGGGGGGGAGGTGGGGGAGAGAGTGGGGGGGGAGGTGGGGGTGAGAGTGGGGGGGGAGGTGGGGGTGAGAGTGGGGGGGAGGTGGGGGTGAGAGTGGGGGGGAGGTGGGGGTGAGAGTGGGGGGGAGGTGGGGGTGAGGGTGGGGGGGAGGTGGGGGTGAGGGTGGGGGGGAGGGTGGGGGTGAGGTGGGGGGGAGGTGGGGGTGAGGTGGGGGTGAGGGTGGGGGGGGAGGTGGGGGTGAGGGTGGGGGGGAGGTGGGGGGGAGGTGGGGGTGAGGGTGGGGGGGAGGTGGGGGGGAGGGTGGGGGTGAGGGTGGGGGGGAGGTGGGGGTGAGGGTGGGGGGGGGGGTGGGGGGGAGGTGGGGGTGAGAGTGGGGGGGAGGGTGGGGGGAGGTGGGGGTGAGAGTGGGGGGGAGGGGGGGTGAGAGTGGGGGGAGGGGGTGAGAGTGGGGGGAGGGGGAGTGAGAGTGGTGGGGGGTGGAGTGAGAGTGGTGGGGGGTGGGGGGAGGTGGGGTGAGAGAGTGGGGGGCAGGGGGAGGGGGGGGTGAGAGTGGGGGGGAGGGGGGGTGAGAGTGGGGGGAGGGGGGTGAGAGTGGGGGGGAGGGGGGGGGAGAGTGGGGGGGAGGGGGGGGGAGAGGGGGGGGAGGGGGGGGGAGAGTGGGGGGGAGGGGGGGGGGAGGGTGGGGGGGGGGGGGGGGAGAGTGGGGGGGGGGGGGGGAGGGGGGGAGAGTGGGGGGGGGGGGGGAGGGGGTGAGTGGGGGGGGAGGGGGGTGAGTGGGGTGAGTGGGGGGGTGAGTGGGGGGGAGGGGGGTGAGTGGGGGGGAGGGGGGAGTGAGGGGGGAGGGGATTGTGGGGAGGGTGTAGGGGAGTGGGAGGGTAGAGTGGGGGTGAGCGGGTGGAGAAGGGGAAGCGGGGGGGGCCTGGTTTCCCCGCGGGTGGGGGGTGTCTCCCCCCCCTCACTCACCGACAGGCTTGTGGCCCAACATCGCGTGGAAGAGGCAGACCTCCACCTCCGGGCTCCAGGACACCGCCTCCTCCTCCCGCTCCTTCTCCACAGGCGGCGGCAGCGGCGCCTGCACTTCAGCCATAACCGACCGCGAGCCCTTCACCGGGGCCACCCGGACACTCCAGCGCCGAGGCCTGAGGCCTACCCTCAACGGACAACTCTCGGCCCCTCCCACCTCCCTCTCGGCCCCTCCCCCTTCCTCTCGGCCCCTCCCCCTCATTTTCGGCACCTCCCCTCTCCGCCCCTCCCCCTCCATTTCGGCCCCTCCCCCCCCCCCCCCCCCTCCCCTTGGCCGCGCCCCCGCCCATACTTGGCCCCGCCCACACCTGGCCCCGCCCCCTCCCATGCCCCCAGCCCCATGTGGAGCCTGGCAGCAGCCTGTGGTGAGAGCTGAGCTGTCAGTTGTTGCTCAGGGCTGGCTGTGCTAACCAGCCCACTGTGTAATTACTGAGTGAGGGCAGGGGCCTGCTCCAGGGCAACATTGCTGCATGTGATCCTGGACTCCAGGGCAACATTGCTGCATGTGATCCTGGACTCTAGGGCAACATTGCTGCATGTGATCCTGGACTCCAGGGCAACATTGCTGCATGTGATCCTGGACTCAGGGCAACATTGCTGCATGTGATCCTGGACTCTAGGGCAACATTGCTGCATGTGATCCTGGACTCCAGGGCAACATTGCTGCATGTGATCCTGGACTCTAGGGCAACATTGCTGCATGTGATCCTGGACTCCAGGGCAACATTGCTGCATGTGATCCTGGACTCCAGGGCAACATTGCTGCATGTGATCCTGGACTCTAGGGCAACATTGCTGCATGTGATCCTGGACTCCAGGGCAACATTGCTGCATGTGATCCTGGACTCCAGGGCAACATTGCTGCATGTGATCCTGGACTCTAGGGCAACATTGCTGCATGTGATCCTGGACTCAGGGCAACATTGCTGCATGTGATCCTGGACTCCAGGGTAACATTGCTGCATGTGATCCTGGACTCCAGGGCAACATTGCTGCATGTGATCCTGGACCCCAGGGCAACATTGCTGCATGTGATCCTGGACTCCAGGGCAACATTGCTGCATGTGATCCTGGACTCCAGGGCAACATTGCTGCATGTGATCCTGGACTCCAGGGCAACATTGCTGCATGTGATCCTGGACCCCAGGGCAACATTGCTGCATGTGATCCTGGACCCCAGGGACTTGGCCGATAATCAGAAACAGGGGTGGAACTTCACCCTTCAAAGGTCAGAATGCTGCTGCCTGGTCCCCTGCAGACAATACTTTGACTAGCCCTGCCCAGACCAACTACTGTTAGAGACAAAACAACTGTAGATGCTGGAATCCCAGGTAGGCAAGTCGGAGGCTGAATGAACACAGCATGCCAGGTAGCATCAGGAGGTGGAGAAGGAAACGAGTTCCACCCAAAATGTCAACTTCACCTGATGCTGCTTGGCTTGCTGTGTTGGAACATAGAACATTACAGCATAGTACCCGCCCTTCGGCCCTCAATGTTGTGCCGACCTGTGAAACCAATCTGAAGCCCATTTGTCCTGCGCTGATCCATTTTCACTCATATGTCTGTCCAATGACCATTTAAATGCCCTTACAGCTGGTAAGTCTACCACTGTTACATTGCGTTCCACATCCCTACTACTCCCCTCCTGCTAGCCATCACCATCTGAAGAAAAAGGCTCTCACTATCCAGCCTATCTAACCCTCTGATTATCTTATATTGAGAGTGTAGTGCTGGAAAAGCCCAGCAGGTCAGGTATCATCTGAGGAGCAGGACAATCGATGTTTTTGGCATAAGCCCTTCATCAGCCCTTCTTTCTGGTGAAGGGCTTATGCCCGAAACATTGATTCTCTTGCTCCTCGTGCTGCCTGACCTGCTGTACTTTTCCAGCACTGCACTCTCAACTCTGATCTCTAGCATCTGCAATCCTCACTTTCTCCTTATCTTATATGTCTCAATTAAGTCACCTTTCTCTTATGAAAACAGCCTTAAGTCCTTTGGTCATTCCTCATAAGACCTTCCCTCCATACCAGGCAACATTCTAGTAAATCTCCTTTGAACCTTTTCCAAAGCTTCCGCGTGGGCGGCGCGGTGGCACAGTGGTTAGCACTGCTGCCTCACAGCGCCTGAGACCCGGGTTCAATTCCCGACTCAGGCGATTGACTGTGTGGAGTTTGCACATTCTCCCCGTGTCTGCGTGGGTTTCCTCCGGGTGCTCCGGTTTCCTCCCACAGTCCAAAGATGTGCGGGTCAGGTGAATTGGCCATGCTAAATTGCCCATAGTGTTAGGTAAGGGGTAAATGTAGGGGTATGAGTGGGTTGCGCTTCGGCGGGTCGGTGTGGACTTGTTGGGCCGAAGGGCCTGTTTCCACACTGTAAGTAATCTAATCTAATCCTTCTAATAATGAGGTGACCAGAACTGTAAGTACTCCAAGTGCGGCCACACCAGAATTTTGTACAGCTGCAGCATGACCTCGTGACTCTGAAACTCAATTTCTCTACCAATAAAAGTTAACACTGTATGCCTTATTAACAACCCTATCAACCTGGATGGCAACTTTCAGGGATCTATGTACATGGACACAGAGATCTCTCTACTCATTTACACTACCAAGAATCTTACCATTAGCCCAGTACTCTATTCCTATTGCTCCTTCTAAAGTGAATCATCTCACACTTTTCTGCATTAAACTTCATTTGCCACCTCTCAGCCCAGCTCTGCAGCTTATCTATGTCCCTGCGAAACCTGCAACATCCTTCAGCACTGTCCACAACTCCACCGACCTTAGTGTCAAATTTACTATCCCATCCTTTTACACCCTCATCCGGGTCATTGATAAAAATGACAAACAGCAGTGGCCTCAAAACAGATCCTTGCCGTTCACCACTAGCAACTGAACTCCAGGATAAGCATTTCCCATCAACCACCACCCCCTGTCTTGTTTCAGCTAGCCAATTTCTGATCCAAACTGCTAAATCACCCTCAATCCCATACTTCTGTATTTTCTGCAATAGCCTACTGTGGGGAACCTTATCAAATACCTTCCTGAAATACATATACACCACATCCACCTGTTTGGTCACCTTCTCAAAGAACTCAATAAGGTTTGTGAGGCATGACCTACCCTTCACAAAACCGTGTTGACTATCCCTAATCAACTTATTCCTCTCCAGATGATTATAAATCATTTCTCTTTTAACCTTTTTCAACACCTTACCTACAACCAAAGTAAAGCTCACAGGTCTATAATTACCAGGGTTGTCTCTACTTCCTTTCTTGAACAAAGGAACAACATTCACTATCCTCCAATCTTTTGGCACTATTCCTGTCAACAATGTTCTTCCAGCCTTCTGTCTATCTACCTCCTAACTCAGCATGGCCTCCTGGCTCCGGGAAAGGGAACATGGCAGCTGCAGAAACTTTATTCCTGATGAAGGGCTCTTGCCCGAAATGTCGATTTTACTGCTCCTCGGATACTGCCTGAACTGCTGTGCTCTTCCAGCACCACTATTCCAAAATCTGGTTTCCAGCATCTGCAGTCATTGTTTTTACCCCGCAGAAGGTCGGGTGGCAATGTGTGGGTGGGCATGAGCATGGAGCAACAGTGACCTTCCCTCCCCTTGCTCCTGGTGTAGGCCAAACCCTTCACCTCACACCTTGTCCCAGTGTCTGTAACTGCATGTTACCAGTGGGTCTACTCACTAAACCTTTTTGAGATTTTCAATTAAATTAAACTTTTTGGAGTGCTACTTACCACTCTAGCTGTCATTCTGTAATCCACCTTTACTGGTCCCACCAAAATCTCACATATTTTAATAAGATCACCCCCTTGTTCTTCTAAACTCCCAAAGATACAAACCTGGTCTGTTCAACACTTCCTTTTAGATTGCCTGCCTCATCCCAGTAATCAGTCAATGAACCCTCTCTGAACTGCTCGGAGTAGGATGGATCCAAGGGATTTCTGTGTGAGAATATTCATTGCCCATTAAAAGCTAGACTTGCAGCTGGGTTGTACTTAAATCTGTCATTCTTACCCAACTTGCTCATATAATACTCTGGGCAGAACATGGCTAACTCTTCACTGTTCATGAAATGGCCATGCAAGACACTCCTGGGTAAAAACTGAAAGAATTACGGATGACGTAAATCAACAACAAAAACAGCAGTTGTTGGAAAAGATCAGCAGATCTGGCAACATTTGTGAAGAGAAATCAAAGTTAATGTTTTGGGTATTGTGACACTTCCTCAGAACTGATGGTAATGAGGAAAACGCTGGTTTTTATGCAGAAGACAGGGTGGGGGGAGGGTGTGAGGAGTAAACGATAGTGGGGAAAGAGCCCAAAGAGAGAAAAGAACAATTGTGCAGACAAAGGAGTGGATAACAATCTGACTAGGAGGGTGAATAGCTGTTAATGGAGACTGTTAGTGGCTAACAATAGATAGTGTGTAAGGGCAGACTGTGAAATAATAAGGTAAAAACAAGGACTGCAGATGCTGGAAACCAGGGTCTAGATTAGAGTGGTGCTGGAAAAGCACAGCAGGTCAGGCAGGAGCAGGAAAATCGACGTTTCGGGCAAAAGCCCTTCATCAGGAGTAGAGGCAGGGAGGCTGCAGAGTGGAGAGATAAATGAGAGGGGGGTGGGTGTGGGGAGAAAGTAGCATGGAGTACAGTAGGTGAGTGGGGGTGGGGATGGAGGTGACAGGTCAGAGAGGAGAGTGATGGAAGGTAGCAAAGAATACAGTGGGTAATGGAGGTGGGGATGAAAGTGATAGGTCAGAGAGGAGGTTGGAGTGGATAGGTGGAAAGGAAGATAGGCAGGTAGGACAGGTCATGGGGATGATGCTGAGCTGGATGGTTGGAGCTGGGGTGAGGTGGGGAAGGGGAAATGAGGAAACTGTTGAAGTCCACATTGATGCCCTGGGATTGAAGTGTTCTGAGGTGGAAGATGAGGCGTTCTTCCTCCAGGCGTCTGGTGGTGAGGGAGCGGTGGTGAAGGAGGCCCAGGACCTCCATGTCCTCGGCAGAGTGGGAGGGGGAGTTGAAATGTTGGGCCACAGGGTGGTGTGGTTGATTGGTGCGGGTGTCCCGGAGATGTTCCCTAAAGCGCTCTGCGAGGAGGCGTCCAGTCTCCCCAATGTAGAGGAGACCGCATCGGGAGCAACAGATACAATAAATGACATTGGTGAATGTGCAGGTAAGACTTTGGTGGATATGGAAGGCTCCTTAGGGCCTTGGATAGAGGTGAGGGAGGAGGTGTGGTGCAGGTTTTGCAATTCTTGCGGTGGCAGGGGAGGGTGCCAGGATGGGAGGGTGGGTTGTTGGGGGGTGTGGGCCTGACCAGGTAGTCACGGAAGGAACGGTCTTTGCGGAAATGGAAAGTGGATGGGGAAGGAAATATATCCCTGGTGGTGGGGTCTTTTTGCAGGTGGCAGAAATGTCGTCGGATGATGTGGTTTATGCGAAGGTTGGTGGGGTGGAAGGTGAGCACCAGGGGCGTTCTGTCCTTGTTACAGTTGGAGGGGTGGGGTCTGAGGGCGGAGGGGCGGGATGTGGACGAGATGCGTTGGAGGGCATCTTTAACCATGTGGGAAGGGAAATTGCAGTCTCTAAAGAAGGAGGCCATCTGGTGTGTTCTGTGGTGGAACAGGTCCTTCTGGGAGCAGATACGGCAGAGGCGGAGGAATTGGGAATACGGGATGACATTTTTGCAAGAGGTAGGGTGGGAAGAGGTGTAATCCAGGTAGCTGTGGGAGTTGGTGTGTAAGACCTGGTGTGTAGGACATGGGGGAGTTCAGACCCTAATTTTGTTGGACTTGATATTGAGTCCGTGGGGCTGCAGGGTCCTAAGTGGAAATGAGGTGCTGTTCTTCCAGCTTATGCTGAGCTTGACTGGAGCACTGCAGCAAACCTGAGACAGAGATGTTGGCCAGGGAACAGGGTGGGGGGTAAACGTGGCAGGGAACTGGAATCTCTGGGTCTTTTTTGTGGACAGAACGTAGATGTTCTGTGAGATGGTTACCCAGTCTACGCTTTGTTTCCCCAATGTAGAGGAAACACACCTTGGTGTTATTTTCGGATCTTACTTGCTTCTTCAAAAGCACAATTTAGGCCATTTAGCACTTGGAAGTGCAAAACATAATCACGCAGAGTCAGCACAGCTTCATGAAGGGGAAATCATCCCCGACACATGTATTAGAATTCTTTGAGAAGGTAACAAGCAGAGTGCATAAAGGGAGAGCAGATGTAATATTTGGATTTTCAGAAGACATTTGATAAGGTGCCACACGTTAGGCTACCTAATAAGTTGAAAGCCATGGTATTGGAGGTAGCACATTGGCTTGGATAGGGCATTGACCAATTAATGGAAGATGGAGCTTCTTTGGACTGTGGGTTTCCAGTGGTGGTTAGCCATGGGAAACGCAGGGTTACAGGGATAGGGTGGGTTTGGGTGGATAACTCCTTGGAGAGTTGGTGTAAATTCGATGGGCCAAATGATCTGCTTCTGCACTATTGGGATTTCTTGAGTAGCCAACATAGAGGGATGGGCCTTCAGCTAAAGGCGCAGACTCGGAAAGAGGCAGCCTCAGAGAAACCTTGTTTTACGTGGAAGAAGCAACGTCACGCTAATAGGTTCATGGTACACTGTGCTATGCGTGGTCTTTCCATTCTAAAAAAATTAGCTGGAAACCTTGGTTCCATAAGACTATTTGATGAAAATACAAAGCGCTGGATCTCCTACACAGAGAGATTCCATCATTTTGTTTAAGGTAATGAAATTGAAGTAGATGTGGACATCTCTGAATCCCAGAGAACCGTGGAGTTGGGGTGGGGGGGAAACCTTCTCACCTTCTGCCGAGTCTGCTACAGCCAAAGAAACCAGGCTCAAAATACTAAGTCTACCACAGAACTATTTTTCACCAAACCTGTTCTTTGTCTATGATTATTGGTAATTGCAAAAAGGTTTAGATTCCACAAAATCGACCAGCATGATGGTGAATCTACGTTTTTAGCAATTTTGAAATGTTAGCAATATGCTGCAAGGTCAGAGACAACTTAGCTTATGCTATCAGAGACAGAACGGTGCGTAGATTCAGAGGTGAAGCAATCCAGAAGAGATTACTGACCGACAGAAAGCAGTCCCAATGGAACAAGCAAGAGAGGAAGCTCAACAGAAAACATGGAGAAGTGAAAGTTCACAAAGTGGTGCCAAAGAAACAAGCCCCAGTACAGACTGAAAATTGTCATCAGTGTGAGAGAAACAGGCAACAGCACATTACTGGTATAAAGAGGCAGTTTACAGAAAGTGTAGCAAAAACTGGACACATTGGATGGGTGTGTCTGAGGAAGAAACATGAATAACATACCAACATTGAACAAGAGTACATAAACGTAAGAACATAAGAACAGGGGTACATCATCTGGCCCTTTGAGCCTGTTTCACCATTCAATAAGGTCATGGCTGATCTTTTCATGGCCTGGCCTCAGCTCCACTTACCCGCGCTTTCACCATAAAGCTTAATTCCTTTACTGTTCAAAAAATGATCTATCTTGGCTTTAAATGCATTTACTGAGGAAGCCTCCAGTACTTCCCTGGGCAGGGAATTCCTTAGATTCACAACCCTCTGGGTGAAGAAGTTCCTTCTCAATTCAGTCCTCAATCTGCTCCCCTTAATTTTGAGGCCATGCCCTCTTGATCTAGTTTCACCCACCAGTGGAACATCCTGTCTACTTCAATTTTGTCTATTCCCTTCATAATTTTATATATTTCTATAAGATTTCCCCCCCCCTCCATTCTTCTAAATTCCAATGAATATAATCCCGGTTTACTCAGTCTCTCCTCATAAACCAAACCTCCTGAATTCCAGAATCAGCCTAGTGAACCCTCCCCTGCACCTGCCCCAGTGCCAGTACACCCCTTCTCAAGTAAGGAGACCAAATCTGCACGCAGTCCTCCAGGTATGGTCTCACCAGGGCCTGTACAGCTGTAACATAACCTCTCTGCTTTTAAACTCAATCCCTTTAGCAGTGAAGGACAAAATTCCATTTGCCTTCCTAATTACCTGTTGTACCTCTGTGATTCCTGCACAAGGACACCCAGGTCCCTCTGCACAGCAGCATGCTGCAATTTTTTAATCATTGAAGTAACACTCCTTTTTACTGTTATTCTGACCAAAGTGGATGACTTCACATTTATTAACATTGTACTCCATCTGCCAGAGCTTTGCCCACTGTCTATGTCCCTTTGTAAAGTTTCACAGTCTTCTGTATATTTTGCTCTACCATTCAAATTAATGTCATCAGCAAACTTTGACACCCTACACGTGGTCTCCAACTCCAAAACATTGATGTAAATGTGAATAATTGCAGTCCCACACTGATCCCAGAGGCACACCACCAGTCACTGATCGTCAACCTGAACAGCACTCATTTATCCCGACTCTTTGCTTCCTGTTAGTCAACCAACCCTCTATCCATGCTAATACTTTACCCATAACACCTAGTATCTTTATCTTATGTAGCAGCCTCTTATGCGGCAGCTTGTCAAAGAGTATGAAGAAAATCAACACTGTACATAAAGGGCATGAGAGAAGCTCAGACTCTGTCTGAAGAGAAGCTGAGATACTGATCATTACTGGTGATGCCAACTGATACTGGATCACTCCCTTACTGAAAGTAAACTGATAAGGATGTGAGTAACATCCTCATTTGATTTGTTGAAACCACCCATGACAAGTGATATTGCTATAGAGTCATAGAGTCATAGAGATGTACAGCACGGAAACAAACCCTTCAGTCCAACCTGTCCATGCCGACCAGATATCCCAACCCAATCTAGTCCCACCTGCCTACATCCAGCCCATATCCCTCCAAACCCTTCATATTCATATACCCATCAAGCTGCATTTATACCAGCCTCCAGCACATCCTCTGGCAGCTCATTCCATACACGTACCACCCTCTGCGTGAAAAGGTTGCCCCTTAGGTCTCTTTTATATCTTTCCCCTCTCACCCTAAACCTATGCCCTCTAGTTCTGGACTCCCCCAACCCCAGGGAAAAGATTTTGTCTATTTACCTGATCCATTCCCCTCTTAATTTTGTAAACCTCTATAAGGTCACCCCTCAGCCTCCAATGTTCCAGGGAAAACAGCCCCAGCCTGTTCAGCCTCTCCCTGTAGCTCAGATCCTTCAACCCTGGCAACATCCTTGTAAATCTTTTCTGAACCCTTTCAAGTTTCACAACATCTTTCCATTAGGAAGGAGACCAGAATTGCGCGCAATATTCCAACAGTGGCCTAACTAATGTACTGTACAGCTGCAACATGACATCCTAACTCCTGTACTCAATACTCTGACCAATAAAGGAAAGCATACCAAACGCTTTCTTCACTATCCTATCTACCTGCGACTCCATTTTCAAGGAGCTATGGACCTGCACTTCAAGGTCTCTTTGTTCAGCAACACTCCCTAGGACCTTACCATTAAGTGTATAAGTCCTGCAATGATTTGCTTTCCCAAAATGCAGCACCTCACATTTATCTGAATTAACCTCCATCTGCCACTTCTCAGCCCATTGGCCCATCTGGTCAAGATCCTGTTGTAATCTGAGGTAACCCTCTTTGCTGTCCACTACACGTCCAATTTTGGTGTCATCTGCAAACTCACTAACTGTACCTCTTATGCTCACATCCAAATCATTTATGTAAATGACAAAAAGTAGAGGACCCAGCACCGATCCTTGTGACACTCCACTGGTCACAGGTCTCCAGTCTGAAAAACAACCCTCCACCACCACCCTCTGTCTTCTACCTTTGAGCCAGTTCTGTATCCAAATGGCTAGTTCTCCCTGTATTCCATGAGATCTAATCTTGTTTACCAGTCTCCCATGGGGAACCTTGTCGAATGCCTTACTGAAGTCCATATAGATCAAATCCACCATTCTGCCTTCATCAATCCTCTTTGTTACCTCTTCAAAAAACTCAATCAAGTTTGTGAGACATGATTTCCCACGCACAAAGCCATGTTGACTATCCTGAATCAGTCCTTGCCTTTCCAAATACATGTACATCCTGTCCCTCAGGATTCCCTCCAACAATTTGCCCACCACCAATGTCAGGCTCACCGGTCTATAGTTCCCTGGCTTGTCTTTACCACCCTTCTTAAACAGTGGCACCACGTTAGCCAACCTCCAGTCTTCTGGCACCTCACCTGTGACTATCGATGATACAAATATCTCAGCAAGAGGGCCCAGCAATCACTTCTCTAGCTTCCCACAGAATTCTAGAGTACACCTGATCAGGTCCTGGGGATTTATCCACTTTTATGCATTTCAAGACATTCAGCACTTCCTCCTCTGTAACATGGACATTTTGCAAAATGTCACCATGAGAGGAAACAATAGAATCTGAATTTCCAACAAGAGAACAAAGCCAAATTCTTCAAAAAGGTCAAGAAGTATTGGGTGAAGAATGATACCAACTGGTGGGAAGTCGGTATGAGCATAGGGTGGACTGATCTCCTACACTGTACAGAGATAAGAGACAATCTGGTATGGAGAAGACATGCAGATCAACTCTTGACAACTGTTTCCAGTGACATTAACAGAAGATCCACAAATAACTGTGTCAAATACACACCTGAGGGTGGGCCAGTGACTGGAGCATCTGAGGGAAACAGTACCACAGTGAAGAATACCTTGACACTGTGTAGATTTCTCAACATTTCATCAGCTCAGGAAAAGACAACAACAGATGATGTTCCTAGCATTCATAAAACACCAGAGAAAAAACAAACAGATGCCTGAAGTGCTCATGACCACATGGGAATCAACGTGCTCTGGAACGTCTTACTACTGACTGCTGTATTTATGAATGTTTTCATTGTAGGTAGCTCTGATGGGAGGGAGGCAGGGATGTTGTGGATCTTTGTCAGTATGTAGACTATCACTAGAAAAGTCCAATCACAAGACATATCAATGACATTATCGGCTGTCTGATGAAGGAGCAGCGCTCCGAAAGCTAGAATTTCCAAATAAACCTCTTGGACTATAACCTGGTGTTGTGTGATTTTTAACTTTGGAGTAGACAGACAGCTCTCTCTAACCCTGTCACGTGTAGAGTGAACACCTCCTTAATAAAGCTTCTGCTGTTCAACACTTCAGCATCACTGCACCTTCTCAGAAATTAACAAGCTACAATTATTTGCAATTTTTATTAATGACTTGAATAAGAAAAGTCCATGAATTATTGCCAGGTTTGCAGATGGCACAAACATAGGGGAAGGAAGTGATCAGAGTGACATAAAGAAGCTGCAGAGGGACATAGACACATTAACAAATGAAATATAATATGGAGATCATGAGGTTGTGCTGTTTTGCAGGAAGAATAGTGAAACTGAATATTATTTAAATGGAAGGCTGGTCCAAAAGATAAGAGCCAATGAGAGCAAAGACAAGTTGCCAAACAGGATCCAAAATTGGCTTACAAGTAGGAGGCAGGAAGATGATAGTGGATTGTAATTGGAAGCCTGTGACCAGCAGAGTACCACAGGGATCGGCGCTGGGACCTTCTCTGCTTGTTACACACGTCAACAACTTGGATGTGAATGTAGAAGGTAAAATCAGGAAGTTTGCCAATGATGGAATTTGGTGGTGTTATTGATAGTGAGGAGGATGGTCTCAGGCTCCAGTCTGATATTGATCAGCTGACAAATTAGGAAGAACAATGGCAGATGGATTTTAATCCCATTAAGTGTAAGGTGATGCATTTTGGGAGGTCTAATAAGGGAAACACATACACAATGAATAGCAGGCCCCCAGGGAGTACTGAGGAACAAAGGGACCTTGGTGGACAAGTCCATAGATCCCTGAAGGTGTCAGCACAGATAGACAGGGTGGGGAAGAAGGCCTGCCGTCACTAGTTGGGGCATAGAATATTGGAGCAAGGAAGACTTGCTACAACTCTATAAAATATTGGTTTGGCCACAGATGGGACACTGTGTGCAGTTCTGGTTGCTACATTATCAGAAGGATGTGATTACACTAGAGAGGGAGCAGAGGAGATTCACCGGGATGTTGCCTGGGATGGAAAGTCTGAGTGATGAAGAGAGACTGGATAGGCTGGGTTTGTTTCCCCTGGAGCAGAGGGGGCTGAGGGAGAATCTGATTGAGGTAAACAACATTATGACAGGCATATACGCAGTAGACTGTGAGAATCTTTTTCCCATGACTGAGGTGTCTCAGACCACAGTCATTGAGTCATAGAGATGTACAGCACTAAAACAGATCCTTCGGTCCAACTCGTCCATGCCAACCAGATGCTCTAAATCAATCAAGTCCCATTTACCAGCACCTGGCCCATATCCCTCCAAACCCTTCCTATTCATATACCCCACGCAGATGCCTTTTAAATGTTGCAATTTTATCAGCCTCCACCACATCCTCTGGCAGCTCATTCCATACACGTACCACTCTCTGCTTGAAAAAGTTGCCCCTTAGGTTTCTTTCATATCTTTCCCGTCTCACCCTAAACCTATGCCCTCTAGTTCTGGAGTCCCCAACCCTAGGGAAAAGACTTTGTCTATTTACCCTATCCATGCCCCTCATCATTTTGTAAACCTCTATAAGATCACCTCCAGGGAAAACAGCCTTAGCCTATGAACTATGAACCTGCACTCCAAGGTCTTTGTTCACAACACTCACTCGGACCTTACCATTAAGTGTAGGCACGAGTTGAAGGTGAGGAGCAAGTGGTTTCAAGGAAATCTGGAAAAGAGTTTTTTTCACCCAGAGGGTGGTTGAAATATGGAAGGTGCTGCCTGAGAGGATGGTGGACGCAGGTACTCCCACACCCTGAAGGAACGTCTGGATGAGCCTTCCAAGTACCAGGGTGTAGTCGGCTATGGACCAAGTGCAAATAAATGGGATGAGTATAGTTTGGTGTTTGTTGTTTGGCAGAAACATGGTGGGCAGAAGGGCCTGTTGCTATGTTGTATGACTCTGTGACGTAAATGAAGAAGACTACAGAAAGCCACAGAGAGTAACGATATGTGAGGGGGAGGGGATCCTTGTCATGAATCGCAAAAGGTTCATCCAAGCTCAGTATGTAATAAGGAAGGCAAATAGAATGTTGGCCTTTATTCCCAGGGGAATGAAGTACAAAACTAGAAAGGGTTCTGGATCAGTGGTGCTGGAAGAGCACAGCAGTTCAGGCAGCATCCAACGAGCAGCGAAATCGACGTTTAGGGCAAAAGCCCTTCATCAGGAAAAGTTTTGCTAAAATGATGCAAGGCACTAATCAGACCACAGCTGGAATGCTGTGAATAGTTTGGGACTCCTTATCTAAAGAAAGATATGCTATGGTTGGGGGCAGTCCAGAGAAGGGTTAATAGACTGATATAAGATAGGGAGAGGTGGAGTAGATTTGGCATTGGTGGCTTGAAAAAATAAGAGTGACCTTATTGAAAGCTACAGATTCTTTGGAGACTTGACAGGGTAGAAGTGGAAACGTTGTTTCTCCTTGTGGGAGAGTCTCAAACCAGAGGGCATCATCTTTGAATGAGGAGTTAGACATTTAAGATGAAAATGAGAAGGAATTCCTTCTCTCTGTGGGGAGTGAATCTGTGGAATTCTTTATCACTCTTGAGGCTGGGTCATTAAGTATATTCAAGACCGAGAGACATTTTAATCAGTAATGGGAATCAAAGTTTATGGGAAATGAAATAACTCCACTGAGACCAGTATCTCATCACCAAGTCTCCCCTTATTTACACGGGAAGAGACCTTGACCCTGATCCAGCTCCCTCAGAGCCAGCTCTCAGAGTAAACAGAACTTCTGACATTCCTGATTATATCTGTCAGCCAGGGCTCCTTGATTGGATCAGATTAACAGCCCCAATCAGGGAACTCACATTCTGTGAGATCCACTTGGCTGACCTCGTTACAAACACTACAGGGAAAAGGCAGGAACAAGGAGCTGAGGGTGATCAGATCAGTCATGATCTCATTGAACGGTAGGACAGACTCGATGGGCTGAATGGCCTACTCCTGCTCATATATCTTATGCTGGACTGTTTATTGCAATGTGATTGGTTGTTCACGACCATCTTTATCCCTGACAATATGGGGGGTAGTAGGGACAGAAGGTTGATTTGTTGAGGGAATGAGGGCTCTATGGAATCCCACCACCCATACAACCCAGGGTGAGGGGGCTCGGTCACACTCATTACATGTGATGATCCCACCTGATGTTAACTTAGAGCTCTGAGCCTGATCTGTGGGCTCCACCCTCAAGCACAGCTGTTCCCATGGAAACCTTGACACTGAGTCAAAAGCTGGATCCACAAACACTCGCTGATAACAACAACAAAAACTTTTCTTTACACGGCACCTATGATGTGGCAAATCATTTCAATGTGTTTGTCCAATGTTAGAGATTGGTTCAGTTGGGCCTCTATTCACTAGAGTGAGAGGGGACCTGATTGAAAGATATAAACTTTAAAAGAATTGGACAGACTAGATGCAGGGAGGACGTTTTCCTGTTTGGGAAGTATAGAGCCAGGCGATACAGTCTCAGCTTACTGAGGACAGAGCTGACAAACAAGCTTTTCAGTCAAAGAGTAATGACCCTGAAGAGTTTTCTACTACAGGTAGTTGGAGAGGCCAAGTGATTGAATATATTAAAAAAAAGATAGATAACTGCTTAACTATAAAAAGCATCAAGCGATTTGCAGAGAAAGCAGGAATATAGCAGTGAGATAGAGGATCAACCATGCTTATATCGAATAACAGAGCAGATGCAAAGGACTGAAAGTCATACTCCTGCACCCTACTTCTATGTTTCAGGGTTAATTTTGATTAAGCTACAGAGGGCAAGTTAAGAGGAGAGATTATACAAATCACATGTTTTCTCTCCAGTTGGGAAAGTTAAAGGGAAATCTGATCAAACTCTTCAAGACAGTACCAGGAAAAGACAGAGTAGCTAAACTATTTCCATTGGCTGGGGATTCTAGAACTAGGGGGAATCACCTGAGAATGAGGGCCAGACCGTTCAGGAGAGATGTGAGGAAGCACTTCCACACACACAGGGTGGGAGAGGTTTGGAACTCTCTTCCACAAACGACAGTGGATGCTGGAGCAGTTGATAACGTAGAAACTGAGATAGATACATTTTCATTAAGTAAAGGTATTAAAGTCTATGGCTTAAAGGCAAGTCTATGGAGTTAAACAATGATCTTACTGAATGGTAGGACAGACTCAAGGGACTGAATGGACTGTATGTTTTTATACATTTGCAAGGAGATCTATTAGGGGTAGCTCTTTCAAAGGACCAGCTGAAACTGAGGAGACATTAGGGTAGATGATGAATAGAGAGAGGTTTTAAAGTAAAGTCTATAAAGAGGAGAGAGAATGGGCCCTGAGCTCTTGCAGACACAGATAGTGAAGCAGAGTGAGAAACACAGGAGGTGCTCCGAGAGGTGAGAATTAGGCGAGCAGGAGAGATTTTGGAGAACAGGAAGAAAATTAAAGAGGGGTCAGACAACAGAGAGTTGTGGGAGGTGGGGGGGGGGAGCGGGGTTCAAAATGAGGATGAGGGCAACTCAGGATTGCTAATACTTGCAAACCTGCTCAGGTTCACACAACAAAGCTCGAGTAAAAGAAAGTCATTGTCTCCCTCTGAAGTACAGAGCGGATCTGAAGAACAGAGGATTGTTTGCTGGTAGCAGATGATGGGATTGACAGTGTCAGGTTTCAGACAGCTGCTTGTCCTAGATTTCAGTCATTCAGTGATCACGTGGACAGAGTAATTGAAGATCTGACACTGAGTCGCCTGCTCACTCATTGCGACCCAGCCATTTCCATCATTCCCAAATCCCAAGGGGGAGGTCAGACAGTGGAAGGGCTGGCGTTGATATAGCAGCAGAACTGTAGAGAGCAGTTTCTCACTCCCCCACCCCCCTTCATGGGCTTTCCCTTCCCTACTGTGAGCGGGGGATGATTTCACCCTGAATGCAGGTTCAATTATAAAACCTCACAGGATATCAGGAAGCCATTCAGCTCCCTGTCTCTGTGCTGGCCCTTTGCCCAATAGATCTCCTCTTTGCAAATTTATAAAAATATTTAAGTTAGGAACAGGATTAGGCCCTTCAGCCCCTCGTGCTTTCTCTGTTATTCAAAAAGATTGTAACTGATCTGATGACTCGACATTCCTGTCTGACCCTGATCCAGCTTTATCCTCTTGTTTAACACGAATCTCTCTACTTCGGCCTTAAAAATATTCCACCAACAGAGGAGACAGAAAGATCCAAAGACTCATGACCCTGACAGAAAAGAAAAATTGTCTAATCTCTGTATGAAACAGCACTCCCTGGTTTTGGACCAACTCCCCAACAGAAAACCTCCTTCCCACATCCACCTTGTCCAGACCATTCAGGATCTCAGACACTTCAATCCAGTCTCCCCTTGAGGCCATTCAGCCACTCAAGCCTATTCCACTATTCAATGAGTTTATGACTGATCCGTGGCCTAATCCCACATTCCTGCCTTTGGACTATATCCCTCAGTATCTTTGTCTACCAAAAGCTTATAAATCTCAGTTTCTAAATTAACACCTGATTCTGCATCCACTGCTGCTTGTGGAAGAGTTCCAATGTTCTACTGCCGTTTGTGGGTAGCAGTGCTCCCTGTGGGAAGGTGATGGCTCAGTGGTATTGTCACTGGTCTGTTAATCAGAGAGGTAAAAACAACTAATGTTCTGGGACCAGCACGGTGGCACAGTGGTTAGCACTGCTGCCTCAGAGACCCAGGTTCAATTCCCGCCTCAGGCAACCGTCTGTGTGGGGTTTGCACATTCTCCCCGTGTCTGCGTGGGTTTCCTCCGGGTGCTCTGGTTTCCTCCCACAATCCAAAAATGTGCATTTTAGGTGAATTGACCACGCTAAATTGCCCGTAGTGTTAGGGGAATGGGTCTGGGTGGGTTGTTCTTTGGAGGGTTGGTGTGGACTTGTTGGGCCGAAGGGCTTGTTTCGACACTGTAAGTAAATCTAATCTAATCATGAGACTGAGGTTTGAACCCTGCCACAGCAGGTGGTGGAATTTGAATTTGATAAGTATCTGGTATGATAAGTCTGGCAATGACCATCGATCCCCTGTCAATTGTTGGGAAGACCCCATCTGGTTCACTAATGTTCTTTGCCATCCCTACCTGGACTGACTTATATATGAGTAAAAAATGAGGTCTGCAGATGCTGGAGATCACAGCTGAAAATGTGTTGCTGGTCAAAGCACAGCAGGCCAGGCAGCATCTCAGGAATAGAGAATTCGACGTTTCGAGCATAAGCCCTTCATCAGGAATGAGAGAGAGTAGCCAAGCAGGCTAAGATAAAAGGTAGGGAGGAGGGACTTGGGGGAAGGGCGATGGAGGTGGGATAGGTGGAAGGAGGTCAAGGTGAGGGTGATAGGCCGGAGTGGGGTGGGGGCGGAGAGGTCAGGAAGGAGATTGCAGGTTAGGAGGGCGGTGCTGAGTTGAGGGAACCGACTGAGACAAGGTGGGGGAGGGGAAATGAGGAAACTGGAGAAATCTGAATTCATACCTTGTGGTTGGAGGATTCCCAGGCGGAAGATGAGGCGCTCCTCCTCCAGCCATCGTGTTGTTATGTTCTGCCGGTGGAGGAGCACCGACTGACTCCCACAGCTACCTGGACTACACCTTCTCCCACCCTGCCCCCTGCAAAAACGCCATCCCATATTCCCAATTCCTTCGTCTCCGCCGCATCTGCTCCCAGGAGGACCAGTTCCAACACCGCACAGCCCAGATGTCCACCTTCTTCAAGGACCGCAGATTCCCCCCAGACGTGATCGACGATGCCCTCCACCGCATCTCCTCCACTTCCCGCTCCTCCGCCCTTGAGCCCTGCTCCTCCAACCGCCACCAAGACAGAACCCCACTGGTTCTCACCTACCACCCCACCAACCTCCGTATACAACGTATCATCCGCCGTCATTTCCGCCACCTCCAAACGGACCCCACCACCAAGGATATATTTCCCTCCCCTCACCTATCAGCGTTCCGCAAGGACCACTCCCTTCGTGACTCCCTCGTCAGATCCACACCCCCCACCAACCCAACCTCCACCCCGGCACCTTCCCCTGCAACCGCAGGAAATGTAAAACTTGCGCCCACACCTCCACACTCACTTCCCTCCAAGGCCCCAAGGGATCCTTCCATATCTGCCACAAGTTCACACACATCATCTATTGCATCCACTGCACCCGATGTGGCCTCCTCTATATTGGTGAGACAGGCCGCTTACTTGCGGAACGCTTCAGAGAACACCTCAGGGACGCCCGGACCAACCAACCCAACCACCCCGTGGCTCAACACTTTAACTCTCCCTCCCACTCCACCGAGGACATGCAGGTCCTTGGACTCCTCCACTGGCAGAACATAACAACACGACGGCTGGAGGAGGAGCGCCTCATCTTCCGCCTGGGAACCCTCCAACCACAAGGTATGAATTCAGATTTCTCCAGTTTCCTCATTTCCCCTCCCCCCACCTTGTCTCAGTCGGTTCCCTCAACTCAGCACCGCCCTCCTAACCTGCAATCTTCTTCCTGACCTCTCCGCCCCCACCCCACTCCGGCCTATCACCCTCACCTTGACCTCCTTCCACCTATCCCACCTCCATCACCCCTCCCCCAAGTCCCTCCTCCCTACCTTTTATCTTAGCCTGCTTGGCTACTCTCTCTCATTCCTGATGAAGGGCTTATGCTCGAAACGTCGAATTCTCTATTCCTGAGATGCTGCCTGGCCTGCTGTGCTTTGACCAGCAACACATTTTCAGCTGACTTATATATGACTCCAGACCCACAGTGATGTGTTGACTCTTAACTGCCCTCTGGGATGGGCAGTAAGTGCTGGCTTGACTGGCGACACCCTCATCCTGTGAACGAATAATAAAGAAAAAGTCTCTCCTGAAGAGTCTGGCCCTAACTCTCAGACTATGCATCAAGATTAGAGTGGTGCTGGAAAAGCACAGCAGGTCAGGCAGCTTTTGCCCAAAACATCGATTTTCCTGCTCCTTGGATACTGCCTGACCTGCTGTGCTTTTCCAGCACCACTCTAATCTTGACTCTGATCTCCAGCGTCTGCAGTGCCCACCTCTGCCTCTCAGACTATGACCCTAGTTCTACAATCTCCAACCAATGGAAATAGTTTAACTTTATTTACCTTTGCTGTTAATATCTTGAAGACTTCAATCAGATCACCCCTTAGCCTTCTAAATTCTAGGGAAACCAGGCCTAATTTGTTTAATCTCTCCTCATAACTTAACCCCTTATTCTTGTAAACTTGCACTGTACTCTTTCTGAGGCCAATCTTCCCTTCCTAAGGTGTGGTGCTCACTGTACTCCCAGTGGGGTCTAACCATGGTTTGGTATAACTGCAGCATAATGTCTGTATCCTTGTACTCCAGTGATCTAGGTGTAAGAAACAGCATTCCATTAGCTTATTGATTATTCTCTACGAGTAAAAAATGATGAAGGGCTTATGCTCGAAACGTCGAATTCTCTATTCCTGAGATGCTGCCTAACCTGCTGTGCTTTGACCAGCAACACATTTGCAGCTGATTATTCTCTACACCTGTTTGTGATGTTTTAAAGATATCTGCACTTGAATCCCAAAGTCTCTTCAGACGTCCACTGTATTTACCTTCACACCATCCAGAAACTACCCTGATCTATCCTTTCACAGTCCAAAATGGACAAGCTCCCACTTGAACAAGCCGCCACATTCCTGCCCTTTCACTTAGTCCATCAATATCCCTTTGTAATTTTATGTTGTCGTTTACATTATCTCCCACGCCTAACTTTGTGTCTTTTCGTTATTCATTTTTGTGGGATCAGGGCATTACTGACTGGACCAGTGTTTATTGCCCGTCCCTAGTTGCCCCTTGAGAAGGCGAGGTGAGCTAACTTCTTGAACTGCTGTAGTCCATGTGGGGTTGACCCACAATGGCCTTAGGGAGGGAATTCTCGAAATCTGATCCAGCGACAGCGATATATTTCCAAGTCAGGATGGTTAGTGGTTCGGAGGGGAACTTGAAGATGGTGGTGGTGTTCCCATGTATCTGCTGTCCTTGTCCTTCTCTACAGAAGTGGTTGTGGGTTTGGAAAGTGCTGTCTGAGGATCTTTGGTGAGTTTCTGCAGTGAATCTTGTAGATGGTACACGCTGCTGTTACTGAGTGTCAGCGGTGAAGAAGTGGTTGCTTATGGTTGTGATGCCAGTCAAGCAGGCTGCTTTGTCCTGGATTGTGTCAAGCTTCTTGAGTGTTGTTGGGGCTGCTCCCATCCAGGCAAGGGGGAGTACAAGGGAAACCTTGATTATCCGATTACCAATTATCCAAAAGTCGGATTATCCGAAGGAGATCTCGAGGTCCTGATGGAAACATTACATCAAAGACGTGTTTCCAACTGTGATCGTGTCTTTTGTTTACAGTGATTAAACAGGCACTATCTCCAAATGACTGACCTCCCGCCCTCTCTCTCCTCACACTTTCCATGGAGTTCTACAGAGGGGTGGACCCTAATGCTTCCCCCCCTCTTCCCAGGAATAATCTCTCCAATATTGTCCTGTGCAGGGCAAACACGGAACCTGTCAAAACCTTGCAGTAAAAAAGTGTGTGTGTGTGTGCGCGCGCACTATTGGGAGACTTACTCCACAAAGGCTGCAGCAGCAGTCTTATTGTTGGTGTGCAGTCCGGATGCCCCAGAGAGGGGCTGGGGGTGGTGGGGGTGCTGTGTTGGGGGTGGGGGCTCGCGCACTTTATGCTGGGGGGCAGGGGCAGTATTGGACTGGGCTTGGGCAGGGGGGTGAGGTTGGACGGGGTGGGTTCAAACCTGGTTGGAGGGAGACGGGGTTGGACCGGGTTGGGGGTGGAGGTGGATTTGGATCAGGTCAGGGGCAAGGGGCGGAGTTGGATTGGGGGGAGGGCAGGGGGCAGGTTTGGATGGGGGTGTAGGGGGTGGGGTTGGATGGGGGGGTAGGGGGCGGGGTTGGATGGGGGGGTAGGGGGTGGGCTGTTGTTCAACGTGTGTTGCTGCAGTCTCCTGAACAGGGAGCAGACATTAAAACTCTGGGCCCCAGAGGAAAGGCATTTAATCGATTTTCCAAATAATCGATTATCCGAACAAAATAGTGCCTGCCCATCCTATTTGGATAATCGAGTTTCCACTGTATTCCATCACACTCCTGACTTGTGCCTTGTAGATGGTGGAAGGGCTTTTGGGAGTCAGAGGTGAGTTACTCACCGCAGTATTCCCAGCTTCTGAGCTGCTCTTGTAAACACTGTGTTTATGTGATGAGTCCTGTTGAGTTTCTTGTCAATGGTAACCCCAGGATGCTAACCAGCCTATTGACCTGGACCACAGTGTTCTCACTATTAACAAGGTCCCTCTCTCTCATGAATATTGAAGCAAAAAACTCATTTAGGGACATCCCTACTCTTCAGACTCCAGGCACAAGTTCCTTCCACTGCCCCTGATCAGCCCTACCCTCTCTCTGATCATTCTCTTATAACTCATGTACGTGTAGAACGCTTTTAGTTTTTCCCTAATCCTTCTCGCCAAGGCTTTCTTGTGCCTCTTAACTCTCCTCGGTTCATTTTTGAGTTCTTTCTGAGCTACCCTGTAATCCGCCAAAACTGTGCCAGATCCTTGCTTCCTCAACCTTACATAAGCTTCCTTCTTCCATTTAACAAGAGGCTTCTCTGCTCTTGTCATCTTAGACTCCTTCACCTTACCATTCCTTGCCTGTCTCAGTGGGACAAAGTTATCCAAAACTCGCAACAAGTGCTCCTTAAACAGCCTCCACATTTCTGTTGTGCCTTTCCCATAGAACAATTGTTCCAATTTATACTCCACAGCTCCTGCCCAATGGCAATATAATTTCACCTCCCCCAATTAAATACTGACCCATCCCCCTCCATGGCTATGGTAAAGGTGAGGCAGTTTGTGGTCACTGTCACCGAAATGCTCTCGCACCGAGAGATCTGACACCTGGCCTGGCTCATTGCCTAGAACTAAATCCAAAATGGCCTCCTGCCTGGTTGGCCTATCGACGTATTGAGTCAGGAATCCTTCCTGGACACACCTAAGAAAATTGGCTCCATCCAGACCATCTGCACTGAGGACCTTTCAATCAATATTGGGGAAGTTGAAGTCACCCATAACAACAACACTGTCACACCAGCTCTTTCCAAGATCTGCTGTCTAATCTGTTCTTCCATCTCTCTGCTGCTATTGGGGAGGTCTATAGAAAACTCCCAATAAAGTGACTGCTCCTTTCCTGTTACTGACTTCTACTCATACTGACTCAGTAGACAAACCCTCCTCAACAACCTCCTTTTCTGCAGCTGTAATGCACTCTCTAATTAACAATGCTACTCCCCAATGTGGCATGAATGTTACTTGCCACTTATCACCCCAAGCCTGGATATTGTCCAGACCTTGTTGTATTTGGACACAGACTGCTTCAGTATCTGAGGAGTTATGAATGGTGCTGAAGATTGTGCAATAACCATCAGGGAACATCCCCACTTCTGACCTTACGATGGAGGGAAGGCCATTAATAAAGCAGCTGAAGATGGTTGGCCTGGGACACTAACCTGAGGAACTCCTGCAGAGATGTCCTGGAGCTGAGATGACTAATCTGCAACAACTACAACCATCTTCCTAGGTGCCAAGACTGACTCTAATCAACAAAGAGTTTGTCCCCTGATTCCAGTTTTGCTAGGGCTCCTTGATGCCACACTTGGTCGAACACAGCTTTGATGTCAAGGACTGTCACTCTCACCTCCCCTCTGGAATGCTGCTCTTTTGTTCATGTTTGAACCAAGGCATCAGTAAGGTTGGATTTATGACCTCTATGCCATTATCAAAGTTATTGATAAAAAATGTGAATAATTGAGGCCCTAACACTGATCCTTTTGGGACACCATTGGTCACATCCCACCAGTTTGAATATCTACCCATTATCTCTACTTTCTGCCACTTGCCAGTTAACCAATTTCCCAGCCATGTTAATAATTTGCCCTCAATTTGGCCTTCCATGTTATTGAACAATGTTTTATATGGGACTTTATCAAATGCCTTCAAGAAGTCCATATAAATGACATTCAAAGGCTTTCCACTTTTGAAGAACCTAAACAGCTGGAAATCTGAACAAAAACAGAAATTACTGAGAGAACTCAGCAGGTCTGGCAGTATCTGTGGAGACAAAGCAGAGTTAATGCTTTTGGGTCCAATGTCCTTACTTCAGAACTCACTTTCCTACTTCAGGGAAAAGACCTCAGCTATTCACCCTGTCCATGCCCTTCATGTAGCTGTTATTTTCTGTGAGGTGGAGCTTTTTCCTCTGTGGGGTGTAACCTGGTTCTGTATTGTGTTAAATGTTTCATTAAACACTTCCACTGTTTGTCACAGCCAAAACAGAAATTGCTGGAGAAATGCAGCAGGTCTGGTAGTAACTGTGGAGAGAAAGCAGAATTGATATTTTGGGTCCAATGACCCTTCTTCAGATCTAATGATAGCTAGGAAAAGATTGGTGTAAATGCTGAAGAATGGGGGGGGGGGGGGGGGTGATGGGGGGAAGTTAGGAGGAATAAATGATCAATAAAGGTGGTGCCATGAGAGAGACAAAGACAGTTGGGTAGACAAGGGAATGGGTAAAGGTCAGCCTGGGAGAATCAACAGTTCCTAATGGGGACCATTGGTGGTTGACATTGTGTTTTTGTGGGAGCAGTCCATATGATGCCAAGGCTGGTATGTGGGGGTTGGGGTAAGCGCATGGGAGACGATGCCATAGGCCCTAATATTATTGAACTTGATATTGAGTCCAGAGGTTACAGTGTCCCTGAATGGAAAATGGGTGTTGTTCTTCCAGCTTGATCTGAGCTTCACTGGAGCACAAGGGGAACCCTATAGCTGTTGCGGGAAGGAAGGGAGGGGTGAGGGCTGAAGTGTGGGAGGTGGGTCAGACCCGGGTGAGGACCCTTGCACCAACAATGCTGGGGAATGCTTGGTTGAGCAAGATGGTCACTTTGGAGACCCACCTGTTGAAGTTGGCATCATCAGAACAGATACATTGGAGATGGAGGAACTAAGGAGCAAACTTCTTCCAAGAACTCCAATAAATTAGTTAAACATATTCTCTCTTTGATTAAACCATGCTGGCTCTTTCCAATGAAGCAAGGTCATTTCTAACTATCGCTCAGAGACCATCTTTGATGAAGTACTAGCCCTTTACCTTTATCTAACTTGTTTTTCTTTTTGAACATCATATTACCCCAAGATGTTCAGGACCCATTTTTGGTCATCTGCAGCTACAGCTCTGTAATGACTATCAGATCACATTGATTTACTTCAACCTGTACTGTCAAGTCACCTACTTATGATGAATATCACATGCATTCAGGTGCAGAGCCTTTATCTTACAACATCTAGGCTTGATGGTTAATGTATCCCTAAGTTTCTTTTCTCTGCTCCTTCCTGCCATTCTCTGACCCTCGTTTCCCTTGTTCAAATTTTAGTCTCTTTCCTTGTCTCTACTCATTGTTATATCATATCTTTCCCATTATTCAGTTTAAAGCCCTCTCTAATTCTCTCACTGTGCAGTTTGCAAGAACACTGATCCAAACCGTTCAGGTGAAGACTGTCCCAATGATACAGCCCTCCACCTCCCCAGTACTGGTGTCAGAGAGCCACACACTGAAACATACTTCTCTCACACCAGTCTTTGAGTCATGGATGAGCCTCCCTAATTTCATGTACTTTATGCCAATTTGCACACGGATCAGGTAATGTTCATAATAAACATGCTCTCTCATACAGCAGCCTCAATATATCACCGTTCCTGCCTGTATTAATGAGTGTACATTAATAATTTAATTATATTATTCAATTATGTATGTTCATTTTATGTTTTATTAACTTTACCACTATTGTTGTACTGTTTTAAACCTTAAGAACATAAAAGACTTTAACTGCCTATCAGAGATTCACCAAACAGTGAGCTTCAATGGAACAAGAACCAGCCCCAATCAGCTCCAATGACTCTCGCTCTGTTTCCAATCATTTTACACTTGTCTGGCAATAACTTATAAATCTCAGACTTAAAACGATTAATTTAAACCATTTAGAATACACAGAATATCAGTCCTGTATATGTTATAGGGTATAATTATCCCAGTGTATATTGTAGCATCCCAGTGAATGTTATAGAGAGTCACAAGGCTCTTCTGCAACCTCTTCTGTCAGGCGGAAGATACAGAGGCTTGAATACATGAACCGACACATCCAAGAACAGTTTCTTCCCTGCAGTTATGAGGCTGCTGAATGGCCCTCTCTCACTTCAAATAATGTTGATCTTGCTTCATGCACATCCTATGCAGCTGTAACCCTGTATATCTCACTCTAAGCACCCTACATTCCATAGGCTCTTGTTTGCTATAATCTGCCTGTTCTGCTCACAAAACAAACTTTTCACTGTACTTAGGTACACGTGACTAAAATAAATCAAACAAAAACAATCAGTGTAAAGGTCGCATTTTAAAATTTTCTTTATATTCAGTGAGCGGAATTAAAAAGGAGGGTATTGCTTGTCTCACCTTTCTCTGCAAACCACCCATTGAAAGAGGAATAAAACACATTCATAGATATTGAAAGGACAAATTTTCAACCAGTGAGTGAAAGACTGAGTGTGAATGTGCAAAAAAAACCTTATGTTGATATCAGAGAACCAAACAGAAAGAAAGAAAGCAACACCTGAAATCCAATGGTCCAGGCTGGTGCAATTGAATGGAGTTTTGGGATTTGTCCCCCTTTTCTTACCTTAATATCAAGGTCTAGTCTGTCTTTGCAAGTTCGTCTATTTGTGAAGTTGGGGGGGGGGGGGGTGGATTTAAGAAGGGGTAAGGTTTAAATTGCAGACTTGTAAGACTGCTTTTTATATTTGCTTTTTGTCTTTGGATCATGGAAATTTATTTGCAAAAAACATTGGGATTCTTGTTAAATCAGAAACCTTGTGAGCATTTGTTTTAACCTGAAATTCTCAGTTAGGCAAATTGGAGACAATGATTAGTTTGACTCCAAGTTTTCCCATCTGAGGCAACAACAGGAATAGTGGGACTAGATTTTCAATGTGTTACCCCAGTAGATTGTAACAACAGCCCCAGAGTTTATAATAGAGTATAGTAGTCTCATAGTACATTAGAGAAAATAGCATTTGCAGTGTATATAACAGAGAACAGCAGTCCTTGTGTAAATTATAGAGAACAGCAGTCCCTATGTACATTATAGGGAATAGCAGTCCCTGTGTATAGTACAGAGAATAGCTGCCCCCTGTATATTATAAATAACAACAAGCCCTAGTGCGTATTATGGAAAAGAGCAGCACCTGTGTATATTATAGAGAATAACAGTCCCTGTGTAAATTGTAGAGAATAGCAGTGCCAGTGTGTATTTTAGAGAATAGCAGCCTTTGTATATATTAATGAGAATAGCAGTCCCTGTGCATATTATAGAGAATAGCAGTCCCTGTGTATATTATAGAGAATAGCAGTCCCTGTGTATATTATAGTGAACAGCAGTCCCTATGTATACTATAGAGAACAGCAGCCCCTGTGTATACCGTAGAGTATAGCAGCTCCTATGTATATTATACAGAATGGTAGTCCCTATGTATATTATACAGAATAGCAGTCTCTGTGTATATTACAGAGAATAGCAGTCCCAGTTTAAGTTATAGTGAATAGCAGCTCCTGTGTTTATTACAGAGAATAGCATCTACGCTACATATTATAGAGAATACCAGTCCCTGTGTACATTATAGAGAATGGCAGTCTCTGTGTATAATATAGAGGAAAGCAGTTCTTGTGTATATTATAGAGAATAGCAACCTCTGTGTATATCATAGAGAATAGCAGTCCCAGTTTACGTTATAGTGAACAGCAGCTCCTGTGTATATTATAGTGAACAGCAGATCTGTGTATGTTATAGAGAATAGTAGTCCCTGTCTATATTATAGAGAACAGCAGCCCCTATGTATACTGTAGAGTATAGCAGCCCCTATGTATATTATACAGAATGGTAGTTCCTGTGTATATTAAAGAGAATGGCAGCTTCTGTGTTTGTTATAGAGAATACCAGTCCCTGTGTATATTACAGAGAATAGCAATCCCAGTTTATGTTATAGTGAATAGCAGCTCCTGTGTTTATCACAGAGAATAGCAGCTATGGTGCATATTATAGAGAATACCAGTACCTGTTATATTATGCAGAACAGCAGCCCCTGTGTATATTATAGAGAACAATAGCCCCTGTGTATATTATGGGGAATAGTAGTCCCTGTGTATATTACGGAGAAGAGCAGTTCCTGTGTATATTATGGAGTATAGCAGTCCCTGTGTATATTATAGAGAACAGCAGTCCCTGTGTATATTACGGAGAATAGCAGTTCCTCTGTATATTATAGAGAATAGCAGTCCCTGTGTATACTGTAGAGAATTGCAGTCCCTGTGTATAAATAGAGAATCGCAGCCCCTTTGTCTATTATAGGGAACAGCAATCCCTGTGTATATTATCGGGAATAGCATCACCTGTGTATATTACAAAGAAGAGCAGTCTCCACGTATATTATAGAGAATATCAGCCCCTGTGTATATTATATAGAATAGCAGTCCTTTTGTATATTATAGAGAATAGCAGTCCCAGTTTATGTTATAGTGAACAGCAGCTCCATGTTTATTGCAGAGAATAGCAGTCCCTGTGTATATTGTAGAGAATAGCAGTCCCTGTGTATATTGTAGAGAATAGTAGTCCCAGTTTATGTTATAGTAATATCAGCTCCTGTGTTTATCACAGAGAATAGCAGCAATGGTGCATATTACAGAGAATACCAGTTCCTGTGTATATTATGGAGAATAGCAGCCCCTGTGTATATTATAGAGAATAGCAGTCCCTGTGTATATTATGGAGAATAGCAGAACCTCTGTATATTATAGAGAATAGCAGTCCCTGTGTATATTACGGAGAAGAGCAGTTCCTGTGTATATTATAGAGAACAGCAGTCCCTGTGTATATTATAGAGAACAGCAGCCCCTGTGTATATTACGGAGAATAGCAGTTCCTCTGTATATTATAGAGAGTAGCAGCCCCTGTGTATACTGTAGAGAATTGCAGTCCCTGTGTATATTATAGGAAATAGCATCACCTGTGTATATTACAAAGAAGAGCAGTCCCCATGTATATTATAGAGAATAGCAGCCCCAGTGTAAATGAAATACAACAACAAACCCCAGTGCGCATTACAGCGAATAGCAGTCCATGTGTATACTATAGAGAATAGCTTTCCCATTGTGTGCTATCGAGAATTGCACTCCCTGTGTACATTATAGAGAACAGCAGCCCCTGTGTATATAAAAGAGAATAGTAGCCCCTGTGTATAATATAGTGAATTGCAGCTCCTGTGTATATTATAGAGAATAACATCCCTGTGCATTTTAGAGAGATTAGCAGTCCCCGTGCATATGATAGAGAATAGCAGCCCCTGCGTATATTATAAAGGAGCTTCTGTGTAAATTGTAGAAAGTTACAGTCACTGTGTGTATTTTATAGAGAATAGCAGCCCCTGTGTACACTATAGAGAATTGAATTGAATTGAATTGATTGTCACATGTGCCGAGGCACAGTGAAAAACTTTGTCTTGTGAGCAATACAGGCAGATCACAGAGTTAAATCGCACAGACAAATAAACAATTGTTAACACCGGGAAAAACAAAAACACAGGTACAGGCGAATGTTAAGATTTTGTGAGTCCATTCAGTATTCTAACATCTTTAGGATAGAAACTGTTGTGAAACCGGCTGGTGTGTGTGTTCAGGCTTCTGTACCTTCCCCCCGATGGTAGAGGTTGTAGAAAAACATTGCCAGGGTGGGATGGATCTTTGAGAATGCTGGCGTCCTTTCCTTGACAGTGGGCCTGGTGGATGGATTCTATAGATGGGAGGTTGGCCTTTGTGATTGTCCGGGCCAAGTTCCCCGCTCTCTGTAACCGTCTCCGATCTTGAATGGTACAGTTGCTATACCAGGTAGTGATACATCCAGACAGAATGCTTTCGATGCCGTACTTATAAAAGTTGGTGAGGGTATTCACCATCATGGCAAATGTCCTCAGCTGCCTGAGGAAGAGGAGACGTTGTTGGGCCTTTGTAACCAGTGCGTCCACATGAAGAGTCCAAGAAAACTTGTTGTGGATGACCACTCCCAGGAGCTTGACACTCTCCACTCGTTCCAGCTCTACGCTGTTAATATGCAAGGGGCATGAGTAACATCCCATCAAATGTCAATAATGAGTTCCTTGGTTTTTCTGGCATTGAAAGCTAGATTGTTCCAAGTATTCCACCACCCGTCTGTAGTCTGTTTCATCGCTATCTGAAATTCAACCGACAATGGTGGTGTGTCATCAATGAACGTGTAAATGGCTCTGGATTAGGTTTGCTCGCTGAGCTGGAAGGTTCAGTTTCGGATGCTTCCTCACCATACTAGGTAACATCTTCAGTAAGCCTCTGGACAAAGCACTGCTGATGATTCCTGCTTTATATTTATATGTTTGGGTTTCGTTGGGTTTCTCTGTGTCTTCTCAAAACTGTAAATGGCATTAGTCTGGTATTTGGTGACACAGTCATGGGTATACAATGAGTAAGTAGGGGGCTGCGAACGCATGCCTGGGGGCTCCAGTGTTGAATGTTAATGAGGATGAAATATTGTCCCCAGTCTTCATGATTGTGGCCTGTGGGTCAGGAAACTGAGGATCCAGTTGCAGTCCCTGTGCATTTTAGAGATTAGCAATCGCCATATATATTATCGAGAATAGGAGCTCATGTGTATATTATAGAGAATAGCAGCTCCTGTGCATATTATAGAGAATAGCAGCCCGTGTGTATATTATACAGAGTAGCAGTCCCTGTCTATATTCTATGAAGAGCAGTTCCTGTGTATACTATAGCGAATAGTCACCCAAGTGTATATTATGGAGTATAACAGACACCAGCGTATATTCCACAGAATAGCAGCTCCTGTGTATATTTGAAAGAGTTGTAGAGTTACTGTTTCATGTGCTGTTGCATTGTTTTGGAACTTTGGAGAAAAGTCAAAACAACAGCACTTTTAAAAGGGAGAAGAACAGACAAAGGAAACACATGTTCAGGCAGTGCAGGAGGAAGAGAGAGAGAGTGAGTGAGAGAGAGAGAAAGAAACCCACATTGCTCCCTGACACAGCAGCGAACCTGTGCAGTTACTGCCTTTGCTGGTTGAATTCAAGTATTGCTGGACATCGGAGTGCATCCTGGAAAATTAACAAACAGTGAAATTCACAACTAACCTTGGAGGAACCTGTTTGGGAGAGGTCACAACACAAAAACAGAAGAGTGAATATTTTAAGTGTGAACTTACAGTAAGTCTGCAGTAGTGAGTAGAATGGGTTCTTTCTTGATTATATTTTATACTAAGATATGTCTCTTGATTAAACTTAAAAATACAAGCCATAAGTATTAAATTAGCCTGGAGCAGTGTTTTTTAGAGGAATAAGACAGTGCTATGTTTCGGGTCTGTAGATTGGAAGAGGCAAAAATGGCCTTTAGTAGAGTGATGTGCTCTTCTTGTCAGATGTGGGAGTTTAGGGAAAGTTTATGTATTACTGAGGATTATATCTGCAATAAATGCCATTGGTTGTGAATCCTATCAGATTGAATGGATTGGTTGGAGAGACAGTTGGAGGCAATGAGGAATTTACAAGAGCAAGGGGGTGCGATGGATGGCAGTTATAGGAAGGGAAAAAATTTGCAGATACAGTCACATAGATGGTTAACTCCAGGAAAGGTAAGAGAGGTAGGCAGGTAGGGTAGGAGTCTTCTGTGGCTATTCCCATTTCAAACAAGTATGCTGTTTTGGAAAATGTAGGGGGTTATGGATTATCAAAGGAATGTAGCATGATCAGCCATGTTTCTGGTATTGAGACCGGCTCTAATGCAATGATATGTTGGGTTCCAAGAAATCAATTGTGTTAGAGGACTCTCCAGTCCAAGGTATAGACAGAGATTTCTGTGGCCAACAGCATAAAAACAGAACAGTGTGATGCTTCCCTGGTGCCAGAATCAAGGATGTCTCAGAGAGGGTGAAGAATGTCCTCAAGGGGGAGAGGGACCAGCAGGAGATCAGTGTACACATTGGAACCAATGACATGAGATTAGATTAGATTCCCTACAGTGTGGAAACAGTCCCTTTGGCCCAACTAGTCCACACCGACCTGCCGAAGATTAACCTACCCAGACCCATTTCCCTCTGAATGATGCACCTAACACTATGGGCAATTTAGCATAGTCAATTCACCTGACCTGCACAACTTTGGACTGTAGGAGGAAACTGGAGCACCCGGGGGAAACCTACGCAGACACAGGGAGAATGCGCAAACTCCACACAGACAGTTGCCCAAGGCTGGAATCAAACCTGGGACCATGGTGCTGTGAGGCATTAGTGCTAACCTCTGAGCCACTGTGCTGCCCTAGGGCATAGGGAAGGGAAAAGGATGAGATCCTGAAGGAAGAATATAGAGAGTTAGGTCAGAATTTTAAAAAGAGGTCCTTGAGAGTAGTAATATCTGGATTACTCCCGGTGCTATGAGCTAGTGAGGGTAGGAATAGGAGGATGGAGCAGATGAATGCATGGCTGAGGAGCTGGTGTATGGGAGCAGGATTCACATTTTTGGATCATTGGAATCTCTTCTGGGGTAGAAGTGACCTGTACAAGAAAAATGAATTGCACTTGAATTAGAAGGAAACTAATATATTGACAGGGAGATTTGTGAGACCTTCTTGGGAGGATTTAAACTAGTAAGGTGGGGTGGGTGAGACCCAGAGAGATATTGAGGAAAGAGATCAATCTGAGACTGGTACAGTTCAGAACAGAAACGAGTCAACCAGTGAGGGCAGGGGAGAGAACAAGGTAGGATTGATAAATTAAACTGCATTTATTTCAACGCAAGGGGCCTAACAGGGAAGGCAGATGAACTTAGGGCATGGTTAGGAACATGGGACTGGGATATCATAGAATTACAGAAACATGGCTCAGGGATGGGCAGGACTGGCAGCTTAATGTTCCAGGATACAAATGCTACAGGAAGGATAGAAAAGGAGGCAAGAGAGGAGGGGGAGTGGTATTTTTGATAAGGGATAGCATTACAGCTGTACTTAGGGAACACATTCCCGGAAATGCATCCAGGGAAGTTATTTGGATGGAACTGAGAAATAGGAAAGGGATGATCACCTTATTGGGATTGTATTATAGACCCTCTAATAGTCAGAGGCAAATTGAGAAACAAACTTGTAAGGACATCTCAGTTATCTGTAAGAATAATAGGGTGGTTGTGGTAGGGGATTTTAACTTTCCAAACATAGACTAGGCCCGCCATGGTATCCCATGGGATCTCTGCTATCGGGATTCATAGCAGAAGTGGTAATGCAAAGACTAGAACAAACAGCCTTATCAATCATCAAACCAAAAATCTGGGTTCGCTATGTAGATGACACCTTTGTCATCACAAAACGAAACAAGATAGAAGAGACATTTAATATCATCAACAACACCCTCACAGGCATAAAGTTCACCAGGGAGGAAGAGACTGACAACAAACTCGCATTTCTGGACGTCACAGTAGAAAGAAAGGACAACGGAGAACTACAAACCTGCTTATACAGAAAACCGACAAACACTGACCAAATACTCAACTACCCCAGCAACCATCCCAACACACACAAATGAAGCTGTATCAGAACACTATTCCAATGAGCCACCACACACTGCAGCACAGACAAACTTCAGAAAACAGAGGAGAACCACCTATACAATGTATTCAAGAAGAACGGATACTCAAAAAATACAGTCCGCAGATTCCTCAGGAACAAACCACGACAAGCAGACCAAACACAGCCAGGTACCCTAACCACCCTACCATACATCAAAGAAGTCTCAGAAATGACAGCCAGACTACTAAGAACCCTCGGAATCCTAGTAGCACACAAACACACCAACACTCTCAAACAAAAACTAACAAACTTAAAAGACCCAATACAGCCCATGGACAAAACCAACGTCATCTATAAAATTCCATGCAAGGACTGCCACAAACACTACATAGGACAAACAGGAAGAAAGTTAGCCACCAGGATACACGAACACCAGCTAGCCACAAAAAGACACGACCCTCTCTCCCTCGTAGCCCTACACATGGATGAAAAAAAACACCATTTCGACTGGGACAACACATCTATTCTGGGACAGGCTAAGCAAAGACATGCCAGAGAATTCCTAGAGACCTGGCACTCCAACCACAACACCATAAACAAGTACATAGATGGCACAAGCCATCTACCAACCCCTCAGAAAACAAACAGGAAATGACATCACCACAAACCCCAGGAACCTCATCCAGGAGAAAGATATAAATAGAAAGCAGGAGACAATAGCTTCACTTCACTTGGAGGTCACCACTGATGATGTTACCTAGCCAGGTAATGAAACGTCTGGATATCAAACCTACAGCTCAGCGAGCAAACCTACACCCTCAACCTCAACCTGAGCTACAAACCTTCACAAACCTTGCGATTTACAAGGATGTTGCCCGGGTTGGAGGATTTGAGCTATAGGGAGAGACTGAACAGGCTGGGGCTGTTTTCCCTGGAGCATCAGAGGCTGAGGGGTGACCTCATAGAGGTTTATAAAATCATGAGGGACATGGATAGGATAAATAGACAAAGTCTTTTCCCTGGAGTGGGGGAGTCCAGAACTCGAGAGCATAGTTTTAGGGTGAGAGGGGAAAGATATAAAAGAGACCTAAGGGGGCAACGTTTTCACACAGAGGGTGGTACATGTATGGAATGAGCTGCCGGTGAAGTGGTGGAGGCTGGTATAATTGCAACATTTAAAAGGCATCTGGATGGGTATATGAATAGGAAGGATTTGGAGGGATATGGGCCGGGTGCTGGCAGGTGGGACTAGATTGGGTTGGGATATCTGGTCGGCATGGACAAGTTGGACTGAAAGGGTCTGTGTCTGTGCTGTACATCTCTATAATTCTATGTTGTGCATATTATAGAGGGCAGCAGCCCTTGTGCATATAAAACATTGAAGATAGATTGTGGGTGGCACAGTGGTTAATGCTGCTGCCTCACAGTGCCAGAGACCTGGGTTCAATTCCTGCCTCAGGTGACTGTCTGTTTGGAGTTTGCACATTCTCTGCGTGGGTTTCCTCTGGGTGCTCTGGTTTCCTCCCACAGTCCAAAGATGTGCAGGTCAGGTGAATTGGCCATGCTAAATTGCCCGTAGTGTTAAGTGAAGGGATATGGGTGGGTTGCGCTTCTGCGGGTCATTGTGGACTTGTTGGGCTGAAGGGCCTGTTTCCACACTGTAGGTAATCTAATCTAAAAGAACACTACAGGCCCTTGATGTTTTGCTGATCTTTTGTTCTACTCTAAAATCAGACTAATATATATACCCTTAAATGTACTAACTTCCATGTGTCTATCCAAGAGTCGCTTAAATGTATATTGTGCAGAATAGCAGTTTCAGTGTATATTACAGAGAATAGCAGCCCCCTCTGTATATTATAGAGAATAGTAATGCTGTGTATATTTTGGAGAGTAGCAGTCTCTATCTATACTATAGCGAATAGCAATCCCTGGGGATATTAAATTAGAACAAGTCACTGAGTATATTATAGAGAATAGCAGCCCACCGTATATTAAAGGGTCCAGCAGCCCTTGTGTATATTAATGAGAATAGCAGCCCCTGTGTATATTGTGCAGAACAGCAATGTTGTGTCTATTGTAGTGAATAGCATCCTGTGTATATTTGAGTATAGCAGCCCCAGTGTATTTTAGAGACAATAGAAGCCCCCTGTGTCTACTATAGAGAAGAGCAGTCATTGTGTGCATATTATAGAGAATAGCAGTCCCTGTGTATATTATAGAGAATAGCAGTCCCTGTGTATATTATAGTGAATAGTTGTCCCTGTGTGTATTCCGAAGAATAGCGGTCCCTGTGTATACTACAGAGAATAGCAGCCAATGGGTATATTATAGAGAATAGCAGTCCCTGTGTATATTATAGAGAATAGCAGTCCCTGGTGCATATTGTATGGAATAGCAGCTCCTGCGTATATTATAGGGAATAGCAGTTCCTGTGTATATTATAAATAACAATAATGCACAGTGCATATTATAGGGAATAGTAGTCCCTGGGTATATTATAGAGAATAGCAGTCCCTGGTGCATATTGTATGGAATAGCAGCCCCTGTGTATTTTATAGAGAACAGCAGTTCCTGTGTATTATTATACAGAATAGCAGTCACTGTGTATATTACAGAAAACAGCAGCCCCTGTGTGTATTATAGAGAATAGCAGCCCCTGTGTGTATTATAGAGAATAGCAGTCCTTGTGTATATTGTAGAGAAGAGTGGCCCCTGTGTATATTATAAACAACAACAAGGCCCAGTGTGTATTATAGAGAGTAATAGTCCATGGGTATATTATAAAGAATAACAGCCCCGGTATATAATATAGAGAATAGCAGCTCCTCTGTATATTTTCACAGAATGGCAGCCCCTGTGTATACTGTAGAGAACAGAAGATCCTGTGTGTATTATAGAGAATAGCAGTCCCATGTATGTTATAGAGAACAGCAGTCCCTATGTATATTATTGAAAATAGCAGTCCCAATCTGTATTCTCTGGAATAGTAGCCCCTTTGTATATTATAGTGAATTTGAAGTCCCTGTGTGTATTATAGAGAATATCAAGGATTCAGTGCAAAGAAACAATTTAAAAATAGACATTGAAAACGCACAACAATAGGTATACCTCTGAAATATGGATGGCAGCAGTACAAGAAGATAGCTCATCATCATCTTATTGAGGGCATATAGGGGTTAAGGCACGAAATCTTGGTTGAGCTAATAATACCCATTTTCCATAATTGAATAAATAAATGAGTGTTCCTTGATGTAACTTTTTTAGGAATATAACCTTCGACTAGAATGATGCAGGTGAGAGTAGTTTGAAGGTTCACACTTCCACAAAGACTTTCTGCTTATCTCTGCAAACAACTGCAAATCGTGGCTGAATTGTATGACTTCTTTTATGTCCTTTCCAAAGAAATAGTTGGCAATAGTTGAAATATTTCTGAAGATGTTAATGATTCTTGTGTTTTTCAGTGTTTTCTGTCCTATAACAATGACGAGAAGGTAAAAATCAGCTAAATTCTTGTCGTAGTTAAATAGTTTCTTGAAGACACTGATTCTTTTTTTTAATATCAGCTGTTGAGCTCTTGCTGAGACTTCCAAATTACTTAATGCAGGATATAAAATTATCATGCAAAATGTTCCAATTAGAGTAAAAGTTTCACTGTTATTATAGAGTGAGTATATAATTGAGAATAGCAGTCCCTGTATATATTATAGAGAACAGCAGTCCTTGTGTATATTAGAGAGAATAGCAGCCCCTGTATTGTTGAGTTAAAAATCTCACAACACCAGGTTATAGTCCACAGGTTTATTTGGAAGCTTTCGAAGCACTGGTCCTTACAGATGTTATCAGTCCCTGGATATATTGTCAAGAATAGCAGTCTCTGTGTATTTTGTAGAGAATAGTGACTCATGTATATTGTGCAGATGGTAGCAGTCCCTGTGTCTTATTGTGCATTGAACTTTGCATATATGTGCAGAACACAACAGCTACTTTGAACATCACAGGATTAGCTGTCCCTGTGCATTATAAATAACGTCATTTCTTGTGTACATTATGAGGAACAGCAGCTCCAGCAAACAAAGCAAGGAACATTCTGTATAGATTTCACTAAGAAACAGATGGACAGTTTTTTGTGTTACTACAAGACTCAATGTGTATTTTCCTGCCTGTATATTGTGTATAACCCAATGGTGAGCTTTGAATCTTGCTGATTGGCCAATTCTCACCACATGAAGATCCGGCCAATATAATCCCCATGTTTGCTGTGTTGTGCAGTGTATGGACCAACCAGATCCACATCAGATCAGGGCTAACAATTTATTTTTATTTTCCAATGTTTACTTTTAAATTGTTATTTAGCACTGAGTCCTTGCAGGCTATATCTAGTTGAGATCTTGACATTCTCCCAATCCCTCCACCTCCGCTGCATCTACTCGGATGAGGAAACATTCCACTTGCGAGCATCCCAGGTGTCCATCTATTTTCAAAAGTGTGCTTTTCCTCCCTCCATCATCCAGACAGCCCTTCACCACACCACTTCCATTCCCTGTAACACCACTCTAAACGCCTCCCCCCCACCAACACAATAAAGACAGAGACCCCTTGTCCTCACCGACCACCCCACCGGTCTCCGCATCCAACGCATCACCCTCAAACACTTCCACCAACTCCAAATAGACCCAACCACCAAGTACATCTTCCTCTCCATATCCCTCTCTGCCTTCCGCAAGGACTGTTCCCTTCGACAGTTCACTTTATATATTAATGATCTGGATGAGGGGACTTACTGAGATATTTGTTTAAAATCACACAAAACCAGGTTATAGTCCAACAGGTTTAATTGGAAGCATTAGCTTTTGAAGCGCTGCTCCTTCATCAGGTGATTGTCATCAGATATTTGTATCATCGATAGACACAGGTGAGGTGCCAGAAGACTGGATGTTGGCTAACATGATACCACTATTTAAGAAAGTTGGTAAGAACAAGCCAGGGAACTAGAGACCAGTGAGCCTGGTCTATACTGAGCCTGGACCAGTGAGGTGGTGGGTAAGTTGTTGGAGGGAATCCTGAGGGACAGGATGTACATATTTTTGGAAAGGCAAGGACTGATTAGGGGTAGTCAACATGGCTTTGTGAATGGGAAATCATGTCTCACAAACTTGATTGAGTTTTTTGAAGATGTGACAAAGAGGATTGATGAGGGCAGAGTGGTAGTTGCGATCTATATGGACTTCGGTAAGGCATTCGACAAGGTTCGCCATGAGAGACTGATTATTCTCATGGAATACAGGGAGAACTAGCCATTTGGATACAGAACTGACTCAAAGGTAGAAGACAGAGAGTGGTGGTGGAGGGTTGTTTTTCAGACTGGAGGCCTGTGACCAGTGGAATGCCACAAGGATCGGTGCTGGGTCCACTTTTCATCACTTACATAAATGATTTGAATGTGAGCATAAGATGTTTGCAAATGACATCAAAATTGGAGGTGTAGTGGACAGCGAAGACAGTTACCTCAGATTACAATGGGATCTTGATCAGATGGGCTAATGGGCTGAGAAATGGCAGACAGAGTTAAATTTAGATAATTTTGGGAATGCAAATCTTAGCAGGACTTATACACTAAATAGTAAGGTCCCAGGGAGTGTTACTGAACAAAGAGACCTTGGAGTGCAGGCTCATAGCTCCTTGAAAGTGGAGTCACAGGTAAATAGGATAGTAAAGAAAGTGTTTGGTATGCTTTCCTTTATCGGTCAGGAGTTGGGAGGTCATGTTGCGGCTATACTGGACATTGATTAGGCCACTGTCGGAATATTGTGTGCAATTCTGGTCTCCTTCCTATTGGAAAGATGTTGTGAAACTTGAAATGACTCAGAAAAGATTTACAAGGATGTTGCCAGGGTTGGAGGATCCAAGCAATAGGCAGAGGTTGAATGGGGTAGGGCTGTTTTCCCTGGAGTGTCAGAGGCTGAGGGGTGATCTTATAGAAGCTTATACATGAGGGGCATGTATAGGTAAAATAGACAAAGTCTTTTCCCTGGGGTTGGGGAGTCAAGAACTAGAGGGTATAGGTTTACGGTGGGAGGGGAAAGATATAAGAGAGACCCTAAGGGGCAACTTTTTCACACAGAGGGTGGTGCGTGTATGGAATGAGCTGCCAGAGGAAGTGGTGGAGGCTGGTAGAATTGCAACATTTAAAAGGCATCTGGATGGGAATATGAATAGGAAGGGTTTGGAGGGATGAAGTCCGGGTGCTGGCAAGTGGGACTAGATTGGGTTGGGATATCTGGTCGGCATGGACGAGTTGGACCGAAGTGTCTGTTTTCGTGCTGTACATCAGTGAACAGGCAGGTAGTACTGAGGAGGTGAGGAGACTACGGAAAGATTTAGACAGTTTAGGAGAGTGGTCCAAGAAATGGCTGATGAAATGCAATGTGAGCAAATGTGAGGTCTTGCACTTCGGAAAAAAGAACACAGGCATGGACTACTTTCTAAATGGTCAGAAAATTCACAAAGCCAAAGTGCAAAGGGATCTGAGAGTGCTAGTCCAGGATTCTCTAAAGGTTGACTTGCAGGTTGAGTCCATGGTTAAGAAAGCGAATGTAATGTTGTCATTTATCTGAAGAGGGTTGTAATGTAAAAGCACTAATGTGCTATTGCCACTTTATAAAGCTCTGGTTAGGTCCCATTTCGAATACTGTGTCCAATTCTGGGCCCCACACTTCAGGAAGGACATACTGGCACTGGAGCGCGTCCAGCGGAGATTAACATGGAAACCCCCTGGAATGGTTGACCTAGCATATGATGAACGGCTGAGGATCCTGGGATTGTATTCATTAGAGTTTAGAAGGTTAAGGGGAGATCTAATAGAAACTTACAAGATAATACACGGCTTAGAAAGAATGGACGCTGGAGAGTTATTTCCATTAGGTGGGGATACTAGGACTCGTGGGCACAGCCTTAGAATTAGAGAAGGGTCAATTTAGAACAGAAATGAGGAGAGATTTCTTCAACCAGAGAGTGGTGGGCCTATGGAATTCATTGCCACAGAGTGCAGTGGAGGTCAGGATATTAAATGTTTTCAAGGTAGAGATTGATAAGTTCTTGATCTTGCAAGGAATTAAGGGGTACAGGGAGAGTGCAGGTAAGTGGTGTTGAAATGCCCATCAGCCTTGATTGAATGGCAGAGTGGACTTAATGGGTCAAATGGCCTTACTTCCTCTCCTATGTCTTATTGTCTTATGGACAGTCCTTGGTTCACATCATTCTCCCCACTAACCCCCCGAACCCCCAGGTACCTTCCCCTGCAACTGGAAAAGATGCAAAACCTGCCGGCATACCAACCCCCTCACCTCCATCCTGGGCCCCAGACAGTCCTTCCAGGTGAGACAGAGGTTCATCTGCCTCTCCTCCAACCTAGTTTACTGTATCTGGTGCTCCCGATGTGGTCTTCTCTACATTGGGGAGAACAAACGTAAACTCAGGGAATGGTTCACCAAACATCTCAGCCAGGCCCACAGGGGCTGACCGGACCTCCCAGTCACCGAAGATTTCAATTCCCTTCTCATTCCCTTTCCGACATGACCATCCTTGGCCTCCTCCATCAAACCACAACATCTATTGGAGGAACAACGCTTCATCTTCCACCTGGGCAGCCTACAGCCTGGAGGACTCAACATTGAGTTCTCTAATTTCAAATAATCTCTCTTCCCTTCCCCCAATGCCCTTCGCAGCCCCTGCCCCTTCCTTCCACTGCTCCCTGCCACCAATCTGATTCCTGCTTCCAGCGGGCGAAAGTGAGGATGGCAGATATTGGAGATTAAAGTCCTGATAAAGGTCTTTTGCCCAAAACATCAATTCTCCAGCTCCTTAGATGCTGCCTGACCTGCTGTGCTTTTCCAGCACCACACTCTCAACTCTTCCTTCCATTGACCAACCAGATCGTACCCTCTACCTGTCTTCACCTATCCCCACTTCAACACCCTGCCCCCATCTCCCCCTTTATCTGCAGCTCCTCCCACACCCACCCCAGTCCTGAAGCAGGCTTACACCCAAAACATTGACTTTTGCATTTCCTGATGCTGCCTGGCTTGCTGTGTTCTCCCAGCCTCCTGCCTGACCCTCCTGATGCTGCCTGCCTTGCTGTGTTCCCCCAGCCTCCTGCCTGGCCCTCCTGATGCTGCCTGGCTTGCTGTGTTCCCCCAGCCTCCTGCCTGTCCCTCCTGATGCTGCCTGGCTTGCTGTGTTCCCCCAGCCTCCTGCCTGACCCTCCTGATGCTGCCTGGCTTGCTGTGTTCCCCCAGCCTCCTGCCTGACCCTCCTGATGCTGCCTGCCTTGCTGTGTTCTCCCAGCCTCCTCCCTGTCTACTATATCTTGATGCATGGTATTTGTATGAGTGTGTTGACAGTATAGTGCAAAGGGAGAGGCCATTTGATCCATCATGGTTGTCCTACCTCTTGGAAAGGATGATCTAAACGGTCTCTCTTATCTGCTGTTTTCCCATAGCTCTGCATTTTGTTTCCCTTCTGAAGTATTTATCCAAACCCCTTTTGAAAGTTATCATTGAATCTCCTTCTACTACCCCTTTGTTGATTGTTTTAAATCTTGAGCCAACCTCCTGTTGCTGACCTGTTTACCAGTGGAAACATTTTCTCCCTGTTTACTCTCTCAAAATGTCTCATAATTTGGAACATCTTTTTTAAGCCTTGCATTAATTTGCACTGTTTCCATGGTAGAGATGGAAACAGTTTTGCTATTGATATGTTGAGCAAAATAAAGGATCATTCTTCAACCCTGAACTTGGAAGAGGTGATGGCATAGTGGTATTGTCACTAGACTGTGAATCCAGAGACTTAGGTAATGTTCTGGGGACCTGGGTTCAAATTCTACTATGGTGGAATTTGAATTCAATACAAAAAAAAAACTGATATTGAGAGTCTAATGATGACCCTGAGAGTCAGGAAATCCTATCTGAGTTACTAATATTCTTTAAGGAAGGAATCTGCCATCCTTACCTACTCTGGCCTACATGTGACTCCAGACCCATCACCCACAGTAAATGTCCTCTGGGTAACTGGGGATGGGCAATAAATTCTGGTCTGGCCAATCTGTAATGAATGGGGGAGAAAAAGAATGAGGAAGCAATTACTCACAGAACAATGTAGAGCTGTCTTCCACATGAGTTGCTATCATTTACAATATACACAGAAATTGCTTTTAAAAATTATTTGTTCATGTGACGTGGCTTATCCTGCTTTTGTCACCCATCCCTAATTGCCCAGAGGACAGTTAAGAGTTAACCACATTGCTGTAGTAAAAAATGAGGTCTGCAGATGCTGGAGATCACAGCTGCAAATGTGTTGCTGGTCAAAGCACAGCAGGCCAGGCAGCATCTCAGGAATAGAGAATTCGATGTTTCGAGCATAAGCCCTTCATCACATTGCTGTAGGTCTAGAGTGATGGGTAGACCAGACCAAGTAAGGACATTAGTGAACTAAGTTGGTTTTTATGACAATAAGCAGTGACTACGTGGTCACCACTTGACTAGTTTTAAACTTCCAGATATTTGAAAATCAAATCCAAGTTTTACTACCTGCCATGGTGGGTTTCTAATCCAGAACATTACCCCTGGGTTCTGGATGACTAGCCCACTGACATTAACACTACAACAACACTGTTACCTTCTCCAATTCTTGAAAACATACACAGAAATTGTCATTCCCTGTAGTATAGACAGGGGTGGCTACTGGCTACAATGCACACAGCAGCTGCAATTTCCCACATTAAACTCCCAAATCAAAGCAAAATACTAGAGATTCTCAAAATCTGAAGCAAACACAGAGATTGCTGGAGAAACTCAGCAGGTTTGGAGAAAGGAACCAAGTTAATGCTTTGAGTCCAGTATGACTCTTCTTTAGTGTCATATCAGACTTGAAATGTTAACTGTACTGCTCTCCACAGATGCTGACAGACCTACTGAGTTTTTCCAGCATTCTCTGTGTTGATTTCCTTGATCAAACATTAGATCCACATTATCTGTCATATATACAGTAGCTGATATGCTCTATGATACGTAGAGAACATCATCCACAAGTATATAGAAAAAAACTAGCAATTCTGTCCAATATATGCAGGAAATGTTATATTAGAGGCTACACAGAGGCTATGGTACCCATCAGTCTGCACAGTGGCTGCTGCTTCCTACAATGTCCACCATTGTTGCTATTGTCTACAGTATACAAAGAGTCTGCTATTCTGTATAATGTGTACAAGACCAGGCATTCTCTATAATACACAATAAGGCTGCCAATCTCTATGTTGTACACACGATCTGCTATTTTTTGTGGTATACACAAGAGTTGCTATTCCCTTTACTATACACTCAGATTCATTCTCTATAACACATACCACGACTGCTATTCTTTTGAATACAACATAGACTCTGTAATACCTGCAGTGTTGTATTTGGTATGATACAAAGGGTAAATTTTATTCCAGAATTTCTCTTTTCCTTGTTGCTTTTTCACCTTTCTCTCTTCTCTTTCTCACCTCCCTTTTCCTCTTGCTCCTTCTGTTCATCCCTCTATCCTCCCTCCTTCTCCTTCTGTTCAACCCTCTATCTTCTCTCTCCTTCTGTTCATCCCTCTATCCTGCCTGCTTTCTCTCTCACCTAGCTCCCTTTGTTTATCCATCTTTTCTGCCTCCTCTCTCCGATTTCCCTTTGCTTATCCCTCAATCCTCCCTCATTCTTCTGTTTATCCCTCTTTCCTCCCTCCCTCCCATGCTCTCTGTTCATCTCTCTATACTCCCTCCTCTCTGCTTTTCCTTCTGTATTTATCTCTCTATCCTCCCTCCTTCCCTCTCTCTTATCCCTTAATCCTCCCTCTCTCTCTATTTATCCCTCTATCCTCCCTTTCTCTCTTTATCCCTCTATCCTCCCTCCCTCTTTATCCCTCTATCCTCCCTCTCTCTTTATCCCTCTATCCTCCCTCTTTATCCCTCTATCCTCCCTCTCTCTTTATCCCTCTATCCTCCCTCTCTCTTTATCCCTCTATCCTCCCTCTTTATCCCTCTATCCTCCCTCTTTATCCCTCTATCCTCCCTCCCTCTTTATCCCTCTATCCTCCCTCTTTATCCCTCTATCCTCCCTCTTTATCCCTCTATCCTCCCTCTCTCTTTATCCCTCTATCCTCCTTCTTTATCCCTCTATCCTCCCTCTTTATCCCTCTATCCTCCCTCTCTCTTTATCCCTCTATCCTCCCTCTTTATCCCTCTATCCTCCCTCTTTATCCCTCTATCCTCCCTCCCTCTTTATCCCTCTATCCTCCCTCCCTCTTTATCCCTCTATCCTCCCTCTTTATCCCTCTATCCTCCCTCTCTCTTTATCCCTCTATCCTCCCTCTTTATCCCTCTATCCTCCCTCTTTATCCCTCTATCCTCCCTCTCTCTTTATCCCTCTATCCTCCCTCTTTATCCCTCTATCCTCCCTCTTTATCCCTCTATCCTCCCTCCCTCTTTATCCCTCTATCCTCCCTCCCTCTTTATCCCTCTATCCTCCCTCTCTCTTTATCCCTCTATCCTCCCTCTTTATCCCTCTATCCTCCCTCTCTCTTTATCCCTCTATCCTCCCTCTTTATCCCTCTATCCTCCCTCTTTATCCCTCTATCCTCCCTCTTTATCCCTCTATCCTCCCTCTCTCTTTATCCCTCTATCCTCCCTCCCTCTTTATCCCTCTATCCTCCCTCTTTATCCCTCTATCCTCCCTCTTTATCCCTCTATCCTCCCTCTCTCTTTATCCCTCTATCCTCCCTCCCTCTTTATCCCTCTATCCTCCCTCTTTATCCCTCTATCCTCCCTCCCTCTTTATCCCTCTATCCTCCCTCCCTCTATTTATCCCTCTATCCTCCCTCCCTCTTTATCCCTCTATCCTCCCTCCCTCTATTTATCCCTCTATCCTCCCTCCCTCGTTATCCCTCTATCCTCCATCCCTCTATTTATCCCTCTATCCTCCCTCTCTATTTATCCCTCTATCCTCCCTCCCTCGTTATCCCTCTATCCTCCATCCCTCTATTTATCCCTCTATCCTCCCTCTCTATTTATCCCTCTATCCTCCCTCCCTCTTTATCCCTCTATCCTCCCTCCCTCTATTTATCCCTCTATCCTCCCTCTCTATTTATCCCTCTATCCTCCCTCTTTATCCCTCTATCCTCCCTCTCTCTTTATCCCTCTATCCTCCCTCTCTCTTTATCCCTCTATCCTCCCTCTCTCTTTATCCCTCTATCCTCCCTCTCTCTTTATCCCTCTATCCTCCCTCTTTATCCCTCTATCCTCCCTCTTTATCCCTCTATCCTCCCTCTCTCTTTATCCCTCTATCCTCCCTCCCTCTTTATCCCTCTATCCTCCCTCTTTATCCCTCTATCCTCCCTCCCTCTTTATCCCTCTATCCTCCCTCCCTCTATTTATCCCTCTATCCTCCCTCCCTCTTTATCCCTCTATCCTCCCTCCCTCTATTTATCCCTCTATCCTCCCTCCCTCGTTATCCCTCTATCCTCCATCCCTCTATTTATCCCTCTATCCTCCCTCTCTATTTATCCCTCTATCCTCCCTCCCTCGTTATCCCTCTATCCTCCATCCCTCTATTTATCCCTCTATCCTCCCTCTCTATTTATCCCTCTATCCTCCCTCCCTCTTTATCCCTCTATCCTCCCTCCCTCTATTTATCCCTCTATCCTCCCTCTCTATTTATCCCTCTATCCTCCCTCCCTCGTTATCCCTCTATCCTCCATCCCTCTATTTATCCCTCTATCCTCCCTCTCTATTTATCCCTCTATCCTCCCTCCCTCGTTATCCCTCTATCCTCCATCCCTCTATTTATCCCTCTATCCTCCCTCTCTATTTATCCCTCTATCCTCCCTCCCTCTATTTATCCCTCTATCCTCCCTCCCTCTTTATCCCTCTATCCTCCCTCCCTCTATTTATCCCTCTATCCTCCCTCACTCTATTTATCCCTCTATCCTCCCTCCCTCTTTATCCCTCTATCCTCCCTCCCTCTTTATCCCTCTATCCTCCATCCCTCTATTTATCCCTCTATCCTCCCTCCCTCGTTATCCCTCTACCCTCCCTCCCTCTGTTTATCTCTCTCTCTCTCTCTCTCCGCAGTATGTTATTTTGGTGAAGGTTCTTTACCGCATTGCTGTAGGAGGGGGGGAGGGAGAAGGGAGGGAGGAGGCTTGTCAGTATTTGCTGAGACCGCCCACCGCCGTCCGCAATAAAGATCAGCGAGAAGCGGCAGCAGGTCTCCCCGGCAGCAGTGCAGGTAAGAGCGGGCAGGCGAGGCAGGATCACCCCGGGGGGGGGGGGGGGGACAGGGAACGGAGCGGGGGCTAACCCTGGGGGAGGGCTGGGGTGTCTGCACTCCATTAGCAGGAGCTGTGTTACAGAGAGTCAGAGTGAAAAGGGAATAGGATTAAATAGAATGGAAGGAGGGGGAGAGATGGTCAGATAGTGAAGGAGGAGGAATAGATAGATAAAAGGGCGCAGAGAGACAGAATAAAACCAGGAATAAAACCAGCTATTCTTCCAGACGGAGAGAGAGAGAGAAGCGATTGGGTGGGAAATGAAAAGGAGACAGTCTACTAATGTAATCATTCCAGACAAAGAAATGTTTTAAAAGCGAGGAATTGGGAGATTGGGAAAGGTAATTACATTTAGGGAGAGGGTGGGATTGACAGGGAGTTATATTTAGACCAATCTCCATGAACTGAAACCAGGCACCTGCTGGGATCCTTTGGAATATTTTCCCCCCTCCTCCCTTTCCAAACCCAGGACTGGGTTTGACCCTTTCACCTTCCCTGTGGCGGGGCTGACTCGGAGAATTCCCCCTCCCTGACTCCTCTCTCTCTCTCTCTCTCTCTGTGTGTCTGCTGCAGTGATCTGTCCCCAGCTCCAGCCCCAGCCATGGGCAAAGAGAAGATTCACATCAACATTGTGGTCATCGGTCATGTCGATTCCGGCAAATCCACCACCACCGGACACCTCATCTACAAATGTGGGGGCATCGACAAGAGAACCATCGAGAAATTCGAGAAGGAGGCGGCAGAGGTAACGGAGAGTTGTATCAGCTTCCCACTTCATCCCAGCACCTTCCCACTCCATCCTAGCACCTTCCCACTCCATCCTAGCACCTTCCCACTCCATCCTAGCACCTTCCCATTCCATCCTAGCACCTTCCCATTTCATCCCAGCACCTTCCCAAAGCCATACCAGCACCTTCCCAAAGCCATCCCAGCTCCGACCCAACAGCTTCCCATTTCATCCCAGCCCCTTCCCATTTCATCCCAGCACCTTCCCAACTCTATCCCAGCACCTTCCCAACTCTATCCCAGCACCTTCCCAACTCCATCCCAGCTCCAACCCAACAGCTTCCCACTTCATCCTAGCACCTTCCCATTTCATCCCAGCACCTTCCCAATGCCATCGCAGCTCCATCCCAACAGCTTTCCACTTCATCCCAGCACCTTCCCAACTCCATCCCAGCTCCATCCAAACAGCTTCTCAACTCCATCCCAACAGCTTCCAGCTTGATCCCAGCGGCTTCCCACTTTATCCCAAATCCATTCCAGCAGCATCCCAAATCCATCCCAGCAGCTTCCCCACTGAATCCGAGCTACATTGCAGCAGTTTTCCATCCCAGTCTCAGCTCCATCCCAGCCCTGGTTCCAGCACTTTTCCCAGCACAGCTTCTAAGATGTTACCATCAGTGTCCCAACACATTCCCAACGTATTCCTACCATTGCTTTAGCACACTCACATTTCCAGTATGGTCCCAGTTGAGCCCCAGCAGAGCTTGGTCCACACCCCTGACCATATTAGGAGCAAGAATAGCCCATTCAGTCCCTTAACCCAATATTGTAGAGGTTGAAAGATTACATCCTATTTGTTTACAGTATATTTATATTTTAAATGTTCCTTTCCTTCATTTTAATTTTCTGGAGTAGGATTTGTTTGCAGACGGTGGTCAAGTCCTGTTTTTTTAAGAGAATGAGCTATGACCTTACCAGTTTGATGCCTGTCTGTTTGTTATGAACTGTCCAGGTTTGACCCTAGTGTTTGCTGGGATTGAGTTAACCTGCAGGTCACTGCGTGAGCCCCTGGGAGAAATATCTGACTTTTTAAAAAAATGCACAGTTGTCCCCATTTCTTAATTGATTCTGAAGTGGTTGAAGATGTTATCATTGGCTGTTGGCATTGGGTGGGGCAGTGGGTTAAATAAAGACATCCCAGATCTGCCTGTTCAGAGTTGGAAACTTGCCATAGACGATGATTGCAACGCCAACCATTCTAACAAACCGGTTAACAATTGGCCGTTTGCTGATCATGTGATTGGTGACATCTTGTGGTTTGTGAGGTCCTGGATGATGGAAGCAAGCAGACGTGGGGACCATCCTTGGAAATGGCTTCTCTGTATTGTGTTACAGTTTGTGTCCTCCAGGCTTGACCATTCTCTAAAGTTCACACCAACCCCCTCTCACCTCCCATAGGTTCACCTACATTACCTTCCCCTCGACAACAGCACCTCAATTTGCAAATTTCTCAACCTCGTTTTTAAATCCTTCCATGCCTCATTCCTCCTGTCTTTGTAATCTCCTGTAGCCCCACAAACCTCTGAAATTGCTGCACATCTCCAGTTTAGTACATGTTCATTTTAATCTCTGCCTTTGATGACCTCCAGCTGCTTGAACTCCAACCCCTGCCTCTCTCGCTCCATCTCCTTAAAACTCATCTCACCAGGCCAAATAATCCCTTTAGTGGTTCGATGACCTTTTTTGATAATGTTACTATGAACCTTGGATTTCTTTATTACCTTAATGGTGCTCTATAAATGCAAGTTGTTGTCCTTGGTTTCCATGGTGATCTATTCCAGGCTCAGTGTCTTTGCTGACTCACTAATGGATTAGACCCTTCAATAGTTGTCATTCGCCAGGCATTCAGAATATTCCAGTAATGTGGATGTGATGGCTGCAGGATTGAACTAATTTTACTTGTGCTTTTTCTGACACCTGCTATTTTTTTTCAAAGCTGATACGTTTTGGGAATTATCTGTGATCGTGGGACCTTAACCACCATCAACATCAATTTTTGTTTTGCATTTAATGTCAAATATGTTTGTCTAGTGATTCAGCAATTCTAAGCTCATTGTTTACCCTCTTTCCATTTTTATATTCTTTACCCATCTCATGGATGACCCTTCAGATGCAGAGAATGTGCTTTGAAAGTGGTTGGAAATATGACAGAACATTCTGGAAGCTTCAAGGCACCCTATTTTCCCTGGCCCTACCCAACTACTCATGTCTCAGGGTTTCCTGTCATCCTGGGCATATATCCTGCCTCACATCCACCTGTTCCCACTCATCGGTCACTTTGACAATATCCACCCCAGCCTCAAGTCGAAACTGCCCACCACACCTTTGTTACATCCATATTGGTTATTCCATCTAAAACAGACATAGCTGGAGAAACTCAGCAAGTCTGGAAGCACCTGTGGAGAGAGAAACAGAGTTAATGACCCTTCATCAAGCAATTGAACCTGAAATGTTAACTCTGAGCTGCTGAGATGTTCCCAGCAATTTATGCTTTTGTTTCAGAAATGTGGAATTCCTATAGTGCAGAAAGAGACCATGCACCACTGAGTCTGTGCTGACCCTGAATCAGCATCCCTCCCTATTCCCAGAACACCACATCGCCCATAAGACCGTAAGTCATAGGAGCAGAAGTTAGGCCATTCAGCCCATTGAGTCTGCTCAGATATTCAATTGTGGCTGATAGGTTTTTCAACCCCATTTTCCCGCTTTCTCCCTGTAACCTTCGATCCCCTTGGCAATCACGAACCCATCTATCTCCGACTTAAATACACTCAATAAGCTGACCTCCACAGCCTTTTTTGGCAATGATTTCCATAGATTCCCCACCCTCTGGCTGAAGATGTTTCTCCTTATCTCTGTTCTAAAAGGTCTTCTCTTTACTCTAAGGCTGAGGCCTTGAGTGCTCAATTCTTCTGCCCGTGGCTAATCCCTGGACACCATGGGCAATTTCCCATGGCCAATTCACCCTAAACTGCACATCTTTGGACTGTGGGGAAAACTAGGGCACACAGAAGGGACCCACGCAGACACAAGGAAAAAATGTAAACCCCACACAGACAGCCACCTGAGGCTGGAATTGAACCCAAGTCCCTGGTGCTGTTGAGGCAGTAGTGCTAACCACTGAGCCACCATGACACCCATATCTTCAGGATCTGTAGTTCTTGGTTTTATTATTTGATTATTCCAGTGTTGTCCTGGTTGGTCACCCAACCCCAAACTTCAGCTTGTTTTAAACTCTGCTACCCTTTTCCCATCTCTCACCATGTTCCCTTCATGTATTGACCCCTGCGTGCCCTGGCTGGGACACTGATTTGAAGGTGTGTGACCTCACAGTTAGTTAGAAGTTCCTGTGTAGCAGGACAGTTGCTTCAAAATGTCACGTGGTTGGTTCCCGCACAGAGGACCCTTTCTTCAAACAAGCTGTGTGGAGTTTGCACATTCTCCCCGTGTCTGCGTAGGTTTCCTCCGGGTGCTCCGGTTTCCTCCCACAGTCCAAAGATCTGCGGATTGGCCAAAGAAATTCCGGGTTATAAGGGTAATCTGGGTGGGATGCTCTTCAGAGGTTTGCTGTGGATTTGATGTAACGAATGCTTCCACGTAGTAGGGGTTCTGTGATAGTTTGGAGGGATGACCTGGAACTTCTCAGAATCATTGGTTCTTATAGCCAACAACAAATTACATTGATGTTGCACCTTCAAAGTTGGAAAGCTTCCCAGCATGTTGCACAGGAACATAACCAACATTCAGGAAGCTTGGATCAAGTTAATCATCACCATAAGACCATAAGACATAGGAGTGGAAGGCCATTCGGCCCATCGAGTCCACTCCGCCATTCAATCATCACATATAGACTGCAATGAGCTGCCAGAACAGGCAGTGATTAGACTAATCCTCATGGGGAGCTCGCTAAATAATTGAAACAGGACAACATTCAGGGCTGTAGTGAGACAGCAGGGCAATGGAACTAATTGGATAGCTCTTTCACAGAGCTTGCACAGGTAGGAGAGGCTGAATGACCTCCCTTTGTACTCTGCAATCTGTATAAATAATGTTTTGTTCAAGTTCGATATTCTTGTAAATACTTTCCTTGCAATCTTCCACATTGTTTTAAAAGGTGTCGGTTCTGTGGTAAGCGTTTGATGATCTTTGTAGTGTGAATATCTCATTGATACAAAACCTATTCTGATCTCTCTTGCTCAGATGGGTAAAGGTTCCTTCAAATACGCCTGGGTCCTGGACAAGCTGAAAGCTGAACGTGAGCGAGGTATCACTATTGACATCTCTCTGTGGAAGTTTGAGACACCAAAGTATTACATCACCATCATTGATGCTCCTGGCCACAGGGACTTCATTAAGAACATGATCACTGGAACCTCTCAGGTCAGTGTAAAGCTGTAGGAGGCCAAAACAGATTTCCAAACTTGAAATCAAAGCATTTTATTCCTCCCTTTCCTGATTTTTACCCCGTCTGGTCAACTCCGTTCAAACATAATCAGACAAAATTGACCCTGAGCTAAATAAAATGATGAAGGGCTCTGGCCCGAAACGTCGAATTTCCTGTTCCTTGGATGCTGCCTAACCTGCTGTGCTTTAACCAGCAACACATTTTCAGCCCTGAGTTAATAAAATGGGAATCAGGACAGGTGGTTAATGGCTTGAGTCAATGAGAAAAACTTCAAAAAAAGCCTTGAGGGAAATAAAACAGAGAGGTGACGGTACAGCCAGCAGTGTTTTGATGGAGGGAGTAGGGAATAGTAAGTGAATTAGAGTTGAGGACTCACAGTTTTCAGGGTGGTACTGGGTGTGGTTCTAAAGGTGTTGTCAAGATTCTGAACCTCACCAGAGTGAGACATCTCTGTGAAAACAGTTCGTGAGGGCAACCAGGCTATTCGCTCATAGAGGGGATCACAGGCTAGACCAGTTCTCTGTTATGACATGATGTGGAGATGCTGATGTTGGACTGGGGTGAACAAACTCAGAAATCCAACACACCAGGTTATCATCCATCAGGTTTGTTTGGAATCACAAGCTTCCAGAGCACTGCTTCACCTGATGGAGGAGCTGTGCTACGAAAGTTTGTGATTTCAAATAAACCTGTTGGACCATAACCTGGTGTCAAGTGACTTCTGACTCTGTTATGACATCCACAGTCTCCTGCAGGTAACCTTGGGTGACAACACAGAGTGAGCCTGGGCTGACATTTGTGAATTCCAACCTAGTGATTCCGCATCAGATTATTGGGCTTAGCAGTTATGTTACTGAACTGGTAACCTGGAACCTGATTGGCAACTGAAGCCCAAATTAGCTTCAAACTGATGAAAGTCATCCACAAATAGATCATAAAAAAAAGTGGATTGTTTGACAAAACTAAATACTCCTTTAGAGGAGCAAAGCTGCAGTTCTTACTCAGGCTGGACCTATATATGATGGCAAGGGACTGGAATCCAAGGATTGCAAAGATTTCAGAGGGTTATGGATTGTGAGGCCATGGCTGGATTTGAAAATAAGGGAGGGAATTTCAAAACCTGGGGGCTTGGTTCTGAGTTTGCCAGCGTGGGTCAGTGGGAGGGCAAAGGTCAGTGGTTAATGATCAGAGGGAACAGTGAGCTCTGGGGTCAGAGGGCAGAGTGTAATTGTAAAGGAGCTCTGTCGACAGTGAATGGAGGGGTCAAGGGTTGGTGCCCACAGGGGTCAGATAGCATGACTTTGACGATGTGTGTGTGTCTCTCTCTTTGTCTGTCCAGGCTGACTGCGCTGTGCTGATAGTGGCTGCTGGTGTTGGTGAATTTGAGGCTGGCATCTCCAAGAACGGCCAGACCCGTGAGCACGCACTCCTGGCCTACACTCTCGGGGTGAAGCAGCTCATCGTGGGAGTCAACAAAATGGACTCCACTGAGCCTCCATACAGTGAGAAGCGCTACGATGAAATTGTGAAGGAAGTTAGCGCCTACATTAAAAAGATTGGCTACAACCCAGCCACTGTCCCCTTTGTGCCAGTGTCCGGTTGGCATGGTGATAACATGTTGGAGGCCTCACCCAATGTGAGTAAGAATTGCCTGTGAACATTCAGAATCCATGTTTAATTTTCTCCCAGAGAAATGACCGGTTTTTATGGACAGTGAGACCTGAAATTCCATACAAGTCAAGATTCTTATCCCAAATTGTCTCCTCCTGAAAGGATTGATGTGTGCTAGTCAGTATGATGATGACTGACTCCATGTTGGGGTACAGTTCTCTAAACACTGCCTCCTAGTGGGGTCCAGTTGTACCCGGTTTTGGGGTGTGGGCTCCAACCTCTGTTGGTATGCTGTGGTAATTTTTCACCCCAGTACCTATTTGTCCATCCAGGAAGGACAAACAGTGAGGGTGCATTGAGGGGAATACAAAGCAGACTAAAATGGGCGCAGTTTACATGTGTGTAAACGCTTGGAACATGGTAAATAGGATTGGTGCCTGCACAGATACTCACCTGGGATTATTATTTAATTGCAATAACAGACAGTCAGCTCAAAGCAGGAGAGGATTGAGTACTTATCTGCCTGTTTACAATGTCTTTCAATCTTGGAATGGTTTCAGCACTGAAGAAGGCTATTTAGCCCATTGAGTTAATGCTAACCCTTGAGAAGTGTAATTCAGCTTGTCTGACTCCTCCATTCCTTTTCCTAACCGTGCAAAGATTTTCTCTCTGGCTCTTTTGTCCTATTCTTTATGGCAATGTTGCTTGTTCTGTCATTCACCTTGAATTAATGTTGTCTGCTTATCATCCCTTTCACCAGCGGGAACGGTAACTCCTCCTCTAGTCTGGCTGTCCATTTAAACCCTTCTAATTAGAAATACATCTAATCAGAAACCCTTCTAATCAGAAAGCCCTCCTGTGAATCTCCTGAAAGGAGAACAGTCCCAGCTCCTCCAATTGATCCACCTGACTAAAGTCCCTGGTCTCGGGAACTTGTGTGGATCGCAAAAACATCTGATCCAAACTGTCTTGAATACCTTCACATCCATCCTAAAGTGTGACATCCAAAACTGGAAATAATACTGAACATGAAGCTGAGGCATTTTATAAATGTTTCCATATCCTATGGTTGCTGTTATACTGAGTACTGTTATTAAGCAGATCCCTGTGACCTTACTAACCGCTGCCCGAACCTGCCTTACAACCCTAAATCAGTCTGTGCACACATATTGTAAACACAACTTTCTTTTTCTTTATTCAGGTAAGTGGAAAAGGAATCATAGAGTGGATGGCAATATTGGTCAAATATACTGTTAATAAATTGGAGAGTGATGATATACTTCACGACAGACTCCAGTTTATCAGAATTTAGGAAGGTTGGGGGGAGTTGTGAAGCTATTGTGTGTGTAGGACTGTGGTACAGAGCACCAATTGTGAGGAGGTGATATTGGACTAAATACTGACCAGTGTTTGTCTGGTGAGAATGAAGGACTGAATATTGGAATGTAAGCTGAATTAATACTGGAAAGGTAGAAGAGGTGGCAGAATTCCTGACTTGTGTCTAATATGTACATAGAAGGAGGAAGTATTTCCACACCTCATTCCAAGGAATCAAATGGGGGATTTTCCAGGAGGTGGGGGAGCATTTGATAAACAGCAATCAAAATATAATTAGGTTAACTGGAGCAGATTAATCAGCCGCAAGAATCTGCTCCAGTGTTCAATGGTATCATAGTTAACCTGCAACCTAGCTAACTATACCCACCATCCCTTCATCATTAACAAAAATCTATAGTCTCTGATTTGAGATTAACAATAGACCTGGAAGCAATTGCTGTTTCAAGAAAAGAGTTCCAAACATTTATCATCTTCTGTGCATGGAAACCTTCCCTAAATTCACTTTCGTTAAATTTGAAACCAAGTTTCCTTGTTTTAGACATCCGATAAATTCTCTCTCCCCATCTGTCTCTCTTTAATATGTTGCAGTTTTCAATCAAGTCAATTCTTAATATTCTGGGTTCCAAGGAATATTAACGTTAGTTTATGAAATCTCCCCTTGCATTGTCAACATTAGAGTCAAGATTCATTCTGGGGAATTGCGACAACTCTCCTTTCAAGGCCGGTCTCTCCTTCATGAGCGTGGAGCCCAGAGCCCAGAGTGACTCCAGGGGCTGGGGGTCTAACCAGGGTTTTGTATCACTGCATTAGAATTTCTATTCCCTTGTATTCTAATCCTATAGATAGAGGAGCAGCTTTTCATTTACCTGATTTGTTATTTTTTGTTTCTGTTCATGACATTTCAATATAGTTGCACTACCAGGTTTCTTTGGACCTTCACTGTTTCCATCATTTTATCATTTCAGATATTCTCCTTTCTGGTCTGATGTGAATGCTGATGTTGTAGATAATTTAACACTGTTTTGCCTGTTCACTCAATGACGCAATACTTCTTTGTAATTTTATGCCACTATCAATGTTATCACTACCAACTTAAGCTAAGGGGCTTTCTCCTCCATCCTCTGTATCATTAATAAACATGATGAACAGTTGAAGCTCCAACACATATCCTTGTGGGACACCATACACAGGTTCTGCCAATTTGAAAAGGTGCCCATTCTGCCTCCTCTCTGTTTCCTGCCACTGAGCCCCATTTCCAAACCAGCTCAATACTTCACCTTCAATCCCAAACATTTCAACAATGAAAGGCTCTGAACAGTGATGAAGAAGGCTGAGGGAAATTTCCAATTTGGAATATTTAAGGAAGAGTCGTTTCAGTAAAGCTGGGAAAGGATCTGGTGAAATCGGATCAAAGATTGACAGCTGAAAGGGCAAAGGAGCAATATCAGTCATGGGACTTTACGAGGGGGTGGACTGGACACATTCACAGCTGAAGGGAAGTTGTCCAAGGATTCACCTCCCTGAATTGCAACATCTGAAAGTCAGCTCTGTCGTTCAATGAAGAAGCAAATAAATACAAACAGGACAAGGGAGCACCGAACAGAAAATAATAGAACGAAGAGAGAGTTTGAGAATAGATGAGCAGATGATATAAAAGAGAACTAAAGTCTTTTCTGAATGCATGTATTGTAAAAGGCTACCCCAATTAACAATGTGCAAATGAAGGACCAGCCTTCTGTGGTGGTGAAGGACACAGCTGATAAGTTAAAACCAAATGAATGCTTTGCACCTGTATTCACTGAGGAAATAACAATAGAGAGAGAGCGAGACAATCATGCCATCAGTTCGGATGAAAATAGCTAAAACTGAACACCATAAAAGATAGGATTCATGGTAAGTTACTGAGAGAAGTAAGGATAGACGTTTTAGACACCCAAACTGCAATTTCCTAATCTTCCTTAGATATGCAGGTGGTGTCAGACTGGACAGTTGTAAATGTTACTCCCCAGTTTGAAAATGCAGAGAGGGATAAACCCTGCATCAACTGATCAGACAGTAAACATGGTGACTACAAGAGCAGGCCAGAGGCTGGGAATCCTGCAGTGAGTAACTCACCTCCTGACTCCCCAAAACCTGTCCACCATCTACACGGCACAAGTCAGGAGTGTGATGGAGTACTCCCCCGACTTGCCTGGATGGGGGCAGCTCCAACAACACTCACAAAGCTCAACACCATCCAGGAATTACAACATTTAAAAGAGATCTGGATAGGTATATGATCAGGAGGGGTTTAGAGGGACCTGGGCCAAATAAGAACGAGGAGCAGGAGTAGGCCATGTGGCCCTTCGAGCCTGCTCCACCATTCAATAAGATTATGGCTGAACTTTCCATGGCCTCAGCTTCTCTCACCCGCCCTCTCACTGTATCCCTTAATTCCTTTACTGTTCAAAAATTATCTATCTTGGCTTTAAAAGCACTTACTGAGGAAGCCTCAACTACTTCCCTGGGCAAGGAATTCCATGGATTCACAACCCTCTGGGTGAAGAAGTTCCTTCTCAATTCAGTCCTAAATTTGCTCCCCCTAATTTTGAGGCTATACCCTCTTGTCCTAGTTTCACCCGCCAGTGGAAACATCCCCTCTACTTCTATCTTATCTAGTCCCTTCATAATGTTATATGTTTTGATAAGATTTCCCCCCATTCTTCTAAATGCTGGCAAACAGGACTAGATTAATTTAAGGTATCACATTGGCATGGACTAGTTGGGTCTGTTTCCATGCTGTACATCTCTATGACAAAGCAGCCCACTTGATTGGCATTACATCCACAAACATCCACTCCCTCTGCCATTCATGCTCAGTAGCGGCAGTGTAGACTATCTTCAAGATACACTGCAGAAATTCACTAAAGATCCTCAGACAGCACTTCCAAACCCATGGCCACTCCCATCTAGAAGGACAAGGGCAGCAGATACATGGGAACACCACCCCCTACAAGCTCCCCTCCAAGGCACTCACTATTCTGACTTGGAAATATATCGCCGTTCCCTCACGGTCGCTGGGTCAAATTCCTAGAATTCCCTTCCTAAGGGCATTGTGGGTCTATCCACAGCACATGGACTACAGCAGTTTAAGAAGGCAGCTCACCCCCACCTTCTCAAGGGGCAACTAGGGAGGGCAGTAACCACAGGGCCCAGCCAGTGGTGCCCATGTTCCACAGTAAATTAAAGAATTGTTAAATATTAATGATCTGAACTTGGGTACACAGGATAAAAATTCAAAGACTGTAAAGGATACAATTGAGTTTAGGAGGATATGGCCAGGTATTGACATGGTTGGATACATGGGAGATGAAATTTAGAGGAGCTGCATGGTTTCAAAAGGAACAGGCAAGGCTTACTCATGGGGATAGAGCAGGGGATTGGGATTGATTGAATTGCATTGAAGACAGCATGTATTTGATGGGCTGAATGGTCTTCTTCTGTGCTGTAAGGACCCCATGACACTAAAAATGTAAAATGATTTATTTAATGGGAGGAATGAGTCATTAAAGACAGTGTGGAAGGCACAGTATTGAAGGCAGGGTGTATGATCAGGGAGATGTATGTATTTAAAGCATAGAGAATGACACAGCAAAATGATATGTGGGAACCTCCACTTTATAAATACAGGTATGGAAATTATCCTCAAACTTTATAAACAATGGCAAGGCCAACTCTGGAATTGAGTTGCGTTCAGTTTTGGGTGCCGCACATTAGGAAAGATGTCAAGGCTTTGCTGAGGGCGATGAGAATGAGTGGTTCCAGTGAGGAGGAGGAAGTGGAAAAATTGGCACTCCTCTTCGAGTGATAAAGGTGCAATAGAGATTAAATTGAAGTGTTCAAATATTTGAAGGGTTTTGATGGAGTGAATAGCAGAGACTGTTTCTAGGCGCAGGAAGCTGGGCAGTTTTGGTGGGACTGTACCAATAGAGTACAATGGGTAGTGTTGGTCTCCTTACCTCAGGAAGAGGACACCTGCAGTGAAAGTGATAGAGGACAGGCTCCCTGGGATGAAGTGGATGGGAGACTGAGCACATTGTGATTAGCAGAGATTAGCAGAAAGGTCTCATTGAGACCTAGACAAGATGGTGAAGTTACCTGGGAGATTGTCAGCCCTTGGCCGGCCGATGGGAAGAAGAAGGCAGAGAATAAAAGTCATGGCTCTGTCCTGTAAGTGGTAACACATGATCTGGGATCCCCTCCCCTAGTCCCGAGATCCATTTTGAAATCACAGCTTCTATCTAAATTGATACATGACTTGAATGACGGAAACTCGAGCTTATACAGTATATCAAAATCTTATGACAACACTAATTACCCGATAATGCCAGCAGGGCACATGGGAATTGAAAATCACAAAGGAGCATTAACAGATTAATCAATTTACTGTATCAATAATGGTTTTAATGTAGGAAAGTGTGAGATCATCCACTTTAACTCATGAAAGACAAATCTGAATATTTTCTAAGCAATGAGAAGTTAGGCACTGTGGGTGAGCAAAGAGATTGCAGATTCAAGTGTAGAATTGATTAAAAGCTCATCACAGATACTAAAATAATGTCAAAGTTTAATGATGGCCTTTATCTTGAGTGGTGTGCAGGGTCTCAGGTGGGTGTTGTGGTACAGAGCCCGTTCAGAGTAATCACAGCCAGTTTTGAGCATCAGAAGGGGAAAATGGATGTTGGAGAAATGCAGCACGCGTTTGTCAGAATGGTGGTGGAACTGAAAGGGTTAAATAGTGTGGGTGGGTCGGTTCAAAAGGAATTGCATGGCTACTCATGGGGATAGAGCAGGGGACTGGGATTGACTGAACTCTTTTGTCTCGAGTAGAGATGACCTGAGTGAGTTGCTTAAAATGTGAATGGGGATTTGATAGGGTGGAGGCAGAAATGATGTTGTGTGGTGAGGAGTCAACAGAGACAGAATAATGGAATTGAGGCACAATGTAGCTCCAGTCAGATGGAATGTTTGAGCAGGTCGGAGGTGCTGTAGGATCTCCTGTTGCTGTTTGCTCACAGAGTGGGGGCTGGAAGCTGACATTCACTCACTGCCCATGAGCAGTTGCCTGAGCTGTGTATTTTTAACAGAGAGAGTTGGCGTCACTGATGATATTTATGTAAAATGCTGAGCCACGTGCCCATAGATGGGATACATGATGACCATCTTTATTTTTATCACCTGAGTAACCTCTCAGTCTCTATCCATCGTTCTGTAATGTACAGACCCAGCTCTCTGCTCACTGAGCTTCGAGGTTATATGGATGGGGGGAGATTATACAGTGAAGCCAGGACATTGTTCACTTTATCAGCTTTGTTACACAGCACCAGCCCAGCTCACTGTCTGAAATGGATACATGATGTCAGGTGGCAGCTATAAAAAGATGAGGGTCTGGCAAGTCAGGCAACAGCAGGGAACATTCCAGAATCTTGGGTCCAGAGCCAATCTGTCATCCGATCAGTTACTTTTCTTTGAAAATGTCAGCAGATCCGCACTTGGAGGGAGACTTTCATTTCTCTCCTGACTTTCACAGCCTTAAAATTTCTCCCTTGGATTAAATAAAAGCTCCTGGTGGGGGTAGTAACCTGTTTAAGTGGATCAAAGTTTGGCTGCTGAAGGAACAGGAAGCAGGGAGAGGCAATCAGTGGGTCTTTATCGGGCTGGCAGGGTCTCATGTCGAGAGTGTGGTGCTGGAAAAGCACAGCAGGTCAGGCAGTATCCAAGGAGCAGGAGAATTGACGTTTCGGGCAGAAGCCCTTCATCAGGAATGGGTTTTTGCCCAAAACATTGATTTTCCTGCTCCTTGGATGCTGCCTAACCTGCTGTGCTTTTCCAGCAACACACTCTCAACTCTGATCTCCAGCATCTGCAGAGTCCTCACTCTCTCCCAGCCAGGTCTCATGGTTGGTGTGTCATGGGGGTTGGTGCTGGGCCTACAATTCCTTGCCATTTATAGAAATGATGTGGAGGTAGGGTTTGGAGGTATAGAGCTCCATTTGCTGAAGAAAGGTAGGTCAGAGAGTGAGTTGAAAAGAGGTCATAAGTAGCCTACCAAGGGATGGAGATCGGGTCACTGGGTGGACAAAGATCTAGCAAATGGAGTACCTTATGGGAAAGTGTGAAATTGTCCATTTTGACAGAAAGAATACAAAGAAGAGTCTTACCTAAACAGTGAGAAGTGGCGGAACTCTGAGATACGGAGGGAGCTGGGTGTCCCAGTGCATGTTTCACAGAAGGTTAGTCTGCAGGTACAGCAAGTCATCAGGAAAACTAGTAGGATATTATGTTTTACTGTGAGGGGAGTTGAATGACAATTAGGGAGGTTATATTTCAGTTATACAGGGCATTGGTGAGACCACATCTGGAGCATGGTGTACAGGACTGGTCATTGAACTTACAGAAGGGTTGTTAATGCATTGGAAGCAGTTCAGGGAAGGTTAACGAGTCTAATTTATCAAACATCTGATTTATCCATGCTTGTACTCAGATATGTTAACCCATGCAGGGGTGTAATTTTAAAGATCCAACATACAAGCATTTCCTGTACTTATCAACAGCTGCTTTATATTGTCCTGTGTTTGACTTGCATGAAAATCCATGTGTGAACAAATTCCAGAACAACCCGCTCAGTTCCCAGGAACTGTCTGTACTTGGGAATGAGCAGATTACCTGATGAGGTTCGAGGGGTTGGGACTTTATCCTCTGGAGTCTAGGAGAGTCAGAGGTGATTTCACTGAAACAGATTAGATCCTGAAGGGTTTTGACTGGGTGGGTGGGGAAAGGATAGTTAGTTTTGTGGGTGAATCTAGAAGCAGGGGGGTCATAGTTTTTAAACATTTGCAGCTTCCATTTTAGACAGAGAAGCCATCACAAAGATGGCTGTGAATCTTTGGAATTCCCCTCCTCAAATGACAGCGGTTGCAGAATCTTTAAATATTTTTAAGGCAGGGTCAACTCTTGATGATCAAAGGGTTGATGTATTCTGAGGGGAAAGGCAGGAATATAGACGTGAAGCTAAAATCTGATCAGCCATGATCTTATAAGCTGGAAGGGCTGAATGGTCTACACATCTTCCTTACTCTGTTTGTAAGGAACTTTACAGCCAATGGAATGCTTTTTGAAGTGCAGGAATCACATAAGCCAATGGCTGCTCAGCAAGCTCCCACAGACTGTGATAAGGTGAAGTCCGGGCAATCTGTTCCAGCGATTTTTTTTAACAATACTTTCAGGCAGTTCTTTCATAATGAAAGGGTTGTGACATTGCTAGCTGAGAACTATTTCTTGCTCATCCCTAGTTGTCCTCCCTTGAGAAGTTGGCAGTGAGCTGCCATTTTGAACTGCTGCACTCCATTTGGGATTGATGATGGGTGAAGGTGAGTGGGTCAGCTGGATGTGGGAAAGAGGAAGAGATTGGGGGATGAGTATTTGCCAAGGCACCATTAGGGAATCTCCAGCCCTTCTTTGTGCCGTGGGATCTCTTTTGTAGCCATCAGGGCGGGCAGTTGGGTCCGTGTCAATGTCTAATTGGAAAGATGGCACTTCTAACGGTGCTGCAATCCTGCCCTCTGGTGCCATCTTTGTTTCTTCATCCAAGCAGCCAATGTGATTCTGAGAGGTGGGCTTCTGATTCCTAGCCAAGAGCAGTATTTGCTGAAGTAGTGTCATAGTCACAGACTGACATGGAGGATCTGGGTGATGTAAATAATTCAGGAGAAGCTGATGGCATATTAATTGATGAAGATATAAATTTAAGGTAACTCAGTAAGTCAGGCAGCATCTGTGGAAAGAGGTACACAAATTAATGTTTCAGCTTGACGACCCAACCGTCAGAAACAAAGGGAACTAGAAAGTGGAAGTGTTTTTAAGCTGGTGGAAGGGCGAGGTGGCAGGAAGAACAAAGAAGGAGATCTGTCATAAGGCAGAGATCAGTAGAAATTAATAAGAAAGAGCTGAAGGCAGTGGGCATGGATATAATGATGGAACAAAGCTCAGATTCAAGTGCTGTGAATCATTGCATAGAAAAACAATCTGAATGCGGCAAAGTTAAGGTGAAGAAACTGGGGAGGTACTGCCAATTTTTTACCATTGCTTGTTCCACCTTGAAATACATCTTTTATTATCACTGGAAACAGGTGGTTTAACATCTTCTGTAGGCTACTTTCAAAATGGCGCTGGTGTTTAGCACAGTACCCACCCCATTCTGGGGCCATCACTGTCCCTTTAAGGCTGAGTGTAGGGTCAGAACACATTATCACTCTCCTGACTAGTGAGGAGATGTTGAGTAGGGTGGGCCCGTACTTAACGGAGTTTAGAAGAATGAGAGGTGACCTTATTGAAATATACCAGGTTCTCTGGGGACTTGACAAGAGAGAGGTGGAGAGGTTGTTTCTCCTTGTGGAAGTCTGGGACTAGAGGGCACCATCTCAGAATAAGGGGCTTCACATTTAAGACAGAAATGAGGAGGAATTTCTTCTCTCAGATGGGAGTGAATCTGTGGGCTGTCAAGGTTGGGTCATTAAGTATACTCAAAGCTGAGGTGGATTTTTAATCAATAATGAGAATCAAGAGTTATTGGGAAAAAGCAGAAAAATGGAGTTGAGGATGTTCAGATCAGCCATGATCTCACTGAATAGTGGAAAGACTCGATGGGCTGAATGGCTTACTTTTCTTCGTACATCTTACACCTCACACATGGATGGAGCAGATTGAGAAAAGAGAGAGAGTTAAAACTAAAAGCTGTCATCCATCGTTGTGGTATTTGTACAGGAGAATGAGAATTGTCAGGAAGAACTCTTTTTGAAACTGCAGTCAGAGGCAAGCAATTTAACTTGGAAAAGCACTTTGTTGATGTGGAATGTGCTGCTGATATCACTGGGGTTTTAATTAGCTGTGAATCACCTTCTTTCTGCCATGGGAATGAGGCACGAAGGAGAGTTTTTAATTAGAATGCTGCCTCATTCCTGAACTCGGAGCTGACAGCTAGTTGCTAGGGGACTGTGGGTGGTTGCCGGGTGCCTGCATTCACTCAGTGCCAGGACGGCTGTGAGAAACCGAGAGACACAGGAGCCATTTTGTGTTTGTACAATTTACTCGAGGAGTGGCCTGCTCAAAATGGCCGCTCACACCTGACACCTTTCAATTCCACTGAGTCACCGATAAACCTCGCATTGCAAACACGAGGGAAATAAGAGATCGGGTCGTGGGTGTCTGATATCAGCCTGTCAGTAAGATCTGTCTGTGAGAGGAATGAGCTAAAAGCAACCATGGCCTGTCACTGTTCGGGTGAGATGGCTGAACAATTAGCTCTGATTTCAGGCATCCGGTTGATCCATTTTTAAACTGGGCTGCCTTGTTTTTCAGTGTCTGCATAAATCCAACACTAAACCGTCAGGGTTAAAATAAAAACTTTTCTTGTCTCTCTTCACGTACCCCACATATTGGTTAAGATCTCGATCAAAACGATCTTTATTAATTCTTATTTGCAGATAAGCAGACTGGAGTCTCAATCTGATGTTGAATAATGGCCATATATAAATGTTGGGGTTTTAATAGAGGCAGTGGACTGGATGGCATTCTCTGACAGAGCAGTCCTTCCTCATTTTTACACTGCTCAGCCTGAACTATGTGCTCATACCCTCCTGTGTGGGCCCTTACCCAGCACCCAAAGGTGGGGGCCATAATGGGGGCAGGGTGTAGCCCCTCATGCTTTTTCCATAGACACACGGCTTGGTGTCCCATGTAAATACAGAGCTCCTGATGTCAGGCATGCTGTTGTGGGAAGGCTGGGGTGGGGGGGGGGGTCGCGGGCAGATGTGAATGGGACCATTCTCTGCACGCCACCTCCAGGGCATGGGCGTTCCATGGGGTTGGGTCTTTTCTGTCCAGCTGCCCTCAGACTCTGCACCAAAAGGATAATTGAAACCAGGATTAGGGCTTACTCTGTGTAACATTACCTGGCCCCCCCACTTGGATCCCTGCTGGGTCACGGAGCAGAAATGTAAACCAGGGATTGTCTGTGGCCAGTGATTATCTGTCACTCGGAAGCGCCAATATTGGGGTGAAGAGTTTGGTTAGCATGATGTACATTATTGAGGAATAGTCACTGACGCTCCCTGTCTAGGCCCACCACTTGAGAGAGATGAGGAGATTGTGATTAGGGAAGGGGTGTAGTGAGTCAGGTTGCAGTTCAGTAATCTAGAGGGCATAGTGAGAGATCAAGCACATTCCAAACAGATCACCAACAGGGATCAGCACCAGGTTGGCTGTAATGCCTTCTTCCTGACCTCTGCTCTTTCCGCTGATAGATGCCATGGTTCAAAGGTTGGAAGGTCGAACGCAAGGAGGGCAATGCCAATGGGGTGACCCTGCTCGAAGCCCTGGACACGATTCTGCCCCCAACCCGCCCCATCACCAAACCCCTGCGCCTGCCCCTTCAGGACGTTTACAAGATTGGAGGTAAGCTGCTGATGTTGGGGGAGATAGGAACAACATTCAGGAAAGCTGAGGCGGCCTGAGAACACATTGATGAGGAGTTGGAAAGACTCCATGGAAACCACAAGCACGGTGGGTTAGTCCCGCCCCCACTTCAGGCCCAGGGGGAGGGGCACGATTCACACGGATGTGGAACCTGAATGCGACTGCCGGTTTAAATTGAGCTAGAAATCGAATGTACCTCATTTTGTCTGTTGTATGGGCCTTAACTCGCAACACAGCAATCACAAACTGATGAGCCTACATGGAGAGAGTGCAAGGTCTTTTATCCCTTTTATATTAATTTGCTGATTCTTTAAAGTTTATATTTAAAGAAAAGAGGCTGTAACTGCCAGTGGGAGTAAAAAGAAATCCTCTGCTCGGTTATTTTTAACGTCAGGTGTACAGGTCAGAAAACAAACGTGACCATCTGTTTGTGCTGTTTCAATCGAGCCTTTGTTTCTATTTCCCCAAAGGGCTGCTGTCATGACATTATGAACAGTTAACTTTAACAGGGTTCCAATGGGTTTTGTGAATGGGAGCGTTTTTCACTCTGCATTGTTCAAAGTTTGATTTGTTGACCTCCACGTGCCTCCTGAGGTGTGCTGTTGGTGCATACTGGGCGAGTGGCTGAGAGTGGGTGACAGGTCAGACCTTTGAGGCTCCAACAACTTCTGAAGGAGCTGGGATGGGGACTCAGGCAACCAAGATGGACTTTCTAACCCGTGTGCCTCAGTGCTCCCCCTCTCCTGTGCCTCCCTACACAAGCTGCAGCAAACATTGCACATGTCAGGGTGTCTCCTTTGACAAAGACAAGTCTAGTGGGTCAGTATGTTTCCCAATCTTGAGTTAGCCACCTTGGTGTTGCTGAAATCTTGCTCTGAAAGCCAGGGTGATTGATGGGTAAGTATCCTGCAGGCTTTGAACGGGCCTGGAGTTCCTGCTGCTTTATTCACCTTGAGCAGAGAGGAATTCAGCCAGAATCCCAGTATTCAGCTGTGCACCAACATGGATCCCGAAAAGCATCCTGCAGCGCCGGCCATAACCACCCAGAGTGCTTTACAATGAGTGAAATATGCTCCTAAACTGATAAAATGGCGGAGACCCCGTGTCCACAGTGAGATCCCACAAGCAATGATATGTTAAAGATCAAATGATCTGTGTCAGAGGTTGTAGACTGAGGGATAAACATTGGCCTGGACACTCAGGATATCTGCCCTACTGTCCTCCAGAAGAGCACCTGTGTAATTTACTTCCAGAGAGAGTCGATGGGTTTGAGATGTGGCCTGAAGAATGATAGCTGTGACAGTGCAGCACTCCCTCGCAATTGCGCTGTGAGTGTCAGCTGGACCCACATCCCGAGAGCGAGTCCAATAAAAATGTAATTTGGTCTCAGTAGCTTGGCTGTAGTGGGGGGAAATGAACACTGTGTGACACACTGCATCACCTTGATATGTGGGCCCTGTGGTGGGCAGCAGAGAGAGACCTGAGGAGGGTGACTAACCAACATGGGCCCTTCTGGACAGTCCTGTTGCCCAGGATTTGCTTCATACCAGGTTTCTCCTGCCTTGTCCACTTCATTGAGGGGTTTGAGACACAATCAACATGGGCCAAGCTCAAGGCCTGGGGGCAGGGCTGGTCTGACTGTCCCCTCCACCCACCTGGTACATGGTTAATGCTGGGGGAAGCAGGCATGGTACCATATCCAACTCTGTGCCCTGTGGGGACATCTATCCTTCGATGAGACTGAGGCCCAACTCCTGGCACTTGCTGCAAGGTCAGAGAGTCCCTTGATCTTCCTCCCACAGTAGGCCAAACTGGGGCCCAGGAATGCTCTTTGCAACTTGTTAATGTTACATCAGAGTTTTAACCTACTGAGATTGGGCTGTATTGGAAACAGAAGTCTATAATGTTTTATGAAATAACTCCACAGAGGCCGGTATCCCATCACCAAGTCTCCCTTTATTTACTTGGGGGGTGTCTTTGACAGTGATCTAGCTCCCTCAGAGCCAGCTCTCAGAGTGAAGAGTACCTCTGACCCAGTGTTGATATTTTTCCCTGTTTCTTATTTTTTCCCTTTTTCTTCCCCCAGCACCCATGGTGTGTCTGTGCAGGTGAGAGACACAAGGTGCACGAATCTTTATTCCATTTCCACCACCAGGAAGATAGGAAACACCCGGGTGGCCAGTGACAAGCAGTGCCCGTCACATCAAAGGGCAGTGCTGTGTGATCAAACAGTGCAGGGGAGGGCAGGGATTAAATCAAAATAGAGTTGGTGGGGGAAATGATGCACTCCACTCCATGTGGCGCCCACCTCTCCTTGAACAACTCCAGGGTGTTGGTGGACACCGCGTGCTCCTGCTCCAGAGACACCCGGGCTCTAACGTAACCGCGGAAGAGGGACAGGCAGTCGGCCTTCACGACCCCCTCCACGGCCCGTTGTCTGGACCTGGACTTCCGGGACCTGGTTCCGGAGCGTGGCCTTCTTCTCTTCATTCACCCCACGCAGGGCCGGGTCCATGTTGGATTGACTGAGGCGTGACTCCAGGTCGAGCATCTCCCTCTCCAACTCTCCGATCCTGGATTTCCACCTCTTTGTCTACTCCCTCGCGTACTCCCGACAGAAGATGCGGACGTGAGCCTTGCACACGTCCCACCATAGCCAGCCCAGAAACGACGAAACGAGTCCCGGAACCGCTCGTCCTCCAGCAGCAGGTTGTTAAAGTGCCAGTACGCGGAGCCCAGCCTGGCGCCGAACGGAAGGAGTTCCGCCCACACCAGGTGATGGTCCATGCATAACACCTGCCACGTAGAGGCCATCGGGAAACAGGAGGTGTACGCCCACGAAACGTACAGGCGGTCGATTCTGGATGCTCCAACCTCAGGCCTCACGAAGGTGAAGGCGATGGAGTCAGGATGGAGATTCTGTCAGACGTCCACCTGGTCAAAGGACTTGACCAAGTCCCCCAACCTCCTCCTTGACGCCCAACCAGTGCGGGCACCGCCGTGGTCCCTGTCCTCGAGACACAGTTAAAATCTCCCCTGAGGACGACGCACTGGCTCTTGATGGAGGGGAGATGAGCGGACACTTCACCGAAGAAGCTCGCTTGCCTCGGCCCGGCCAGGGGAGCGTAGACGTTCACCAAGTGAAGCACCGCGCCCCCCAGCCGAACTGTCAGGTGAAGCAAATGGCCTGGCACTGGCTCCCTGACCCCCAAGATCTCCGGCTGAAAATGCGGGGCCAATAAGATGCCACCCCGCCAGATCTGCGGGTGAGGTGACTCATGTAGACCCCCCCTCGCCACTCCAGGAGCCAGGTGGCTTCGTCTCCCGGGGTTGTGTGGGTTTCTTGCAGGAAGCACACCGCATACCTCCCGTCCCGAAGGACCGAGAGGGTCTGGAATCTGCGCTGTGACTCCCTGCTGCCGTTGATGTTGAGGCTGGCTATAGTTGTCTTCTTCATGTCAGAAGCATAGTGCAACCACCACCAGTACAGTTAAAAAAAAACTACATACATTTACTGGGAGGACGAGGGAGGGGCACAGAAGTCCCTCACCTTCACCAGGAGTGTCCCCAGAAAGTTCCTGACTCGCTTTTGCTCATTCACATTGAGCCCAGGCGCCTGGCACGCAGCGTGGGCCGACCAGTAAACTCTCTCAAAGGAGCTCCAGCGGTCGAGTGCCAGTTGGGCTCTATCCCAGCAACTCGGAGTTTCTTTGACAAACTCCCAGAGTTCCTCAAGGGGGATGGGGGGGGGGGGGGAAGAGAAGATTGGTGGGGGGGCACCTGGGACTAAAAAACATCACTGGAGACAGACTCCACGTCATCCCCATTGTCCGCCACCGATCCCAAACCCTCCTCCAGAAGGTCACCCCCAGTCACCAACCCCTCCCCCACCAAGAGAACAGGGGCTGGTCCAGCACCACCAAATGGCCTCAAACCCCTGGCAACCATCCCCAGGTTCACTGGCAGTACCTTCCTCAGCACACCCCTTCCCAGAATGCCCCAAGTTCAGGTCATCAGGCAGCAGAGGGTCAGGGCCCCACACCTGGGTGCCCAGCTCCTCAGGGAAAAGGTCCTCCTCCAGGGCCAAGACCCCCAGAAAAACAGTCTGGGAGCGAGGATAACACCTTCCTCCTCCCCAACACTCAACAACCCGGCAGAGAGTTCACTGTTGTCACCCACACCACAGGGACCAGAGAAATAATGGCAGCAGATGGTCCTGCTGTAGCCCCTGGGGGGTTCAGGCAGGTCAGGCCACAGTGCAAGACACGCAGGAGACACCATAGGCTCATCCCCTGAAAAAAGGCAGTACACTGCTGGAGACCCTCTCCCCCCTCCAAGCCCACACCTCTTCCCCAGAGAGATGGGGGGAATTTATGGGCCTTCCCCTCCCCCCCACCTTGATGGTCATGGAGCCCGAGATCCCCCACCCAGGCTTTCCCAGAATACTATTGGCTGGGGGAAGGCAGGGGGCATGGCCAGGGTGAGGAGGGTCAGCCATGTCACTTCCTGCCCCACCCCTGGTTAATCAGGTGATGGGTGGGGCAGGGGTGGTGAGAGGTGAGGTAGCGGTGGTTCCCTGCAGGTTAGTGCTAGGGTGTGGCGGGGCTCAGCTGGGCTGCCCCCCGGGCCAGATATTGTAGCGGCAGGAGCAGGTGTTGAAGCCCCCGGGGTTTCTGTAACAGGGCGGGCGTTGGGTTGGGGCCAGTGAGTGCAGCAGGGCCAGGATCAGGTACGGGTTTGGGGGTTAGGGTTCCTGCACCGGGGTGACGCTGGCACGGCCGCAGGGGCATTGTTGTGCTGGGGTGGGGCAGGTCATGGGCTAGTTGTAGGGGAAGGCGATAGGGTGGTCTCCCCGTGGACAGGCCTGGCATGTTGGGTCTTCTTGAGCGCCTTCCGTCCAACCGCATGTTCATTCCCCCCCCTCCCTGCCAGAGGCTGAGGCATTGGCAGCCTCTGGCATAGCCCCCGCTGCTGGGGCTTGTGTTGTTGACTTTGGGGGAGGGGGAGTGGGTGTGGCAGCACCACCCTCAGCTGTTAGTGGGGGCTGGGTGGCCTTCTGGGTGGGGCAGTTTTTTTTTATGTGCCCCACCTTGTGGCACAGGTGGCACTGCACGCTGTCCACAAGATGTGGTAGGCCATGCCCTCCACCTCTCGTGGAGGAGGGTAAACGAGCCCTTGGTGACCTCCTCCCGGGCCAGGCAAATAAACACCTGGCGTCGGAAGGAGTATACATGCCGGAGGGCAGGGTCCTTAAGACCAAGCAGGAGCAGTTGGACACCCGACCGGACCTCCCCCACGGTGTTGAGGTGGGGAAGAAGGAGCTCACTGGCAATGAAGGGCGGGATGTTGGAGATCATGACCCTCTGGGCCGTAACCTCCAAAGGGACGACAGGCAGATGTGTCCCGCCCACAGTGAGCCCCCTCTCCACGGCCAGGTGCATCGCCTGCTCGGTCTTCAGGCAAAAGACGGCCTTCCTGTACATCCTGGCTACAGCGATGATGGCCAGTGGGCCGACCACACTATCCATGGCCTTGCTGCAGGCCTTGATTGTCATGTTGGGGTGGGGATAGGCCTTGACCCCAGGCGTTTGGTCACGTGCCTGGAAGGGTGTCGGAGTTGCAGCCGGGGTTGGAGCAGCCGCCCCTAAGGCAGCAGCTATCCTGGCGTAGGTGCAGCTGGGCCCTGCAATTTTGGGACTCGCCATACTGTGCTGCTGAATGGTAGTAGGCCCCGAGAACCAGCTGTGTTGTGAAGTCCAGGTGAGGCTCCAGGCAGTGGCAGCAGCAGCAGATGGAGGTAGGCCTCAGGTCACAGCAGTGGTTGAGGTCCTGGGGAGGGGCCTGAGGTGAGTCCCAGGCAGCGGTGATGGAGGCAGGCCTCAGGCAAGTCCCAGGCAGCACCAGAGTGAGTCCCACGTAGGCCCCTGGTCACAGCTGTGGGGGTAGATGTGTTGGGGAGGGTCCCCAAGGCAAGTCCCAGGCAGCCCCAAAGTTTAGTCCCGGACAGCAGTGGTGGAGGTGGGCCTCTAATAGCAGTAGCGGTAGAGGTCCTGGGAGGGGCCCAAGGCGAATCCCAGGCAGCAGCAGTGAGGCAGGTCCGGGTGGGGTCCCAGGTCAGCAGCAACACTCCCTTGACCTGGGTGAGGCCCACAGCAAGCCAGGCAGCATCGGGAGGGACAGGCAGGAGGCTGGAGGAACACAGCAAGCCAGGCAGCATCAGGGCAGAGATTGGATCCAAGGGGCTACGGAGTTTGCTGCACTTGGAGAAGTGTGAGGACCCCTCTGGTAGAATAACCAGCCATTCCCATTGGATGCTGAAGGACAAAGAGCTCCGTGTTATGATGTTGGAGAGCTGTATATCACTAACTGGAGTCTAGGCTAGTCACGAAGGGCTGATCCCACTGAGAGACGCCAAGCTCTTTTGGAGTTCCCTCCTCCCGGCCCATTCGTAATGGCACAGTGGCTCAGTGGTTAGCACTGCTGCCTTACAGCACCAGGGACCTGGGTTCAATTCTAGCCTCAGGCAACAGTCTGTGTGGAGTTTGCACATTCTTACTGGGTTTGCGTGGGTTTCCTCCCACAATCCAAAGCTGTGCAGGTCAGGTGGATTGGCCATTGTAAATCACCCATAGTGTTCAATGATGTGTAGGTTAGGTGCATTAGTCAGGGGGGAATGGGTCTGGGTGGGTTACTCTTTGGAAGTCCAGTGTGGACTTGTTGGGCCAAATGGTCTGTTCCCAGGGATTCTATGATGATGATAGTGTGGGCAGCCCCCTCCCAATGTGATTCTCCATGCTTCAGCTCCCAACGTGGGAGGGCAACATGGTGGCTCAGTGTTTAGCACTGCTGTCTCACAGCGTTAGGGACCCCCGTTCAATTCCAGCCTCGGGTAATGGTCAGTGTGGAGTTTGTACATTCTCCCTGTGTCTGCATGAGGCGGCTCCGGTTTCTTCCCACAGTCCAAAGATGTGCAGGTTAGGTGGGTTAGCCATGGGAAATGTAGGGTTACAGGGAGTAACGGATGGATCTGGGTGTGATGCTCTTTGGAGGGTCAGTATGAACTCGTTGGGCCAAATGGCCGCCTTCAGCAGTCTTGGGATTTTATGAACACACAACCTTATTCCTAACTATCATACCAATCCTAATTCAAGTAATTCTCTTCTGTCAGGTTGGCGTTGTGTGTGGTGTGACCGGGGATTTGTGGTTTGTTGACAGGTATTGGTACAGTCCCTGTTGGGCGTGTGGAGACTGGGGTGCTGAAACCGGGCATGGTGGTGACCTTTGCCCCCGTCAACATCACGACCGAGGTGAAGTCGGTGGAGATGCACCATGAAGCCTTGTCTGAGGCTCTGCCCGGGGACAACGTGGGCTTCAACGTGAAGAACGTGTCCGTCAAGGACGTTCGCCGTGGCAACGTGTGCGGAGACAGCAAGAATGACCCACCCACAGAAGCCTGCAACTTCACTGCCCAGGTAGGTAACCCAGATCGGGGGGGGGGGGGGAACATTGCAGAGACAATCTCATAGCATTCTCAGGGGGTCAGTGGCAGGGCATCGGTAACAGGGGTCAGGGCTCTGTGTTAGAACAGTATAGCACAGTGCAGGCCTTTCAGCCCTCAATGTTGTGCCAGCCTTTTATCCTACTCTAAGATCAGACTAACCTACCTACCCTTCATTGTACTATCCTCCACGTGCCTATCCAAGAGTCGTTTAAATGTCCCTAATTTCTCTGACCCTATTACCACTGCTGGCAGTGCATTCCACACACCCACCACTCTCTGTGTAAAGAACTGACCTCTGACATCTCCCCGAAACCTCCTTCCCTATCATCTTAAAATTATGCTTCCTCATGATAGCCATTTTGGCCCTGGGAAACAGTCTCTGGCTACCCACTCTATCTCTGCCTCTCAACATCCTGTACATGTCTATCAAGTCACTCTCATCCAACTTCACTCCAATGAGAAAAACCCTAGCTCCCTCAACCTTTCTTTATAAGACATGCCCTCCAGTCCAGGCAGCATTCTGGTAAATCTCCACTGCACGCTCTCTAAAGCTTCCACATCCTTCCATAATGAGGCGATCAGAACTGAACACAATATTCCAAGTGTGGTCTAACCAGGCTGTATAGAGCTGCAGCAAAACCTCACGGCCCTTAAACTCAGTTTCCCTGCTAATGAAAGTCAATGCGCCATACACCTTCTTAAAAGTCCTCCTAACTTGGGTGGCAACTTGGAGGGATCTATGGACTTGGACTCCACGATCCTTCTGTTCTTCCACACTGCCAAGAATCCTGTCTTTAACCCTATATTCTGCATTCAAATTCGGCCTTCCAAAGTGAATGACTTCATACTGTTCCAGGTTGAACTCCATCTGCTACTTTATCATCCCAACTCTGTATCCTGAGTGTGGTGCTGGAAAAACTCAGCAGGTCAGGCAGCATCGGAGAATCAACATTTCGGGCATAAGCCCTTCATCAGGCTGCCTGACCTGCTATGCTTTACCAGCACCACACTCTCGACTCTAATCTTCAGCTTCTGCTGTCCTCACTTTCTCCCAGTTCTGTCGTTATTTCAGAATCCCTATAGTGTGGAAACAGGCCCTTCGGCCCAATCAGTCCACATCGACCCTCTGAAAACTAACCCAGCCAGACCCATTCCCTCTACCCTATATTTACCACTGACTAATGCACCTAATCTACACATCTCTGAACACTATGGGCAATTTAGCACAGCCAATCCACCTTAACCTGCACATCTTTGGACTGTGGGAGGAAACTGGAGCACCTGGAGAAAACACACGTTGACATTGGGAGAGTGTACAAACTCCACACACAGTCACCCAAGGCTGTAATCAAATCCGGGTCCCTGGTGCCGTGAGGCAGCAGTGCCAACCACTGAGCCATCGTGCTGCCCTGTATCCTGTCAATGTCCCGTTGCAACCTACAATAGCCCTCCACACTATCCACAACTTCCACCAACCTTTGTGTCATCGGCAAACTTACTAACCCACCCTTCCACCACCTCATCCAAGTCATTTATAAAAATGACAAAGAGCAGAGGTCCCAGAACAGATCCCTGCAGAATACGACTCTTCACTGAGCTCCAGGCTGAATACTTTCCATCTCCATCACCCTCTGCCTTCTATGGGCCAGCCAATTCTGTATCCAGACAGCCAGTTTTCTGTATCCCATGCCTCTTTACTTTCTGAATGAGCCTACCATGGGGAACCTTATCAAACAACTTGCTAAAAATCCACGTACACCACATCCACTGCTCTACCTTCATCAACGTGTTTTGTCGCATTCTCAAAGAATTCAATAAGGTTTGTGAGGCATAGCCTGCCCTTCACAAAGCCATGCTGATTATCTCTAATCAAACTGTGGTTTTCCAAATAATCATAAATCCTGTCTCTCAGAATCCTCTTCAATATTTTGCCCACCTGTGACATAAGACTGACTGACTGGTCTGTAATTCCCAAGATTATTCCTATTCCCTTTCTTGAACAAGGGAATAACATTTGCCACTCTACAATCATCTTGCAGTACTCCAGTGGACAGTGAGGAGACAAAGATCATTGCCAAAGGTGCAGCAATCTCTTAGATTAGATTACTTACAGTGTGGAAACAGGCCCTTCGGCCCAACCAGTCCACACCGACCCGCCGAAGCGCAACCCACCCATACCCCTACATTTACCCCTTACCTAACACTACAGGCAATTTAGCATGGCCAATTCACCTAACCCGCACATCTTCTCTCGCTTCCTGTAGTAACCGATGGTATATCCCGTCAGGCCCAGGGGAATTATCCCCTGGTATATCCGATGGTATATCCCGTCAGGCCCAGGAGAATTACCTATCCTTACATTTTTCAAACTTTTCAGCATATCCTCCTTTCTAACATCATCCTGTCCGAGCATATCAGCCTGTTTCATGCTATCCTCAGAGACGTGTTGGCCAACATGAGAGCACATCAGAGAGAGACTGTCAGGGAAAGAAACAAATAAATGTGGGGAGCTGCGAGGAGATTGGAATCCTCCCTCAAATACCCAAAACACACAGCTGGCACTCCACCCATACACAGCCAGGAGAAGGATAAACCCATTTCAGAGTGTTTGACACTGGCGAGGCACACTGCCCTCCCAGTATCTCTGTGACAGTGGGTCTCTCACTTCCCCCCTCTGTCTCTGTCTCTCTTTGTGACAGTGGGTCTCTCACTGTCTCCTCTCTCTCACTGGGACAGCAACTGGGTCTTTGGGAAAGATGTTTGTGCAGTAATCCAGTAATTGCAGAATGAGATGAAGGGACAACTGGACTGATACAAACAGGAGACAGGAATACAAGTAAACACTATTTGAATGAGAGAAACTGGGGGGGAAGCTGGTGTGGATCATGGAACATTCCGGCAGGGGCAAATCATCAATTCTGTGCTGTAGGTTATGGACACTGAAGTAAAAGTGAGGATCGTTTAGCTGAGAGCAAAGAGTTGATGATTATCTGTGTCCACAGGTGATTATCCTGAACCACCCTGGGCAGATCAGTGCTGGCTACTCCCCAGTCATTGACTGCCACACTGCACACATTGCCTGCAAGTTTGCTGAGCTCAAAGAAAAGATTGACCGCCGTTCTGGCAAGAAATTGGAGGACAATCCCAAAACCCTGAAATCTGGTGATGCTGCAATTGTGGAGATGTCTCCCGGGAAACCCATGTGCGTGGAGAGCTTTTCCAAGTACCCTCCTCTGGGTGAGTATCCATCAGCTCGGAGTCACTTCCGGCTGGTTCCCCAAATGCTTCAGAGTCACTGGGGAACTTCCAAAATGTGGTCAGCGTTCTAATAACGTAGCAAGGTAAACTGCCAATCCGTACACAGCCAGATCCCACAAACAGCAACATCAAATCACAACCATCTATCATATAATAAATTTTATCATAACACAATGAGAACTACAATAATAATTCAAATTACCCAGCTGAAAGGACAGAGGGCCTTGGTTTGATTCCTCATTTAAAAGCCAACATCTCCGACAGCGCTGACCCTCCGACAGTGCGGCGCTCCCTCAGCGCTGACCCTCCGACAGTGCGGCGCTCCCTCAGCGCTGACCCTCCGACAGTGCGGCGCTCCCTCAGCGCTGACCCTCCGACAGTGCGGCGCTCCCTCTGCGCTGACCCTCCGACAGTGCGGCGCTACTTCAGCGCTGACCCTCCGACAGTGCGGCACTACCTGATACTGTATTTGCCTGGTGTTGCTGGAGTGGATTCTGGAACCCATGACCTTTCTGTGGGAGGGGTAGGTGTGCTGTTCACTGAGGGCCCGCTGATGTCACTGGAGTCTGTCCTATTCCCCCTTTGTGTGGCTGATCCAATCTGATTGTGTCTGGGTTTTCCAGGGCGTTTTGCTGTGCGTGACATGAGGCAGACGGTTGCCGTGGGTGTCATCAAGAATGTTGAGAAAAAAGCGGTCACTGCTGGCAAGATCACAAAGTCTGCACAGAAGGCTCAGAAAGCTCAGGGCAAATGAATCGGAGCCTCCTGGAGCACCGAGCCCGTGGCCTGGCAACTCCAGCACCAATGCAAAGGCCACCTCTGTACATCTGCTTGTCAAAGCTCATTGGTCATCGACTGGATGTTAACTATTAAAGTCCAATGGAAGTTTTTTAAGAGGAAAAGCATGTCTCAGCATTTGTGAGGTACCCGATTAGTTTTATCAATAAACAGATGCGACCACACTAACTCCACTGCCTCAGTTATTTCTTGGTAGAGTTGAATTCCTACATTAAGCAGACACTGGGCGTGGGGAGGGCAGGGGTAGGTGGGGTTGTTGCTGAAATCGTCCCCCAGGGAACAGAGTTCATGTTACAGCCTCGTGTTTTGACGGTTTTGAAATTAGTTTTCAAAAGGAAACCGAGCTTTACGACTGGGTCCCAGTGAAAGTGGCTACAATGGCACCTGGTTGTTGTATTTTACCATCTTGTGGAGGGGTAGGGGTGCAACTGGAGTCTCACCCTGACAGGGGTAAAAGTAGGGAACTCCCCACCATCGAATGGCTGTGGGGGGAGGGGCAGTGGGGGAGGTGTGGTGGCAGAGTTAGCGTTTTTAAGCAAAGATGATAGGGTGGGTAAAGGATGGGGATATGCTGACGGGGGTTTGTGTAAAGGATGGGGATATGCTGACGGGGGGTTTGTGTAAAGGATGGGGATATGCTGATGGGGGTTTGTGTAAAGGATGGGGATATGCTGACGGGGGGTTTGTGTAAAGGATGGGGATATGCTGACGGGGGGTTTGTGTAAAGGATGGGGATATGCTGACGGGGGGTTTGTGTAAAGGATGGGGATATGCTGACGGGGGTGTGTGTAAAGGATGGGGATATGCTGACGGGGGTGTGTGTAAAGGATGGGGATATGCTGACGGGGGTGTGTGTGTAAAGGATGGGGATACGCTGACGGGGGTGTGTGTAAAGGATGGGGATATGCTGACGGGGGTGTGTGTGTAAAGGATGGGGATATGCTGACGGGGGTTTGTGTAAAGGATGGGGATATGCTGACGGGGGGTGTGTGTAAAGGATGGGGATATGCTGACGGGGGTGTGTGTAAAGGATGGGGATATGCTGGTGTGGGGGGGGGATATAAAAGGAACGGGAGCAGGTTTGCATGCTGCACAAACACCAGCATGGAGTAATTGGGCCGAATGGTCTGTTTCTGTGTTGCTGGGCTCCATATCCTTCTCTATCAGCCATTGGTTAGCCACTTGGGATTTGATCATCCAACAGCTTTAACACTCGACTTTTACTGAGACCCAATGTTACCAAGGCAACTGTTCCATTCATGTTACTATCTGTCAATAAAACCACCTCTAAGCCCCTCAGCCTTTCTCTCTGTGCACTGACACCAACACACACTCACAGACACACCCTACCCTTTCCATCCTATGGAGGCTGTGAGCCTGATTTCAATGAGTGCTGTCCCCACCACAGAGATTCATGTTGGAGAGGCCAGAGGCAGGGAGTTACACAAACAAATCATCCTTTAGGTTATTTAGGAACACTGAGTCCGAAAGGAAATTGTGGACTGGATTGACGAGTCGAGAGTGAGACCATTACAACTGAATGTAGATGATGAAGGTACATCAGTCTGGCATTGAGATTCTAAATGAGCTGTTCACATCAGAATGTGATCGGGAGCCAAGGGCAGAAACACCTTCACGGTTCAAAGGTAAATATCCCAGGAACAGGGACAGCATGGGGTTAGAAACCAAGTCAAGCTCCCTCTACACTGTTCCCCATCAAACACTCCCAGGACAGGGACAGCATGGGGTTAGATACAGAGTAAAGCTCCCTTACAAACACTCCCAGGGCAGGGACAGCACAGGGTTAGATACAGAGTAAAGCTCCCTCTACATTGTTCTCCATCAAACACTCCAAGGACAGGGACAGCATGGGGTTAGATACAGAAAAAAGCTCCCTCTACACTGTTCCCCATCAAACAGTCCCAGGACAGGGACAGCACAAGGTTAGATACAGAGTAAACTTCTCTCTACACTGTTCCTTATCAAACACTCCCAGGACAGGGACAGACGGGGTTAGATACAGAGTAAAGCTGCTTCTACACTGTTCCCTATCTAACACTCCCAGGACAGGGACAGCACGGGGTTAAACAAGGGTGTGGTAATATTCATGACTGAGCAAATTGATATTAAACGAGTAACTGGAAATGTCAGCAATGAGAAATGTAGCTTGAATATCTCCATTAGTTGGTATGTTTTCCCAAGAATGTGGCAGATATCGATCTGAATCTGAGGGGGGTATAATGAAAGGAAATCCTCCCTCTGTCCGAATGAGAAGAGGCATATTACTGCAGATTGCTATCATTTAACCTTTGGATAAAACACGTTGTTCCCCAGTGATATTAATTTACAGCACAGACCATTCATCCCAGCACCTGACAAAGCAGCAGCAGCTCCGAAAGTTGTGATTTCAAATGAACCTGTGGGTCTGTAACCTGTGATTTCTGACTTTGTCCTACCTTTGTGTACGAAGAGGTTTCCCTGCCCTCTGATCTAAATCTCTCGTATTTAATCTTTGATTCATGGTTCACTGCTCTTAACGTCCTCAAAGAGCACTGCTGCCTCACAGTGCCACGGACCCAGGTTCGATTCCAGCCTCAGGTGACTGTATGTGGAATTTGCACATTCTCCCCGTCTCTGCGTGGGTTTCCTCCGGGTGCTCTGGTTTCCTCCTATAGTCCAAAGATGTGCAGGTTAGGGTGAATTGGCCATGGGAAATTGCCCACGGTGTTCAGGGATATGTAGGTTAGGTGCATTAGTCAGGGGCAAATATACGGTAGGGGGAATGGGTCTGGCTGGGTTACTCTTCAGGGGGTCAGTGTGGACTTGTTGGGCTGAAGGGCCTGTTTCCACTCTTTAGGGATTCTAGGATTCAAGCAGAGAGGAGGAAGATGTGATGAAGAGAGTAGCTTCCCTGCTCTTTACTCATTTCCTTTAAGGGTTTATACTTAATCACTTTGAGTAATATATGTGTAAAAGGTTAAACCTACCACAATCCAACCCAAACTCTGGGTCAGATATGTCGATGACATGTTTGTAATCATCAAAAACACGGAAATAAAAAAACACACCGGATCATCAACGCCACACTCACAGGAATCCGATTCACGAGAGAAGAAGAAAAGGATAGCCAACTCCCATTCCTAGACGTGATAGTACAGAGAACACCCAACGGAGAATTCACCACAAGGGTACACAGGAAACCAACACACACAGACCAAGTCCTAAACTATGAAAGTAACCACCCCAACACACACAAACGAAGCTGCATCAGGACACTATTCAAAAGAGCTACAACACACTGCAGTACACCAGAACTGCAAAAAGAGGAAGAGGAACACCTATACAAGGTATTCGCCAAAAACGGATACCCGCGCAACTTTATCAACAGATGTCTAAGAGACAGACCACGGAACGAGAACATGCCACAACCAAAAGGACTAGCCACACTACCATACAACAGGAGCGTTTCAGAACTGACAGCCAGACTACTGCGACCCTTAGGACTCATAACAGGCACACAAACCAACAGCCACACTCAGACAACAACTCACTAGAACGAAGGACCCGATACCCAACATGAGCAAAACTAATGTAGTTTACAAAATACCATGCAAGGACTGCACAAAACACTATATAGGACAAACGGGAAGACAGCTAACAATCCGCATACATGAACATCAACTAGTCACGAAACGACACGACCAGCTATCCCTAGTAGCCACACACGCAGACAACAAGCAACATGAATTCGACTGGGAAAACACTACTATCATAGGGCAAGCCAGACAGAGAACAGCCAGGGAATTCCTAGAGGCATGGCATTCATCCACAAACTCCATCAACAAACACATCGACCTGGACCCAATATACCAACCACTACAGCGGACAGCTGAAACTGACACCCGGAAGCGGCAAGGACAGACCACTATAAATACCAGAAGAAACATCAAAGAACCGCTTCGCAGGAGGTTCCAAAGCACTGATGACGTCGCCTAGCCAGGGGACGAAACGTTTGCAACAAGAACTTCCAGCTCGGTGAACAGAACCACAACAACGAGCACCCGAGCTACAAATCTTCGCACAAACCGTAAAAGGTTCGAGCCCTAATATCTGTCAATGTTCACCCACTGTTAAATAGGACATCAAATCGCTGTCTTTACTCTCCATGTTTTACTGGGGAGTGAGAGATTAACTGCCCAATAGTGGGAGCAGTCAGTGGTTATATATGAGTTTGAGAAAATCGTTTTTTCACAAGTGATGTGATGATTTGGAAAAGTTACTATGACTGTCCTACTCAGTTCCCTGTCCCTGAGAGTGTTGGCAGGAAGGTGAGGACAGGGGTTGGCACTGAGAGGGGTTTGACACCATGTAATTCAGATTAAGGTGATCTGCAGAACCAACCACACACAACACATGTTTGGTTATGTACTAAAGTAATTTTTAAATAAGATTTAATACAAAGGAATGTTAGAGGACTGCTTTTATTCCCAGTTGCTGCCCCTTCTTGTGGTAATTGTGCTGTTGCTTGTTTCTGGTCACCGGTCATCTCCAGTCGTTGACATCTTTGGGGTCAGGGGTCAGTTGACAAACAGCTCCTTTAATTCAGTGAGGTGTGGTCCAAATTTTCTGAGGCAGGGGCGGAGAGTGAAAATTGCATGTCTGAGACTCTCCTGAGAGGGGGCTGTTGAGGGAGGTGGTTGCTCAGTCACTGCTGCTCCACCAATGACACCTCCAGCCCTGGGAAAAGGAGGCAGACAGAGGGAGAGTGTATCAAAACCACCCCCCTGACTCCCTCTAACCTCTAACACTGGCCCAAAGCAGCCTGACGGAAAAATAGCATCCAACACTGAGACTGGGAAATGGTGGCCCTCTGTCTCTGGTCAGGTTGTAACAGCTCAGTCCACTTTCCAGATGATGGCCTTGCTGTCCTGTGTCCCACTCAACACATATCGATCTTCAGCCGAACAGAGAGCTCCAATACCACCACAAGGTGCTTCTAGCTCCTTCTCCAGCGAGTGGCTCTCCGAGTTGATGATGTAAATGCGACCCTTGCTGTTGTTGTTGGTTCCTCCTCCTCCAACCCAGACCTGGATGTAGGACAGACAGAGTTAGGAAGAGTTCACATTCAACTCGATGAACTTTGTGGGGGTGGGCTACCAGAGACAGCTGAAACCCACAGTAAACATACCAAGCAATAAAAACCCTACGTTTGGAGAATTGCTGGCGTACCAGGTAAGATATGTTGTAACAGGCATGGAATCTGATGGGTAGTTACATGAATGAGCTCCGAAAGAGGGAAATCCACAAAGTGCCTACACCGCGGAGGCCAATGGCCTCAGACAGCACCTGGACACACTGTAACCTGCAGGCTCTCCTCTGAATGGTACACTGCTCTGTCTGGGAGCACTTCCTGTGGATCGTGATGTTCCCAGGTACCTGCTGCCCTGCCCTTCTGAATGGTACAGGTTGCAAGTTTGAAAACTGCTGTCCAAGGATCTTTGGTGAATGAATTTCCAGAGGATGCCGGTACATTTACAATGCTTAAAAGACATTTAGATAAACTCATGAATGAGAAAGGTTTAGAGAGATATTGGCCAAACACAAGCAAGTGGGACTAATTTAGGGATTATGGGATATCTGGTTGGTATGAGCTGGTTGGACTGAAGGGTGTGTTTCTATGTTGTGCGACTCTCTGACTCTGATCTCTGCAGTGCATCTTGTAGATGGTACACACTGCTGTAGATGATACACACTGCTGTAGATGGTACACACTGCTGCTACTGAGCGTCGCTGGTGGAGGGAATGGATACTTGTGGATGTGGAACTAATCAAGCGGCTGCTTTGTCCTGGATGGTGTTAAGCTTTATGAGTGTTGTTGGAGCTGCCTCCATCCAGGCAAGTGGGGGGTATTCCATTACACTCTTAACTTGTGTCTTGAAGATGGTGGTAAGGCTTTGGGGAGTCAGGAGGTGAGTTACACGTGACAGGATTCCTAGCCTCTGACCTGCTCTTGTAACCACTGTGTTAATGTAGTCAGTCCCGTTGAGTTTCTGGTCTATGGTAACCCTCAGGATGTTGATAGTGGGAGATTCAACCATTGAATGTCAAGGGGCAGTGGTTAGATTGCCTCTTATTGGAGATGGTCATTGTCTGGCATTTCTTTGGCGTGAATGTTACTTCCCACTTGTCAGCTCAAGTTTGGATATTGTCCAGATCTTGTTGCATGTTCACTATCAGAGGAGTTGTGAATGGTGCTTGAACATTGTGCAGTCATCGGCGAACACCCCCACTTCTGTCTAGGAGTTAGGATTGGCCTTAGATCTGCATTTGAGTTTGTATTAGGAGTTAGGGTTAGAGGTTAGATTGGGATCAGATTTGTGGTAGTGTTCATGGTGGAATTGGTGTCAAATTAAGATTAGGGATAGGATTAGAATTAGAAGATTATCTGGAGTTATAATTAATATCAAGATTTCCAGACAAGTTTGAGTATGATTACGTTTAGGGGGTGGCTTAGGGTTGGCATTCAGTTTAAGATGAGCGTAAGGGTTTATGATTATTTTAGGGTTAAGGATATGGTTAGTTTAAGGTTTTCTGGATAGATTGGTTAGAGCTAGGATTAGTATAAAAGGGAGATTAGAGTTAGGATTAAGGTTAGGAGTGTGTGAGGGGTTTGGGTTCAGATTAAAGATGGAGTTAGCAACAGCGTTAGGAGTTAGACAGGGATTTTGTTATTGGCTGATGGGATGTGGGCATCACTAGCTGGGCCCAGCAATAATTACCTCTTGTAGCTGCCCTGGAGAAGGTGCAGGTGAGCTGCCTTCTTAAAGTCTTAGAGATGTACAGCACGGAAACAGACCCTTTGGTCCAACTAGTCCATGCCGACCAGATATCCCAACCCAATCTAGTCCCATTTGTCAGCATTTGGCCCATATCCCTCTAAACTCTTCCTATTCACATAATCATTCATATGTCGGTCTAAAGTTGTAATTATACCCACCTCCACCACTTCTTTGAGCAGATCATTCCTTAAATTTTATGTAGGAATACCCACATTACTGTTAGAAAGGAAGTTCCAGGAAAGTGACCCACTGACACGGAACAAACTTCATTAATTAATGTTTACACAGTGAGTCTACTTCAGTTTCTGGTGAAAGGTAATTCCCCCCCCCAGGGTGTTCAGAGTTGGGACTACAGTCATGGTAACATTATTGAATGTCAAGGGGTGATAGATTCTCTCTTGATGGAGATGACCATTGCCTGATATTGTGCAGCGATAATGTTACTTACCACCTACAACAGTTAGCAATAGTGTTAGGGGTTAGTTTGGAGAAAAGTAAAGGCTTAGGAATTAGTTAGGGTTAGGGTTAAGGTCCAGGAATTGGTTAGGGTTACAGATATGATTTAGGGGTTAGTAACGGGCAGTGTTTACATGTGGGGATTATTTCGGGTTTCTGGTTAGATACTTTACCCTGACTGGGGACATCTTATTTGCGTACCTGATTTTTGACATGAATCATGCAGGAGATGTTTGCACAGCCCGGCAGTGGGATTGTTTGGATCGGATCCTTGAGATCATCCGTTTTCCAGATGTAAACATTTGCTCGCTGACTGCACACGACCCAGAGCTCATCTCTCTGCAAGAACAATTCAATCTAAAGTTAAACCTGAGTCCCTCCTCATTATTCACAACGTAACCCAGGGTGTCGGGGAGCTGCTCAAACCACTGTCTACTATGACAGTGTGGCACTCCCTTAGCAGTGATCCTCTGACAGTGCGGCACTCTCTCAGCACTGACTCTCCAACAGTGCGGCACTCCTTCAGCACTGACCCTCCGACAGTGCAGCACTCCCTCAGCACTGACCCTCCGATAATGCGGCACTCCCTCATCACTGACCCTCCGACAATGTGGCATTCCCTCAGCACTGACCCTCTGACAATGCGGCACTCCCTCAGCACTGACTCTCCAACAGTGCAGCACTCCCTCAATACTGACCCTCCGACAGTGCAGCACTCCCTCAGTACTGCCCCTCCGACAGTGTAGCACTCCCTCAGTACTGACCCTCTGTCAGTGTGGCACTCCCTCAGTACTGACCCTCTGACAGTGCCCACTACCTCAACACTGACCCTCTGACAGTGCCGACTCCCTCAGCACTGACCCTCCGACAGTGCAGCATGCCCTCAGCACTGACCCTCTGACAGTACAGTGCTCCCTCAGCACTGACCCTCCGTCAGTGCAGTAGTCCCTCAGCACTGACTCTCCGACAGTGACCACTCCCTCAGCACTGACACTCCGACAGTACAGCACTCTCTCAGCACTGACACTCCGACAGTACAGCACTCCCCCAGTATTGACCCTCCGACATTGCAGCACTCCCTCAGCACTGACCCTCCGACAGAGCAGCACTCCCTCAACACTGACCCTCTGACAGTTCGGCACTCCCTCAGCACTGACCCTCCAACAGTGCCCATTCCCTCATCACAGACTCTCTGGCAGTGTGGCACTCCCACAGTATTGACCCTCCAACAGTTCTGCACTCCCTCAGCACTGACCCTCCAACTGTGCAGCACTCCCTCAGCACTGATTCCCTTACAGTGTAACACTCCCTTAGCACTGACTCTCCGACAATGCGGCACTCCCACAGCACTGACCCTCCGACAGTGCGGCACTCCCTCAGCACTGACCATCTGACAGTGCGGCACTCCCTCAGCACTGACACTCCGACAGTGTGGCACTCCCTCAGCACTGACCCTCTGACAGTGCGGCACTCCCTCAGCACTGACTCTCCGACAATGCGGCACTCCCTCAGCACTGACTCTCCGACAGTGCGGCACTCCCTCAGCACTGACCCTCCGACAGTGCGGCACTCCCTCAGCACTGACTCTCCAACAGTGCGGCACTCCCTCAGCACTGACCCTCCGACAGTGCAGCACTTCCTCAGCACTGACCCTCCGACAGTGCAGCACTTCCTCAGCACTGACCCTCTGACAATGCGGCACTCCCTCAGCACTGACCCTCTGACAATGCGGCACTCCCTCAGCACTGACCCTCCGACAGTGCGGCACTCCCTCAGCACTGACCCTCCAACAGTGCGGCACTCCCTCAGCACTGACCCTCCGACAGTGCAGCACTTCCTCAGCACTGACCCTCTGACAATGCGGCACTCCCTCAGCACTGACCCTCCGACAGTGCGGCACTCCCTCAGCACTGACCCTCCGACAGTGCGGCACTCCCTCAGCACTGACCATCCAACAGTGCGGCACTCTCTCAGCACTGACTCTCCAACAGTGTGGCACTCCCTCAGCACTGACCCTCCGACAGTGCAGCATTCCCTCAGCACTGACCCTCCGACAGTGCAGCACTCCCTCAGCACTGACCCTCCGACAATGCGGCACTCTATCAGCACTGACTCTCCGACAGTGCGGCACTCCCTCAGCACTGACCATCCAACAGTGCGGCACTCTCTCAGCACTGACCCTCCGACAGTGCAGCACTCCCTCAGCACTGACCCTCCGACAATGCGGCACTCCCACAGCACTGACCCTCCGACAGTGCGGCACCCCCTCAGCACTGACCCTCCGACAATGCGGCACTCCCTCAGCACTGACCCTCCGACAATGCGGCACTCCCACAGCACTGACCCTCCGACAGTGCGGCACCCCCACAGCACTGACCCTCCGACAGTGCGGCACCCTCTCAGCACTGACCCTCCGACAATGCGGCACTCCGTCAGCACTGACCCTCCGACAGTGCGGCACTCCCTCATCACTGACCCTCCGACAGTACGGCACTCCCTCATCACTGACTCTCCGACGGTGCGGCACTCCCTCAGCACTGACCCTCCGACAGTGCGGCACTCCCTCAGCACCGACCCTCCGGCAGTGCAGCACTTCCTCAGCACTGACCCTCCAATAATGCGGCACTCCCTCAGCACTGACCCTCCGACAGTGCGGCACTCCCTCAGCACTGACTCCCTGACAGTGCGGCACTCCCTCAGCACTGACTCCCTGACAGTGCGGCACTCCCTCAGCACTGACTCCCTGACAGTGCGGCACTCCCTCAGTACTGACTCCCTGACAGTGCGGCACTCCCTCAGTACTGACTCCCTGACAGTGCGGCACTCCCTCAGTACTGACCCTCCGACAGTGCGGCACTCCCTCAGCACTGACTCCCTGACAGTGCGGCACTCCCTCAGCACTGACTCCCTGACAGTGCGGCACTCCCTCAGCACTGACTCCCTGACAGTGCGGCACTCCCTCAGTACTGACCCTCCGACAGTGCGGCACTCCCTCAGCACTGACTCCCTGACAGTGCGGCACTCCCTCAGTACTGACCCTCCGACAGTGCGGCACTCCCTCAGTACTGACCCTCCGACAGTGCGGCACTCCCTCAGCACTGACTCCCTGACAGTGCGGCACTCCCTCAGCGCTGACTTCCTGACAGTGCGGCACTCCCTCAGCGCTGACTCCCTGACAGTGCGGCACTCCCTCAGCGCTGACTCCCTGACAGTGCGGCACTCCCTCAGCACTGACTCCCTGACAGTGCGGCACTCCCTCAGCACTGACTCCCTGACAGTGCGGCACTCCCTCAGCACTGACTCCCTGACAGTGCGGCACTCCCTCAGCACTGACTCCCTGACAGTGCAGGAAAATGTGAGTGCGTGGCTGTTCATTTGTTTGTATTTTTGTCAAAAGGAGTGAAATAACTTGAGTTAAAGGGAGCACAATAAGTCCCCTTCCCTCCCGGCATTGATTTCATACCCCAACCCTCATCGCTAACCCACCTCACAGTAGTTCCCTGTTCCTCATCCTTGACCCTTTGACATCATCAGTCAACCCCTGGCCCCTGATCCCTAAAGGTCCAAAACGTCAACCCTCCCAGTCCATGGCCATTGCACGAGACGTGCACCACCAATCCCCAACACTTTCACACTCTCCAACTGTGAACTTTGAACCCTGCCCTCAGCCCCATAACCTCTGATGGTGACCAATCGACATCGCGACCCCATCGCGGGCCTGGAACTAAGATACCTGAGGGATGATGAGGAAGTCGGTCATGAGATTGGAGCTACCCTCGGGACTTGGTGTCAAGGTCACCTCCTGGATCTGTGTGCCATCTCGAGCAAGGACCAACAGACTGTATTCAACACCTTGGGGTAGACACATAGAGGGAGAGAGGGAGAGAGAGAGATAAAGACAGCATAGAGGAGAGAGAATGGGAGAGAGATAGAGAGAGCAAAGAGAAGACATGGGAGAGAGGGAGAGAAAGGGACGTAGAGAGAGCAAAGAGAGGGGAATGGGGGGGTGAGAGAGAGAGAGAGAGAGGGATAGGAAAGAGAAGAAGGGGGAGAAACAGATAAGGACAGCAAAGAGGAAAGGTGGAGAGAGACAGGAAGAGAGTGAGAGATAAGGAGAGCAAAGAGGAGAGAGGGGGAGAGGGAGTGGAGAGCGGGAGGGAAGAGAGAGAGAGACAAAGATAAGGAGAGTGCGATGGCGGGGGGGGGGCGGGGAGAGAGAAAGAGATGAGGACAGCAAAGAGGAGAGAGGGGAAGAGAGGGGAAGAGAAAGAGATAAGTAGAAAAAAGAGGAGAGAGGGGATGGGGGATGGGGTGGGGGGAGAGAGAGAGATAAGGAGACCATAGTGGGTAGGGAGCAAGAGAGAGAGAAAGTGAGAGGGAGAGAGGTAAGGAGAGCAAAGTGGTGATGGTTGGGGGGGGGGAGGGAGGGGTGGAGAAAGATAGATAAGGAGAGCAAAGAGGAGAGGGATGAGAGAGAGAGAGAGAGAGAGAAAGGAGAGGCGTGAAGAGACGGGGAGAGGAGGGAGAGAGAGAGAGAGATAAAGAGAACAATGAGGAGAGGGGGGGAGAGAGGGAGAGAGAGAGAGAGAGAGAGATAAGGAGAGCAATGGGGATGGAGGGTGAGAGAGAGATTGTGATGAGGAGAGTGAGGGAGAGAAAGGGTGAGAGATATAAGGAGAGCAAAGAGGAGAGAGAGGCGGTTGGAAAGACAGAAAGGGGGGAGGGAGGGGAAGAGAGGGAGGGTGAAGAGGGCGGGGGGAAGAGAGGGAGGGTGGGGGGAAGAGAGGGAGGGTGAGAGGGGTGAGGGGGAAGAGAGGGAGGGTGAGAGGGGTGAGGGGTGAAGAGAGGGAGGGTGAAGAGGGTGGGGGGAAGAGAGGGAGGGTGGGGGGAAGAGAGGGAGGGTGAGAGGGGTGAGGGGGAAGAGAGGGAGGGTGGGGGGAAGAGAGGGAGGGTGAGAGGGGTGAGGGGGAAGAGAGGGAGGGTGAGAGGGGTGAGGGGTGAAGAGAGGGAGGGTGAAGAGGGTGGGGGGAAGAGAGGGAGGGTGGGGGGAAGAGAGGGAGGGTGAGAGGGGTGAGGGGGAAGAGAGGGAGGGTGGGGGGAAGAGAGGGAGGGTGAGAGGGGTGAGGGGGAAGAGAGGGAGGGTGAGAGGGGTGAGGGGGGAAGAGAGGGAGGGTGAGGGGGGTCGGGGGAAGAGAGGGAGGGTGAGAGGGGTGAGGGGGGAAGAGAGGGAGGGTGAGGGGGGTGGAGGGGAAAAGAGGGAGGGTGAGGGGGGTCAGGGGGAAAGAAAGGGAGGGTGAGGGGGGTCGGGGAAGAGAGGGAGGGTGAGGGGGGTGGGGAGAAAAGAGGGAGGGTGAGGGGGTGAGGGGGGAAGAGAGGGAGGGTGAGAGGGGTGGGGGGAAGAGAGGGAGGGTGAGGGGGTGGGGGTGGGGGTTGGTGGGGAAGAAGGAAACAGAGAAAACAGGAAATGCACCAGAAAAGGAGATAAGGACAGAGATGGGAAGGGAAGGGAAAAGGATCGATCAAATTGTGAAGATTGAGAGAGAATAACAGATACATAAAATATATATAAAATATGAGGGACAGTAAAAGAGGTGATAGGAGAGGAGCATTTAGATAAAAAGACAGGACAAAGGGATAATTGAGGAAGAGGATGTAGGATAGAACAAGAAAATAGGAAGAGGAATGTGAAAAGCCAAGGGAATCAGGGAGAAGAGAGAGAGAGAGAGAGTGCGAGAGAGATAAAAGGACAGTGAAAAGGAAGGAGAAAGAGAAAGGTGAAGGGTAGAAGAAGATATTGAAAGAAATGAGAAAGGTAGACAAGGAATTAAATTCAATTTGCTGAATGTATTGTAAATTATTCTAAATGTCCTCAATGTCTGGAGTGAGATGACACTCCACCTCGGATACTCAAAGGCTTAGATTAGATTTCCTACAGTGTGGAAACAGGCCCTTCGGGCCAACAAAGAGCAACCCACCCAGACCCATTCCCCTACATTTACCCCTACACCTGACACTACGGGCAATTTAGCCTGGCCAATCCACCTAACCTGTAACTTGGTACTGCGGGAGGAAACCAGAGCAAACCTGTGCAGACACGGGGAGAATGTGTAAACACCACACAGACAGTCGCCTGAGGCGGGAATTGAACCCACTGAGCCACCGTGCCGCCCATACTTCTCTGATGTGCCCAGAGTCTGGTTCACTCAGACCCCACCAAGTGAGAATAGACCAAATGAGTGGATCAACAACACTGAATGCTGAGAGGTGGAGACTGCCTGAATCAATCAGCCCTGTCCAAGATCATAGAATCACTGAAATTACATCTGAGAACAGAGGCCATTCAGCCCATTATGTCTAAAATAGCAATGGGTTCATTCAGTCAACACAATAAAGTAACATTTCAGGACTATTGTAAAAGAAAAATGAGAGAGCCTATGGTACTTTTGAAGAGCTCAGAATGTTGAAAAGCATTTTCTAATCATTAAGACATTCTTGATGAGTCACCATTATTGAAATGTATGAAGCATAACAACATAACTGTGCAAGGTAAGTTAAGAGGGAAATTGATAGGATGAAGACCTATAATCATATCAGGTCTCACTGATACATATTGAGGGATTATTACTGGCCTGGTCACCAGGAAAAACCTTCCTGCTCTTCTTTAGAAATGGTTGACACAGGCGTCAGTTTCCTAAACTGTTCCAAACTCTCAGTGCTCCTGACATATTGACTGGATTGAGGTGAGACGGCATAGCGCACCCTGTAAATTACAGTGGTCTTCCTGAATACTCATCATCACAGACTCAGTGTCAATCACCAACTTGTACACTTTACCCGAGAGAGTGTCGTGACAATACTCACAGCACCAGATGTGGTCACGATGCAGCAACATGGAGGTGAGCCTCCAACACTGAGGCAACTGGAACTGACTCTTTATCTTCATCAGCTCGGGGTCCCATAGCAGAATGGAGCCATCCAGGCTACAGGAGTAAATCTGACTGGGGTGAGAAAGAAATCTGCTGAAGTTCTTCCACATACAGTCTCTCTCTCTAACTGTGGTCCCCCTAACCCCCTCCTTATTTATGAGAGATGAGGGCATCACTGGCCAGGCCAGCAGTTGGTACTCACCTCTAAACTTCCCTCGGGTGTCTTCCATTTCTGAGGGCAGTTAAGAGTCAACCTCATTGCTGTGGGTCTGGTGTTATGTGTAGGTCAGACCAGGTAAGGATGGCAGTGTCCTTCCCTAAAGAACATTCATGACCAAGACGGGATTTTTACAACAAGTGCTGGTGGTTTGTTGGTCACTGTTGACTGAGACGAGGTTACTATATGGGTGGAGTGTTAATCCTCGCTCAGCCTCTCACAGGTGGATATGAACTCACTTTCTGTAGGACATTCAGCCCTCAGCTCACTGGGTTACTAGCCAATAACATGACTTATCCCCTGAGCCCCTCGAGATTGTGGGTACCCAGTGAGTGGGGAATCAGTGCCCTTCCTCATATCTCTCAGAGACTGGCGAAGGGTTCTGGCTGGGTATTTGGATTCGGAGTTGATTTTTCATTTCACTTTGATGTAGGAGGCTCTCTTTCTGACTTTCCAGGCAGGAGTAGGGGAGTGAGGGAGGGAGGGACGGAGGCAGAGAGTAGGGGAGGATGGAGGAAGGGGCAGAGGGAGGGTGGCAGGGAAGGATGGAAGAATGGAGTTGGTGGAGGGATGGATGGAAGGAGTAGGGGAGCGATGGAGTGGTGGATGGCAGAGGGAGGGATGGAGGGAGGGAGTGAGGGATGGGAGATGGAGGGAATGGGGAAGGGAGTGAGGGGATGGTATTATGGTGGGTATGGGGAGGCAGCTCACCTGATACTGTCCCCGTTCTCTTGTGTCTCCTCCTGGATCATGTCGGAGACTTGGTTGCGGTGACCCACCAGCCTCTTGTTACAGCTCATGGCGAGCGCGTCGATGATGTAAATGGATGAATCCTCCGATCCCAGCCACACCTGCTCATACCCGATGCCAATCATACAGTTCTACAGCAGGAGAGAAGCCGAGAGACTGGGTCAGCACTGAGCAACTGATCTTCTGTAAAACTAATGGACTTCCACTACTGTGTCCTTTAAAGGAGCTGAAAATGTGTTGCTGGAAAAGCGCAGCAGGTCAGGCAGCATCCAAGGAGCAGGAGCATCGATGTTTCAGGCATGAGCCCTTCTTCAGGAAGGGCTTATGCCCACAATATCGATTCTCCTGCTCCTTGGATGCTGCCTGACCTGCTGCGCTTTTCCAGCAACACATTTTCAGCTCTGATCTCCAGCATCTGCAGTCCTCACTTTCTCCTTTAAAGGAGCTGTCAACATCAGGCTTTGTTTAATTTGGCCAATTGTTTTGTTGAAATAAAATGGTTAAAGGGGATTGCTCCAAGAGTCCTGTGGCACAGAGGTAGTGTCCCTAACTCTAGGTCAAATGGTCTGGTGTGTGTGATCTGTTTTAGACTTTGTTAGAGACCAAAAAAACTGCAGATGCTGGAACCCAAAGTAGACAGGGCAGGAGGCTGTGGGAACACAGCAAGGCAGGCAGCATCAGGAGGGACAGGCAGGAGGCTGGGGGAACACAGCAAGGCAGGCAGCATCAGGAGGGACAGGCAGGAGGCTGGGGGAACACAGCAAGGCAGGCAGCATCAGGAGGGACAGGCAGGAGGCTGTGGGAACACAGCAAGGCAGGCAGCATCAGGAGGGACAGGCAGGAGGCTGTGGGAACACAGCAAGGCAGGCAGCATCAGGAGGGACAGGCAGGAGGCTGGGGGAACACAGCAAGGCAGGCAGCATCAGGAGGGACAGGCAGGAGGCCGGGAGAACACAGTAAGGCAGGCAGCATCAGGAGGGACAGGCAGGAGGCTGGGGGAACACGGCAAGGCAGGCAGCATCAGGAGGGACAGGCAGGAGGCTGGGGGAACACGGCAAGCCAGACAGCATCAGGAGGGACAGGCAGGAGGCTGGGGGAACACAGCAAGCCAGGCAGCATCAGGAGGACAGGCAGGAGGCTGGGGGAACACAGTAAGCCAGGCAGCATCAGGAGGGACAGGCAGGAGGCTGGGGGAACACAGCAAGGCAGGCAGCATCAGGAGGGACAGGCAGGAGGCTGGGGGAACACAGTAAGCCAGGCAGCATCAGGAGGGACAGGCAGGAGGCTGGAAGATCACAGCAAGGCAGGCAGCATCAGGAGGGACAGGCAGGAGGCTGGAAGATCACAGCAAGGAAGGCAGCATCAGGAGGGACAGGCAGGAGGCTGGAAGATCACAGTAAGCCAGGCAGCATCAGGAGGGACAGGCAGGAGGCTGGGGGAACACAGCAAGGCAGGCAGCATCAGGAGGGACAGGCAGGAGGCTGGGGGAACACAGCAAGCCAGGCAGCATCAGGAGGGACAGGCAGGAGGCTGTGGGAACACAGCAAGGCAGGCAGCATCAGGAGGGACAGGCAGGAGGCTGGGGGAACACAGTAAGGCAGGCAGCATCAGGAGGGACAGGCAGGACGCTGGAGGAACAGAGCAAGGCAGGCAGCATCAGGAGGGACAGGCAGGAGGCTGGGGGAACACAGTAAGCCAGGCAGCATCAGGAGGGACAGGCAGGACGCTGGAGGAACAGAGCAAGGCAGGCAGCATCAGGAGGGACAGGCAGGAGGCTGTGGGAACACAGCAAGGCAGGCAGCATCAGGAGGGACAGGCAGGAGGCTGGGGGAACACAGTAAGGCAGGCAGCATCAGGAGGGACAGGCAGGAGGCTGGGGGAACACAGCAAGGCAGGCAGCATCAGGAGGGACAGGCAGGAGGCTGGGGGAACACAGTAAGGCAGGCAGCATCAGGAGGGACAGGCAGGAGGCTGGGGGAACACAGCAAGGCAGGCAGCATCAGGAGGGACAGGCAGGAGGCTGGGGGAACACAGCAAGCCAGGCAGCATGAGGACGTGGAGATGTCAACGTTTTGGGTGTAACCCTTCTTCAGGACTAGGGTAGGTGTAGGGGGAGCTGCAGGGACAGGGTGGTGAAGTGGGGATAGGTGAAGACAGGTAGAGGGTACAAACTGGTTGGTCAAAGGGAGGAATGGGAGGAGAAAGAGGTCTGGAGATGCTGGAGATCAGAGCTGAAAATGTGTTGCTGGAAAAGCGCAGCAGGTCAGGCAGCATCCAAGGAACAGGAAATTCGATGTTTCGGGCATAAGCCCTTCATCAGGAATCTTTATTCCTGATGAAGGGCTTATGCCCAAAACGTCGAATTTCCTGTTCCCGGATGCTGCCTGACCTGCTGCGCTTTTCCAGCAACACATTTTCAGCAATGGGAGGAATGGATCTGGTTGATGGCTGGGAGCAGTGGAAGGGAGGGGGAGGGACTGGGAAGGAAGTTGGGGGATGGGGAGGGAGGTTATTTGACATTGGAGAACTCAATGTTGAGTCTATTTTAGACTTCAGCTCCTTCCTTTTTAAAGAAGCTAATGCTAATTTTTTCACTCAGCTCCTGATCTGTGGATACTCGGAGCGGAGAGGGCCAGGTGTACTGGCAGACTTCTTCATGAGTCTGCAACAGAGTCTTACCAAGGGGTTTTAAAATTCATTCACAGGTTGAGGACGTTACTGGCTGGACAAGCATGTATTGTCCATCCCTAATTGCCCAGAGGGGCAGCTTGGAGAGAATCATGTTGCTGTGGGTCAGGAGTCACATACAGGCCAGACTGGGTGAGGATGCCAGTTTCTTTTACTAAAGGACATTCCTGAACCAGACAGGTTTTTTCTGACATTTGGCAATGGTTTTGTGGTCATCATTAGACTCCTAATTCCTGCTGAGGTGGAACTCAAACCCAGATTCCCAGGACCCAGATTCCCTGGGTCTCAGGATTAATTCCCGAAGGTGACCATGAACAGGAGCAGGCTGTTGTCTATGGAATGGGTTCTTGCAGCTCATTGCCCACCTCTTATTTTGTGGTTGCGTCTGTGCCATGATAGCCTTTAGACAGAGAGTGAATGGCATCAGTTGGTGCCATTCTAGTCTTCATTGAAACATAGAAAATAGGGGCAAGACGAGGACATTCAGCCCATCTAGTCTGTTCATTCCATTCACAAGTGATCATCCAGTTCAGTCCCCTGTTCCTACCCCTTCATCCCTTTAATCGTTCCACAGTGGGTGAGCACCCTCCCCAAAATCAAAATTACATTTCAGTGTAGGTTTCCGTTGAAATTATGATTTTTGTTATCCAGACCATCAGGAGCTGATTACGTTTGTTTAATTCAGGAGGGACAGGCAGGTCTTAGAAATTTTGAAATAGAATCATACACTACTTTGGCCCATCGAGTCTGTCCTGGTTAAAAAAAACACCTGCTCTATATTTACACAACTCCCACTGTCCCACACTCGGCACATAACCGTGAATGTTGTGGCAGGCTGACTGCAGGAGTTCAGGAAGGCAGCTCACCCCCACCTTCTCAGGGGACAACTAGGGACGGGGAATAAATACTGACCCAGTCAGCGACACCCACATCCTATGAGTGAATTTAAAAAAAGCTTCAAGTGCTCATCCAGCTACGTTTTAAAGGTTTGGAGGTTTCTGTCACTGCGACCCCCCAGGCAGCACATTCCACACTCTCACCACTCTCTGGGTGAAAACAATACAAATCCTTAAATCCCCTCTACTCCTTCTACCTTTCACCTTAAAATTTTGTCCCCTTTTAATTAACCCTTCAAGTAAATAGTGGCAGCACCGTGTGCCCTAACCGCCAGCCCACTCGGGAACTTAACCTGACCATCAGTGGCTCCACCACACCGCTGTCACTGTTTACTCAACATGTATTCCATGTCACGGGGGGAGGTGCTGGTGGGTGGTTTGGGGGGGGGATTTTTAAATTCATTTACGGGATGATGGTTTCACTGGCTAGGCCAGCATTTATTGCCCGTTCCTGATTGTCTGGAGGACAGTTAAGAGTTAACCGCATTGCTGTGGGTCTGGAGTCACATGTAGCCCAGATTTCCTTCCCTGAAGCACATTAGTGAATCAGATGGAAACAGAAATTGCTGGAAAAGCTCAGAGGGTCTAGCAGCATCTGTGGAGAGAAATCAGAGTTAATGTTTTGGGCCCACTGCGTCCACACAGGTTGCTGAGCTTTCTCAGCAATTGTTTCTGATTTAAAGCATCTGCAGTTCTTCTGGTCTTTATTGGGTGAACCAGATGGGTTTTTCCTGATAATTGATAATGCTTTTGTGGCCATCATTAGATTCTTAATAACTTCAAATTCCACCATCTGCCATGGCTGGATTTGAACCCAGGTCCCCGGGACATGACCTGGGTCTGGGGATTAACAGTCCAGCCATCGCCTCCTGTGCCCAGCTCCACTCACCAGTTTGGAATGGCCAGCTTGGATTGGCGGCTGCTCCATTATCCAAGTAGCTGCATTGTACATCATCACGCGGCCGTCACTCAGGCCACACCATAGCTTCGGGTGTGTCTCAGCGCTCTCACACGGGTCCAGGTTACCTGGCAACCAGAGGTCACAATATCATCGCCAAACTGATGATGGTGAAGCAGCAACAATTTGCATTCATGTAGCACCCTTTTCTCAACATAGTTTAAACGACCCTAGGCACCTCAGAGGGCCATTAGTACACAAAGCTCGAGAAAAGGATAACGAGAGAGGATATATGGACACAGGGATCCAAAGTTTGGTCTAACAATAACCCTTTAAAGTCTTGTTTTTAACAAATTATCTCATGCTTTGTTTGTGCTGAAATGATGACAGCATGATGACCCCCGTCCCCCAGTGAAGGAAGTGGTGGGGTTGTGTTTTATTTGAAACAGTTGCAAAGTGAACATCAACCAACACAACACTGACCGAGTCAGCCCATCGAAAACAAATCAAAGAGTCAGTTTTAAAAGAGAGAGAAAGCGATGGGCAGAAAGATTTTGGGGAAGGGTATTTCAGAGTTCAGGGCCCAGGCAGCTAAAGAAACAGCCAGCAATTGGTACTCAAGAGGCCAGAGTAGGAGGAGATTGCAAAGACAGGGAAGGGCAAGGCTTTGGACCATGGGCAACTCAGATGAGAATGTTCAAATCAAGGCCTGGTTTGACCAGGACCCAATGTAGATCACTGCTTGGAATGAAAGAGAGTTTAAGCAGTAGATAGAGTAGAAGTCATATGAGAAAGTTGATACAAGTTTAATTTCAATTGAATAAAATTAACTAATAGATTGTGAGAGTTATAGGAGGGCAAGCTTTCAGAGTCAGATGTGCTGGGAGAGAGTGAGCCACAGAACCGGTGGGAACCGAAGCCCAAAGGACCATTTCAAAAGTGTTGACGTGGTCCTGATCTCCAAACTGATCCTGCCTGAGCTGGGTTCAGTGCTGTTCTGTACAGAGAACGACAGTATTGTGTGAGTGCCACATTACCCTGAGCTGGACATTGGAGGGCGGTTGCAGCATCAGTCTGCTCAGACTGACACTGGCTTTAACAGATTCAGTTGCAAAGTGAGGTTTCAGATATTCATAGTTACAGAGTAAAGGGATGCTCCAATGGAGATGATAAAATGCAAAAGGAATTTGATAATGTCAGATTTATTGTTGGGGGGAGGCCCAAGAAAGGGTCCAGAAGCTTAAAGCTGGAACCATGCAACATCAAACAGGCTGATACGCTCAAACAGTTTTGAAGGGCTGAATGGCCTCTTCTGAGTCTCATTTCTGTTTGGCGCAGGAGCTGAAGACATTCAGTGAGTTCTGCCCCTGAGACCATCAGCTGGTCAAGAAGCACTGTCCTTATGTTTCTGCAGTGCGAGGGTCTAGGAGGGGGATTGACGACGACCATCCAGGAATGGCAGTGGGAGTGAAATGTTCTGCCCTTGTGTAGCCCTCGGGAAAGGTCAGTCAGCCACTCACCAGGAACATACAGGAGGACATCAACCACGTAGGGGGTAGAATTGGAATCAGTGAGGTGGAGGGTGTGCTTCAGGGCATCTGATGTCATCCGTGGAACGGCCTGTGACTCTGAGGTGGAGAAAGAAGAGAATTGTTAGAAAAGCATTGTCTCAGCAATGTTCTGACCCACCTTACCCCAGCCCTGTAATCCTGCTGGTTCAGAGTGTGTGGAGGAATACTGAAACGTGGACTCACACCGAGGTCCAGAGGTAATGCCTGGGTCAGTGAGACTCTCTCACTGTTTGGACACAGCTTGACTTTGCCTGTCTGTGATTTTGAATCCATTCTGAAGCCAGTTAAAGAACTCGAGACAGTGTCTCGGATGGAATGAGCTGGAGCTCAATAAGCCAGAGGATCCAAGGCCAAAACCAAAGATTTGTGCCCATACATTGGGCAGAGTACTGAGGGAGGCTTACACTGGGACAGGTAGTAACAAGAGTCCCACTTGCCCCCTCAGAGGAATGTGAAAGCTCACACGAGACTGTTCCAACGTAGTGAGGGGCAAGGAGGAACAGCCGAGACATTATAGAGTCCTAGAGCACGGAAACAGACCCTTCGGTGGGATCCAACCACTCCACACCAAACATATTTCCAAACTAAACTTTGGGGCGGCACGGTGGTGAGCACTGCTGCCTCACAGCACCAGGGACCTGGGTTCAATTCCAGCCTCGAGCAACTGTCTGCGTGGAGTTTGCACACACAGTGTCTGCATGGGTTTCCTCTGGGTGCTTCAGTTTCCTCCCACAGTCCAAATATGTGCAGGTTAGGGTGAATTGGCCGTGCTAAATTGCCAATAGTGTTCCGGGATGTGTAGGTTTAGCGCATTAGTCAGGGGTAAATATGGGAAGGGGGAATGGGTCTGGGTGGGTTACCCTTTGGAGGGTCGGTGTGGACTTGTTGGGCCAAAGGACCTGTTTCCACACTGTAGGGAGTCTATGATTAGACAAGTTCCACCTGCCTGCATTTAACCCATATCTCTCCAAACCTTTCTTACTCATGTACTAGTGCAAATATCATTTAAATGTTCTAACCATACCCGCATCTACCACTTTCTCTGGCTGTTCATTCCACACACGAACCAGACTCGATGTAAAAAAGCGTTGCTCTTTATGTCCTGAGGGACAGGATGTACATGTATTTGGAAAGGCAAGGGCTGATTAGGGATAGTCAACATGGCTTTGTGCGTGGGAAATCATGTCTCACAAACTTGATTGAGTTTTTTGAAGAAGTAACAAAGAGGATTGATGAGGGCAGAGCAGTAAATGTGATCTATATGGACTTCAGTAAGGCATTCGACACGATTCCCCATGGGAGACTGGTGAGCAAGGCTAGATCTCATGGAATACAGGGAGAACTAGCCATTTGGATATAGAACTGGTTCAAAGGTAGAAGACAGAGGGTGGTGGTGAAGGGTTGTTTTTCAGACTGGAGACCTGTGACCAGTGGAGTGCCACAAGGATCGGTGCTGGGCCCTCTACTTTTCATCATTTATATAAATGATTTGGATGCGAGCATAAGAGGTATAGTTAGTAAGTTTGCAGATGACACCAAAATTAGAGGTGTAGTGGACAGAGAAGAAGGTTACCTCAGATTACAACAGAATCTGGACCAGGTGGGCCAATGGGCTGAGAAGTGGCAGATGGAGTTTAATTCAGATAAATGCGAGGTGCTGCATTTTGGGAAAGCAAATCTTAGCAGGACTTATACACAAAATGGTAAGACCTGGAGAATGTTGATGAACGAAGAGACCTTGGAGTGCAGGTTCATAGCTCCATTAAAGTAGAGTCACAGTTATATAAGATAGTGAAGAAGACATTTGGTATGCTTTCTTTTATTGGTCAGAGTATTGAGTACAAGAGTTGGGAGGTCATGTTGCAGCTGTACAGGACATTGGTTAGGTCACTGTTGGAATATTGCGTGCAATTCTAGTCTCCTTCCTATTGGAAAGATGTTGTGAAACCTGAAAGGGTTCAGAAAAGATTTACAAGGATGTTGCCAGGGTTGGACGACTTGAGCTACAGGGAGAGGTTGAACAGGCTGGGGCTGTTTTCCCTGGAGCATCGGAGGCTGAGGGGTGACCTTATAGAGGTTTATAAAATCATGAAGGACATGGATAGGATAAATAGACAAGGTCTTTTCCCTGGGGTCTGGGAGTCCAGAACTAGAGGGCATAGGTTTAGGGTGAGAGGGGAAAGATATAAAAGGCACATAAGGGGCAACTTTTTCACACAGAGGGTGGTACATGTATGGAATGATCTGCCAGAGGATGTGGTGGAGGCTGGTACAATTGCAACTTTTAAAAGGCATCTGGATGGGTATATGAATAGGGAGGGTTTGGACAGATATGGGCCAGGTGCTGGCAGGTGGGACTAGATTAAGTTGGGGTATCTGGACGGGTTAGAAGAGTCTGTTTCCATGCTGTACATCTCTATGATTCTATGTCCTTCTTAAAACTTTCTCCTCTCACCCTAAACTAATTTCCTCCAGCTTTGAACTCCCATTCTCTCGGGAAAAGATCCTTTCTATTTACCTTATCTATGCGCCTCATGATTTTATTGATCTCAATAAGGTCACCCCAAAATCTCCTTATGCTCTGGTGAAAAATGTCCCAGCCTTTCCAGCCTAATTGTATAAATCAGAACCTCCAATCCTGGCAACATCCTGGCAAATCTTTTCTGAACCCTCTCCAGGAGAATAACATCCTTCCTATAACAGGGCGATCCAAACTGCACATATGGATGTCTGTGGATGCGTTTGTGCACAATTTAGCTGTTGCCTTTCTTGCATTGTAATAGTGACTTTACTTCTAATAAATCTGCTCATGTAAGTTACTACAGAAATAAAGTTACCTCTTTAAATAAAAGCTGAAAGAACTGTGGATGCTGTAAGCCAGAAACAAAACCAGAAGTTGCTGCAAAAGCTCTGCAGGTCTGGCAGCATCTGTGGAGTTTTTGTTATCTGTTTAAACAGTTGGTGCACTAACGACGTCAGGCCAACGGGGGAGTGAATGGTGAAACTAGCTTGAAAGGTGCTACATAAATGCACGGCATTGCTTTTGCCTACTGCCCCCAATTATTATCAATTACAAAGACACAAAGAGTATTGCACAGCGGGCTGTGAGCTTACCTTCCCCGACAGTATGGTCCAGGTATGCCAGTTTGGAGGCGATGACCATGGGCCGTTGGTGAAAGTTACATTTAGCCACTGCATTGATGAGCTGAATGTTGCTGAGTGCCTGCTGAATGTACTGAGGGTCCTGCACAGAGGGTGGGAGGGATGGGGTGGGGAGACAATGGTAATGAAGACTCTCATCAGGTAACAAACCCAGCACATTCCACACCCAAAATCAAAGCTGTCTCAGCAGCTCCTCACAACCACCTACTGTTGTGGGCCTTCCCTGTCGCGAGGTCAATGGGGAAAGCCACTGGCTGCTGGGCTGACTGAGTTATAGGGCAGGGGTTGTCCTGGTTGGGGTTAGTTTTGGGGACAACTGGGATGTTCCGGTTTGCTTCAGTTCCCTTGGATGAGGGACACGCCTGAGCACCTGGTGCTGGGCGCTACCTGTGTACGATTCCTGCAGCAGTTAACAGGGGCAGCACTTCACTGAGTAATCTGTGACACTCCTCCATTAGGAGTTGACAGCAGGGGTCAGCACAGAGGAGGGGAGGGTGGGAAACTGGGAATCAGATTGGATTGTGGACTGGAAATTCCCAGCTTTGACCTCCTGTCCCCTAACAGTTCAGGTGAAATCGGCAGGCTGAAATCCTTACCATTGCAATAAAATCGGCTTCTCAATTCACATCAAAGCAAAATACCGTGGATTCTGGAGACCTGAAACCAACACAAAGAATGCTAGAGAAACTCAGTAGGTCTGGTAGCATGCGTGGGAAGAAACAGAGTTAATGTTTTGGGTCAAATGACCCTTTTTCAGGATTGAGTCATACCAGAGTCGAAATGTTAATTCTGTTTCTCTCTTCACAGATGCTGCTGAGTTTCTCCAATGTTCTCCATGTTCCTTTCAGATTTTCCAACACAATTCTTCAGGCAGCCAGTCCCTGAGCCAGTGTTGCGACTATTCATACTATCCCCACTGCCCTTCCCCTCCCCACCCCACCCCACCCCCTTGCAACCCAGGTCTCCGAGCATGGAGGTAAAGCCAGCTCTCCTCTCCATTCGGAGCCGGATGCTGATCTATTCCCAAGTCAGTGTCTGAGCACATTTTGTCATGATCTCGTGAAGTTGGTTGTCCACTCATGAACCAAGTGAATTCAGAGAATCCAAATCCTCAGACCACCGTGGGGCGGGTGCTGCTGCCGGGGACACTCAGACAGTGTATTTTGAATGTGGGTTCTGGAGGATAGCGGTTCAGGTGTGGGCAAAGAGGGTGAGATTTGGATAGTTTCAGCTGTAAGGCTGTTTGTGCCTTTCCCTGACCTGCAGCTGTTGCTCAGGGGGGTGAGCAGGTTAGCAGGATCCTGGGATTGTCTGCAATAAGACACTGGGGTGTGGAGATATCCTGGAGCAGGGCAGTCTCTCTCTTTTTGCCTGACGGATATTGGGCAGCAAGGCCGGAGCCTGGGGTGAAGCAGTCCGTGTCCCAATGCAACAAGATCTGGACAATATCCAGGCTTCAGCTGATAAGTGACATGTAACATTTATACCACACAAGTGCCAGGCAATGACCATCTCCAATAATCATTCAATGGTGTTACCATCAATGTATGTCCCACTATCAATATCCTGGGGTTACCATTGACCAGAAACAACTGGACTGACCACATAAACATAATGGTGGAAGTGGGTACTGCAGATGCTGGAGATTAGAGTCAAGATTAGAGTCATGCTGGAAAAGCATAGCAGGTCAGGCAGCATCTGAGGAGCAGCCTGATGAAGGGCTTTTGCCTAAACTATCGATTTTCCTGCTCCTCAGATGCTGCCTGACCTGCTGTGCTTTCCCAGCACCCTCTAATCTTGACACATCAACACAGTCTTTACAGGAGCAGATCAGAGGCTAGGAATACTGCAGCAAGTAACTCACCTCCTGACTCCCCAAAGCTTGTCCACCATCTACAAGGCACAAGTCAGGAGTGTGATGGAATACTCCCCACTTGCCTGGATGGGGGCAGCTCCAACAACACTCAAGAGGCTCAACACCATCCAGGACAAAGCAGCCCCTACTGGATTGGCACCACACCAACAAACATTCATTCCCTACTTGATGCTCAATAGCAGCAGTGTGCACCATCTACAAGATTCATTGCAGAAACTCACCAAAGATCCTCAGACAACACTTTCCAAACCCACAACCACTTCTATAGAGAAGGGCGAGGTCAGCAGGTACATGGGAATACCACCACCTGCAAGTTCCCCTCCAAGCCACTCACCATCTTGATTTGGAAATATATCACTGTTCCTTCACTGTCGCTGGATCAGAATCCTGGAATTCCCTCCCTAAGGGAATTGTGAGTCTATCTACAGCACATGGACTGCAGCGGGTCAAGAAGGCAGCTCACCTTCTCAAGGGGCAACTAGGGACAGGCAATAAATGCTGGACCAGTCAATGACACCCACATCCCATGAATGAATGAAAAAAAGATTGGTTTGGATTGTATTCTAGGACCTTTTACCATGAGATTGCATCATCCTACCATCAGCTCATCCACTGGTTCTCTGATACAACAATCTGTCAATGATGGCCCTCACAGGGTTGCCAGATCAAGGAGGTGAAAAGTTATCAAGAATGAGAGTCATCTGATTAGCTGAGATTTGACTGAATGGGAAAGCAGAATGGAGGGGCTGAGTGGTCTACATCTGCCCTGGTTTTGTGTGTGCATATGGCTGTTTGTAACCGGTCACACTGTTGCTTAGCACCAACACCACTCGGGAAAGTGACAGGCTTGCTGTTCCTTGTGAGGGTGAGTTGGAACAGGATCAAGAGGAGGAAAGATCCTGGAATATTTATCCTGGGATTGCTGGCTCAAATATCTGGAAAACTCTGCCTTTAAGTCTGGGAGACTCTAGGAAAACTGGATTCCCTCTCTACCCGAAACTTGGAGAGTACCTATCCACCCAGAAATCGGAAGCAGTGGGACCTCGTTCAACACCAAAGGATCAAGGATCCTGAATGGCCCTCATACCTGCTCCTATATTCCAACACGATCATGGCACCGCTTTTACTTCAACTGCACCTTCCCACATATTCCCGTTCTTCCTCAGATCCTCAGATCCAGATTCCAGTCTGGAATGTACTCAGTGATGGAGGTCTCTGGGTTGGAGAATTCTAAGCCTTTGAAACCCTCTGGGTGAAGATATTTCTCCTCATCTCCATCTTACACAATCTTCTCCTGAGGCGGTGTCTCTGTATTCTAGATTCTCCACAGTCCCTCTGTCTTTGACCTGGAAAAATGTCTTATGAATCTTGCAGGTTTCAATTTGATCACCCTTAATTCTTTAAAGCTGAAAATGTGTTGCTGGAAAAGCGCAGCAGGTCAGGCAGCATCCAAGGAGCAGGAGAATCGATGTTTTGGGCATGAGCCCTTCTTCAGGAATCAGATTGATTCCTGAAGAAGGGCTCATGCCCGAAACATCGATTCTCCTGCTCCTTGGATGCTGCCTGACCTGCTGCGCTTTTCCAGCAACACATTTTCAGCTCTGATCTCCAGCATCTGCAGTCCTCACTTTCTCCTTAATTCTTTAAAGCATTGGCTACACAACCACAGACAGAGGCTGGTCCATTGTTCACACTGAGATTCTCATGCTTTAAGCTTCACTGCCTCCAATCTCACCTTGTGTCTATCTGCCAGGAACTTTCCTGCACACATCTCCCGGATGATCACCTTCCACAGGTCCCTCTCTGACTTGAGGTTGGCGATGAAGGGCTCCTTTTTATCCCGCACCTTGATCTTCAGGGCCAGGATCTTGAGCGGGAAGATCGATACTGGTAAACAGAATTCCACTTCCTGAGAATGATAAAAACACACAATCAGGCATATCCGATCTAAATGCACATGGGTAGTGTGACAGAGTGGTGGAGAATCTTTGTGTGTTACTGGACTGTGACTTATTTCTAGCCTTGACTATTCTAAAGTTCTCTCGTCAATCTTCCAATTCTTGATAAGCTTGTGCTCATTGTCACCCGTGTCCCAACTCACTCATCCTCTGTGCTCAGAGTAAAAAATGAGGTCTGCAGATGCTGAAGATCACAGCTGCAAATGTGTTGCTGGTCAAAGCACAGCAGGCCAGGCAGCATCTCAGGAATAGAGAATTCGACGTTTCGAGCATAAGTTCCTGATGAAGGGCTTATGCTCGAAACGTCGAATCCTCTGTGCTCACTTCAGAATGGCCTCCCCATACAACTGTCTTCTCCAGACCTGACCATTCCAACACTTTCCTGAACAGCCTCGTAGCTTCTAACCTCAGCTCCCACACTAAGTTCCTTTGCTCCATCACCTACTGAATCATAGAACATAGAAGGATACAGCGCAGTACAGGCCCTTCGGCCCTCGATGTTGCGCCGACCGAATCCTACCTAACCTATACTAGCCCAATAACTTCCAAATGCCTATCCAATGCCCGCTTAAATGACCATAAAGAAGGAGAGTTCACCACTGATACGGGCAGGGCATTCCATGAACTCACAACCCGCTGTGTGAAGAATCTACCCCTAACATCTGTCCTATACCTACCACCCCTTAATTTAAAGCTATGTCCCCTAGTAACACCTGACTCCATTAGCGGTAAAAGGTTCTTAGTATCTACCCTATCTAAACCCCTAATCATCTTATACACTTCTATCAGATCTCCCCTAAACCTTCTCTTCTCCAATGAGAACAGCCCCAAGTGCCTCAGCCTTTCCTCATAAGATTTTCCTACCATTCCAGGCAACATCCTGGTAAACCTCCTCTGCACTCGTTCTAAAGCTTCCACATCCTTCCTATAGTATGGCGACCAAAACTGCACACAATACTCCAGATGAGGCCGCACCAGAGTCTTATACAACTGCAACATGACCTCAGGACTCCGGAACTCAATTCCTCTGCCAATAAAGCCCAGTACACCATATGCCTTCCTCACAGCACTATTTACCTGGGTGGCAACTTTCAGAGATCTGTGTACATGGACACCAAGATCCCTCTGCTCATCCACACTACCAAGTAGCCTACCATTAGCCCAGTAATCCATCATCTTGTTATTCCTACCAAAGTGAACGACTTCGCACTTAGCTACATTGAATTCCATTTGCCACATTTCCGCCCAGCTCTGCAACTTATCTATATCCCGCTGTAACCTACCACTTCCTTCCTCACTATCCACAACTCCACCGACTTTTGTGTCATCCGCAAACTTGCTTACCCAGCTTTCAAGTCCTTCCTCTAGATCATTTATAAAGATAACAAAAAGCAATGGTCCCAAAACAGATCCTTGTGGTACACCGCTAGTAACTGCGCTCCAAGATGAACATAATCCATCAACTACTACCCTCTGTCTCCTTCCAGCCAGCCAATTCCTAATCCAAACCTCTAATGTATCCTCAATGCCATACCTCCGAAGTTTTAGCATTAGCCTACCATGGGGAACCTTATCGAACGCCTTACTAAAATCCATATACACAACATCTACTGCTTTACCCTCATCCACTTCCTTGGTCACCTTCTCAAAGAACTCAATAAGGTTTGTGAGGCATGACCTGCCCTTCACAAAAAAGGGCAGGTCATGCCTCACATGCCAAAAAAGGGAATCATTCATCTATTTAGGCTCCTAGACAAACAATGAAATGTCTCCCATCCTTCTGTTCAAATTCCTGCAGGGCCTACACTCTCTTCTCTTTTGAACTTATCATAGAATCCCTACAGGGTAAAAACAATGACTGCAGATGCTGGAAACCAGATTTTGAATTCGCGGTGCTGGAAGAGCACAGCAGTTCAGGCAGCATCCTGAACTGAAAGGGTGGAGAGACCCTTCAGGCTCTCTGCTTGTATTCCTAATGAAGGGCTTTTGCCCAAAACGTTGATTTTATTGCTCCTCAGATGCTGCCTGAACTGCCGTGTTCTTCCAGCACCACTAATCCAGAATAGAATCCCTCCAGTAGGGAGGCAGGCCATTCAGCCCTTTGAGTCCACACTGACTCACCCTAACCCCTGCCTTAACTCTGTTACAACATATTTCCTATGTCTAACCCACCTAGCCTGCACATTCTGGGCAATTTATCATGGCCAATGTACCCTAACCTGCACATCGTTGGACTGTGGGAAGAAATCATACACACGCACACGCACACGCACACACGCACACACAGAGTCAAACAAGGGTGTAATCAAACCTGGGTCCCTGGCGCTGTGAGGCAGCAGTGCTAACCACCGCACCACCCCACCCGCAGAGATAGCCTCCATTCCTGAAGTTCCTGATTTGAATCTTTCCGCCAGGGACAAACATATCAACAGTAAGAGCTTGGGACTCACTCCCACAACCTTACTCTTCTCCTTTGAAACCTACTTCTTGGACAAAGCTGTCGGTCCTCAGAGGTAGCATTTCTCTTCTGTAGTTTGAGTGTAAATTTTGTTCAGGATAGCTCCCTGGTCCCCCTCACTGGCGCTAACTTTCCATTCCATATTTATTAATAGAATTGAAATTCCTTCAGCTGCTGTGCTGAGAGTTGAACCCATGGCCCCCAGGACATTGGCCTGGTCTTCTCGACGAGACATTACACCTGCTCCACCATCTCTCTTTAACGGAGGGAAGATGTTTCCTTGTAAGGACTGAGACCAGGACTGGGAGGTCTAAATAAACGATAACCACAGGTAACTCCAATAAGGGAATTCAGCAGAAAGCTGATTACCCCGAGAGTGGTGGGAACGTGGGACCTGCTCTCATAGAGAATGGGCAAGGTGAACAGTATCAATACACTCAAAGTCTGAGTGTGGAGGGATATGTTGATAAGGAGATGAAACATGGCCAGAGGAGACTCTGTAAAATTCTGAACAGCATTCATTTTTCCATCACTCTCACACTGTACCTCGATGTCTCGGAAAAGAGCAATCTCCTTGCAGTATGGGTGTGCCTCCATCAACAGGAACAGGCGTTTCTGACTCAGCACCACGCGGCCCAGACCATAGCTGGTCTTCACCGGGTTCGACACCTTCGAGATTCGCTCATTTTCCAGAAGGTTCTGCATGACCTCAGGTGGTAGCGTGATGTTGTCCATCTCCGACTTAATCTCATTCCAACGGGAGTACAGCTCGTCGAACATCTTTGGCTCAATCAGCTTCTGCTGTCCTGAAAGGGAACAATCGACAAAGAAAATGTGTTTCAAATTACCATCAGGGACGTGAGAGGCCATTCAGCCCCTTGGAATGGATCCTGATTGACCTGCCTTCACACCATATCCTTACAACAACAACTTGCACTTCGCTGCAAACTTCAACGGGCTTCCAATAGAAACGTGACTTTGAGTATCATGGTGAGGTGTTTGTCCAAACTGGATTAGGCAGCTGAAGGCAAGGGCATCAATGATGGAGTGGTTAAAACTGGAGATGCTGAAGAGGCCCAGACCAGAGGAGCCCAGACTTCTCAATGGTACGGGAAACTGGAGGAGAACAAGAAACAGGGAGGGGGGAGGGACAAGAATTGCTTGACTGGGAGCCAATACCAGTCAGTGAGTAATGGAACCTGCTGTAACGAGAGGGAGGGAAATGTTTTGCAACCAACAAAAGTCTATCCATCTCACTTTTGAAATTTTCAATTGGCCAAGATATTTGCACAGGAGAGAATGGTCACCACTCACTGTATGAAGGACTGCTTGTCGCTTTCATTCCCGAAGAGATCCCCTCTAATATCTAGGTTCCATGTTTGTGAACTCTCTATCCAGCCAGTTAAAACCTTTAATCATCTTGATCACCATAATTAATCATGCCCTAATTTCCTTGTCTCATTGGATTACAACTTTAGTCTTTGTAATCCATCCTCATAACTGAACTCTGTGAGGTGTGGCCTCATGCATGTCTTTCCCGCCCAAGGCCAGTTTAGGATCTCCTTGCCCAGTATCACCTGAGAGAGTTTGATTAAAGCTCTCTGTAACTGAAGTATCATTTCCTCACCTTTGTATTCCAGCTCCCTTGAGATAAAGGCTGACATTGAATTGGTCATTGGGATTATCTTTTGTACCTGTTCATGATCTTCTAGTGTGTTCTGTAAGACTGTTCCTCCACTGTCTCTCACTGATCTTTTTTGTTCACTCTTCTAACATGGAGTGGGGGGGGGAGGTGGCAGAAGAGATGTCCTTCTGAAGGCCACTAATTCAATTGCCAAACCTGCAGCAAATGCATCTCACTTTGGGCCCTTGTCCTGAGTTGTTATCCCTGGATGAACCAACAGGCTGGTTGGAGTTTTGCAGCTGTGTGTCCTGAGCATGGATAGGGTTCCCATAGCAAGCTGTACCCACAGCTGGTTTATATAGGATCACTCGGCAATGTTAACAATCCTTTCTTTCCAACGGCTTCTTAATTCTCTTTCCCTTGTCCTTCTCTTTATCCCTTACTCACCTGGTTGTGTGGGGGTTGGGGGTTGGTGTGTGGGTGAGTGGGTAAGTTATATCTACAATAGCACTATGAAAAATACAGTAAACATTTCTGTTAGATCTATATTATGATTAACACCCTCTCATCCATGGAGATGCATGTTTATAAGTACCGTTCATATTATAATCTCCACATTGCTCCAACAAGACCCACTCTTTGGGAAGAGACAAAGTCACTAATTGGACAAGCCTGGTTCAACACTGCTTAGTGAACGCTTTCAGATTGAACAGAGCCATTTTCTAGCAGTTTGGGGTCAGTTGGTACCACACTCACTGTACACTGCTGCCTCACCTTGATGTGAGGGGCTGTGCCTGAGTGAGCCTGTGGAGACTGGCCTTTGAGTCAGGATAAGATGTCCAATTGTCCAAGGCAGCCAACTGGGTACACAGCTGAGTGGCCAACAGCTATCCCGGGCAGCCTGGGATATTCCCAACTCCACTGCTGTGACTTCCCCCAGGAATCACTGCCACATCCAACAGATTGCAGGAATTGCAGCCCCCTGCCAGGAGGAAGTTGGTGCACAGAGACAGTCAGAGGGCCTGTTGTGGTTCTATTCGCCGAGCTGGGAGTCTGTGTTGCAAACGTTTCGTCCCCTGTCTAGGTGACATCCTCAATGCTTGGGAGCCTCCTGTGAAGCGCTTCTGTGGTGTTTCCTCCGGCATTTATAGTGATTTGTACCTGCTGCTTTGGGTTGTCAGTTCCAGCTGTCCGCTGCAGTGGCCGGTATATTGGGTCCAGGTCGATGTGTTTGTTGATTGAATCTGTGGATGAGTGCTATGCCTCTAGGAATTCCCTGGCTGTTCTCTGTTTGGCTTGTCCTATAATAGTAGCGTTGTCCCAATCGAATTCATGTTTCTTGTCATCTGCATGTGTGGCTACTAAGGATAGTTGGTCGTGGAAGCGGCAGATTCAAACCACAACAAAGCCGGAGGAAAGATCACAGAAGCGCTTCACAGGAGGCTCCCAAACACTGAGGATGTCACCTAGACAGGGGACGAAACGTCTGCAACACAAATTCCCAGCTCGGCGAACAGAACCACAACAACGAGCACCCGAGCTACAAATCTTCTCCCAAACTTTGAGTCAGAGGGCCCAGTCGGGAAGGAGTTTTTCAGTATGATGGCTATTGATTGGAGCAGGAATCAACTGGATGGAAACGAAACTGAATGGTGATGATGCAGAATCCTCAACCCAATGAGTCACAGGCTCAGATCTCAGGTTGCAAGGTAGAATCATCAGTTGTCTGTGCTGGCTCATTGCTTGGCCCACTCCCCAGTAACTCCAGCTTGTCTGTGCTGGCTCTCTGTACTATCGCTTTGCCCACTACTCAGTAACTCTTCACATCTTACCTCTTCTAATAATGATCCAATGCCCATTGAAATGTTATGGTTGAATCTGCGTCCACCATACTCTCAGGCAGTGCATTCCAAATCCTAAACACTTCCTATGTGACTTCCCCAGTCTACCTTCATGACTAAAGTTCCTCATTCTGTCATCAGTGCTGTGAGACTTTTCTGCAGCCCTGCCCAATTCCTTCCCAAAGACCAGCGTCCAGACCTGGGGCCCACAACTCTCGGTGTGATGACGGTTTTGTGAAACCAGTGATTTTGTGCTAGAACTGGGGGTCAGTGAAGCAGCTGTCCTTTAGGTAACTGATACTTCCACCCTTACCCAGTCTGGACAGAGGGCTCTGTGCCCAGTCTCACAGGGTTGCCTCTCATTTCCCCCCACCCGAGGGGAACTGAGGAATGAACAATGAATGATGCCCTTGGCTCAGGAACGGATGAGAAAAACAGACTGAGGTGTGGTGACAAGCAATGACAGATGTGGTACTCTCAGGTAAAGTGACTGTCACCAGTGAACACCGCGGCTAAACTGGGGCACAGCAGGATCCCAAAGACAGCCAATGATCCACCAGTGGTGGTATGAATTCAGAATTGGGATCATTGCAGACACTCTCTTTCCTTCTTTGGAAAACCTTGAAGGATCTTTAACACACACACCAGGTACCTTTTTGGACTTATTGCAAAGCCAGTGTCTGACTATGTATTTCAAAGTTAAAAATCACGCATCAGGTTATAGTCCATCATGTTGATTTGGAAGCACTAGCTTTCGGGGCACTGCTCCTTTGTCAGGTAGCTAGTGGGGTAGGATCATAGGACACAGAATTTATAATAAAATATCCTAGTGTCATACACTGGTGCAATATATTGAACAAACCTAAAACCTGCAGCCCATTCTAAAAGATGATAAACTTAACAGCAATCTAGTTTTGTTCAATATATCGTATCAATGTAAGACATTGTCATCTTTCTCTATAAATTCTGTGTCCTATGATCCTACTCCACTAACTACCTGATGAAGGAGCAGCGCTCTGAAAGTTTGTAATGCCAAATAGGCCAGTTGGAGTATAACTTGGTGTTGTGTGATTTTTAACTTTGTCCATCCCAGTCCAACACCGGCTCCTCTGCATCATATATATTTCTAGAATGAGAATGATTGCATATCATGGGGAAGGCAGGGGAAGGATGAGGGAAGACAGATGCAAATTAATCCCTTCCTCCTTACATACTCGGGGTGAGTATATTTCAAGCATTTTCCTTCATTTGAAACCAGGTTTTCCTCCATGTAGGCCTGGGGTGTGGTCTCAATGTCTCCTTAATAGATACACGGAGATAGCTGCCAGCCTAATTCAGGCCTTTGGTTTATTTGGGTTGTACTCCCAGGAGCAGCCAGTGGGCTCTGAGCTGACCTTGTTAACACTCAGGGGTACACAGCCGGTGTGGATCAGAGCACATAGATTTTAACCGGCGAACAAAAACTGCTTTCAAGAAACTAAGCACAACTGCAAATAACTGAGCCACAAAAGGGTCGGCTGGGTTTTGTTTTTAAGGAGCTTGCTGAGATTTTATTTTCTTTTAGTCTTTCTCTTCTTGGAATTTTCCTTTTTTGGCGGCCCTGCACAAATTAAAGAGAATAGGTTTCGGATCAGTGCCAGGAAAATGAGAAACTGTAACATCTGCTAATCTGCCTGTGATATCGCACTGCTCCCGGACCAGGTTCCAAACTTACACACCAGCTGGTGACTGCTTCTCTCACTCGGAAGGGACTGTTGACCCAGCTCACAAAACCCCCACCTGCCGTGTGTGAGGAGGGAGGAGGGGGATCAGCAGAGATTCCCATCCGTCCCTAGACTCCCACGTCCCCCACTGAATGTGGAGACAACATTTCGAGCTGCCACACTCTGCAGGAACCTCTCACTAAACTCAGAACAAAGTCCTGCGGATGCTGGAAACCTAAAATAAAAACCTAGAGTGCTGGAGAAACTCAGCAGGTCTGGCAGTATCTGTGAATAGAGAAACAGAGTTAAAGATCCAAGTCTGGTATGAACACTATTTTTATTTTTGGAATCTCTGGTTCAATTGAGGAAACATTTTTCCTGATTCAATGGTCACTTTGAGACCCCTGCTCAATTTCAGCTGTGTAAGCAGAAACCACTGAGGGGGTTATAATTCTTGGCAGAAGTGGTACAGCTGATGCTGGAGATTAGGATCAAGATTAGAGTGGTGCTGGAAAAGCACAGCAGGTCAGGCAGCATCTGAGGAGCAGAGAAATCGATGTTTTGGATAAAAGGTCTTCATCAGGAATGGAGCCCTGATGAAGGGCTTTTGCCTGAAATGTCGATTTTCCTGCTCCTCAGATACTGCCTGACCTGCCGCGCTTTTCCAGCACCACTCTAACCTTGGGTTATAATGATGTACAGTACAATCGAAAACCTAATAGACTTAAACTAAAGAAAGATCAGAAAGTGCAAGAGAAACTCATCTGTGGAGAGATAAATGTTTTAGAGAATTTATGTTTCAAGTTTATTGGATTGAAAGTGTTAAATCTGTTTCTCTCTCAGATCTTGCTGCACCTGTTGAGTTTTTGCTCCATTCTGTTTTTGTTTCAGATCACCAGCATCCACAGCACTCTGTCTTAATTTCAGAGTTTGACAAAAATTAGCCTGATACTGTGGTTGGTTTCCTCTTCCAGGCATCTGACTGAATCAAAAGAGGGTTCTGGATTAGTGGTGCTGGAAGAGCACAGCAGTTCAGGCAGCATCCAAGGAGCAGCGAAATCGACATTTTGGGCAAAAGCCCTTCATTAGCTCCTTGGATACTGCCTGAACTGCTGTGCTCTTCCAGCACCACTAATCCAGAATCTGGTTTCCAGCATCTGCAGTCATTGTTTTTATCTTTGAGACCAAAAGAGGGACCTCTGTCAAATTTCATTTCACACTCATCAGGACAGAATTACAAGAATGCCAAAACTCGGAGGAAACACCAATTTATCCTGCGTGAGAACAGGCTGCTAATTGGAATGAACAAATCTACTGCCTTGACTTGCAATCTTGTCCAGACAATTTAAGACAACAAAAATTCAACAAAAATAACAGAAAATCTCGAACGATATTCCAGTTCTGTAATACCAGGTAAATATTCAGAGGGGGCCAGTTCCCCTAGTGCTCTGGAACTAACTGCAACCTGACTTTCCAGACTTGTTTTTCCCCAGGAACTATCTAGAGCTAGGCCTGAACCCTCCATCCTCTGACTCCCAGACAGAAAGGCTCCCACTGAGTCAAAGGCTCACTCCCTCCATGCCTACACTCTGACTGAATAAGTAAGGGCACATTAAGAACACTCACTCACTCACACCATTAATAAATCCTTACATTTAGGAGATGTAATCTTCAGAAGTTGCTGGTAGATTTACATAGCTTGCTCCTTTGCTTTGGACAAACCAATTTCTCTGTTACTTTGACGGATTTGCACACTAATTACTCAAGAGAGTCATAGTAGTAAGATTTGATGAAAGTAAATTATGTTTCCCTGTCTTGATGGGGTTATTTGATGAAATAACAGGTTGGGTCAATGGAGGGTGTACAGTAGACAGTCTGCAAAAAATATTATCAGACGTCTCTCCAGATAGAATTTGCAGCATACAGTATTAAAAGGGGAGTGGTGTTAGAATTACAACACATTATAGCGATGGGGTGGTCGCAATAGGATGAGAAGCACACAGGATTACAGGGGAGTGCTGGTTGAATTAGACCACAGGGTATGATTGAGGGAGTACAATTAGAAGGATGGAAGGACATTCGTGCAGGGTTGGAAGCGAAGAGTGGTGGACATGATTGGAGCATGGGTGGCTTACAGTGCCATGGACCTGGGTTTGATTCCACCCTTGGAGGGCATTCTGTGTGGAGTTTGATCAAGAAAGAAATGGTGTTGGATCTCTTGAAGGTTTCTTGATGGTATCTACCCCCAGATTATTGAGAGAGGCAAGAGAGGAGATTGCTGGGGCCTTGACTAAGACCTTTGTATCCTCATTATCTGTGGAAGAGGTCCCAGAGGGCTGGCGAGTAGTTAATGTTGTTCCTCTGTTCAGGAAGGGAAATAGAGAAAATCCAGGACGCTATAGACCAGTGAGTCTCATATCGGTGACTAAGAAGCTATCTGAGAGAATTCTTATGGATAGGCTTAATAGATATTTGGAAAAGTATGGCCTAATTAGGGACAGTCAGCACGGCCTTGTGCAGGGCAGGTCATGTCTTACTAACTTAATTGAATTTTTCGAGGAGGTGCCAAAGTTGATCAATGAGGATTGAGTAGTGGATGTTGTCTACATGGATATTAGTCAGGCTTTTGACAAGTTCTCTCATGGTAGGTTCATCCAAAAGATTTAAGATTCATAGGGTCTACGGTGACTTGGCCACATGGATTCAGAATTGGCTTGCCCATAGATGGCAGAGGGTAAAGGTGAAAAGGGTATTTTTCAAGCTGGAGGTCCATGACTAGTGGTGTTCTGTAGAGACCTGTACTGGGACCTCTGCTGTTTGTGATATATATAAATGACTTGGATGAAAATGTAGATGGGTGGGTTAGTAAGTTTGCAGATGATACAAAGATCGGTGGAGTTGTGGATTGTCTAGACAATTTGTTAAAGCATACAGCGGGATATGGATCAGCTACAAGTTATGGGCAGAGAAATGACAAATGAAGTTTAATTAGGGTAAGTGTGAGGTGCTGCACTTTGGGAGATCAAACATTAAGGAAAAGTATACAGTTAATGGCAGGACCCTGAACAGCATTGATGTACAGAGGGATCTTGAGGTTCAAGCCCATAGCTCCCTGAAAGTGGCCCCACAAGGAGATAGGGTGGGAAAGAAGGTGTACGGCATGCTGTCTTTATTGGTCGGGGAATTGAGTACAAGAGTCAGGATGTCATGGTGCAGCTTCATAAGACTTTGGTTAGGCCACACTTGGAATATTGTGTTCAATTTTGGTCACCACATTACAGGAAGGATGGGGAGGCTTTGGACAAGGTGCAGAAGAGGTTTATCAGGATGCTGCCTGGATTAGAGGGTATGAGGCTGGAAAAACTCAAGTTGTTTTCTCTCAAGCAACAGAGGCTGAGGGAAGACTTGATCAAAGTGTGTAAAATTATGGGATGCATGGATAGGGTTGGTGGTTAGAATCTTTTTCCCAGAGTTGAAATGTCTAAAACTAGGAGGCATGGATTTAAGGTGAGAGGGGGAAAGTTCAAAGGAGATGTGAGGGGCAAATTTTTTTTACACAGAGAGTGGTAGGAGTGTGGAACATGCTGCTAGAGGGGGTGGTGGAGGCATGTACTATAAGGGCATTTAAGGGACTTTTAGATGAGCACATGGATATGCAAGGGATGGAGGGATATGGACCAAGGGCAGGAAGAAGGGATTTGTTTAATTTGGCGTCTTGTTCAGCATAACACTCGGGCTGAAGGGCCTGTTCCTGTGCTGAAGGTTAGAGTCGAGAGTGTGGTGCTGGTAAAGCATAGCAGGCCAGGCAGCCTGATGAAGGGCTTATGCCCGAAATGTCGATTCTGCTAGTCCTCCGATGCTGTCTGACCTGCTGAGTTTTTCCAGCACCACACTCAGGATACAGAGCTGGGCTGATAAGTAGCAGATGGAGTTCAACCTGGAACAGTATGAAGTCATTCACTTTGGAAGGTCGAATTTGAATGCAGAATATAGGGTTAAAGACAGGATTCTTGGCAGTGTGGAAGAACAGAAGGATCTTGGAGTCCATGTCCATAGATCCCTCCAAGTTGTCACACAAGTTGAGAGGGTTGTTAAGAAGGTGTATGGTGCATTGGCTTTTATTAGTCGGGAGATGGATGGGCAGAATAGCCTGCTTCCACAATGTAGGGTGGGTTATGGATGGTAGGATATTCCTTTTAACAAAGTGGTAATTGTTGATGTAATGCCAACCAATCACACTGGTCCAGAACAGGAACAATTTAAAATGTTCAACTTCATTCCTGGATGCAGTGAATTATTGTTAGAGATTTTAAAATGTCAAATTTTAAATTCCAGTAATGTAGGTTTTGTGAGGTCAGCCCACCAGCAGGAAACCTGTGAAACTATCTAAGGCAAACAGGTAATTAGATTACATTACTTACAGTGTGGAAACAGGCCCTTTGGCCCAACAAGTCCACACCGACCCGCCGAAGCGCAACCCACCCATACCCCTACATATACCCCTTACCTAACACTACGGACAATTTAGCATGGCCAATTCACCTGACCCGCACATCTTTGGACTGTGGGAGGAAACCCACGCAGACACAGGGAGAATGTGCAAACTCCACACAGACAGTCACCTGAGGCAGGAATTGAACCCAGGTCTCTGGCGCTGTGAGGCAGCAATGCTAACCACTTTGCCACCGTGCCGCCCACTACATTGGTGTTAGATATTTATAAATACATTCCATGCTGACCAAACCATACCTTAATTAACCTTTATATATTGCCTGCTCCCAAGTTCCATTTGATACCACAGCCTACCAGATGGTAACAAATTCCTCTTCATTTCCCGATTAAAATAAATGCTCCTTTGGAAGAACAGAACTTGAGAATTGCTGAAAAAGATTGTCAATCCTTTTCATTCTGCACTCATCTGGACAATGTGCAAGAATACCAATTTAACAGGAAGCCAGCATTTACATAGTGAGAGAGGAGAATACCAAATATTTGGCTAGTGGTCTGATTGGTAGACGTGTTATAGAGGAGAAAGTGAGGTGCTGGAGAAGCTGGAGATCAAAGTCAAAAGATGTGGTTTTGGAAAAGCACAGCAGGTCAGGCAGCATCTGAACAGCAAGAGAGTCGATGTTTTGAGCATAAGCATAAGGTGCTATAAAATCAGAGAGATATAGAGATGTACAGCATGGAAACAGGCCCTTTGGTCCAACTCGTCCATGCCAACCAGATAACCTAACCTAATCTAGCCCCATTTACCAGCACTTGACCCATATCCCTCCAAACCCTTCCTATTCATATACCCATCCAGATGCCTTTTAAATGTTGTAATTGTACCAGCCTCCACCACTTCCTCTGGCAGCTCATTCCATACACGTACCACCCTCTGTGTGAAAAAGTCGCCTCTTAGGTCCCTTTTAAATCTTTCTCCTCTTCTATGCCCTCTAATTCTGGACTCCCTGACCCCAGGGAAAAGATTTTGTCTATCCTATACATACCCCTCATGATTCTATGAGGTCACCTCCAACGCTCCAGGGAAAACAGCCCCAGCCTGTTCAGCCTCACCCTATAGCTCAAATCCTCCAACCCTGGCAACATCCTTGTAAATCTTTTCTGAACCCTTTCAAGTTTCACATCTTTCTGGTAGGAAGGAGACCAGAATTGCACACAGTATTCCATTAGTGGCCTAACCAATGTCTCGTACAGCTGCAACATGACCTCCCAACTCCTGTCCTCAATACTCTGACCAATAAAGGAAAGCATACGAAACAGTTTCTTCACTATCCTATCTACCTGCGACTCCACTTTCAAGGAGCTATGAACTTGCACTCCAACGTCTCTTTGTTCAGCAAATCTCCTCTGGACCTTATCATTCAGTGTATAAGTCCTACTCTGATTTGCCTTTCCAAAATGCAACACCTCACATTTATCTAAATTAAGTTGTATCTGCCACTTCTCAGCCCATTGGCCCATCGGATCAAGATCCTGTTGTAACCTGAAGTAACCTTCTTTGCTGTCCACTACAACTCCAATTTTGGTGTCATCTGCAAACTTACTAACTGTACCTCTTATGCTCACATCCAAATCATTTATATAAATGATGAAAAGTAGAGGGCCCAGCACCGATCCTTGTGGCACTCCACTGGTCACAGGTCTCCAGTCTGAAAAACAACCCTCCACCACCACCCTCTGTCTTCTACCTTTGAGTCAGTTCTATATCCAAATGACTAGTTCTCCCTGTATTCCATGTGACCTAACCTTGCTAAATCATCTACCATGCGGAATGTTGTCATGCAGAGTGCACCCACATAATAATAACTGGGAGTTAATTGGTAGGTCCTGTTAAATTTGAAACAAGCTGATTGATTTAGGGATTGTCCTGAGAAATTTGAGTTAACAATTAGTCAATTTTAATTGGTGCATTCTCCAAGACCTCCACCAATCAGAGTCCACTAGCATTCACTAGCCAATCAATGTTTTCCTCTCATACACTATAAATTTTGGATTCTCATAAGCAGGCAATGTGTACAATTGTCCTAATGAGTGCAAAATGATAAGTTTTGACAAAATGTGTACTTTTTTCAGCAATACTCAATTCAATTAATATATACATTTATACTGTAATAACAAAAAGCAAACTAAACAAAAAACAAAATGACATCATATTGTCCTAAATGACAACTTATTATAGTTCCTCTTTTTAAAGTGTACATTAAAACATCCTTTTCCCATAAATTCTAATGCTTTCTTAGAGCTTGCTCCTTTCCTCAAAGCAATCAGATCGCTGACTATCTGCCCATTTCTGTTTGGAGATTTCACCACTGCCTGATATCTGTTTACAGTCTCATTCTTCAGTATTTTTCATTCACAAGTTTCGTTGAATGTAAATTATCTCATAGTGACTTATTATTGATGTAACACTAAATGTATGTTACTGCAGATTCCCATTTAGAGACTCTTCCAAAGAAAAATGTCAGACCTACCTCCTCAGCAAGAGTGAAAGGTCTTGCTGCCGAGGTATCATTCACTATTCTTGTCATCTTTTCAGCCTCCCAAGCTAATAGGCAATGTTTACTACCTCTGTCACCCCAAAAATAATTATAAACCCTCTTGTACTTGAGAACCAGCACAGAGATTTGCACATGAAGCATCACCGAAAACAACAAACTTCACGCAAAAACCTAAAGAACTGCAGATGCTGTAAATCAGAAACAAAAACAGATGTTGCTGGAAAAGCTCAGCAGGTCTGGCAGTATCTGTGGAGAGAAATCAGAGTTAACGTTTCTGTTCTGGAACGTGACGAGGTCATTCACCCCATTGAGTGTGTTGTCCAGGAGCAGGAGGGAGAACATTCATGTCTCCTTGGACCGGTAACACAGGACCAGAGGAAGCCTCTTCAGCTGTACCTCAATCTCGGCTCCAGGTAGGCAGCTCACTGTAGCTGTCAATATCCTTCCCCAATCAAACTCTACCAGCTCCAGGCTGAAGGAACTACAATTATCCCTAACAGCAGAGAAAGCAAGAGAGAGAAACAGAGAGCGAGAGAGAGCAATGGAGAGAGATGAGTCAGATAAATAGAGAGACAGAGAGAGAGGAGGAAAAAGAAGGAGTGAGACAGACAGAGATATAGACACTTGTATTGCTCAGTGCTGCTTATGATTTCAATCAGACTGGAGTCTCACCAACAGACCCAGAGCATACAGGCTGAGCTCACCTCCTGCGAGGATGTCAAAGAGCCGATCAGTGTTGTTGGGATGATTGACTATTCCAGCAGCTTGGATGTGCATTCCAAAGTCCTGTTTGTTGAGGGGCATCTTGGGCAACTCAAAGTTCTTCACGCTCTCCTCCTGTTTGAGTGTGTCCCAGTGTTTCTGCATGGTCCCAAAGAACAGACGTTTTAGCTCCTCTGTCTCCTGCACAGCGTGAAGCTGCTCAGGGGTCATCGAGTTCAGTGTGTGTTTGACCAGATCCCAGGGGAAGAAGTTCATGTTGATTTTCTCCAGATTCTGGAAGTCCAGCAGAGCTTGTAAGGACTGGCCCTGGGCAAGGCGGACAATCCCACGCAGATAGAAGCACACGGCCAATGCCTCAGAGTCGTCAATACACGTCTGGTCAATGGTCCTGCTGATCTGGACAACTAGTTTGGTGTAATACAGGGAGACGCTGAGAGAATCCAGTGGGTCACAGGGGAATGAAGGCAGGTACAGTGTTCGGAGTGGTGCTTTACCCTTACTGACTCTTCCTGTCAAAAAAGGAGATGAAATTTACAGGAAGAAAGCAAGGCATGCCATACACAAAACACTGTACATCCCGAGAGCAGTACTTACAGAAACAGGCCATTCAGCCCCAAGTCACATGCTGGGAATTCTGCTCCACTCCAACCCCCTCCTCATCTCATCCTATCACCATTTCCCTTTATTCACTTCTCCTCCCCTATGTGTGTTTATCCCCCCCCTTCAATGTATCGATGCTGTTCACTTCTGTCACTCCTGGATGTGCAATGTCCACACTGTCACCACACTTTCTGCTGAAGGGGATTCTCCTGAATTCCTGACTGGATTTGATTAGTGTTTGTCTTAGACTCAAACAATAACCTCTGCCATACTGGGTATTGCTAAAGTGATGTATGGAAACAAAGTGAGGCTGAAGCTGGGAATAACCTTTACACACAGCAAGTCACGAGGGTCTGGAATGGAGACCTTTCCTTCACAACCTATGTACAAAGGGAGCAGCTTCTCCCTGTGTTACTCTGTCCAGCCCCTGCTCATGATTTTGAAAACCTCAATCAGGACCCAGAGTGGACGCAGCTGAGATCACAGAGTGTTACCTAAAGTTTTGTTCATTTTCAATGAGTTGCGATGTGTCAAAGATTCGAGGCATGCAGCCTTGTCATTTGCACTTGTGGTCGACAGCTGACGACAGTGAAGACTTTGATCCTTTTTCTTCCTCGGACAGGTGGATGAGACGTTGACTGATGAGCAAGTGTTCAGGGTCTGCTCCCAGTTCACCCTGAAACAGATTGCATGGGGAACAGTTAAGCAGAAGAGTCATGCCACAAATGAACGCTACACAGAACACCCAAAAATCTGAAAATACACGATACCCAAACATCTGAAAAAACCCAAGATTCAATCATCTCAAAATATCCAACACCCAAACATCTGATAATACCCAACACACAAACATCTGAAAATACGCAACACCGAAACATCTGAAAAAACCCGACATACAAACATCTGACAATCCCTGACACACAAGCATCCAAAAATATCGGACACCCAAACATCTGAAAATACCCAACACGCAAACATCTGAAAATAATTAACACCCAAACATCTGAATATACCCTGCACACAAACATCTGAATATACGCAACACCCAAGCATCTGAAAATATCCGACACAAAAACGTCTGAAAATATCAAACACACAAACATCTGAAATACCCAACACACAAACATCTGAAAAGACCCAACAAACAGAAATCTGAAAATACCCGATACCCAAACATCTGAAAATACCCAACACGCAAACAGCTGAAATTAATTAATACCCAAACATCTGAATATACCCTATACACAAACATCTGAATATACGCAACATCCAAACATCTGAAATTACCCAAAACCCGAACATTTGAAAATATCCAACACACAAACATCTAAAAATACCCAACACACAACCATCTGAAAATACCCAACACCCAAACATCTGAAAATACCCAACATGCAACACCGAAACATCTGAAAATACGCAACACCCAAAAATCTGAAAATACCCGACACAAAAACATCTAAAGTACCCAACACACAACCATCTGAAAATACCCAACACCCAAACCATCTGGAAAAAACCAACATGCAACACCGAAACATCTGAATATACGCAACATCCAAACATCTGAAATTACCCAAAACCTGAACATCTGAAAATATCCAACACACAAACATCTGAAAATACGCAACACCGAAACATCTGAAAATACACAACACCCAACCAACTGGAAAAACCCAACATGGAACACCGAAACATCTGAAAATACCCGACACAAAAACATCTGAAGTACCCAACACACAAGCATTTGAAAATACCCAATACCCAAACCATCTGGAAAAAGCCAACATGCAACACTGAAACATCTGAATATACGCAACATCCAAACATCTGAAATTACCAAAACCCGAACATCTGAAAGTATCCAACACACAAACATCTAAAAATACCCAACACACAACCATCTGAAAATACCCAACACCGAAACATCTGAAAATACGCAACACCCAAACAACTGAAAATATCGAGCATCCAAACATCTCAAAAAACCTGACACATGAACATCTGAAAATGCCTGACATACAAACATCTGAAAATACGCAACACCCAAACATCTGAAAATACCCAACACAAAAACATCTGAAAAGTCCCAACATCCAAACATCTGAAAGTACGCAACATCGAAACATCTGAAAACACCGCACATACAAACATCTGAAACTACCGGACATACAAACGTCTGAAAATACCGGATACCCAAACATCTGAAAATACCCAACAACCAAAAATCTGAAAATACCCGATACCCAAACATCTGAAAATACCCAACACGCAAACAGCTGAAAATAATTAACACCCAAACATCTGAATATACCCTATACACAAACATCTGAATATACGCAACACCCAAACATCTGAAAATACCCAACACCAACACAGCTGAAAATACCCAACATCCAAACATCTGAAAATACCCGACACAAAAAGATCTGAAAATACCCAGCACACAAACATCTAAAACTACCCAATACAAAAACATCTGGAAAAACCCAACATGCAACACACAAACATCTGAAAATACGCAACAGCCAAACAACTGAAAATATCGAACATCCAAACATCTCAAAAAACCTGACACACGAACATCTGAAAATACCTGACACACAAACATTTGAAAATACGCACCACTCAAACATTTGAATATACCTGACATACAAACATCTGAAAATATGCAACACCAAAACATCTGAAAATACCCAACACAAAAACATCTGAAATTACCCAACACACAAACATCTGAAAATACCCAACACTCAAACATCTGAAAATACCCAACAAGCAAGCATCTGAAAATAATTAACACCCAAACATCTGAATATACCCTATACCCAAACATCTGAATATACGCAACACCCAAGCATCTGAAAACATCCGACACAAAAACGTCTGAAAATACCAAACACCCAAACATCTGAAAATACCCGACATAAAGTCATATGAATATACCCAACACACAAACATCTGAAAATGTGCAACACCTAGCCATCATCTCAAAATACTCAACACGCACACATCTGAAAATAAGGAACACCCACACATTTGAAAATATGCAACACACAAACATCTGAAAATATGCAACACCAAAAAATCTGAACACACCCAACACTCAAAGGTCTGAAAATGCTTGACACAAAAACATCTGAAAGTAGGCAACACCCAAACATCTGCAAATGCCTGACACAAAAACATCTGAAAATACCCAACACACAAACATTTGAAAATACCGAACACCCAAACATCTAAAAATACCCAACACCCAAACATCTGAAAATACCCAACACCCAACACCCAAACATCTGAAAATACCCGACACAAAAACATATAAAAATCCCCAACACACAACCATCTGAAAATACCCAACATCCAAACATCTGAAAATACCCAACACGCACCACCGAAACAACTGAAAATACGCAACACTCGATCATCTGAAAATACCCGACACAAAAACATCTGAAAATACCCAACACCCAAACATCTGGAAAAACCCAACATGCAACACCGAAACATCTGTAAATATGAAACAACCAAACAACTGAAACTATCGAACATCTAAACATCTCAAAAAACCTGACAAACGAACATCTGAAAATACCTGACATACAAACATTTGAAAATATGCACCACTCAAAAATTTGAATATACCGTACACACAAACATCAGAAAATACACGACACCCAAACATCCGAAAATACCCGACATAAAGCCATATGAATATACCCAACACACAAACATCTGAAAATGTGCAACACCTAGACATCATCTCAAAATACGCAACACCCACACATCTGAAAATATGGAACACCCACACATTTGAAAATATGCAACACACAAACATCTGAAAATATACAACACCAAAAAATCTGAACACACCCAACACTCAAACGTCTGAAAACGCTTGGCACAAAAGCATCTGAAAATAGGCAACACCAAAACATCTGAAAATACCCAACACCCAAACTTCTGAAAATACACAACACCCAAAAATTAGAAAATACCCGATGCCCAAACATCTGAAAATACCCAACAACCAAACATCTGAAAATACGCAACACCCAAACTTCTGAAAATACCCGACACAAAAATATCAGAAAATACCCGACACAAAAATATCAGAAAATAGCCAAGATGCAAACATCTGAAAATACCCAACACACAAACATATGAAAATATGCAACACCCAAACATCTGAAAACACCGGACATACAAACATCTGAAAATACCCAACACCCAAAAATCTGAAAATACACTATACCCAAACGTCTGAAAATACACAACATTGAAACATCTGAAAATACTGGATATACAAACATCTGAAAATCCCTGACACACAAGCATCTGAAAATACCGGACTTACAAACATCTGAAAATACCCAACACCCAAACATCTGAAAATACCAACACCCAAAAATCTGAAAATACCCAACACACAAACATCTAAATATATGCAACACCCAAGCATCTGAAAATACCCGTCACAAAAACATCTGAAAATACCGACATGCAAACATCTGAAAATTCCCAACACACAAACATCTGAAAATGTGCAACACCTAGACATCTGAAAATATGCAACACCCACACATCTGAAAATACGGAACTCCCATACATTTGAAAATATGCAACACACAAACATCCGAACACACTCAAGACCCAGACGTCTGAAAATACCTGACACACAAACATCTGAAAATATCCAACACCCAAACATTTGAAAACACTGAACACCCAAACATCTGAAAATACCAAACACCCAAACTGAAAATGCCCAACATACAAACATCTGAAAATACCCACCACCGAAACATCTGAAAATACCCAACTCGCAACACAGAAATATCTGAAATTACCCGAGATGCAAACATCTGAAAATACTGACATGCAAACATCTGAAAGTACCCCACAGCCAGACACCTGAAAATACCCCACACCCAAACTTCTAAAAATACATGACATACAAACATCTGAAAATATGCAACACCCACTCAACTGAAAATACCCAACACCCGAACATCTGAAAATACCAAACCACAAACAACTGAAAATACCGGACATACAAACACCTGAAAAGACCCAACAAACAGAAATCTGAAAATACCCGATACCCAAACATCTGAAAATACCCAACATGCAAACAGCTGAAATGAACTAATACCCAAACATCTGAATATACGCAACATCCAAACATCTGAAATTACCCAAAAGCCAAACATCTGAAAATATCCAACACACAAACATCTGAAAATACCCAACACGCAACACCGAAACATCTGAAAATACGCAACACCCAAACATCTGAAAATACCCGACACAAAAACATCTAAAGTACCCAACACACAACCATCTGAAAATACCCAACACCCAAACATCTGAAAATACCCGAGATACAAACATCTGAAAAGACGCAAAACCCAAACATCTGAAAATATCCGACACAAAAACTTCTGAAAACACGCGACACTCAATCATCTGAAAATACTCAACACCCAAACATCTAAATATACCCAACACACGAACATCTGAAAATACGCCACACACAAACATCTGAAAATACGCAACACCCACACATCTGAAAATACCCAACACCCAAAATCTGAAAATACCCAACACCGAAGCATCTGAAAATACTCAACACCCAATCATCTGAAAACATCCGACACAAAAACTTCTGAAAACACGCGACACCCCATCATCTGAAAATACTCAACACACCAACATCTAAATATATCCAACACCCAAACATCTGAAAATACCCAACACCGAAACATCTGAAAATACCCAACATCCCAACATTTGAATAGACCCAACAGCCAAATATCTGAAAATACACAACACCGAAACATGAAAATAGGCAATACCCAAACATCTGAAAATACGCAACACCGAAACATCTTAAAATACCAAACACCCAAACTGAAAATGCCCAACACAAACATCTGAAAACAGCCAACACCCAAACATCTGAAAATACCCAACACCGAAACATCTGAAAATACCCAACACCGAAACATCTGAAAATACCCAATACCCAAACAACTGAAAATACCTGACACCCAAACATCTGAAAAACCCGAGATGCAAACATCTGAAAATACTGACATGCAAACATTTGAAAGTACCCCACAGCCAGACATCTGAAAATACCCCACACCCAAACTTCTGAAAATACATGACATACAAACATCTGAAAATATGCAACTCCCACTCAACTGAAAATACACAACACCCAAACATCTGAAAATACCTTACACACAAACATCTGAAAATACGCAACACCCAAACATCTGAAAATACCCGACACAATAACCTCTGAAAATACCCAACACACAAACATCTAAAAATGTGCAACACCCAAACATCTCAAGATACGCAACACCCACACATCTGAAAATATCTGACACAAAAACTTCTGAAAACACGTGACACCCAATCATCTGAAAATACTCAACACCCAAACATCTGAAAATACCTGACATACAAACGTCTGAAAATATCCAACACCCTAACATCTGAAAATACCTGACATACAAACATCTGAAAATATCCAACACCCTAACATCTGAAAATACCTGACATACAAACATCTGAAAATATCCAACACCCTAACATCTGAAGATACCCAGCACCCAAACTTCTGAGAATACTCGACACAGAAACATCTAAAAATACCCAACACCCAAACAGCTGAAAATACGCAACATTCAAACAACTGAAAATACGAAACACCCAAACCTTTCAAAATACCCAACACCCGAACATCTGAAAATATCCGACATACAAACATCTGAAAATAACCAACACACAAACATCTGAAAATGTGCAACACCGAATCATTAAAAATACCCAACACAAAAACCTCTGAAAACATCCGACACCCAAACATCTGAGAAAACTCAACATGCAACCATCTGAAAATGCATAACACCAAAACATCTGAAAATACTGAACACCCAAACATCTGAAAATACTCCACGGCCAAACATCAGAAAATACGCAACACTGAAACATCTGAAAATACCCGATGTGCAAACATCTGAAAATATCCAACATTTAAACATCTGAAAATATGCAACATCCAAATATCTCAAAATACGCAACACCCAAGCACCTGAAAATATCTAACAGCCAAACATCCGAAAATATGCAACATGCATCATCTGAAAATACCCGAAACAAAAACATCTGAAAATACCAACATACAAATGTCTGAAAATACCCGACATACAAACATCGGAAAATACACGACATACAGAAATCTGAAAATACCAAACCCCTACAAAACTGAAAATACTGGATATGGAAACATCAGAACATACTCAATACCCAAACATCTGAAAATACGCAATACCCAAACATCTGAAAGTATCCAACACCCTAACATCTGAAAATATCCAATACCCTAACATCTGAAAATACCTGACATACAAACATCTGAAAATATCCAATACCCTAACATCTGAAAATACCCAACACCCTAACATCTGAAAATACCTGACATACAAACATCTGAAAATACCCAACACACAAACATCTGAAAATATGCAACACCCAAACATCTGAAAATACACAACAACCTAACATCTGAAAATACATGACATACAGACATCTGAAAATACCTAGCACCCAAACTTCTGAAAATACCCAACACCCAAACAGCTGAAAATACCCGACATAGAAACATCTGAAAATGCACGACACCCAAACATGTAAAAATATCCAACATCCAAACATCTGAATATACCGGACATGCAAACAACAGAAAATACTAAACACCCAAAAATCTGAGAACTCTAAACAAGCTACCATCTGAAAATACACAACAACCAAACAACTGAAAATATCCAACACCCAAACATCTGAAAATCCCCAATACACGAACATCTGAAAATACCGGACACACCAACATCTGAAAATACCAACATGCAAACATTTGAAGATGCCCGACATACAAATATCTGAAAATACACGACATACGGACCTCAGAAAATACCCGACACTCACACATCTGAAAATGCCCAACACCCAAATATTTCAAAATACCGGACATACCAACATCTGAAAATACACAACACCCAAACATCTGAAAATAGGCAACACCCAAACATCTGAAAATACCAGACATACAAACATCAGAAAACACCCGACACACAAACACCTGAAAATACCTGACACCCAACATCTGAGAATGCCCGACATTGAAACATCTGAAAATACCCAACACCCTAACTTCTGAAAATACCTGACATACAAACGTCTGAAAATACGCAACACCTAAACATCTGAAAATACCAAACCCACAAACAACTGAAAATACCAGACATGCCAACATCTGAGAATACCCAACATAGAAACATCAGAAAATACCCAACACGCAACCATCTGAAAATACACAACACTCAAACAATTGAAAATACTAAACACCCAAGCATCTGAAAAACCCAGACAAACAAACATCTGAAAATACTTGACACACAAACATCTGAAAATACACAACACCAAAACATCTGAAAATACCTGATACACAAACATCTGAAAATACCCAACACCCAAACATCTGAAAATATGCAACACACATACATCTGAAAATGCCTGACATATAAACATCTGAAAATTGCAACACATAAACAACTGAAAATAATAAACACCGAACACCCAAACATCTGAAAATACCCAAGACACAAACATCTGAATTTACCGATATGCAAACATCAGAATATATCCGACATTCAGACATCTGAAAATATGCAACACCCGAGCATCTGAAAATATGCAACACCCAAACATCTGAAAATACGCAACACCAAATCATCTCAAAATACCAGACAAACAAACATCAGAAAAGACCTGACACACAAACATCTGAGAATACCCGACATAGAAACATCTGAAAACACCCAACACCCGAACTTCTGAAAATACCCAACACACAAACATCGGAAATACCCAACATATAAACATCTGAAAATACACAACACCTAAACATCTGAAAATGCGCAACACACAAACATCTGAAAATACCAAACCACAAACAACTGAAAATACGCAACATCCAAACATCTGAAAATACCTGACATACAAACATCTGAAAATATCCAACACCCTAACATCAGAAAATGCCCAACACACAAACATCTGAAAATACACAACAACCAAACATCTTAAAATATCCGACATACAAACATCTGAATATACCGGACATGCAAACAGCAGAAAATACTAAACACCCAAAAATCTGAGAAAACGTTACCATCAGAAAACACACAACACCCAAACAACTGAAAATACCCAACACCCAAACATCTGAAAATACCCAACAGACCAACATCTGAAAATACCCAACAGACCAACATCTGAAAATACCCAACATACAAATATCTGAAAATATCCAACACGTAAACATCTGAAAATACCGAACACACAAACATCTGACAATACCCGACATACGAGCATCTGAAAATACACAACACCCAAACATCTGAAAAACCATGACACACGAACATCTGAAAATAAATAACTCACAAACATCTGAAAATACTTAACACACCAACATCTGAGAATACCGACATGCAAACATTTGAAAAAAAAACGACATACAAACATCTGAAAATACCGAACACTCAAACATTTGAAAATACCCCACACCCAAATATTTGAAAATACCGGACATAACAACATCTGAAAATACCCGACACCCTAACTTCTGAAAACATCTGAATAAACCCAACACTCACACATCTGAAAATGCCCAACACCCAAATATTAGAAAATACCGGACATACCAACATCTGAAAATACCTGACACCCTAACTTCTGAAAACATCTGAATAAACCCAACACTCACACATCTGAAAATGCCCAACACCCAAATATTAGAAAATACCGGACATACCAACATCTGAAAATACCTGACACCCAAACATCCGAAAGTACTCAACACAAAAAACATCTGAAAATACACAACACCCAAACATCTGAAAATATGCAACGCACAAACATCTGAAAATATGCAACACCCAAACATCTGAAAATACCTAACACACAAACATCTGAAAATACCCAACACACTGACATCAGAAAATACCGACATGCAAACATCTGAAAATACCCAACACACAAACATCTGAAAATATTCAACACGTAAACATCTGAAAATATCGAACACACATACATCTGACAATACCCGGCATACAAGCATCTGAAAATACACAACACCAAAACATCTGAAAATACCTGACATACAAACACATGAAAATAAACAACACACAAACATCTGAAATTGCCCAACACACAAACATCTGAAAATACCCGACATATAAACATCTGAAAATACACACACCCAATCATCTGAAAATGTGCAACACACAAACATCTGAAAATACCAAACCCTCAAACAACTGAAAATACCCAACACACAAACATCTGAAAACACCCGACATATAAACATCTAAAAATACCCGACATCCAAACATCTGAAAATAACCAACCCACACCAACATCTGAAAATACCGACATGCAAACATTAGAAAAACCCGACATACAAACATCTGAAAATACGCAACACCAAATCATCTGAAAATACCAGACATACAAACATCAGAAAAGACTTGACACACAAACATCTGAAAATACCCAACACACAAACATCTGAGAATACGCAACACACGAACTTGTGAAAATACTGAACACACAAACATCGGAAATACCCAACATATAAACATCTGAAAATACACGACACCTAAACATCTGAAAATGTGCAACGCACAAACATCTGAAAATACATGACATACAGACATCTGAAAATACCCAGCATCCAAACTTCTGAAAATATCCGACATACAAACATCTGAAAATACGCAACACCCAAACATCTGAAAATACATGACATACAGACATCTGAAAATACCCAGCATCCAAACTTCTGAAAATATCCGACATACAAACATCTGAAAATACGCAACACCCAAACATCTGAAAAACCCAACACTCACACATCTGAAAATACCCAACACCCAATTATTTGAAAATACCGGACATACCAACAACTGAAAATACCGACACCCAAACTTCTGAAAGTACTCAACACTCAAACATCTGAAACCATCCAAAACACAAACAACTGAAAATACCCTATATATAAACACCTAATAATACCTGATACCCAAACATCTGAAAATACTGAACACACCGACATCTGAAAACACCAACATGCAAACACTAGAAGATACCCGACATACAAACATCTGAAAATACATGACATACGGACCTCAGAAAATACCCGACACTCACACATCTGAAAATGCCCAACACCCAAATATTTCAAATACCGGACATACCAACATCTGAAAATACCCAACACCCAAACATCTGAAAATACCAGACATACAAACATCATAAAACAACCGACACACAAACACCTGAAAATACCTGACACACAAACACCTGAAAATACCTGACACACAAACACCTGAAAATAACGGACATGCAAACATCTGAGAATGCCTGACATTGAAACATCTGAAAATACCCAACACCCAAACATCTGAAAATACACCACAGCCAGACATCTGAAAATATCCCAGACCCAAACATCTGAAAATACACAACACTCAAACAATTGAAAATAATAAACACCCAAACATCTGAAAAACCCAGACAGACGAACATCTGAAAATACCTGACAAACACCTGAAAATACCTGACACACAAACACCTGAAAATAACGGACATGCAAACATCTGAGAATGCCTGACATTGAAACATCTGAAAATACCCAACACCCAAACATCTGAAAATACACCACAGCCAGACATCTGAAAATATCCCAGACCCAAACATCTGAAAATACACAACACTCAAACAATTGAAAATAATAAACACCCAAACATCTGAAAAACCCAGACAGACGAACATCTGAAAATACCTGACAAACATCTGAAAATACCTGACACACAGACATCTGAAAACACCCAACACAAAAACATCTGAAAATACCTATCACACAAACATCTGAAAATACCCAATACACAAACATCTGAAAATACGCAACGCACATACATCTGAAAATACCGACATGCAAACATCTGATCTTACCCGACATACAGACACCTGAAAATATGCAACACCCAAGCATCTGAAAATATGCAACACGGAAACATCTGAAAATACCAGGTAAAAACAATGACTGCAGATGCTGGAAACCAGATTCTGGATTAGTGGTGCTGGAAGAGCACAGCAGTTCAGGCAGCATCCAACGAGCAGCGAAATCGACATTTCGGGCAAAAGCCCTTCATCAGGAATAAAGGCAGAGAGCCTGAAACGTGGAGAGATAAGCTAGAGGAGGGTGGGGGTGGGGAGAAAGTAGCATAGAGCACAATGGGTGAGTGGGGAAGGGGATGAAGGTGAGAGGTCAGGGAGGAGAGGGTGGAGTGGATAGGTGGAAAAGGAGCTATGCAGGTCGGACAAGTCCGGACAAGTCATGGGGACAGTGCCGAGCTGGAAGTTTGGAACTAGAGTGAGGTGGGGGAAGGGGAAATGAGGAAACTGTTGAAGTCCACATTGATGCCCTGGGTCCGAAGTGTTCCAAGGCGGAAGATGAGGCGTTCTTCCTCCAGGCGTCTGGTGGTGAGGGAACAGCGGTGAAGGAGGCCCAGGACCTCCATGTCCTCGGCAGAGTGGGAGGGGGAGTTGAAATGTTGGGCCATGGGGTGGTGTGGTTGATTGGTCTGGGTGTCCCAGAGATGTTCCGTAAAGCGCTCTGCTAGGAGGCGCCCAGTCTCCCCAATGTAGAAGAGACCGCATCGGGAGCAATGGATACAATGAATGATATTAGTGGATGTGCAGGTAATACTTTGATGGAAGGCTCCTTTAGGCCCTTGGACACCTCCTCCCTCACCTCCATCCAAGGCCCTGAAGGAGCCTTCCACATCCATCAAAGTTTTACCTGCATATCCACTAATATCATTCATTGTATCCGTTGTTCCCAATGCGGTCTCCTCTACATTGGGGAGACTGGGCGCCTCCTGGCAGAGCGCTTTAGGGAACATCTCCGGAACACCCGGACCAATCAACACCCAATCATCTGAAAATACCCAACAGACCAACATCTGAAAATACCCAACATACAAATATCTGAAAATATCCAACACGTAAACATCTGAAAATACCGAACACACAAACATCTGACAATACCCGACATATGAGCATCTGAAAATACACAACACCCAAACATCTGAAAAACCATGACACACGAACATCTGAAAATAAACAACTCACAAACATCTGAAAATACCTAACACACCAACATCTGAGAATACCGACATGCAAACATTTGAAAAAAACCCGACATACATACATCTGAAAATACCGAACACTCAAACATTTGAAAATACCCCACACCCAAATATTTGAAAATACCGGACATAACAACATCTGAAAATACCCGACACCCTAACTTCTGAAAATATCCAATACACAAACATCGGAAATACCTGACATATAAACATCTGAAAATACACGACACCCAAACATCTGAAAATGCGCAACACACAAACATCTAAAAATACCAAACCCCAAGCATCTGAAAATACACAACACCCAAACATCTGAAAATACCGACATACAAACATCTGAAAAAACACTCACACATCTGAAAATGCCCAACAGCCAAATATTTCAAAATACCGGACATCTGAAAATACCCGACACCCGAACTTCTGAAAGTACGCAACACCGAAACATCAGAAAATATCTGACACCCAAACATTTGAGAATGCTGGACATTGAAATATCTGAAAATACCCAACACCCAAACATCTGAATATACACAACACACAAATATCTGAAAATACCAAACCCCCAAACAACTGAAAACACCCAACACCCAAACATCGGAAAATACCCGATACCCAAACATCTGAAAATACCCAACACCCAAACTTCTGAAAATACCTGACATACAAACATCTGAAAATATCCAACAGCGAAACATCTGAAAATACCAAATCCCCAAACAACTGAAAATACCAGACATGCAAACATCTGAAAATACGCAACACTCAAACAACTGAAAATACTAAACATCCAAACGTCTGAAAAACCCAGACACACAAACATCTGAAAATACCTGACAAACAAACATCTGAAAATATCCGACACCCAAGCATCTGATTCAGGAGTATGAGCAGGGCCACTTGGCCCTTTCAGCCTGCTCTTCTATTCTATCCAATTTCAGCTGAGCTGATGATTCCACATTCTCATCTAACTCTTCCAGGCCCCTCCCTGAGCCAAAATCTATTTACCTCCAACTTAAAAAGCTTCACAGGCTCTGCTTCCACTGTCCTTTGAGGTACAGAGTTCAAAGTCTCGTGACCTCCAAGGGAAGACATTTGCCCTCATCACAGCATTAAATGGGTAATTACTGATTTTTCAAACAGTGACCCCCCCCTCGCTCTAGATTCTCCCACAAGAGCCAATGTCCTCTTCACATCGTCCTGCCAGGACCCGTCGGGATCTTACGTGTTTCAAACATGTCACCGCTTTTTCTTCGGAACCCTAGAGGATACAGACCTGGTCTGTGTAACCCTTCCTCATGAAGCATGTTGCCCAGGGGTTAGCCCAGGAAACATTGTTTAAATATCTTCCAATATTTTTAGATGTCTCCCTAAATAAGGAGACCAATACTGTGCACAGTTCTCCAGATGTGATCTCACCAGTGCCCTGTGTAACTGAAGCCTAACCTCCCAACATTGGTATTCAAGTCCCCTCATAAGAAGCAATAACATTTCTAACTTTCCTGATGACTTGCTGCTCCTACAGTCTAACCTTCTGTAATTCAGGGAACACCCCAATCACTCCGCACCTCACAGCTCTGTAACTTCTCAACATTTAAATAACATTTATTATTTTTCTGCCAAATTGGACAATTTTACATTTTCTCACATTATAGCCCATTTGTCAAATCACTCACTTGACCTATTTATATCCCATTGTCGCCTACTTATTTTCTGTTAAAACTCACTTTCCTCTCTATCATTGTGCTTTCAGCAAACTGAGCTCCGTCCCCTTGGGTCCCAAAATCCATCTTTCTTTAACGTGTTGTGGAGAAAGTGAGGTCTGCAGATGCTGGAGATCAGAGCTGAAAATGTGTTGCTGGAAAAGCGCAGCAGGTCAGGCAGCATCAAAGGAACAGGAGATTCGACATTTCAGGCATGATTCCTGAAGAAGGGGCTTATGCCCGAAACGTCGATTCTCCTGTTCCTTGGATGCTGCCTGACCTGCTGCGCTTTTCCAGCAACACATTTTCAGCTCTGCTAAAATGTTGAGGCCCCAGTGCTGCCCCCTTGTGGAACTCCACTCATTGCAAGTTGCCAAACACAAAGTGGCCCATTCCCTGTCAGCCTGCTAACCTTGTGTCTGTGAAAATATATTACACCCCATGTCAGGAGCTTTCACTTTCCACAGTTTGATGTGGCACCTTGTCAAATGCCTTCTAGAGATCTTAAACACAGGATGAAATAACTCCCCAGAGGCAGGTACCCCGTCACCAAGTCTCCCTTTATTTACTCGCAGAGAGTCCTTAACCCTGATCCAGCTCCCTCAGAGCCAGCTCTCACAGTGAACAGAACCTCTCACACCTCCTACTTATTTATTTTTTTAAGTGAATGAACAGAGAGTGCACAAATCATTATTCATTTTCCACCACCAGGAAGAAAGGAAACACCCGAGTGGCCAGTGACAAGCAGTGCCCCTCACATCAAAGGGCAGTGCTGTGTGATCACACAATGAAGGGGAGGGCAGGGATTAAATGAAAATAGAGCCAGAGAGGGAAATGAAACACTGCACACCCCGTGGTGCCCACCTCTCCCTGAAAACCTCGAGGGTGTTGGTGGACACCGCGCGCTCCTTCTCTAAGGACACCTGGGCATGGACCCTCCTGTTTCTAGCTGACAGCCAGGGCTCCCTGACTGGACCAGATTAACAGCTCCATTTTCTGGATTAGTGGTGCTGGAAGAGCACAGCAGTTCAGGCAGCATCCAAGGAGCATCAGATTCCTGATGAAGGGCTTTTGCCCGAAGTGTCGATTTCGCTGCTCCTCGGATGCTGTCTGATCTGCTGTGCTCTTCCAGCACCACTAATCCAGAATCTGGTTTCCAGCATCTGCAGTCATTGTTTTTACCTACCAGATTAACAGCTCCAATCAATTCAGACTCTATGAAATCCATCTGGCTGACCTCATTTCAAAAATACACAGGACATCCACTCATTGCCTTTATCCATAACACATATAATTATTAAATCCTGTATTTATTTCAAATGGTTACAAGCCGTGGGTAGTACGAAAAGTGAGGTGTAGAGCCTGCTGGCGTGAATTGGTCTTGAGCACACTGTCCAAGCCCAAAGTGATGCTAACTCTTGACTCCACTATGAGAGTTGAAAAATGTGTCGCTGGAAAAGCGCAGCAGGTCAGGCAGCATCCGAGGAGCAGGAGAATCGACGTTTCGGGAATACACCCTTCTTCAGGAATCCTGGTCCTTGGATGCTGCCTGGCTTGCTGTGTTTTTTCAGCAACACATTTTTCAACTCTGGTCTCCAGTATCTGCAGTCCTCACTTTCCACAAGATGTTTAATCCTCATGCTGACCCTGGCTTCATTATGGAGAGCGTCATTGTTGGACAGATTCTGATATCTGGGTGGACACAGCTGCGTCTCGGTGGGTGACAATGTCTTCTGGGTCAGCAACTTTCAACTTTCAAGCTTTCAACTGAATAAACTGTGGCCCTGCCTACCCTGATTGGTGGATGGATCCCAACGCACTATCTTGAAAAAAGAGGAGAGTGCTTTCCAGTCTCCTGGTCAATGATTAACTCTCAACCAATATCATAGAAACAGTTAGCATTAACACACAGCAGTGTGTGGGAGCGTGCTGTGCACAAAATGCTGCTGTATTTCCTACATTACAACAGCCACTATACATCAAAATAGCTTCATCGATTATAAAACGGGACATTTTCAGGTGAGGACAGTTGCCAAAGCAATGAACATTATGGTTTGTTATGTCTTTATGCGGTTGGCTCGGGTCTAATGCACCAGCCCCTTGCTGTATTGGGAGCCGATGAAGCAGGTGGAGAGCTGTAACAGTGTGCAAGCCATCCTGGGGGTTTATCAGCAGGAACATGCAGCAACCAAAAGGGTTACCTGTTTGATTCACTTCTCTCCCAACGCGTGAACGCATCCACTTTCTTATTCATTCGGGCTTTCAGGAAGCAGTGGAACAAGTCGGTCTTCAAAAACTGCAAAAAGGGAGACACAACATCAGCTTCTCAGCAATCAGCTCACAGATACACAGACACACACACATACACACCCACTCACACACACATACTCACACAGACACACACACACTCAAACACATACACACACATACACATACACCCATTCACACACACACACACAAAAACACACACACGGTCAAACACATATACACACATACACTCACACACACACAGACACAGGCACTCACACACACAGACACTCACATGGACACACACACACTCATAAACACACACACTCACACACACACATACATACACACAGACACACACACATACTTACACACACACTCATTCACACACACACATAGACACAGACACACACACACACTCACACACACTCATACACACACAGACACTCTCACGCACACACAGACACTGTCTCACACACACACACATATACACACACACACACTCGCACACTCATACACACAAAGACACTCACACACATACACACCCACTCTCACACACACACACTCATACACTGACACACACACATACACACCCACTCACACACAGACACACATACACACACAAACACATACACACACAGACACACACACTCACACACACAGACACTCTCACTCCCACACACACAGACGCTCTCACACACAGACACACAAACACCCACTCACACACACACATACACACAGACACTCACGCACACACACACCGACTCACATACACACACACAGACACTCTCACGCACATACACACAGACACTCTCATACACACACAGACACTCTCTCTCACACAAACACATCCACTCTCTCTCACACACACACATCCACTCACACACACACAAATACACACAGACACTCACACACATACACACCCACTCTCACACATACATACACACACACACACTCACACACAAACACACCCACTCACACACAGACACACATATACAGACACACTCACACACACACACACACATACACACACATACACACGCATACACACAGACACACACACACATACACATACACATATAGACACACACATATACACAGACACACCCATACACAGACAAACATACACACACACATACATACACAGACACACAGATACACACATAAAAACACACACAGACACACACAGACACACACTGACACACACAGATACACAGACACACACACACCACATTCACACACATACACACACACACTCACACAGACACTCACACACAGATATTCACGCACACACAGACACAGACACAGACACAAACACAGACACACACACACACACACACACACACAGACACTTTCTCGCATACACAGACACGGACACAGACACACACACATACACACCCACTCACACATACACACAGTGCCTGTGTGAGTGTGTGTCTGTGTGTATGTGTGAGTGGGTGTGTATGTGTGTGTGTCTGTGTCCATGTCTGTGTATGTGAGAAAGTGTCTGTGTGTGTGTGTGTGTGTGTGTGTGTATGTGTGTGTGTCTGTGTCCGTGTCTGTGTATGTGAGAAAGTGTCTGTGTGTGTGTGTGTGTGTGTGTGTGTCTGTGTGTGTGTGAGTGTGTGTCTCACACACACACACACACACAGACACTTTCTCACATACACAGACACGGACACAGACACACACACATACACACACACACAGACACTTTCTCACATACACAGACACGGACACAGACACACACACATACACACACACACACACACACAGACACTTTCTCACATACACAGACACGGACACAGACACACACACATACACACCCACTCCATACACACACACTCACACACAGACACACACACACACTCTCACACACATATACACACACACTCTCACGCACACACACAGACACTCTCTCTCACACATACACACCCACTGACACACATACACACAAAGACACTCACACACATACACACCCACTCTCACACACACACACATACACACCCACTCACACACAGACACACATACACACACAAACACATGCACACACAGACACACACACTCTCATACACACATATACACACACTCTCATGCACACACACAGACACTCACACACACAGACACTCTCACACACACACATACTCACACACACACGCAACCTCTCTCTCTCACGCACACATACACCATCTCTCTCACATACGCGCGCGCACACACACACACAAATATACATACACCCTCTCTCTCTCATCCTCACACACGCATACACAAACACACAAGCACACACACACAGAGGTAGTGACACACAGAGTGACACTCACAAACATACTGACACACTATCTCTCACACACATAGACAGATACTGACACACAGAGTGACACTCATATACACACTGACACTCACACAGATGATCACAGTTACTGACATTCATATACACACGAACAGGACATCACTGAATCATGTGATATTTGTGGGTCAAGGATGATATCTCAATCTCCTTCCTTTGACTAGGTCTATAGGTCCAGAGAAAATTTACCATCACTGAGTCTTAACAAGGAGAGGCTCTTGTCTTAACAAGGTGTAGTTTATTGCATGATAGCCATAAGGTACAAGCTACATTAGACCATGAGAGAACTGAGAATGTGGGTTTTAACAGCACACATACTGCCATCTGTAGCTTCCCCTTGACACCTCTGTCTCTCATATAAACCACACAAGGCAGAGGCCGAACCTCTGGAGAGGTCCTTGCCCATGGTTTCTCATCCCTAGGAAGCCCATCTCTGTGAGCTCTCTTAGTTCGAGGATGTTGTCTGAAAATTTCTGGTACACCAAGAGAGCATCCTTCTCTCTGACTGAGTGAAGTGTCTCTGTATCTGACAATGCTCTTGAGGCATTCGTACCCAGGATTCTGACACTCACCTGATTGCCCCTGAACTAACCCTGTTCCTCAGGTTGGAGCTGAAATATTGGCAGCTATGGAAGTTGGAAAGGACAGACTGTAGTGGACAGGAACACCTGTAGACGTGAGCAAGTCCTTCACATTTTGGGAAGTATCTTTGTGATGTGAGTTGTAGCTTCATCTCTGTTTTCTTGAGGAGATACCCCAAGATTTCAGTTGTTGTTGCCAATTAAGGCAAGGACTTTGCTGATTGGTTGCTCATCCCTAGTTACCCCTTGAGAAGGTGGGGGTGAGCTGCCTTTTTGAACTGCTGCAGTCCATGTGCTGTGGGTTGACCCACAATATCCTGAGGAAGGGAGTTCCAGAATTTTGACCCAGTGACAGTGAAGGAACAGTGATATATTTCCAAGGCAGGATGGTGAGTGGCTTGGAGGGAAAGTTGGCGTTCCCATGTATCTGTTCCCATGTATTGGCGGCATGATGGCACAGTGGTTAGCACTGCTGCCTCACAGCACCAGAGATCCGGGTTCAGTTCCCGACTCAGGTGACTGACTGTGTGGAGTTTGCACGTTCTCCCCGTGTCTGTGTGGGTTTCCTCCGGGTGCTCCGGTTTCCTCCCACAGTCACAAAGATGTGCGGGTCAGGTGAATTGGCCATGCTAAATTGCCCGTAATGTTAGGTAAGGGGTAAATATAGGGGTATGGGTGGGTTGCGCTTCAGCGGGTCGGTGTGGACTTGTTGGGCCGAAGGGCCTGTTTCCACACTGTAAGTAATCTAATCTAAAATGTATCTTCTAAATGGAAGCGGTGGTGGATTTGGAAGGTGCTGTCTGAGGATCTCTCCTGCTCACTGGGGGGTTTTGCTGCCTTCTTCCAGACAATATGGAGATTTCCTGGCTTTCTTCACCTCATCAACAATGTACGTTATTTGGGAAAATCAAAGAAAATAAAATAATGTACCTGCAGCTTCAATAAAGTCTTCCCACGAGAGGTGCAGTTTAAATTATAGATCACATGGTGCTATTATGGTCTTAAAAATCCTTTAACTACCTTGATGTGTTAGAATCTGTTTGTTTTAACTTATAAATTGTCCTTTTGTCACCTTAATTCTGCTTTGTAATGATCCTGCGTCTGTGACTTTGAGATAAAGCATTTCTAATAACTCGTTATTTTCCTACAGTCGGCACTCCCACTTGTTCTAGCAGCAATGTTCACTGTGAACAGTCAATCCATTTTCCTTCTCTCCTTCCCAGGCTGTTTTCTTGTTCCACTAAATTAAAACTTGCTCTCCTGTTCAGGGACTTCCTGTTCAAATTTCTAGGGAATGCTCCTATAGTTCCTTGCTGCTCTGATGGACCATGGACCAGCCTTTCAGCTCTTCCTGCTGCACTCTGCTTGTTCTCTGCTCCCTGCCCTGGCCTGGAGCACAGGTTTTACACTATTGGGACCTTTCACAAGTTCCTGCTGTCTGTGCTTGTTCAAACGCCTCTCAGCTGCTGACTGTCTGAGTGAGCAGATTTTAAAGTGACAATGTTTTTAAGGTTGTAAAATCGCTTGGTCTTCTGGAAACTTCCTCTCCAGGGTCCATGAGATGTCACTACTTAAGGGTGGCACAGTAGCTCAGTAGTTAGCACTGCTACCTTACAGTGCCAGAGACCTGGGTTCAATTCCCACCTCGGGCAACTGTCTGTGTGGAGTTTGCATATTCTCCCTGTGTTTGCGTGGGTTTCCTCCCACAGGCCAGGTGAATTGGCCATGTTAAATTGACCGTAGTGTTAGGTGTAGGGGAATGGATCTGGGTGGGTTGCTCTTCAGAGGGTGTGTTGGGCCGAAGGGCCTGTTTCCACACTGTAGGGAATCTAATCTTTTGTAAATTGTTGTATTAAACAATGATGCCCACTGCTGGTCACCGTGGGCTATTTGAGGATAGAAGGATGCTTTCCCTTGACTGGGTCTAAGGCCCTAACTGGTTCATGGTGAGACAGGATCAATCACTATCAGGAAGTTCTTATCTTCACAAAGTTTTCCACCACAGCCATTAGGGACAAACTGCACGCGATCATCTGACATCATGATGAAAACTATGAGGAGATTAGTAACAATAGACCAGCACTGACAGACCTTGAGCTGCTCTGCCTTACCCCCAGCTCCACACAAACCCGGGCAGAGCTTAATGCAGTGTCCAACTGAAACCTCTTCAGAACTGTTACCTTGTGCAGCAATCTGCACTCACTGGCACACCCACTGGCACACCCACTGGCACACCCATTGAACCACTGAAACACACACGCAACACACTGATTGACACTCACTGCAATATACCCTGATACTCAGTGAAACACTCACTGACATTCATACTGACACACTCCTTGACACACTCACTGAACCACACACTGGACACACTTACTGAGACTCGCTGACACACTCATTAACACACACAGTGACACACTCACTGAAACACACACTGAATACACTTATTGATACACTCACAAAAGTATTAACACCACACACACAGAATCATAGAGTAATAGAGATGTACAGCACAGATACAGACCGTTCAGTCCAACCTGTCCATGCCGACCAGATATCCCAACCCAATCTAGTCCCACCTGCCAGCACCCGGCCCATATTCCTCCAAACTCTTTCTATTCATATATCCATCCAAATACTGCAATTGTACCAGTCTCTGGAGAATCGACGTTTCGGGCATAAGCCCTTCTTCAGGAATGAGGAGGGTGTGCCAAGCAGGCTAAGATAAAAGTTAGGGAGGAGGGGCATTGGGAATGTGATAGGTGGAAGGAGGTTAAGGTGAGGGTGATAGGCCGGAGAGGAGTTGGGGGCGGAGAGGTCGGGAAGAAGATTGCAGGTCAAGTAGGCGGTGCTGAGTCCGAGGGTTGGGACTGAGAAAAGGTGGGGGGAGGGGAAATGAGGAAGCTGGAGAAATCAGCATTCATCCCTTGTGGTTGGAGGGTTCCTAGGCAGAAGATGAGGCGCTCTTCCTCCAGGCGTCGTGTTGCCATGGTCTGGCGATGGAGGAGGCCAAGGACCTGCATATCCTTGGCAGAGTGGGAGGGGGAGTTGAAGTGTTGAGCCACAGGGTGGTTGGGTCGGTTGGTCCGGGTGTCCCAGAGGTGTTCTCTGAAACGTTCCGCAAGAAGGTGGCCTGTCTCCCCAATAAAGAGGAGGCCACATCGGGTGCAGTGGATACAGGAAATGATGTGTGTGGAGGTGCAGGTGAATTTGTGATGGATATAGAAGGATCCCTTGGGGCCTTGGAGGGAAGTGAGGGGGGATGTGTGGGCGCAAGTTTTGCATTTCTTGCGGTTGCAAGGGAAGGTGCTGGGAGTGGGGTTGGGTTGGCGGGGGGTGTGGACCTGACCAGGGAGTCGCGGAGGTAGTGGTCTTTTCATAACGCTGATAGGGGAGGGGAGGGAAATATATCCCTGGTGGTGGGGTCTGTTTGGAGGTGGTGGAAATGACGAAGGATGATACGATGTATACAGAGGTTGGTGGGGTGGCAGGTGAGGACCAGTGGGGTTCTGTCTTGGTGGCGGTTGGAGGGGCGGGGCTCAAGGGCGGAGGAGCGGGAAGTGGAGGAGATGCGGTGGAGGGCATCGTCAACCACGTCTGAAGGGAAATTGCGGTCTTTGAAGAAGGAGGCCATCTGGGTTGTTCGGTATTGGAACTGGTCCTCCTGGGAGCAGATGCGGCGAAGGAATTGGGAATATTGGATGGCATTTTTACAGAGGGCAGGGTGGGAGGAGGTGTAGTCTAGGTGGCTGTGGGAGTCAGTTGGTTTATAGTAAACGTCCGTGTTGATTCGGTCGTCAGAGATAGAAATGGAGAGGTCTAGGAAGGGGAGGGAGAAGTCTAAGGCGGTCCAGGTAAATTTGAGGTTGGGGTGGAAGGTGTTAGTAAAGTGGATGAACTGTTCAACCACCTCGTGGGAGCACGAGGTAATGCCGATACAGTCATCGATGTAGTGGAGGAAAAGGTGGGGGGTGGTGCCAGTGTAGCTGCGGAAGATGGACTGTTCCACATATCCAATGAAGAGGCCTCTTCGTCGGATATATGGAACAGTCTGCGACTCCACTTTCAAGGAGCTATGAACCTGCACTCCAAGGTCTCTTTGTTCAGCAACACTCCCTGGGACCTTACCATTAAGTGTATAAGTCCTGCTAAGATTTGCTTTCCCAAAATGCAGCACCTCGCATTTATCAAAATTAAACTCCATTTGCCACTTCTCAGCCCATTGGCCCATCTGGTCAAGGTCCCGTTGTAATCTGAGGTAGCCTTCGCTGTCCACTACATCTCCAATTTTGGTGTCATCTTCAAACTTACTAACTTTTTCTCTTATGTTCACTTCCAAATAATTTATATAAATGACAAAAAGTAGAGGACCCAGCACCGATCCTTGTGGCATTCCACTGGTCACAGGCCTCCAGTCTGAAAAACAACCCTCCACCACCACCCTCTGTCTTCTATCTTTGAGTCAGTTCTTTATCCAAATGGCTAGTTCTCCCTGTATTCCGTGAGATCTAACCTTGCTCATCAGTCTCCCATGGGGAACATTGTCAAATGCCTTACTGAAGTCCATATAGATCACATCTACCACTCTGCCCTCATCAATCCTCTTTGTTACTAATTCAAAAAATGTTTTCAAAACAGGTTCTGCTGGCAGCTCATTCCATGTGCGTACCACCCTCTGTGTAAAAAGGTGCTCCTTGGGATCCCAAATATTCTTTCCTCTCTCATCTTAAACTGATGCCCTCTAACCCTCTCTTCCCCCACCCTGGGAAAAAGCCTGAGTGCGTTCACCCTGCCCATGCCTCTGCTGATCGTATACACCTCTGTAAGGTGCTGACACAAATGGTGACAATCACAGTAATAATTCTGTTTGATGGTTTAAACAAAAATGAAAAATGCAGTAAGTTTTCAAAATGTATTTAACAATGGCTCTAGCCCATGACAATGTGAAAAGTAAGGAGTGTCCAAAGTGCTCAGTGAAACAGGTAAAGGACAGCATCTGTTTACAGAGCTATCGGACACATTCCGCAGCTGTCAGTCTCTGACACACTCTGTAACTCAGGGATATAACCTGTAGTCTCAGCCTGCCCGCTGAGAAATCTGATATAAAGACTTTATGCGATTTTTGGAGGTGGGGGGGGTGGGTGTAACAGCAGCAGCACTGCTGAGCTGATGAGCAATGTCCATCACTGACAGACTGATACGCACGCTGTTGTAGAAAGGCTGGGCAGCTGGCTGTCGCGAGTCTAAAAACTCCTTCTTGTTGAACACACGGTGCTTAAGGTTCAAATGTTTGGAGACATCCCTGGGGGAGAGAGAGAGAGAGAGAGAGAGAGCATACATCAGGAAAGTGACCCCGTGATTAAACAGATGCTGGAGAAGAGCAGTCAGTTTCAGGACCTTGGAGAGTGTCAAGGTGTCAACAAGAGGTGCATTTACATAGTGCCTTTCAGAGCCAGCAGAGCAAGGCACTTCACAGCCCAGGAAATACTTTCACTTGGGTAAGGAAGGAAATGTGATAACCTACCCTTGCACATCAAGCTTCCACAAATAGCAATGTGATAATGACCAGAGAATTTATCGATGCTGGTCTGTGGTCGATTGTTTTCTGTTGATATGGTTGAAGAGAACTCTGCTGGCCTTTCTAAGACAGACACAAGGCCTGCCCTCAGTGTCTCCCTCAGATTGACAGCAGCCTCCCGTGCTGTGGCACTCTGTCAGTACTGACCCTCCCGTGCCTGGTGACAGGTTTGTCCCCAGCTCTTCAGAACCAGATCTCAGCAACAAGGGCAACACTAAAGCAGTGTGTATCCTGGGTGCCCGATTATCCCACACTCTCAGCTAAAGGATAAAGGCATTCCCCTGAGATATAGCCATGGAAATAATTGGTTAAATGGTCTGAATAATTTCCCCTTAATTGAATCCAGTGAATCCCCCTGCATGATGTTTATTTTGCAGTATTTACTGCGTTGGAGGGCTCACAAAATGAAATACTGCGAACACTGACTGGACACAGGATTCCAGCAATTATAGACAATGTTTTAGAATCATAAAATCCCTGCAGTGTGGAAGTGGGCCATTCAGCCCATTGAGCCCCACCCAGTCCTGCAGAGACATCCCACCCAGCCCCATCCTCATAACCCCACATTTACCATGACTAATCCACTTGGTCGGCACACACTATGGGCAATTTCCCACGGCTCATCCACCCATCCTGCACAGCTTTGGGCGGTGGGAGGAAACCCACGCAGACACAGGGAGAATGTGCAAACTTCACACAGGCAGGCACCCCAGGCTGGAATTGAACCTGGGCCCCTGACGCTGGGAGGCAGCAGTGCTAACCACTGAGCCACCATGCTGCCTGAACAGGGATAGTGAGGTTAGTTTATGGGGTGAGAGTGAGGGCATTTGTTGGTGAGTTTGAGAGTTAAGAATAGATTACATGGTCATTGCTCCCAAAGCAGTGATGGTGCCGGTTTGTGGCCCACACTGTCTGATGGTATGGGCCCTTGCTGCTTTCTCACTGGGACTGTGACAAGTTGCAAAATTGGGGAAGACCATTACTGAGAGGAGGAATCACTCCTCGATCCCCATCAACACTCCCCCCTCTGTTAGCACCCCCACCCTCTCTCTCCCTTCCCCATCCCATCAGCATTCCCTCCTTCCCTCTCCCCTCCACCCCACCAGCACCCATCATTCTCACCCCCTTTACCCCTACAGCTCTCCTCTTTCCCCTCCCTCTCCTCCCCCACCCTCCACCCCATCAGCCTCTCTCTCTCCCCGCTCCACATCCCAGCAACCGCCTCCTTTCCTCTTCCCTCCACCCCACCAGCAACCCCCCATTCTCACCCCCTTCACCCCTTCAGTTTTCCCCTCTTCTCCCCACTCCACCCCATAACCCGCCCCCTCCTCTCCAGCCTCTCAGTGACCCCCCTCCTCCCATCATTCCCCACTCCCTCCTGTCACTTCCCCTCCCAAACCCCATGCATCCCCTGTCGCCCACCCCCCTGGTGAACAGTTCCCTCTGGTGTTTGGTGCTGACCTGAGGAGGTTCCCGATGAGCTGCAGGAAGATCTGTCGAAGTTTGTTGTTCATTTGCTGCCTCTGATCACGTTTCTTCTCTCGAGCCGTTGCCAGGTTCGTGTGTGAAGCCAGATGGGCTGAAGAGAGCTCTGTGTTGGCTCGAAGCTGCTGTGTGCTGGAACACAACACAGGGCAGGGCGAGGGGGGGGTGTTAAACACACATCACATTCCCATCGGTAAACATCAACCTCAGGAGGTCAGAGGTTAAACAGTGGATAATTATACAACAATATACTCATGACCTGGTTAAAGAAGCTACATCTTCATGTTTTGATTTCAAGAAATGATGTTAAGACAATGGCAGAACCCAACACAGGAACACAAGGAGGCCATTCAGCCCCTCAAACCTGGGCACTGTGCCATCAGATCACAGCTGATTTCAAATGGTTAACGCCATTTCAATATCCCTAACCCTAACCACAGGGTTAAGCAGGGTTAATGGGTGAAGCAGAGGCAAAATGGAAAACAGGGGAGGAGGGTAGCAAAGGGGGAAGAGGAGAGGAAAAAGGTGATGGGAGAGTGGGGAGCGAGAGAAAGAGAGATAATCGAGAAATAAGAGGTACAGAACAGTAAAAAAAATTTTTTAAAACTAAAATAAATGAAATAAAATTATGGAGCAGAATGAAAACAGAGGGGTCAAGATGGAATAAACATCTGAAGTTGTTGAATTCAGCGTTGAGACCGGCAGGCTGTAACGTGCCTAGTCGGCAGATGAGATGCTGTTCCTCCAGTTTGTGTTGAGCCTCACTGGAACATTGCAGCAGGCCAAGGACAGAGATGTGACCATGGACAGACATGTGACCATGGACAGACATGTGACCAAGGACAGACAAGTGACCAAGGACAGACAAGTGACCATGGACAGACATGTGACCATGGACAGACATGTGACCAAGGACAGACATGTGGGTGTGGGAGCAGGGTTGGGTGTTGAAGTGGCAAGCTACGGGAAGGTCCGGGACCTGATTGCGTACAAACCGAAGGTGCTCAGCAAAGCAGTTCGGTGTTTTGTGTCTCCGATACAGAGGAGACCACATTGGGAGCAACGAATGCAATAGACCAAATTGAAAGAGGTACAAGTGAAACGCTGCTTAATCTCAAATGAGTATCTGGGGCCTTGGATGGTGAGCATGGAACAGGTAAAGGGACAGGTGTTGCATCTTCTGCGATTGCATGGGAAGGCGCCGTGTGTGATGGGAGAGGTGTTAGGTGTGATGGGAAGGTGTCGTGTGTGATGGGAGAGGTGTTAGGTGTGATGGGAAGGTGTCGTGTGTGATGGGAGAGGTGTTCGGTGTGATGGGAAGGTGCCGTGTGTGATGGGAGAGGTGTTAGGTGTGATGGGAAGGTGCCGTGTGTGATGGGAGAGGTGTTAGGTGTGATGGGAAGGTGCCGTGTGTGATGGGAGAGGTGTTAGGTGTGATGGGAAGGTGCCGTGTGTGATGGGAGAGGTGTTAGGTGTGATGGGAAGGTGCTGTGTGTGATGGGAAGGTGTCGTGTGTGATGGGAGAGGTGTTAGGTGTGATGGGAAGGTGCCGTGTGTGATGGGAGAGGTGTCAGGTGTGATGGGAAGGTGCTGTGTGTGATGGGAAGGTGTCGTGTGTGATGGGAGAGGTGTTAGGTGTGATGGGAAGGTGCCGTGTGTGATGGGAGAGGTGTTAGGTGTGATGGGAAGGCGCCGTGTGTGATGGGAGAGGTATTAGGTGTGATGGGAAGGTGCCGTGTGTGATGGGAGAGGTGTTAGGTGTGATGGGAAGGTGCCGTGTGTGATGGGAGAGGTGTTAGGTGTGATGGGAAGGCGCCGTGTGTGATGGGAGAGGTATTAGGTGTGATGGGAAGGTGCTGTGTGTGATGGGAGAGGTGTTAGGTGTGATGGGAAGGTGCTGTGTGTGATGGGAGAGGTGTTAGGTGTGATGGGAAGGTGCCGTGTGTGATGGGAGAGGTGTTAGGTGTGATGGGAAGGTGCCGTGTGTGATGGGAGAGGTGTTAGGTGTGATGGGAAGGTGTCGTGTGTGATGGGAGAGGTGTTAGGTGTGATGGGAAGGTGTCGTGTGTGATGGGAGAGGTGTTAGGTGTGATGGGAAGGTGCCGTGTGTGATGGGAGAGGTGTTAGGTGTGATGGGAAGGTGCCGTGTGTGATGGGAAGGTGCTGTGTGTGATGGGAAGGTGTCGTGTGTGATGGGAGAGGTGTTAGGTGTGATGGGAAGGTGCCGTGTGTGATGGGAGAGGTGTCAGGTGTGATGGGAGAGGTGTTAGGTGTGATGGGAAGGTGCTGTGTGTGATGGGAAGGTGCCGTGTGTGATGGGAGAGGTGTTAGGTGTGATGGGAAGGTGCCGTGTGTGATGGGAGAGGTGTTAGGTGTGATGGGAAGGCGCCGTGTGTGATGGGAGAGGTATTAGGTGTGATGGGAAGGTGCTGTGTGTGATGGGAGAGGTGTTAGGTGTGATGGGAAGGTGCTGTGTGTGATGGGAGAGGTGTTATGTGTGATGGGAAGGTGCTGTGTGTGATGGGAGAGGTGTTAGGTGTGATGGGAAGGTGCCGTGTGTGATGGGAGAGGTTAGGTGTGATGGGAAGGTGCTGTGTGTGATGGGAGAGGTGTTAGGTGTGATGGGAAGGTGCCGTGTGTGATGGGAAGGTGCTGTGTGTGATGGGAGAGGTTAGGTGTGATGGGAAGGTGCCGTGTGTGATGGGACAGGTGTTAGGTGTGATGGGAAGGTGCCGTGTGTGATGGGAGAGGTGCCGGGTGTGATGGGAAGGTGCTGTGTGTGATGGGAAGGTGCCGTGTGTGATGGGAAGGTGCTGTGTGTGATGGGAAGGTGCCGTGTGTGATGGGATAGGTGTTTATGTGATGGGAGAGGTGTTAGGTGTGATGGGAAGGTGCTGTATGTGATGGGAAGGTGCCGTGTGTGATGGGAAGGTGCCGGGTGTGATGGGAAAGTGTTAGATGTGATGGGAAGATGCCGTGTGTGATGGGAGAGGTGTTAGGTGTGATGGGAGAGGTGTTAGGTGTGATGGGAAGGTGCTGTGTGTGATGGGAAGGTGCCGGGTGTGATGGGAAAGTGTTAGATGTGATGGGAAGATGCCGTGTGTGATGGGAGAGATGTTAGGTGTGATGGGAGTGGTGTTAGGTGTGATGGGAAGGTGCCGTGTGTGATGGAAGAGGTGTTAGGTGTGATGGGAATGTGCCGGGTGTGATGGGAAGGTGCCGTGTGTGATGGGAGAGGAGTTAGGTGTGATGGGAATGTGCCGTGTGTGATGGGAAGGTGCCGTGTGTGATGGGATGGTGCCGTGTGTGATGGGAGAGGAGTTAGGTGTGATGGGAAGGTGCCGTGTGTGATGGGAGAGGAGTTAGGTGTGATGGGAATGTGCCGTGTGTGATGGGAAGGTGCCGTGTGTGATGGGAAGGTGCCGTGTGTGATGGGAAGGTGCTGTGTGTGATGGGAAGGTGCCGTGTATGATGGGAAGGTGCCGTGTGTGATGGGAAGGTGCCGTGTGTGATGGGAAGGTGCCGTGTGTGATGGGAGAGGTGTTAGGTGTGATGGGAAGGTGCCGTGTGTGATGGGAGAGGAGTTAGGTGTGATGGGAAGGTGCCGTGTGTGATGGGAGAGGTGTCAGGTGTGATGGGAAGGTGCCGTGTTTGATGGGAGAGGTGTCAGGTGTGATGGGAAGGTGCCGTGTGTGATGGGAGAGGAGTTAGGTGTGATGGGAAGGTGCCGTGTGTGATGGGAGAGGAGTTAGGTGTGATGGGAAGGTGCCGTGTTTGATGGGAGAGGTGTCAGGTGTGATGGGAAGGTGCCGTGTGTGATGGGAAGGTGCCGTGTGTGATGGGAGAGGTGTTAGGTGTGCTGGAGGAGTGGACTAGGTTGTTCCAGAGGGAACAATCTCTGCGGAGTGCAGACAGGGGGAGGGGAGGGAAGAAGCGTTGGAGTTGGTGAAAATGGCGGAGGAATATGCTTTGCATGTGAAGGCTGGTGGGGTGAAAGGTGAGAACAAGAGGGACCCATCCTTGTGCTGGGAGGGGAGGGAGGAGGTGAAGGTCATGGCGCGGGAGATGGACCGCACGGTGTCGAGAGCCCTGTCAACAACTGTAGGTGGGGAGCCACAGTTGGAGAAGAAGGAGCACATATTAAGAGCACCACTTTGGAAAGTGGCCGCATCAGAACAAATGCAGCGGAGGTGAAGGAGCTGAGGGAAAGGGATAGAGTCCTCACAGGACGTAGGGTGAGAAGAGCTGGAGTCCAGACAGCTTTGGGAGTCAGTGGGCTAGTAATGGATATTAGTGGATAGACTATTGCCAGAAATGGAGACTGAATGGTCAAGGAAAGGGAGGCAAGTGTCGGGGATGGACCAAGTGAAGGTGATGGAGGGATGGAAACTGGAAGCGAAGTTTATGAATTTTTCCAGGTCAGGATGAGAGCATGAAGCCGCACCGAAATAGTCATCGATGTACCAATAAAGCAGTTGTGGGAGGGGACCCGGGTAGGCCTGGAACAAGAAATGTTCCACACACCCCATGAAAAGGCAGGCATAGCTCGGACCCATGTGGGTACCCATTGCTACATCTTTGATTTGGAGAAAATGGGATGGGTTGAAGGAGAAGTCGTTGAGAGAGAGAACACGTTCAGCCAGGCGGAGGAGAGTGGTGGTGGATGGAGATTGTTCAGGCCTCTTTTCGAGAAAGAAGCGAAGAGCTTTCAAGCGGTCTTGGTGTGGGATGGAGGTGTAAAGGGATTGCACACCCATGGTGAATAGAACATGGTTAGGGCCTGTGGACTGAAAGCTGCCAATGTGTAGCAGGGCATCAGAGGAATCCCGGATGTAGGTGGGGAGGGTGCGTCAACCAGAGGAGTGAGGATGGAGTCAAGGTCGGAGGAAATAAGTTCAGTGGGGCAGGAGCATGCTGACACAATGGGCCTTTCGGGACAGACCTTCTTGTGGATTTTGGGGAGTAGGTAGAAACGGGCTGTCCAGGGTTGGGAAACTATGAGGTTTGAAGTTGGGGGGAGGCATCCGGAGGAAATGAGGTCAGTCACGGTGTTGGAGACAATGGCTTGATGCTCAGTGGTGTGGTCGTGCTCCAGGGAGAGGTAGGAGAGGAATCTGAGAGTTGGCGCTCAGCCTCTGCGAGGTAGAGGTCAGGACGCCAGACGACAACAGCACCCCCTTTGTCAGCAGGTTTGATGAGAAGGTTGGGGTTGGACCTAAGGGAGCGAAGGGCAGAAAGTCTGGATGGAGAGAGGTTGGAATGGGTAAGAGGGGCAGGGAAATGAAGGCGGCCAATGTCCTGTCGACAATTGTCAATGAAAAGGTCGAGGGCAGGAAATTGTCCTGGCGGGGGTGTCCAATTAGACCCTTGTCTTGGTTAACAACATTGCCTGTTGTATGATAGACAGAAGCCCAAGCGACATTGCTTGTCATGTGTAATTATTCCTGGCTCCCTGGAGCTGTCCAGAATAGGTCTGCTCCCTTTGAAGGCTCCTGTCAAGCTGAATAGCTTCCAACCAAAGAGGTTGTGATTGGAAACTTCACTATTAGCCACGTACAACACAGTAGTAGGCCATTCAGCCCCTCAAGCCTGCTAGACCATGGTTCTTCCCCATTTTCCTGAACTACCCCCATATCTCTTGATATCATTAGTCTCTAGAAATCTCTGAAGCTCAGTCTTGAGCATACTCAATGTTGGAGCTTTCACAGTTCCCTGCACCAGAGGTTTGTAAAGACTCTCTCCTCTCTGAGCGAAGGAATTTCTCCTTATCTCACTCTTCAGTGGTCTATCCATTGTGTTGAGATAAAGCACTTCCTCCACATCCCCTCCCCTGCCCTGGCGGTAGATGCACCAGGACTGCCCAGTTTGTGGAAACATTTCTTCCTGGATCTACCCTGTGAAGTCAGGCTGACAGAAGGAATGTACCCAGTGTAGGCCATTCAGCCCCTTGAGCTAGTTCCACCCTTCAGTAAGATCAGGAATGATCTGGTTGTAGTATAAACCATATCCTCATGGATGCCCTCCCTGATCTTCGGCTCCTGTACAAATAAAAATCATTGAACCCAGCTCTGAATAGAATCGATGGCCTATCCTGCTCTGCTCTCCGGGGGACAAGGTTCTACAGGCTAAAGGGGTGAAATTCTTCTTCATCCCTGACTTAAATGGGATCCCCTCATTTTAAACAGTGCCCCCTCATACTGAGGATTCAGAGCCACTATCCTCTCTGTATTCATCATGTGAAGTTCCTTCAAAATCTTAACTGGTTTAATTCGGTGACCTCTCATTCCTTTAGACTCCAATGAGAATTCCACTGTTTGGATTCATTAATCCCTGAGTTAGGCAGTGGGGTGTGGGATGGGGGTTCAGTAGATCTAAATCCATTCCTTTTCATCATCTTTGGTGATTAAGGAGATTCTGTTTTATTAATGTCATCCGTGATATCTCAAAATGTTGACCGAAGATAACAGTATGGGCAGATTAAACAGCTCACTGATCTTGTCCTGCCTCACGGGCATTAACCATCTCTCATTGCAACCTAAACTTGTTGTTGGTCCAATACCGAATCTTATTTCTCACCCACACCTTGGCTCAACCACCCCATTTAACAAAGACTCTCATGGGCTCCAACAATACCATCCCCTTTGGAAAGAACAAACCGATATATTTCCAAATGGTCACCAGAAGACACCTAAAGGAATGACTTCCTTGTTCCTCAGGTGAGCCCCTTACCTGGTCAAGAATTCTTCGACGGCAGCTGTGGGCAGATGTGGGGTCTCCAGGCCCTTGTGTTGTGTGGTCAGAACTGTACCGTTATCAACGTCCACCAGAACCAACTCTTCCACCTGTGAAGGTGAATGCCCAGAGTGACTAAGGCTGCAGTGACATTGTGTTGTACACATTTCCCCTATCGAGGGGTCAGGCCCAGCAGTCAGGAATCCCTACCCAATCAAACTTAACGACCAGCAGAGGAACCCAACAGTGAGATCATGATGCGGAGTTCTTGAGCTCAGGTTTTGAATGGTTCAGTTGTCAGGGAAACAGAAGCTAAAGGGGAAACCTCAGCTCGGAAGGAGCAGAAGCAATCAGTAAATGTGGAAGTGATGGCCTAGTAGCATTTTTGCTGGACTGTTAATCCAGAGACCCAGAGAATGTTCTGGGGACCCAGGTTCAAATCCCATCACTGCAAATGTTGGAATTTGATTTCAATAAAAAAAACCTGGAATTACAAGTCCAATGATGTAGAATGTTGGAAAGCACCACGTGGTTCACTAATGTCCTTTAGGGAGGGAATCTGCCATCCTTACCTGGCCTGCACTACATGTGACTTCAGACACAGTGATGTGGTTGAGTCTCAACTGCCCTCTAGGCAATTAGTAATAAATGGGTAATAAATGCTGCTTAGCCAGCAATACCCACATCCCGTGAATTAATAAAGGCAAAAAAAAGCTAGAATAATAGGGTTGTGATAGTAGGGGATTTTAATTTTTCGAACATTGACCGGGATAAACATGGTGTTAAAATATTTGGATGGTGAGGAATTTCTTCAATGTGCTTGAGAAAATTTTCTTTATCAAAATGTAAATACACCTAATTTGACTTTATCTTGGGAAGCAAGTGACTGAATGGAGTTTAATTTGAATAAATATGAAGCATGGCATTTTGGTAAAGCAGTAAAAACTGAGGTCTGCAGATGCTGGAGATCACAGCTGAAAATGTGTTGCTGGTCAAAACACAGCAGGCCAGGCAGCATCTCAGGAATAGGAAATTCGACGTTTCGAGCATGAGCCCTTCATCAGGAAAAGGCTCATGCTCGAAACGTCGAATTTCCTATTGCTGAGATGCTGCCTGGCCTGCATTTTGGTAACGCAAGCAAGGGCCAGACTTATACAATTCATGGTGGGGCGTGAGCAGAGACACCTCGGAGTTCGGGGATATAATTCTTTGAAATGTGCAAGACAGGTGGACAAAGTGGTTAAGAATGCGTTTAGCACACGTGCTTTCATTACTCAGACTTTTGAGTGTGGGAGTTAGGACGTTATGGTGAGGTTGTAAAGGGCTTGGTGAAGCCTCTTCTGGAATAATGGGTCCAGTTCTGGTCACTCTGCTGTAGGAGGGATATTATTAAATTGGAGAGGGTTCAGAAAAGATTTACAGGATGTTGCCAGGAATGAGGGGGTTGAATATTAAAAATAGGCTGCGACTCTTTTCTTTGGAGGATAGGAGGTGGATGGGTGACCTTACAAAGGTTTATAAAATCATGAGGGGCATGGATAAGGTGATTAGCACCTCGCTTTCATTGGTCAGAGCATTTGGTATAGGCATTGGGAGTCGTTACATTGTCCTAGATATTGGTGAGGCCACATTTGGAGTACTGTGTACAAGGCCGGTCGCCCTGCTATAGGAAAGATGTTACAAAACTGGCAAGGGTGTAAACACTTACAACAATGTTACTGAGACTAGAGGGTTTGAGTTATAAGGAGAGGCTGGACAGACTGGGACTTTCACTGGAGCATAAGAGGCTGAGGGATGACCTTGTAGGAATTTATAAAACCATGAGGGGTGTAGATAAGGTGAATAGCCAGGGTCCTTTCCCCGGGGTAGGGGAGTCCAAAACGAGAGCGCATCGGTTTAAGGTGAGACGGTAATGATTTAAAGGGGACCTGAGGGACAACTTTTTCACGCAGAAGGTGGTACATGTGTGGAACGAGCTGCCAGAGGAAGTGATGGGGGTTGGTACAATGACAACATTTAAAAGGCATCTGGATGGGTATATGAATAGGAAGGGTTTGGAGGGATGTGGGCCAAAAGGTTCTGTTTCGGAAACCTGGTCAGCATGAGGAGTTGGGCTGAAGGGCCTGTTTCTGTGCTGTGTGACACTATGACTTTCTGGGTGAAAAAATTTCCCCTCCTCCCTGTCCTAAAGGCACAGTGGCACAGTGGTTAGCACTGCTGCCTCACAGCGCCAGAGACCCAGGTTCAATTCCTGCCTCAGGCAACTGTCTGTGTGGAGTTTGCACATTCTCCCCGTGTCTGTGTGGGTTTCCTCCGGGTGCTCTGGTTTCCTCCAAAAATGTGCAGGTTAGGTGAACTGGCCATGCTAAATTGCCCGTAGTGATAGGTGAAGGGTAAATGTAGGGGAATGGGTCTGGGTGGGTTGTTCTTCAGAGGGTCAGTGTGGACTTGTTGGGCCGGAGGGCCTGTTTCCACACTGTGAGTAATCTAATCTAAATGGCCTGCCCAATCCTTAGACTGCGGCCCCTGGTTCTGGACTTCCCAGTCACCAGGAACATCCCTTCCTGCATCTACCCTGTCTAATCCTGAGCTCCGGCCTGCAGACTGACCACCAGTTGATTTCGAGACTGAACGTGGTGTCATAGATCCAGACCTGACTCACTGGCTGCCACAGCAGCTGCTGGTTTACACCTGAAACGGAACACTGACCAGGAGCTCCAATTATCGATAATACCAGGGAGCCGCAGGGGACTCTGGACACTACCACCTGCCTCTGTCTTCCCCAAATAACTGCATTCCACCCTATCCCAGACATAGCATCATGGGATCCAGATAGTTGGCTCTGGGGGAGAGTTGGATATTAAACATCAAACTTTATTCCAGAGGTCGAGGTGGCATCATTGTAGTGAGCCCTGGTAAATCTCCTCCCCCCCCCCCCCCCCCACACACACCTACCCTCAGGGGTAAAATCTTTAAGAATCAGAGACTGACCAATCCCTGTGAACAGTCACAAGTTATCACTCTTGAATGGATCCTTACAGAAACTAGACAGTGCTCCCTGGTGGTGAAGTTACCAAAAGCACAGCAAGTGGGACAGGTCCAACTAACAATAACCCACATTAATTTAGCGCCTTTAATATCCCAAGGTGCTTTACAAAAGCAAAAACAGAAATTGCTGGAGAAACTCAGCAGGTCTGGCAACATTTGGAGACAGAAAGCAGAGTTAACGTTTCAAATCTGAAAACAATCATCACAAAAACAGAGTTAACGTTTCGGGTCCAGTGACCCTTCTGCTGAACTGGATTGGCCCTGGGACCCAAAACATTAACTCTGTTTCTCTCTCCACAGATGCTGCCAGACCTGCTGAGTTTCTCCAGCGATTTCTCTTTCTGTTTCGGCTTACCAACATTGGCAGTTCCTTCTTCACCTGGTACTGAGGCAAACAGGAAGATATGAAGGCGGGTCACCAGGATTTGGGGAAAGGGTTCAGTAGTAAGGAGCAGTTTGACTAAACAGGGAAGCGGGAGGCGTTTAGGGTGGTAATTCCAGGGATCAACTCCAGCACCAGGCGACCAATGACAGAGTGATTAAAATTGGGGATTATTCATGAGGTTATAAATAAAGCCTTAAAAAAGTCTTGTCATTTTCTCAGATCTCTGCATGAGATTCCAGAAATAGGGAGGAGGGAGGGCATGAAGGAGAGTGAAAATAAAGATTAAGATTTAAAAGAAAGATTAGTTTTAAAAGCAATAATTTGCCAGACTGGGCCTAATGTAGGTGAGTGAGGACAGCGACAGCTTGGTCTCTGTTACACAAGGGTGGTGTGACCACAGCTGGATTGATAGTTACTTACAGGCAGTGTCCTCAGGGAAGGGAAGGTCATTGTTTTATTGTGTTCCAGTGACTGAGGCAGTGCCATACTGTCAGAAGGTCAGTGCTGAGGGAGTGCCGCACTGTAGGAGGGTCAGTGCTGAGGGAGTGCCATACTGTCGGAGGGTCAGTGCTGAGGGAGTGCTGCACTGTCGGAGGGTCAGTGCTGAGGGAGTGCTGCACTGTCAGAAGGTCAGTGCTGAGGGAGTGCCGCACTGTCGGAGGGTCAGTGCTGAGGGAGCGCCGCACTGTCAGAGGGTCAGTGCTGAGGGAGTGCCGCACTGTCGGAGGGTCAGTGCTGAGGGAGCACCGCACTGTCGGAGGGTCAGCGCTGAGGGAGCGCCGCACTGTCGGAGGGTCAGTGCTGAGGGAGTGGGCACTGTCGGAGGGTCAGTGCTGAGGGAGTGCCGCACTGTCAGAGGGTCAGTGCTGAGGGAGTGCCATACTGTCGGAGGGTCAGTGCTGAGGGAGCGCCGCACTGTCAGAGGGTCAGTGCTGAGGGAGTGCCGCACTGTCGGAGGGTCAGCGCTGAGGGAGCGCCGCACTGTCGGAGGGTCAGTGCTGAGGGAGTGGGCACTGTCGGAGGGTCAGTGCTGAGGGAGTGCCGCACTGTCGGAGGGTCAGTGCTGAGGGAGTGCCATACTGTCGGAGGGTCAGCGCTGAGGGAGTGCCGCACTGTCGGATGGTCAGTGCTGAGGGAGTGCTGCACTGTCGGAGAGTCAGTGCTGAGGGAGTGTCCTCCTGTAGGAGGGACAGTGCTGAGGGAGCACCATACTTTGGAGTGTCAGTGCTGAGGAGTGCCATACTGTCAGAAGTCAGTGCTGAGGGAGTGCCGTACTGTCGGAGGATCAGCACTGAGGGAGCGTTGTACTGTCGCAGGATCAGCGCTGAGGGAGCGCCGTACTGTCGCAGGATCAGCGCTGAGGGAACGCCGTACTGTCGCAGGATCAGCGCTGAGGGAGCGCCGTACTGTCGCAGGATCAGCGCTGAGGGAGCGCCGTACTGTCGCAGGATCAGCACTGAGGGAGCGCCGTACTGTCGCAGGATCAGCGCTGAGGGAGCGCCGTACTGTCGCAGGATCAGCACTGAGGGAGCGTTAGACTGTTGCAGGATCCGCGCTGAGGGAGCGCCGTACTGTCGCAGGATCAGCGCCGAGGGAGTGCCGTACTGTCGCAGGATCAGCACCAAGGGAGCGCCGTACTGTCGCAGGATCAGCACTGAGGGAGCGTTATACTGTTGCAGGATCCGCGCTGAGGGAGCGCCGTACTGTCGCAGGATCAGCGCTGAGGGAGCGCTGTACTGTCGCAGGATCAGCGCTGAGGGAATGCTGTACTGTCGCAGGATCAGCACTGAGGGAGCGCTGTACTGTCGCAGGATCAGCACTGACGGAGCTCTGTACTGTCGCAGGATCAGCGCTGAGGGAGCGCCGTACTGTCGCAGGATCAGCGCTGAGGGAGCGCCGTACTGTCGCAGGATCAGCGCTGAGGGAGTGCTGTACTGTCGCAGGATCAGCGCTGAGGGAGTGCTGTACTGTCGCAGGATCAGCGCTGAGGGAGCGCCGTACTGCTGGTGACTGACCTCGTTGATCGTTTCGAAGTGTCTGGAATGACAACCCATGAGGAAGACAGTGGGTGCCATCACCAGGTCCAACATCTGATTGCCCAGCACTGGGATGTAGGGGTGCCGCCATTGAAGAGGGTACAGGTAATGTATGAAGCACTCAGTCACCAGGGTCAGCAGTGGCCAGTTAGTGGAGAAAAAGACCAGTCTTCGCTCGGTCAGGATGTATGTCAGTATCTGCGGGAGAGAAACAAAGAATCATTACCAACTAGTGCATCACAGGCACCTTCAACCCAACTCACTCAACCAAATCACCAGCACATCCTCCAGCCAATAACTGCCTCCATTTGATAACTCTGACATGGAATAAGGTAAGCTCATACACGCTCACACACACACGCTCTCACACTCACACTCTCACACACACTCTCTCACACATACTCTCTCACCCTCTCATACTCTCACATACTGTCTCTCTCTCTCTCTCACACACACATACACACACACACACACACTCACTATTATGAAGATGTGGGTGTACTGTACCTTTAAGAGAGTTAAAAGCTAGCAGAACTACCTGACACAGCACCAATGTTCTGAATAAGGTAACAATCTAACACTTGGTTGAAAGCTTGGTTAGCTGGGTTGCCTGGAGATGACAAAATCAAATTCAAATTCGACCAATCAGTTTAAATTATAGCCTAAAAATACCAAACTCCAATCAAGTTTGAATTGAGTATATTGACAATCTTAAGTCAATGACACAGTCCGATGCTTTGGGGATATAAGACCCGGAAAACCTGAATAATTGAAGGAGAACTGCCAAGCCACCGGCATCTGCAGACTGCCCAGAGAACAGCTCCCTTTATCGATTAGTGATCTGTGAAATAGAAATCCCGAAGAAGAAGAAAAGAAGACCAAGGAAGAGAAGATTCGACATCTGGCTGGTTTTGAAAACTTGATGTTTTGGTAAATCTTAAATCGGGAGGTTTTATCAGACTAGTATGGTAGAAGGGGAAGGTGAAAGATAGGTTAGAGGAAGGAGTTGTAAATAGTTGCTAGTTATACCTTAAGAAAAAATGTTAATTTTTACTTTAAATAGTTCTTGGCCTCTTGAATTTTCACAGATTACTGAACAGTATAAATCTTTTCTGTGTTGCTTGTTTAAATTAAGTAGGAGGGTTTACCCCGTGTTATAACAGATTTGAGGCATGTTCGGGATTTGAACAGTTTGGGTCTTGGAATTGTGGTTTGAACTGGTTTAGACAGATTTGAATAGATTTGGGCATATGGAAAATCCCAGCAGATTTAAACATTTGCAGGTTAGTGTCCTGGATCTTTGAATAAAATATAGGTGAGGCAATTTGTTTAATTTTGGTGACTTGTGGTTGTTTAAATTAAAAGAGAGAGAAATGGCTCTGTTGGGGTAATTCATTACTGGGGTGCCTAGCTTGGGGTTAGACAATGTGCTATTAGTACTACAGCAGACATTATCAGATTCAGTCTCTAAAGGGTTAAACACAACCATGTAAGGAAAACTAACAATTGCAAAACTGTCTGTCTGGGACCACATTCCCTGATGATTAGATCATGTCAGCCAGAATCAGACTATCCACCTGGGAATTCAAAACCAACAAAGGAAAACCGGTAATAGTTGAAAGGTGTAAATTATACCATCGAAACAATTATGGATAAATTGAATGCCGATGTCCCCGATGACGTAAATCCCCATTGAAACCGGTGATAAGTTATAATGGCTGTTGAACAACCTTTTTAGAACTATTGTCTCAGTCAGGGAATACGCCTAGGCAGAGAGACACATAGTAATGAACTTAACTGACTAAACAATGGACTACTAATTACTGGGACAGAAACTACCGGACCCATGAGGGCTGAATCACTGTACAAACACAGTAGGGGCTCGACAGGCATAGTAAGGGTTTTGACAGGCACCTCAGTATGGCCAATGAGAGTCCAGGTCCACTCACACACAACCGAATGGACCAACGAGGAGGCCTGACGAGGAAGGTGGACCTGGACACTCAGAAGAGCGGGGTTTATAATATCGTCGGGTCTGTGAGGGAAATCAGAACGCGCGCCTTCTCCAGTGAGCGAAACTGCTCACTGTACGTTAACGATTCTCTCTCGGAATAAAGAGTTCTTGTACCTTTTGAATCTGGCCTGGTGTCTCATTCCTCTGAAACGAGCACGAGGTCGGCAGCCCCGACCTAACAGCTCTTAAAATTGCAAAAGAGGTTCTGTGATTGAAGATGATTCTCAAATTTGCCAAGAAATTTTAGAAGGAAAGAAAAGGACCATACTTATAGAATTAGCAAAGAAGTTAGATTTAGATTTAACCAAGGACAAAAGTAAAGCTGAAATTAAAAAGAAATTACTCAAACACTTGTGTGTCAGAGAAACAGACTGGTGCAGTAGAGGTAGAAAAGCTTAAATTACAATTGAGGAAAATGGAGTTAGAAGCTAAACAAAGGGAGAGCAAAAGAGGAAAGAGAGAGGGAGAGAGAAAGAGAAAGACAGAGAGTGAGAGAGAGGAAAGGAAAGAGACAGAAGGTTCTTAGCTGAGCAAAGAGAGAGGGAAGAAAGGGAGAGACAAAAACAGAGAGAATTTGAACTAGAGAAGCTGCGACTACTTAGTCAGCAAAGTCAAGTTAACAAGATGGAGATTAAAAGAGAAGGTAGTGATGTGTACAAATTTGTCAAAACTCTGCCACATTTTGATGAGAAAGATGTTGAAGCCTCCTTTATTTCATTTGAAAAATTGGCTAGGCAGGTGGAGTAGTCGAAGGATTTAGAGGTAATGCTAGTTCAGACTAAATTGGTAGGCCGAGCTAGTGAGCTGTTCGCTGTGCTGTCAGATGAGGTGCCCAGAGATTATGAAAAGGTTAAACAGGCTACTTTAAGTGCTTAAGAATTGGGTGCATGCTTTTTAAAAAATTACTTTTTGAGCTTGAAGAGGGACTATTCTCCAGAGAGAGTTTAAAAACTCACTTCCAGAGATGCTATGAATTCATGCGGAGGAACAGAAAGTTGAGGAAGTGAGAAGGGAAGCAGAATTAGCAGATGAACACATGTTGGTGCAGAAGACAAGCTTCAAGCCAAAATTTTGTCCTGTGAGGGATAAAAGTTGGGAGAAGGGGAGATCCTATACTACCAAACCAAGAGTAGAGAGCACTGGTAAGAATTTACCACAGGATAAAAAAGAAGCCCAAGAGGGTGGAAAGGAAGGGAAAGACCACGGGTGTTTTGACTGTGGTAAAGTGGGACACGTAAAGTCACAGTACTGGTCATTAAAGAAAGGCACAGTGGGAAAAGATATGATAAAAGAAGCTAAGCCAGTGGCATTAGTGAAGGTAGTAAAGGAGACCCCAAGAAAAGCCAAGGAGCTGCAGAAGAGTGCACAGCCTAGATAGGGGCTGGGTATGGAGTTAGTACATGATCTCTACAAATATTTCAGCTCTGTGGGTAAAGTTTACTCAGAAAGATCAGGGGGAGGAGGACAAGAAGATATAATTTTGAGAGATACAGGAGCTAACCAGTCACTGAGAGTAAGGGATGAGGGAATATGCACCTTTTCTGATCTCTTACCCAAGGGTATGACAATTTGTAGGATAGATGGACAGAAATTTAGTATTCCCCCATGTAAGGTCAGGTTGGAGTGCCAACTCACAACTGGGGAAGTTACAGTGGGAGTGATTGACAGAGTGTCAGTTCCAGGAATTCAGTTTGTTCTTGGGAATGCTGGCAGGACCCAAGGTGGGAGTGACACCCCTTGTTGTGGAGAAACCCAAGGAAGACCAAGAAACTGAGGAGTTAAAACAGAAATATCCTGGTATTTTCCCAGACTGTATTGTAACCAGATCCCAGAGTCACAGCATGAAGTGAAAAGTAAAGAGAAAGATGAAGGAGTTGAGGTTCAGTTAGCGGACATCCTGTTTGACATAATGGTGCAGGAAAAAGCTGAACAGGCAGAGGGTCAGACAGACCCTTTAAAATTAATTAAAGAAAAATTGACAGGACCAAAGTCGGAGATCTCACACTTAGATTATGTCTTGGAGGTGAGGGAGAGATGAAATTGAGTAGGTGAGTTAGCTAAACAGCACCTGAAGAGAGCACAGTATAGAATGAAGCAGATGGCAGATAAAAATTCTGAGACTTGATTGTTTTCCCAAGGGGATGGCATGTTAGTACTGTTACCAGTGATAGGAGATCCCTTCGAAGGCAGGTTTAATGGTCCCTATCAAACTGAGAAGAAGTTGAGTCAGATGAACTAACTAGTAAAGATGCCAGATAGAAGAAAAGGTATTGAGTGTGTCATGTGGACATGTTGAAACTGTATTATACTAGAGAGAAAGAACTGGAGAAACAGGTGTTAGTCATTGCCCTGCAATGCCCTGAGGATTCAAATCCAGATGATGTGGATTTTGATGTGCCTCAAAACAGATTAAAAAATGAAGATATTCTTGAGGAGTGGGATAGGTTAGTAAACTATCTGTCTCAGGAGCATGGAACACAGTTGAAAGATTTGTTACTGCAGTATAAGGACATATGTAAGAATCAGGTGGGGAGGACTAATGCAATTGTACATGAAGTAGACATAGGGAATACTGCTCCGATAAAACCACATCCCTATCGGCTTAATCCTTTCAAAGCCAGACAGGTCCAAATGGAGTGGAGGCCATGCTCAACGTGGACATCATTGAACTAAGCCAGACCGAGTGGAGTTTCCCGATCATCTTAGTTCCCAAACCAGATGGGACTCAACGATTCTGTGCAGATTATCGGAAGGTCAACGCCGTTACAAAACCCGACTCATATCCAATTCCTAGATTGGAGGACTGTATTGAAAAAGTCGGAAAGGCCGGTTACATCACTAAGTTGGACTTAGTGAGTGGTGACTGGCAGTTACTTTTATCAGAGACTGCGGAAAAATGTCTGCGTTTGTAACCCCGAATGGGATATATTAGTTTAAAGTGATGCCCTTTGGAATGAAGAATGCGCCTGCCACATTCCGAAGACTCATGAACAGAAGTGCGGCTGGGCGAACAAACTGTGCAGTCTGTTTGGATGATGCAGTGATCTTTAATAAGTCCGGGAAAGATCACATGATACAGTTGGCAAAGCTCTTTGAATGGTGACGAGAAACAAAACTGGTGATAAATTTAAATAAAACTGAATTTGCGAAAGCAGAACTGATGTTCTTGGGACATGACATTGGTCATGGAAGGTTGATCCCCATGGAACGCAAAGACAAAGGCCATCAAGGAATTTCCACGACCAACCTTGAAGAAAGAGGTGCTTCGATTCTTAGGGCTCAGTGGATTTTATTGAAAGTTTGTTCCAAACCTCAGCAATGTAGTGGCACCGTTAACCGATTTGCTGAAGATGAACAAAGTTTCATGAACAGAACCACGCCAGGAGGCATTTGCCCATTTGAAAGCCATATTAACCACCAAACCAGTTTTAGCTACACCAAACTTTTCAAAGCCTTTTAAAGTCACCATCAATGCTCGCGACATAGGAGTCGGAGCTGTACTCTACAGGACGATGAGGATGGGATTGAACTGCCCATTGGTAACTTTTTGAAGAAAATCATCATCCACCAGAGGAAATACTCGACAATCGAAAAGGAACGATTGGGTTTGGTACTGGCCTTACAACCTCTTAAAGTGTGTGTCACGAACAATGTGTCAGAGATGATTGTGTACACTGACCACAATCCACTTACATTCTTAGAATACTTTAAAGACAAGAATATGAGACTATTTTGTTGGAATCTTATACTACAAACTTTTAATTTAAAAATCGTACATATTGTGGGTCGTAAGAATGTAATCACATATGCATTATCGCGGATTTAACTGATAAAGTTTAGATGAGATCTGTCTTTATTTAATGCGATCTGCATATATATTTTTATATGGGAAGAAGTTAAGGTGAACTTAGATTAAAGTTATCTGTGTGTTAGAGTAATGTGTTTAAATAATAGGAAACAAACGTGAAGCCATCTTTTCATTGTGATGGTTCATTTTTTCTTAAGGAGGGAGGTGTTGTGAAGATGTGGGTGTACTGTACCTTTAAGAGAGTTAAAAGCTAGCAGAACGACCTGACACAGCACCAATGTTCTGAATAAGGTAACAATCTAACACTTGGTTGAAAGCTGGGTTAGCTGGGTTGCCTGGAGATGACAAAACAAATTCAAATTCGACCAATCAGTTTAAATTATAGCCTAAAAATACCAAACTCCAATCAAGTTTGAATTGAGTATATTGACAATCTTAAAAGTCAATGACACAGTCCGATGCTTTGGGGACATAAGACCGGGAAAACCTGAATAATTGAAGGAGAGCTGCCAAGCCACCAGCATCTGCAGACTGCCCAGAGAACAGCTCCCTTTATCGATTAGTGATCTGTGAAACAGAAATCCCTAAGAAGAAGAAAAGAAGACCAAGGAAGAGAAGATTCGACATCTGGCTGTTTTCGAAAACTTGATGTTTTGGTAAATCTTAAATCGGGAGGTTTTATCAGACTAGTATGGTAGAAGGGGAAGGTGAAAGATAGGTTAGAGGAAGGAGTTGTAAATAGCTGCTAGTTAATTATTCTCTGTTATACCTTAAAAAATGATGTTGTTAATTTTTAATTTAAATAGTTCTTGGCCTCTCAGATTTTCACAGATTACTGCACGGGATAAATCTCTTTTGTGTTGTTGTTTTAAATTAAGCAGGAGGGTTTACCCCATGTCTTAACACTCACACACTCATCCTCTCATACACACACTCTCTCTCTCTCTCACGCACTCACACACTCACCCTCTCGTACTCACACTCTCACACACACACTCACTCCACACACACCCACTGTCTCTCTCTCTCTCTGAAATTACCTGCAGCACAGTCTCTGATTTGAAGCAAAGGAATGGGATGTGAAGGCCGATGTCAATAACTGGACTGTCAATATCTTCAGGAGGTGACAGCACTATACTGAGGGGTCCCAGCTCAAAGCACTGAGCACCACGAGGAGCCAGGGCAGGGGGAGAGAGGAAACAAGGAAAAGGTCAGTTGTCAGTCAGTTATTTCCTAAAGGAATCAATCACACACCTCCTGGTCGGAGGTCACCAGGCAGTTCACCGAGCCTGCCTGGGCTCCCACCATTGTCCCCACCCCAAGGTCAGCATGGAGGATCCCAGCTCCCTGGTGATCCTCTGAGATCCTGGCTGGGGTGAGGAGACCAGAAATAGCCACCATCTTTCCCTTTCTCAACCTAACGTGGCTCAGGACCTCAATGTCACCGTGTGATAGGGGACTGGCCCCAAAGTCTGAGTGACCTCAACTACCCCCTACAGGGGTATAACCCAGGCAGTGGGCCTTCGTCTTCTCTACAATCCAGCTGGCCAACCAGCTGAGCTAACCAACCTACCCAGAGCAGCTCTACACCCATAAATATTTTCACAAACTTTCCTTTCTTGTCTTTTTGATCGTCTCCTGCAGGATCCAGCTCCTGGACTGACCACAATGGCCCAAATTGTCTATGGGGGAGAGCTGCGATGTCAGACAGAGCAGCAGAGGCAGAGAGAGAAAGGAGGGGAATCCATGTGAAAGGGTCAAGATGCCATTGCCCATATGACTCCATCTGTCCCCAACCATGTCATAAACAATGCCACAAGACAGGCAGGTAACTGCCCATAGCACAACAGCACGTGGGCCTGTTATTGCACTAATAACCCAGGGTTGCAAGCGTGGGGTTGGAAAAGTACAGCAGGTCAGGCAGCATCTGAGGATGGGCTTTCCCAGCACCACACTCTCGACTCCGACCTCCAGCATCTGCAGTCCTCACTTTCTCTAATAATCCTGGAGCCTGGCTTTATGATACCACCATGTAAGGGCTGGGGAATAACTGAGGGTTTGTCAGATCAGCCATTATCTTACTGGATAGCAATGGACCTGATGGGTTGAATGGCCTATATCTGCTCCTATGTCCTATGGTCTTATCAATCCAATTAATTAAATTGACCCAGAATCCCCCACTATCAACATCCTGGAGTTTACTGCTGACCAGAAACTGAATTAGACCAGACATATAAACACAGTTGCTTCAACAGCAGGCGAGAGGCTAGGAGTACAGGTGTCTCCTGCTATCTGAAAGTAGGGTGCTTTTATGAAACCTTTCGTCAGCTGTAAAGCAAAGAAGCAATTATCATTCATTTATATGGGAAAACATTTTGAGCGTTCCCTGACCCAAACAATAACCCACAAAATCAAACCAAATAACACACAAAACCTAAACTAATACTAACATACAGAGATGGCCGTTTGAGGTTGGGGTGCTGGGAGGCACAGGAGACTGGGATGTTGGAGAGAGAGGAAGAGGGTCATCTATTAATAGCTCATTGTTGCCTGCATCCATCAGGGCAGTCAGGTCACTAACGTCTAGACTTTCCTCTATATCTGCCTGCCTCGATGTTGAAGGTCAAGGTTCGTCCTCGTTGCAACACGACAGTATGCTTGGCTGCTTGCCTCTTGCATTTTTCTATCATACAGGTCTTTGTAGGCACTCAAAACATCCTGCAAACCTGCCCTAAACCAGCGTGCCCTTTCAAAATTAAAGTCACATGTTTCTGTAATCATTGCAGCGCTGTCAAATGAAGCGAAAACCTCCCACAAGTGCTTCATGTTCACTTCCTGCACGATTTCACTTTCAGGCTGTTTGTTATAGCGTTTGCTTTTGATTTATATTCTTTCCTCCTGCAATCACATCAGCTCTTCATCTTTGTCAGCTCCCATAAACCCAGCCTCCCCGAGACAAAGTGCTGTTGTCGTATTTATTGTTGATTCAAAGCCTTTAAAACTGTTCACTGCTTCGGGACAGAGTTTCTCATCGAGACTGTTAGCCGATCGAGAACATTTCCAAGGTTGGTCATGACCAACTTTCTATTGTACTGTTCCCAGGTCTCTCGCAAAGATGCTTCGGAGTTGCCCTGTATGTCAATGGTACTTACACTAAAATGGGTCACATCTTGTGTATGGTAAACCTTAAATGTGGTTATGAGGCCTTGGTCACATGGTTGCAGCAACAATGTCGTATCTGGTGCTTAGAACGCAACACGCATATTACGCCACACTCGGCAATGCCAGGTGGACGAGCAGCACAAATATTGAAATCACAAGCCACCTATTATCGAGGTTATTTTCTCTACAGTATTTTTCAACAAGAGGACTAAGAAAAAAAAATTACTTGGCTATTCTAACTGCTTGGATGATTAGATTCCCTACAGTATGGAAACAAGCCCTTTAGCCCAACAAGTCCACACTGATCCTCCAAACAGTAACCCACCCAGACCCATTCCCCTACATTTTACCCCTGATTAATGCTACTAACACTACAGACAATTCATCTGACCGGCACATCTTTGGACTGTGGGAGGAAACCAGATCACCCAGAGGAAACCCACGCAGACATGGGGAGATTGTGCAAACTCCATACAGCCAGTTGCCTGTGGCTGGAATTGAACCTGGGTCCCTGGTGCGATGAGGCAGCAGTGCTAACCACTGAGCCATCGTGCCGCCCATGGATGTGAACACAACACAACAGGAAATGTATTCTTATCCAAGCCTTTAATTGCCCTCGGATTTTCTGTATGGTACACGAGTAGAAGCCTAAGGACAGCATCACCAGTGGCATTAATAATAGGCATTAGGGTAAACCAGTCCTTCAATACCTTGTGTCCCTTAGTGTACTTTTCTTCTGTCGAAATAAATGACTTGCTTGGCAATTTTTTCCATTAAATTCCAGTTTTGTCACAGTTACACTTGCTGATATGAATAACCACCTTCTGTTCTCTGGGAACTTTTGGCAACTTCAGTATCAGCTCGAGCACTCTCTCCAGTAACCTTTGACCTTGGAAGCTGCTCGCCTCAAAAAACTGAACAAATCACCCATGACTACCTTTAAATTCCACTTTCACACCACTTCCATCACCTTCGCCCAGTGCTTTCTGTTTCAGCTTATTAAAAAGACTGGCTGATTTCTCCTTAAGTATAAGGTAATGGAACACCATGCTTTGTATACCCATCAATCCAAGCAAGCAATAGACTTTCCATTTTATCCATTTTTGGATGCCAACTAAAAGAACCAACAGTAACTCCGGCAGCTTTCAAGATTCTTTCTCTTTGAATGTAAACAGTACAAATGGTGGACACAGCCAAGTCCAACGCACGCATAATGTCTCTATTGTTGACCGTGATCAAAGCGCTTAATTATGTCCAGCTTAACACCCTTCGGAGCTCTCTTAGGTTTTTCTGATACCTTAGGACACATCTTGCTAATGGATGCATAAAATAGATCAGGATAACATGCATTTGCTCACAGACCCAGTTGAAAGCTTGATACTGAGATGCTGAGTGTAGTTCCCAGGGAAGGTGCTTGATGACGCTACTCTCACTGAACACTTTTTTTTGGAAAAGCAAAAATCCTCCTTCGGTTAGCGACTACAGGTTTGAAAGTAGATCTTTTGTAAAAGCGAGTTGGCGTAAAGCGAATGTTTGAAATGTGGGGGATACTGTACTGCGGTGAGTAACTCACCTGCAGACTCCCCAGAGCCTGTCCACTATCTACAAGGCATGAGTCAGGAGTGTGATGGAATACTCCCCACTTGCCCTGGATGGGGGCACCTCCAACAACACTCAACAAGCTCAACAATGTTCAGGTCAAAGCAGCCCACTTTGCCTGAGTTATTTCTTCACAGGTTGTAATATCACTGGCTGGGTCGGTATTTATTGTTGATCACGAGTTGCCCCTTGAGAAGGTGGGGCTGAGCTGCCTTTTTGAGCTGCTGCTGTCCATGTGCTGTAGGTAGGGCCAGAATGTCTACAAGGAGGGAATTCCAGGGATTTGATAGTGACAGTGAAGGAATGGTGATATATTTCCAAGCCAGGATGGGGAGTGGTTTGGAGAGTAAATTGCAGCAGTTGGTATTCCCATGTACCAGCTGCCCTTGTCCTTCGAGATGAAAATGGTCGTGGGTTTGGAAGGTGCCGTAGCAGGATCTTTGGTGAATTTCTGCCATGCATCTTGTAGATGGTACACACCGCTGCTATTGGGTGTTGATGGTGGAGGGAGTGGGGAGTGCGGAGGGTGGAGGGAGTGGGGAGTGTGGAGGGTGGAGGGAGTGGGGAGTGTGGAAAAGGTGGGGAATGGGGAGGGTGGAGTGTGGAGGGAGTGGGGAGGGTGGAGGGTGGAGGGATTGGGGAGGGTGGAGGGAGTAGGGAGTGGAGAGGAGAGTGGGAAGTGTGGAGAGTGGAGGGAGTGGGGAGTGTGGAGAGTGGAGGGAGTGGGGAGTGTGGAGGGTGGAGGGAGTGGGGAGTGTGGAGGGGGTGGGGAGTGGGGAGGGTGGAAGGAGTGTGGAGTGTGGAGGGAGTGGGGAGGGTGGAGGGTGGAGGGAGTGGGGAGGGTGGAGGGTGGAGGGAGTGGGGAGGGTGGAGGGGGTGGGGAGTGGGGAGGGTGGAGGGAGTGTGGAGGGTGGAGGGAGTGGGGAGGGAGTGTGGAGGGTGGAGGGAGTAGGGAGTGGGGAGGGTGTAGGGAGTGGGGAGTGGAGAGGGAGGAGGGTGGAGGGTGGAGGGAGTGGAGAGGGTGGAGGGAGGGTGGAGGATGGAGGATGGAGGATGGAGGGTGGAGGGAGTGTGGAGTGTGGAGGGTGGAGGATGGAGGGTGGAGGGAGTGTGGAGTGTGGAGGGAGGGTGTGTGGAGTGTGGAGGGAGTGTGGAGTGTGGAGGGAGTGTGGAGGGTGGAAGGAGTATGGAGTGTGGAGGGTGGAGGGAGGGTGGAGTGGGGAATGTCCTGTCCACCATCGACAGGAAAATACCTAAAAGTGGGGAATGGAGTCCTGGTCCCGCCTGGTCCCTGGAGAAGGGTAATCAGTCCAGCTCAGTTAACCCATCTGAAAATAAACAGCTCCCCTCAGTCACAACAAAACATCCAGATTGCTGCTTCCTGAATGTCTTTGTCCGAATGAAATGTCCGACACTTACCTCCATCCTGGCCCTGACATTCCCTCAGGAATGGCCTCATTCGTCACTCCCTTACATTCCTGAAGGCAGCTCACCACCGCCCCCTGCAGGGCAGTCCATATTGGAGCCACATTCAGGGAGAGGTGATGGTCCAGTGACCCTGTCACTTCTTGTGACTCCAGGCCCACAGCACTGTGGTAGACACCTAACTATCCTCTGGGTTATTAGGAATGGGTCATAAATGCTGGCCTTTTCACTCCACGAATGAATAAAAGACAAAATGCCCGAGTTTTATAAAATTCGCAGTTCCTCACACACACACACACACCGGATGATGCCATGTTTCTGTATGATTCCTTACCAGTTGGATGGATCCTGGTGGTGGGCATGGGACAAGAGCTAACTGAGCTGCAAACTCTTTCACCTTCATCTCAAACTCTCTCTCTCCGCAGGACTGCAGGTCAAGCAGAAGACTGCGGGGAGAAGGTGGACATGTTACTGTGGGACAGCTACTAACAATCACTCCTCCTCCTCCCAGATCACCACCACCCTCTCCTCAGCCTCTCGATCTCTCCTGGTTTATATGCTGTCCTTTGGAAGCCTCATCAAAAACACGAGCTTGTGTACGTACATTGACAAAACATTAACTTCTTCAGCACATGATCCCACCTCCTTCTGCACTGCACATCCCACATCCCCAATCCCACACCCCACATCCCCAATCTCACATCCCACATCCCTTCCTGGGTCAGCCCCAGTCAGTTCCAGTTAAAGACTTGCAATGTTGCCCAATATCCTGAGCAGCCATTTCTGTGCACAGGCTCTAATCATCAAAGGAAGGTCAGAAGTCACACGACAACAGGTTATAGTCCAAAAGATTTATCTGAAATCACAAGCTTTCAGAGCGCTTTTATCAAATAAACCTTTTGGACTATAACCTGGTGTTGTCTGATTCCTGACTTTGTCCATCCCAGTCCAACACCGAATCCATCCAATCCTTTCAATAACTGGAGTTAATAATGCCTCTTCCTTTATTGAAAGCTCCAATCAGCCCAACCTTTGCTTCTTTCCTTCTGTCTGGTGCAGTTAACTCTTTTGTAGTTTCATCACTCCAGGCCTCCTCCTTAGCACAGAAGACAGGCAGGAGGCTGGAAGAATACATCAAGCCAGGCAGCATCAGGAGGTGCAGAAGTCAATGCTTGGGGTGGAATCCTTTTCAACCCTTGTTCTGAAGATGGATTGTACCTGAAATGTTGACTTCTCCAGCTCCTGATGCTGCCTGCCTTGCTGTGTTCCTCCAGCCTCCTGCCTGTCCCTCCTGATACTGCCTGGCTTGCTGTGTTTTTCCAGTCTCCTGCTTGTCCACCTTGGATTCCAGCATCTGCAGTTTGTCTCCCCCTTAGCACAGAACTTCCTTTTTATCCCAATCTGGAGGTCCCCAGGCCCTTTCCCAATCTCTTGCTTGATCCCTGTTACATCTCTAATGTTTTTCCCATTTCTGATGATGGGTCATTAAGCTTCATTTCTATCTCCACATGTATTCTGGACCCTGTAGGGGGAACAGTCACTGGTTAAATCTCTTACCAGGAAAGGCAGTCCTTCAGCACTGTGTAATACGGAAACTTGGTGATGATGCAGATCCCAAAGGGGACCAGGACTTTGAAAGGTTCAGAACAGTCCGTTGTGAGTTCTGTGCTCTCGGATTGATAAAGATCGGATTCCTGAAAGGCAAAACCTTAGGTCAAGCAGTGGAAAACATTTGATGACTTCACTTTCCCAAAACATTTCCCTCCCCACTCCCCTTCCCCCAACTGCCTCTCCCCCAATGCCAATCTTCCTCCTGCTGGGCCAGAGTCCAGTCTCCCCAGCATCATTCCTGATGAAGGGTTCATTCCCAAAACGTTGATTCTCCTGCTCCTCGGATGCTGCCTGACCTGCTCTGCTTTTCCAGCAGCAGATTCTCGACCCACTTCAAGGCTAACCCCGAGGACAGAGAGTCGCCAATTGTCCGAAAGGGAGGAAGGGCAGGGGGTCACCTCTGTGGAGATCAAACCCACCCCAAATACACATTAATAGCAAAATAAAACTTAGAAACACAACATAGAAACACAGGAGATAGGAGCAGGAGGAGGCCATTCGGCCCTTCAGGCCTGCTTCACCATTCATCATGATCATGGCTGATTGTCCAACTCAATAACCTAACCCTGCTTTCTCCCCATAACCTTTGGTCCCATTCGCCCCAAGTGCTATATCTAGCCACCTCTTGAAGACATTCAATGTTTTGGCATCAACTCCTTCCTGTGGTAATGAATTCCACAGGCTCACCACGCTTTAAGTGAAGAAATGTCTCCTCATCTCCATTCTAAATGGTCTCCCCGAATCCTCAGACTGTGACCCCTCGTTCTGTATGCACCCACCACCGGGAACATCCTCCCTACATCTACCCTGTCTAGTCCTGTTAGAATGATATAAGTCTCTATGAGAATCCGCCCCCTCACTCGTCTGAACTCCAGCGAAAACAATCCTAACTGAGTCAATCTCTCCTCATCGGTCAGTCCCACCATCCCCGGAATCAGCCTGGGAAACCCTCGCTGCACTCCCTCGAGAGCAAGAGCATCCTTCCTCAGAAAAGACCAAAACTGCCCACAGTATTCTGGGTATACTGTAATCTCAAGCAGGAAACCTAAACTGGGATGCTGCCATTAACTCTCGCCCTGTCACTCATTTAGGACGGAATAGGAGGCGGTAATGTGCAGCTTGTTCCACCATTCTGTTAGAACACAAGGAATAGGAACAAGGAAAGGCCATTCAGCCCCTCAGATCTGCCCTGCCATTGTATAAGATTGTGCCACATCTACCCCAGGCCTCATCTCCTCTGTATGCTCCCTCCTCATAGTCATCAACTCTGATAGTTCACAAACTTATCCACCTCCTCTTTAAATACTATCAGTAATCTAGCCTCCACAACCCTCTGAGGCTAGTAAGGTCCAGACATTCCCTACCCTCAGAGGGAAGAAATTCCACCCTATCTCAGGTTTAAATGCGTGTCCCTTTATTCTGTAACTGTTCCCTAGTTTGACACCTCCCCCCCCACCCCCCCACCCCCAATCTGGACTGATCTTAACTGACTCTCTTGGCCCACCTTGGATCCATATTCCTTCATATTAGACCCAAGTCAATCTCCTGCCATTTACTGTACCATGTGAACATGATAATTAGGAACAGTGTAGACCATTCAGCCCCTCAAGCCTGCTCTACCATTCAGTAAGATTGTGATTGTGAATGTTTCCATTTACCCCGAAAACCCTTGATTCCTTGCCTCACAAGAAACGATCTGCCCGTGCCTTAGGTCTAATCAAAGACCCCACCTGCACTGTTTCTGAGGCAGAGTTCCAAAGACGCACATCCCTCTCAGAAAATAAAAGGTTTTCTACTTTTAGAATTCTCTTTTTAATCCCACGGATTAAAACTCTGTCCCAAACCCAGCATTTTGTAGGAAGCCCATTGTTTCAAATGCTCACCTTTATCTCTCTGTTAATGTGGAGCACCACTCCCTGTTGTCTGTTCCCGAGGATATCCGTCAGAACCAGGAAATGGAAAGACTCTTCCTGCTCTTCCACTGGAAGCTTAAATCCATCTGGGAAAGGGTGAAGAAGAGAACAAGGGACAGAGAGACGCGGAGAGAGAGAGATGGGAGGGAGGGTGCGGGGTAAAGGGGATCAGTGTGGAGGGTGAGAACCAACAGGCCACAGAGTGGAGGACAGAGTGAACAACATGACAGGAAGCAGATCACCAAGGGCATGAGGCATTCAGGGAGTGGGAAAGGTGGGAGACAAACAGAATCAGGGAGAGAAAGAGACAAAGAGAAAAGGAGATGGGAAAACAAGGAGTGAGCGACAGACAGAAAGAGAACATAAATATACAAAGACAAACAGGGGAGATATAGGCAGAGAGACGAGGGAGGAAGCATACAGCACAAAGGAGACAGCTCAGGAAAAGTGAAGGAGAAAGGGGGATGGAGAGTCACACACACACACACACACACACACACACACACACACACACACACACACACACACACACACACACACACACACACACACACACACACACACACACACACACACACACCGAGAGATTTACCGAGAGAAAGAGAGAGAGATAGTGAGAAACACCAGGACAGTCAGAAATAACAAAAACAGGACACAAAGCACAAATCAAATAACTCTGTCTCTGACTTCCTCTAACCTGACAAAGAAATAATTCTGTCGCAATAAAAGGAAAGGGAAAGGTCCCATAGTCCCCGACGAACTCAGGGTAGTGAGCAAAGGACAACAACATTGACGATCGCGTGGGAAAGCTGATAACGTCTAAAAAGCTGGTGCTTATATATTTTTTTAAGTCATTCCTATTTTTTTTCTGAGAGTGAACAGAACCTCTGACACTCCTGTTTATTTTTTTCTCTTTTCTTTTTTCCCCCTCACTCCCGCCTAACTGCGGTAGTGCTTATTTTTCCCCCAGCACCCATGTTGTGTGTGTGCAGCTGTGAGACACAGTGAAAGACACAAGGTGCACAAATCTTTATTCGGTTTCCAATACCAGGAAGAAAGGGACTGAAACATTTTATAGTGAATCCGCATTGTTAAATGTCAGAAGGTTAGGGAAAGGGAGTGTTTCACTGGTTACTTTTTACATAGAAGATGCAACAAGGGAATAACTAACATCGCGGGAATCAGTAGGAGGCTATTCTGTCCCTCCACCCTTTCCCCATTGTACTAGCTCATGGCTGATGTGTCACTAAACTCTATTCTCATACATAGTCCTTGATAAGACAACATGATATAGGATATAGGAGCAAAATTAAACCATTCAGCTCATTCAGTCTGCTTCATCATTTGATCATGTCTGATAGGTTTCTCAACCCTATTCTCCTGCCTTCTCCCTATAACCCTAACTAATCAAGAACCTTTCTCTCTCTGTCTTCAATTTGTCATTGACTTGGCTGCCCAGCCCTCTACAGCAATGCATTCCACAGAGTCCCCACCCTCTGGCTGAAGAAATTCCTCCTCATCTCCTTTCTAAAGGGTCATCCCTTCACTCTGATGCTGAGACCTTGGGTCCCAGTCTCTCCTACTGGTGAAAACATCTCCATGTCCCCTCTATCTAGGCCTCTCAGTATTCTGTAAGTTTCAGTCAGATCCCCCCCTCATCCTTCTAAACTCCATCGAGTACAGACCCAGGGTCCTCAACCACTCCTCAAATGATATTCAACCCCAGGATCATTCTTGTAAACCTCCTCCCGACACCCACCAAGGCCAGCACATCCTTCCTTAGATACAGGGCCCAAAATTGCTAACAATATTCCAAATGTGGTCTGACCAGAACCTCATACAGCTTCAACAGCACATCTCTGCTCTTATATTCTGGCCCTCCTGAAATGAACGCTAACATTGCATTTGCTGTCTTAACTGCCAACTGAACCTGCATGTTAACCTTAACAGAATCCTGAACTCCGATTCCCAAGTCCCTCCGTGCTTCAAATTTCCAAAGCATTTTCCCATTTAAAAAATAGTCTCTCTATTCTTCTTACCACAATGCATAATCTCAGACTTTCCCACATTGTACTCCATCTGCCTCTCCTTTGCCCACTCTCCCAGCCTGTTCAAGTCCTTCTGCAGCCTCCCTGCCTCCTCAATGCTACCTGTCCCTCCAACTATCTTTTTGTCATCTACAAACTTAGCAACAACGTTGCTCATCCATTCATCCAGATTGTTAATGTATAACGTGAATAGTTGTGGTCCCAACACTGACTCCTGTGGAACTCCACTCGTCACTGGCTGCTATTCTGAAAAAGACCCTTTTTTCCCCACTCTCTGTCAGTCAGCCAATCCGCTCTCCACACCAGCACCTTACCCCTGACAGCATCGGCTCTTACCATTCTTCGCAGCTTCCTATGCAGCACCTTGTCAAGGACTTCCTCAAAATGCATGTACCCAATAAATACTTATCGACAACAGTCTTGAAATTATCAAATGAATCCCACCCTCCTAACCAACCGTTGAGGGAAGACAGCCCCAGATTTTCACTGCACTCCTTTGTGTATCCTGTGAGGTCAGAGTTTGGCTCGTATCCATTGGAGTTTCAAGGAATGAGAGGTGATCTTTTTGAAGATGCTAAGTTGAATGGATGGGTGGATACTGGGTGGATACTGGGTGGATGGTGGGTGGATAGTGGGTGGATAGTGGGTGGATATTGGGTGGATAGTGGCGGATACTGTGCAGATAATGGGTGGATACTGGGTGGGTAGTGGGCAGATAGTTGGTGGATAGAGGGTGGATGCTGGATGGATGGTGGACGGATAGTGGGTGGATAGTGGGTGGATAGTGGGTGGATAGTGGGTGGAAGGTGGATGGATAGTGGGTGGATGTTGGGTGGATAGTGGAGGTTACTGGGCAGATAATGGGTGGATACTGGGTGGGTAGTGGGCAGATAGTTGGTGGATAGTGGGTGGATGCTGGATGGATACTGGTCGAATAGTGGGTGGATAGAGGGAGGATAGTGGGTGGATTCTGGGCGGATACGGGACAGATATTGAGTGGATACTGGGTGGAAACTGGATGTTCACTGGGCAGATAGTGGGTGGATACTGGGCAGATACTGGGTGGATTGTGGGTGCATACTGGGTGGATAGAGGGCGAATAATGGGTGGATACTGGGCGGATAGTGTGTGGATTCTGGGCAGATACTGAGTGGATACTGGGTGGATAGAGGGTGGATAATGGGTGGATGTTTCCTCTTGTTAAAGAGACTGAAAGCTATGGGACAGATTTGAGATAGAGAGGAAGAGAATTTCTATTCTATGGAAAGGTCATGAGAGGAAGTGAAAGCTGGATCTTTAAATTTATTCAAGGCTGAATTAGAGAGATGCTTGATCAATAAGGGAATGTACTGTATTGGAGGGGGGGAGTCAGTCTGAAACATGGTAGTACAGGCTTAAGGGGCTGAATAGCCTCCTCCTGTTCCTAAGTGCCGTATTCCTTATCCTAGCTGTTTCTTGACAATCACCCTGGATGGCTGGCTGTAATTTGAAGGTTTTGTCCCTTTGATCTGGTCTCCCTTAACGGAGAGCATGGTTTTCCTACATCCACTCTATTCAATCCTTTCACAGTCCTCAGTACTCAACGCAGCCCGTCCTCATGAATTAACATGGAGTAAAATTTTTGCAGATGCTGTAAATCTGAACTAGAAACCAAAATTGCAGGAAAAACTCAGCAGGTCTGGCAGCATCTGTGGAGAGAGGAACAATGATTATTCTGAAGTAATGAGTTTTCTTCAGAACCCCCTATTAATTAACCCTTTCAGCCCCGCTGTTGTTCTGGTGAATCTGCGATGTGACCACCCTGCCCCACCCCAGCAGTGTCAACATGTCCTCCCTGGTGTGCACTACCTAGAGCTCACCCCTTGATCCCAGTCTGCTCAGACTACAGACTGGACATCCTGCAATTATCACGATCGACAATATTTGACTGGAGAGTGACAAATAAATCTTGCATAAAGCTCCAGAGAAGGCCAGGATAAATTGTGGCATTTATTGTTAAAAGAGTAGAGTGTGAAAGTAGAGAGGTCTTGCTGCAACTACAGTACACAGGACACTAGTGAGACCACACCTGAAGTACTGTGGACAGTTTTGGTCTCCTCACTTGAGAAGGAATGTAATTGTGTTGGAGGCAGCTCAGAGAAGGTTCAATAGATTGATTCCAGAGACGAGGGGTCTTTCTATTGAAGAAATATTCAGGCCAATATTCTCTGGAGTTTAGAGCAATGAAAGGAAATCAAATTGAGATATTGAAGATGCCAAAGGGAACTGACAAAGGAGATGGAGAGGATGTTTCCCCATGTGGAGCATTCGAGAATAAGAGGTGATTGTTTTACGATAAGGGATAGTAGATTTCAAACAGAGATGGGGAGGAATTACTTCTCTCAAATGGTTGTGAATCTGTGGAATTCACTCCCCCAGAGCGTGGAGGATGCTGGGACATTGAGTAAATTTAAGGAGGAGATAGACAGATTTTTAATTAGTAACAGGTTGAAGGGTAACGGAGAGTGGGCATGAAAGTGGGGTATAGGCCGAGATGAGATCAGCCACGATCATGTTAAATGGTGGAAAAGGCTCGAGGGGCTGAATCGCCTCCTCCTGTTCCTCATTCTTATGGTGTTATGACTTTGAGTCCAGTCTGTGAGAAGGTTAAATGCTCCTCCCTAGGCTGTGCTAACAGATATCTTTCTGTAATCTTTAATATTGGAATAAATAATTAGACAAAGAGAGAAAGACCATAATTATTGGGTTTCTGAAACCACAGTGAGTGTCAGGGTAGTGGACATTGAGGGGTGGTGGTAGTGAGGGGGGAGGGAGTTTGCTGAGATTCTGACCTCACCTGTCCAGTGATAATGGATACTGGGCACTGACTGGTGGTCCTTTCTGAAGCAGATCTGAATGGGTTCATGATGGACAAAAAGGATAAGGTCTGCTGGGAGAGTTCCTCTGGGGATTGACTGTTGCCTGTTACCCATTGGAACAGCATTAGGCCATTCAGCCCTTAATCCTATTCCACCATTCAATGCGATCATGGCTGACCAATGGGCTAACTCCATAGACCTATTTGAGAATCTCGCCACTCCCCTTCTTGGAAACCTTGTTTCCCCAAACTATTTCTTGACCAGCTGGACGCCAATCAGCCATCGTGCCTGTTCTGGCTCTTTTAAAGGGCAGTCTAATCAGCGTCGTTTCCTTTGTTCTTTCCCCATAGCCCTGTATACCTCAGGAATTGAACAAGTTCAATAAAGCGTTTTGAAAAATGCTGAATGTGTTGGGCTCAGTGGGCTCTATTTTTCGTACTGCTCTGAAGATCCCGTCAGGACCACACCCACGCCCCAGGGTGGGATTTGGGATTCCAGCCGTCTGATCGGGAACTGGCCACAACAAGTGGGACATGGGGCTGGATTGATGCGAGTGGGGAGCTGGTCAGATGTGAAATGTTTAAAATTCTGAGAGGATTTGACAAGGGAGATGCTATGAGGCTGAAGTTGGAGAATCTCAAATCAGAGATTGATCTTTTCAGAATAAGAGGATTGGCCATTACAGAATGAAATGAGGAGGAATTTCCAGGCTCGGTTCACCTTTTCTCCGTAACCCCTGATTCTCTTTCTGATTAAAAATCTGTCTCTCAGCCTTGAATATCATTAATGACCAAGCATCAATGTGCAATCCAGAATGACACAGGTTCTGTAGACTCTGAGAGAATAAATTCCTCCTTATCTTTACCTTAAATGTGTAGCCTCTTACTCTGAGACTATACCATCTGGTCCGGGACTCTCTTACCAATGGGAAACAGCTTTTCTGTATCTACACTGTCAACCCCCCCAAACTGTTTCGATAAGGTCACCTCTCATTTTTCTAAATTCCAATGAGTTCAGACTCAATCTTCTTGACCTCTCTGCAAGACAGTCCCTCCTAGTGAACGTTCTCTGGACTCCCTCCAATGCCAGTACACCTGTCCTTAGATAAGGAACCCAAAATTATTCACAGTATTCCAGCTGTGGTCAGGCTCGTTCCTTGTATAGTTTTAGCAAATCTACCCTTTTACAATTGCTTGTCTTTGACCTTTCTGATGAGTCCCACTTCCCCTTCTCTGTCCCCAGTGCTGCCTTTCCTCACTCTGAAGATTCATTCAGAACCTCATCCAGGCTTTGGGAAATTTCCGCTGAAAATGTGTTGCTGGAAAAGCGCAGCAGGTCAGGCAGCATCCAAGGAGCAGGAGATTCGACGTTTCGGGCATGAGCCCTTCTTCAGGAATGAGGAAAGTGTGTCCAGCAGGTTAAGATAAAAGGTAGGGAGGAGGGACTTGGGGGAGGGGCGTTGGAAATGTGATAGGTGGAAGGAGGTCAAGGTGAGGGTGATAGGCCGGAGTGGGGTGGGGGCGGAGAGGTCAGGAAGAAGATGGCAGGTAGGAAGGCTGTGCTGAGTTCGAGGGATTTGACTGAGACAAGGTGGGGGGAGGAGAAATGAGGAAACTGGAGAAATCTAGGTTCATCCCTTGTGGTTGGAGGGTTCCTAGGCAGAAGATGAGGCGCTCTTCCTCCAGCCGTCGTGTTGTTATGGTCTGGCAATGAAGGAGTCCAAGGACCTGCATGTCCTTGGCAGAGTGGGAGGGAGAGTTGAAGTGTTGAATCACAGGGTGGTTGGGTTGGTTGGTCCGGGCGTCCCAGATGTGTTCCCTGAAACGTTCCGCAAGTAGGCGGCCTGTCTCCCCAATATAGAGGAGGCCACATCGGGTGCAGTTGGTGCAGTAAATGATGTGTGTGGAGGTGCAGGTGAATTTGTGGTGGAAATGGAAGGATCCCTTGGGGCCTTGGAGGGAAGTAAGGGGGGAGGTGTGGGCGCAAATTTTGCATTTCCTGCGGTTGCAGGGGAAGGTGCCGGGAGTGGGGGTTAGGTTGGTGGGGGGTGTGGACCTGACGAGGGAGTCACGGAGGGAGTGGTCTTTTCGGAACGCTGATAGGGGAAGGGAGGGAAATATATCCCTGATGGTGGGGTCCGTTTGGAAGTGGCGGAAATGACGACGGATGATACGATGTATGTGGAGGTTGGTGGGATGGTAGGTGAGGACCAGTGGGGTTCTGTCCTGGTGGCGGTTGGAGGGGCGGGGCCAAGGGTGGAGGAGCGGGAAGTGGAGGAGATGCGGTGGAGAGCATCGTTGATCACGTCTGGGGTGAAATTGCGATCTTTGAAGAAGGAGGCCATTTGGGTTGTACAGTATTGGATCTGGTCCTCCTGGGAGCAGATGCGGCGGAGATGAAGGAATTGGGAATATGGGATGGCGTTTTTACAGGGGGCAGGGTGGGAGGAGGTGTAGTCCAGATAGCTGTGGGAGTCAGTCGGTTTGTAGTAAATGACCGTGTAGAGTCGGTCGCCCGAGATAGAAATGGAAAGGTCTAGGAAGGGGAGGGAGGAGTCTGAGACGGTCCAGGTAAATTTGAGGTCGGGGCTTCCACCCCAATCTCAAATTTACCTCGACCGTCTCAGACTCCTCCTTCCCCTTCCTAGACCTTTCCATTTCTATCTCGGGCGACCGACTCTACACAGACATCTACTATAAACCGACTGACTCCCACAGCTATCTGGACTACACCTCCTCCCACCCTGCCCCCTGTAAAAACGCCATCCCATATTCCCAATTCCTTCATCTCCGCTGCATCTGCTCCCAGGAGGACCAGTTCCAATACCGTACAGCCCAGATGGCCTCCTTCTTCAAAGATCGCAATTTCACCCCAGACGTGATCAATGATGCCCTCCACCGCATCTCCTCCACTTCCCGCTCCTCCAATCGCCACCAGGACAGAACCCCACTGGTCCTCACCTACCACCCCACCAACCTCCACATACATTGTATCATCCGTCATCATTTCCGCCACCTCCAAACCGACCCCACCACCAGAGATATATTTCCCTCCCCTCCCCTATCAGCATTCCGAAAAGACCGCTCCCTCCGTGACTCCCTCATCAGGTCCACACCCCCCACCAACCCAACCTCCACTCCCGGCACCTTCCCCTGCAACCGCAAGAATGCAAAACTTGTGCCCACACCTCCCCCCTTACTTCCCTCCAAGACCCCAAGGAATCCTTCCATTTCCACCACAAATTCACCTGCACCTCCACACACATCATTTACTGCATCTGCTGCACCCGATGTGGCCTCCTCTATATGGGGGAGACAGGCCGCCTACTTGCAGAACGTTTCAGGGAACACCTCTGGGACACTCGGACCAACCAACCCAACCACCCTGTGGCTCAACACTTCAACTCCCCCTCCCACTCCACCAAGGACATGCAGGTCCTTGGACTCCTCCATCTCCAGACCATAGCAACACGACGGCTGGAGGAAGAGCACCTCATCTTCCGCCTGGGAACCCTCCAACCACAAGGGATGAACTCAGATTTCTCCAGTTTCCTCATTTCCCCTCCCCCCACCTTGTCTCAGTCAAATCCCTCGAACTCAGCACCGCCCTCCTAACCTGCAATCTTCTTCCTGACCTCTCCGCCCCCACCCCACTCCGGCCTATCACCCTCACTTTGACCTTCTTCCACCTATCGCATTTCCAATGCTCCTCCTCCAAGTCCCTCCTCCCTACTTTTTATCTTAACCTGCTGGACACACTTTCCTCATTTATGAAGAAGGGCTCATGCCCGAAACGTCGACTCTCCTGCTCCTTGGATGCTGCCTGACCTGCTGCGCTTTTCCAGCAACACATTTTCAGCTCTGATCTCCAGCATCTGCAGACCTCACTTTCTCCTTTGGGAAATTTCCAGCAGGTTTTCGTAATTGTTTGTCTGTTCTGTGAATGTCAGTGTCCTCTGGCTCCCCAGCCTATCAGCCAATGGAAACAGTGTTAGCCTTGAGAAAACAAAGGGTCAATCGATATGCTGCCCGTTAAGTCATTCCCCTGAATCTGGGACACGGCTATCGAAGTCTCTCACCTGGGAAGCACAGCTCAGGCAGGCCACACAGCTCGATTCCCCTCGAAACGTTGAGGTGTTCTTTAAAATTTTCCATATTTCCAAAGAGTTGGGCTGAAGCGAACGTTGGTCCCATGATCTCCTCCTGCTTGTGCGATGAGCTCTGCGAGTCGGTGTGAACATTTGTTTGAGGCCCGGTGAACGGTGGAGCATGAATGGACAGAACCTCTGGAGTAATGTCTGCAGCGTCAAAGAAACTGCTGTGCATGTCCTGCACCAGACACAGTACGTCATTAAGGAGCAGCAAGCAAACTGTGTGACATAATACAGGGCTCCAAAACTGTTCCTCCACTATCAACTCACTGGCTTGGTTTACTGACTAGTTTAATTGACTGGGTAGAAATAAACACTCAGAAGTCAGATGACACCAAGTTATAGTCCAACAGTTTTATTTGAAATCACAAGCTTTCAGAGCTCTGCCCTTTCATCACGTGCACTGCTGTTGGACCATCACCTGGTGTTGTGTGACCTCTGACCTTGACCACGCCAGTCCAACACCAACATTCCACATAAAGGGAGAGCAGGTTGGGCTTGGGTATAGAAGGAACTGTAGAGTCCAAATTGTTAATAAACTCTATTCTCAAAAAAAGGGTCTTAAAAAGGGCATAATGGCATAGGGGTTATGTCCTTATCTCTAGGCCAGGAGGTCCAGGTTCAAGTCCCAGCTGAAGATGCAATAACCGTGGAGGTGTGTAATAACACGTCCAAACATACCGGTTAAAGGAAAGGATCTCATTGACAGACCTGGATCCAACTGAACAAAAACAGAAATTTCTGGAAAAGCTCAATAAGTCTCGCAGTATCTGTGGAGAGAAATCAGAGTGAACATTTTGGGTCCTGTCACCCCTCCTCAGGCCTTCGGAAGAAGGGTTCCCAGACCCTGAGCTGTCTACTCTGATTTCTCTCCACAGATGCTGCGAGACCTACTGAGCTTTTCCAGCAATTTCTGTTTTTGCTTCTGATTTACAGCATCCACCGTTCTTTAGGTTTTTACTTGGATCCAAATTAGCATTATTGTTTTGATTTCATTCTGAAAACTACTCCCAGATACAGAGTGAAAAGAGAGGCGAGGAATAGCCGCTTCCTGGGGTTAAGCCTCATTTTGGGACCTGGCTGATGCTTGTCAAAGGAAGGGAAGGTTGGGAGATTCGGAATGCTCAGAAAGGACTGCAGCTAGCAGAGTCCAGACTGGAGCTCAGGGCTATCCTGCTGTGGGACAGTGTGGAACACAAGCGCTCCCCTCAGGCTTGGGAAGCAGTATTTTGTTTTGTTACATTTGATTAGATTTCCATAGTATGAAAACATGGCATTTGGCCCAACAAGTCCACACGACCCTCTGAAGCGTAACCCACCAGACCTATTCCCCTACCCAATATTTATCCCTGACTAATGAACCTGCCACTATGGGCTATTTAGCATGACCAATTCACCTCATCTGCACATCTTTGGACTGTGGGAGGAAACTGGAGCACCCAGAGGAAACCCACACAGACATGGGGAGAATGTGCAAACTCCACACAGACAGTTGCCTGAGGCTGGAATCAAACCCGGGTCCCTGGTGCTGTGAGGCAGCAGTGCTAACCACTGAGCCACCATGCCAGCCCACTTCCATCTCAGATGTAGTGTAGAGATTGGCAGAGAGGAGGAAACCTTTCATAGTAGAGGGAATGTGGGGGGCGTCCTGCTTGGGTTTGGGAAGCAGAGCCAAATAGAGGGTTATAATGAGGTCAAGGGTGTCAGTGGATAACAAAATTTCAGACGGTGGAGCTTTTAGAGTCATAGAGATGTACAATATGGAAACAGGCCCTTCGGTCCAACTCCTCCATGATGACCAGATATCCTAAATTCATCTGTTCCATTTGCCAGCGTTTGACCCATATCCCTCTAAACCTTTGCTACACATGTACACATCCAGATGCCTTTTAAGTGTTATAAGTGTACCAACCTCCACCACTTCCTCTGGCAGCTCATTCTCTAACACAGCACCGTCTGCGTGAAAAGGTTGCCCCTTAGATCCCTTTTGAATCTTTCCCCTCTCACCTTGGTACTATGCCCTCTAGTTTTGGACTCTGCCCACCCTGGGGAGGAGACTTTGTTTATTTACCCTATCCATGCACCTTGTGATTTTATAAGCCTCTATAAGGTCACCCCTCAGCCTCCAATGCTCCAGGGAAAACTGCCCCAGCATGTTCAGCCTCTCCCTACAGCTCAAACCCTCCAACCCTGGCAACATCCTTGTAAATCTTTTCTGAACCCTTTCACATTTCACTACATCCTTCCAGTAGCAAGGAGACAGAATTGTACACAGTATTCCAAACATTGCCTAACCAATGTCCTTTAAGAAACAGAAGAAAAATGGTTTCCATTGACTGGCTGAAGAGCAGAGAGGATATTGAGAAAAAGTGATTTAACCCTCACACTATCAGAGGACCAGAGATGATGAGGATTGAGGAGATGGGACTGGAACAAGTCGGTGGAACTAGAGTCTATTCCCTTAATATGATACAATACAGAACATTAATGTAATAAACCCCTCTCGAGCTTCTTCCCTTTCTGTGACATCTCACTGTGTCAACATAACCTTCTACTCCTTTCTTGTTCTGTTTATTCAGCTTCCCCTTAACAGGATTGTTACAACATGGACAGCAGAACCAAAGCAGCCTTTCTACATCTGTACCTACAGCAGAGAAAAATTAAACCATCAGGGAACTTAGAGAGTCACTCCAAAGGTTCCTAACCAGACTTTCAAATAACCAATCCCAAACTTTGTGAATAATTAATCTTCAGACACCATTTTTGTACCTTTAACAAAAGATTTAACAGCTTATTTAACGCAAACTAGTTCTAGCAGAGAGAAGATTAAACACCACGGTAAACTAATTAATGTCTGTGTTTTAAACCTGAAACATTTGTTTTCGGCTGTATTTTCACTAGACAGACACGGGATCAATAGGAGAAAACAACCAAACTGGCCAGCTTATATAAACAGCTTTCACGATGCATTGTGTCGCAGGTAGAAATGTGAACACCCCGGCTGTCTTTTACTGAAACATTGATCAGGTTCACCTTTTCAGTCCACCCAGGCGAAGGCTGCAATATGTCTACCTTAGCTCTCTGATGTTTGGAAAAAAACAAAGAACTGTGGATGCTGGAAATCACACACAGAAATTGCTGGAGAAACTCAGCAGGTCTGGCAGCCTCTGCGGAGAGACAGGGCAGAGTTAACGTTTCGGGTCCAGGCACCCTTCCTCAGAACCTCGTTCTCAGTTCTGAAGAAGGGTCAGCGGAGCCGAAACATTATCTCTGCTTTCTCTCCACAGATGCTGCCAGACCTGCTGACTTTCTCCATTGATATCTGCTTTTGTTTCCTATCTTTGGCTTTCCTGAAGCTGGGCTAGTAGATAAGGCAGGGAGCTTTCAAATCTTCTCACTCTCTTAGCAACAACCCAGAACCATCTCACAGAAAACATGGTGTCAAAAAAACCTTTAATTCAGGATCCCTCCCCCCCTCCCACCCCAGATTCTTTCCAAGGCCTGAGTCACCATTCAACACCTTCCATCTGCTTAATCATAGGGTCTCCCTCAGCCTTACAGGAACCAATTCCCCAGATGCTGACCTCATTAATAGCCAAAATCTGTTATCTGTTTAAACATGATGATGTTCCTGGGGTGGGGGTCATCATGTCTGCTCGACCCCTGTCTGGAATGGCATGGTGGCTCTGTGGTTAGCACTGCTACCTCACAGTGCTAGGGACCTGGGTTCAATTCCTACCTCAGGCAAGTGTCTGTCTGTGTGGAGTTTGCACATTCTCCCTGTGTTTGTGTGGGTTTCCTCCCACAATCCAAAAGATATGTAGGTTAAGTGAATTGGCCATGCTAAATTGCCCACAGAGTTAGGAACATTAGTCAAGGGTAAATGTAGGATAGGGGAATGGGTTACTCTTCAGGGGGGTGATGTGGACCTGTTGGGCCAAAGGGCCTTTTCCCACACTGTAGGGAATCTAATCTAATTAAAACCTTTTAAATCAAAACTCAGTCTGCAATTAACCTCCAGGCCTGGCCTCCAATAAACAAAGCTGAGTCAGAGTCAGAGTCAGAGAGTTGGACAGCACAGAGACAGACCCTTCAGTCCAACCCGTCCATGCCGACCAGATATCCCAACCCAATCTAGTCCCACCTGCCAGCACCTGGCCCATATCCCTCCAAACCCTTCCTATTCATATACCCATCCAAATGCCTCTTAAACACTGTAATTGCAGCAGCTTCCACCACTTCCTCTGGCAGCTCATTCCAAACACGTACCACCCTCTGTGTGATTGTTTCGTCTGTTTTTTCCTTTTTAACCCAAGCTGTCCCAAAGTCCATCAGTCATAAAATAAAAATACTGAAATATCAGAGAGGGTTCAATGAGTCTCCACCCTCGAAAATATGAAACACTATTTTGAAAAGAAGTCCACTTCATGACGAAGTAACTCGTAGTCAACAAACAAAATACAAACCTCACAGCCATTCGTGCTTCCTCCCACAAGATTCTTACTCATTATCCAACTTTTCTGGTCATTTTCTTAAATTTATCACAGTCTACACTTGGGATAAGGCATTAGTAATTACATTTTCTTTCCTGGAAATAGTACAATTTTTATGTTAAAAGGATGTGGATTTAAGCTCCATCCGTATGAACGTGGGGTTTATTTATAAACTTAGCGATAAATCTCAGGGGATTATGATCTGAAAGGAAGACAGGCTCAAAGTGATCATCTCTGATACAAACATCAAAGACGGTGAAGAGATTGTTGATGCTGCCAAGGTTTCTATGGTCATCTTTCAAATATGGCTGTGGTGTGTGTAAATACAAATGGCACAACTAGACAAAGGTAATTAAACAAAAACACTGAAACTTCAGCAAGGGTCCTAACAGTAACTATGTTATTGTCCTTAATCTGATCTTCTGCACAGGTGGATATTTCAAACAAAAACAGAAATTGCTGGAAAAACTCAGCAGGTCTGTCAGCATCTTCGAGAGAGAAACAGAGTTAAGGTTTTGGGTCAAGTGACCCCTCCTCAGGTCACTCGACCTGAAACATAAACTCTGATCTCTCTCCACAGATGCTGCCAGACCTGCTGAGCTTTACCAGCAATTTCCGTTTTTGGTTCTGATTTACAGCATCCACCATTCATTCAGTTTTTATTCTGGATTTTTAAAAGAAATATGCTCATGAGATATGGCGCACTGGCTGGTCAGCAATTAATTGTCCCTCCCTAACTACCCTGAAAGCAGTTAAAAATTAATCGCATTTCTGTGGGTCTGGAGTCACATGTAGGTCAGACCAGGTAAGGATGGAAGATTCCTTCCCTTAAGAGCGGTATTGACACAGATGGAGTTTTCCAATAATTGGCAATGTTTTCTTGCTCACCATGTTGAATTCAAATCTCTGCCTTTATCATGGTGAGATTTTAACCCATGTCCCTAGAAATGAGTTTCATCCCTTTGGCCAGAAATGGGGTGTCCTGTGTCTGACCTTGACAGAGGGAACCCTGTGGGTGGTGTACCCTGTGTGGACAGGAGGGGATGAGATCAGGATGTGACTGACCCAGTATCCTGATTGGGCTGTGAACTGTTGGCCCACACTCACAGGACATACACATAGTGACAAAGGTGATTCCTGAGGTGGAGGGAGACGGGACACCAAGTCTGCATGATGGCTGTTACCTGGACAACAGGGAAGTAGGACTGTGGAGGTAAAAACTAAATACTGTGGATGCTGGAAATCGGAAATCAGGACAGAGAGTGCTGGAGAAACTCAGCAACATCTATGGAGAGAGAGAGAAACAGGGTGAAATGAATTTTCTGAAGGACTGGAAGGT